>NW_024609880.1:45183419-45783419 GCF_016920785.2 Ixodes scapularis | reverse complement strand
AGACTGTAATGTCTATAGTTAGTTAAATTGAGATGTCATTTTGAAAGTAAGCAAGACATCAAGGGGAGGGGCTCGCACGTGGCATTCCCGGGGTACTCAACAACTGGATAACTACAAGTCTCGCACCGTGCCACGTCCGCCGGTCGTCCTAACGGCTCATGCGCGAAAGATGTCGCCCATACATGCTATCACCTATTTGCCCTGCGGCTATCTGGACTCCTAGGTGCAACTAGTTAGGTAAACGTTGGGGAACTCTATGCTGCTGAAGATAACACGGGATGGCGTTATTATCTCGTATGGCGATCTAAAGAAGCGCCGTCGTTCCCGTGTTTGCATATATGTACGCGTGCAGGGGTCACGGGGAAACAACCTTTGCCTCGCCATGGCTGGACCTTCTCGTTGCACAGCGAAAGCAGTGCTTGCTGTGCGCTGTCCTTGCGACACATCACCGAAAGGGCCAAGTATAGACCAGCTCAACTCTCTGACGCCACGGTACTGGGCTGACGTGACGGCAAAGAGGACGGCTTAAAAAAAAACGCAGTGCGTGGCGGGTCCTGAGCATGTTTCTATACAGCCTCTTTCCAGGGTTCACTGATTATCTCTGATATTGATACGAATAAAATTCTAGATGCAATCACAAAGCTAAAGGCAAAGTTGTCAGTACGAAAATATATGTGATAACACATTTCATTGTCAAAGGTTGTGCCAATGTGTTCGCTCCTGCTTTATGTCACACATTGAACCTTTCCTTGAAATCCGGTGTTTTCCAATCAGCATGGGAAAGGTCAGTTGTCATCCCAGTGCACAAAAGCGGCGAAACATGTAAACAACTATCGACAAATATCTCCGTTATGTGCATTCTCAAAGGTGTTTAAAATAATCATATAGTCGCCTGTTTCCTATGACTTTTGACGTAAATCTAGTAGTGTTCAACATGGGTTTTTGAAGGTCCGTTTGATAGTCGAAGAAGCTTGTCAGCTTCTCCTTGAGCTTATCAGTAATTTGGAGTTAAAAAAGTTTGTTTAACTGGTTGTCCGGAGAATGCAACGAAAAAGGTCAGCCGACGTCTACCTATATCCCGTCATTTTCAACCTACTTAAATATCAATAAAAGAAATATAAGAAGAAATGGGCATTTCGAGAATATAGACCTCAAACGTGGCAAAATTCTAGATTGCGACAAATGTGGAGCTGGGGTGTGTCTTCCGAACGCCAGGCATCCAGCACCCGTCCTATGTCTTCTGCTGTGCTTTGGCACGCGAGCGTGCTCGAGGTGGACGATCGCTGAAGCATTGGCGAGGGTATACGAACCTGGCACTGGAGGCAGGACTGGCAGGACAACTGTAGCTCCTCCCTGCAGTTCTCAGCTTGTCAGTGACCACAACGGGAACAATATACGAAAATACAGCTTATGTTACTATAGCTATGCACCCAGCATTGTGAACGTGAGGCAAATTGCTCCGGGTAGCAAGTTTGCAATTTTCTAAAACAAAGCAGCCCTAATATCCAAAGATACAATCGTTCCTTCTAAATGTGGCCCAAAATAGTCTCTACTACTAACGCTAAAAAAGCTGTTCACAGTCTCAGCGAAGTGGATAATTTTGTAAACAACGGCTAAGTCGAGAATAAAAATCAAATCGAGTATTTTACATATTTCACCAAGTGTCACTTAAAATTTGTTTGCTATAAAACGGTTAGCTGCTCATCTTTCTCAAGGGAAGTTAGACTCATCGCTGGAGTTCGGTTGTCATATATACACCAACTCAACTCTCCTACGTCACGCCGCGGTGGTGGCGCGCCGGACGCACTTCCGGTATGTGGTGGTGGGCAGAAGTCGCCGTGCCAGACATGCATTCCTGTGTTCCCTTGGAAGAAACGAGACAAAAAACCTGCTTTCTCGTCAAAATGCTGCGACGGGAGTTGTACCAAGAGAGTCTGGAAAGGTTTGAAGATCAGTTTTCATGTGTTTTTGCCCCCTCCGTTCGTCCGAGAACGTGGATAGTAGCCGTGAAAAGGGCAAACCAGACGCTGTCGAACTACGATTGCGTGCGCGGGCAACACTTTGTGGTCGCCAGATGTATTTGCTTTGTTCCAACATAAACGAGAGAAAACCGCCAAGTTGTCCGAACCACCCACGGGCTCAGTGCGTCTTCAAATTCACACGGCCGCGGATCGTTCGAACTTTCGTCTGCTCTTTCAAACGTCTGCTTTTTGCCGTCTGCTCGTTCAAACAAAAGCGGCCCGTAGACCAAACTTTGACCCGGTGATTGCAATAAGAAGTAATTGCAGACCTCAAAAGACTTAAGTAGACTCGGTGTAAAAAGTAGATACAAGATGTTGATCATTGGTACCGGTGGTCATCACCGACTTGTTACGCTTGGTCTGTTCCCGCTTCCGTTTTTCAGTATCGACGTCGATCATCGCCGCTACCTTCTACACTTTTGCAACACGAGCGACGTCGCTACCGAAAATAGATGGAAGAATCTCATCATGGTTTTGGCGTCCATTCTGCGGCGTTCATGCGAATGAAACGCCGCACGTCAAATCTTTTACGGAAAGTTTAGCGGCGTAACGAGCCTTGATAATTTCGCTTAAGCGATTAAAGTGGTAAGACATTGCGATGAGGACGTAGAATCGACAATTCCAACGCGAAAAAGAGTAGGCAGACTCACACAGACGCCGACAACGTGACATTCGAGTGGTTTGTTGACGAGGGACGCGGTGCTTCTTGCCCGTACCCCATTATGCATGCGTTCGAACTGTCGCCTGCTCTTTCAAACTTGTATGCTTTTTGTCGTCAGCTCGTTCGAACGACAGCGGCCCGGAAACCAAACGTTGACCCGGTAATTGCAATAAGAACTAAGTGCAGGCCTCAAAATACTTTTGAAGGTTGGTTGGGGTAAGTAGGCTAAGTGTAAACAGATACAAGAAAATGTTTATCATTATTGTTACCAGTGGCCATCACCGACTTGTAATGCCCGATTCTACTTGCGATTTTAGTATCGACGTCCACCATCTCAGCTACGGTCCACGCTTTTGCAGTCCGAGCAACGTCGCGTCTGAAAACAGCGAGCAGAATCTCATCGTGGGAGTCAGGCTTTAGCGCCCATTCTGCGGCGTCCACGTGAAATGAATCGGCGCACGTCACATTATTCACGCAAAGTTTTGCCTCGTTAGTTTTGCTGAAGCCGCCCAAATAGTCAGACAGTGTTAGGAGGACGTAGCATCAACAATTCCAACGCGAAAAAGAGCACGGGGACTCCCAGCGACGCCGACAACAACGCAATTCAATGGTTTGTTTATGGGCGACGGCGGGCTTCTTGCCCACCATCCACCGCGCATGCGTGGCGCCGGTGGCGTCCGCTAGGGGCGCTCCGGTTTGTTTGTAAACATGAGTTGGTGTATAAGTTTTCGGAACAGTTTAAGGACCACCGACAAGTTTGGTCGAGTTCAAATGAAAGTAGCCTATGGAAATTCAGTTGTGAGTATTATGTATAGTTGAAAGAACGATTTTTTTATCGAAATACAGTTTAATAAGATGAGCTATCCAAGTTATTCGAACCAATTAGAGCCATCAGAGCACGAGACCTGTGACAGGGATTCGCACGAACGCCCTCTGACGTTGTGTTGTCAGATGACTAGCTCCGACGCTCTTGGCTTATTCAGGATCGTAGCTTTTGCCTTTCATAAACATACGTGGAGCGTATAGTGCCCCCGATTAAAAACAAAGACCTCAGTTATCTTCGGTATAGATGTTTCGAGAACATAGTGTCTAGAGATAAAATACGTGACGTCTGGTCTGAATGTTGCGCGCATCTCCGGCGCTTATCACCAAAGACAACACACAAAGACCACACACGTGGTCTTTGTGTGTCCCGAGTATGACGAGGAACGAAAAGTTCTCTTCATTCGCTACTCCACCAGCGGCCTTCCCAGTTTCACACCGCATGACCTGCTCTTCCCTGAGGGCCCTCATGAGCAAGTCGCTCAAGCCCGCAAAGACCTGCCGACTTTTTTTAAACAGGCAGAACTCGCAGAACGTTCGAGAAAAATGAGCTACCGACGAACACAAATTATTTCTTCCCGAGCCCCTAATTGTGTGGTTTTTTAGCAAACCCATTTTATTTTTTTATTTACACTCTGTTTTTTTTTAATCTCCTTTGATTCATCCCTCTCCCAAAGCCGGGTAGCGACTTGCCGTCTAGAGGTAGCCCACATCTCTTCTGACATCTGCGTTTCTCTGTACATACCTCAACAGTCCAACTCAACTCAACTCTGAACGCTTGCGCGGCGTCTGAAGTTCCCCAGAAGAAGAGCGCTACCTTGTTTGCTCAGAGCGCTTTTCACAGTCCAATAGACAAAAATGGCAGCGCGCCGAAGGCCGGAATGGCACATCATACCCCGAGAGGCCGCCAGATAATACAATCTGCAAAGTGGTTCGTTTAGGTGGCGTCGTCCCCCGTAAACGGACTTTCTATTCTTGTGCCTATGGGAGCCGATGACGCACGAACATTATCTCCAGGAAAAATAAGCAGGGGGCCGTGCAGGGAAGCTAAGAAATAAACAGAAAGCAGCATTATTTTGGAGCGCGATATTAACGATCCCTCGCAACGGAGTTCTTCATGTTTGACATCCCGCGTTTACTCAGAAAATGGTTGTTTCTCGGTCACGTGGTGTTAGTTTGTGCGCGTGAAAGCTTGCTTGCGTCTATCATGTTCCTGCGTTGAATGATTAAAACATTTTTTTGCTTTCAACAATGATCGTTTACGTTGAAATGTGATGAAAAGAAAGCGATTTCTGAGACTTAGGTAAATGAACATTTAGTTGTTCGAAATAGGTTTTTCCCTCCTACATTGTGCAACATTCTCATTTATGATTACATGTAGCAACACTGGCAAGACTGCACGGCACTCCTGGTTTCCGTACTGTCCTTGTGGTCGCCACGTTACGTTATACTTTATGAAAAAACAAACAAAAAACAAACAGAGCAAAACATTTTGAAGTTGTGCGTTCATAGAGTAAAAAATATATTAATGGTATAAGAATCGTTTTTTTTTTTTTTGTCGGGAGTTTGTTTTTATTACCAAGGAACCGAGTTCTTAAATGTTCAAGGGGTGCAGCTCTATCTTTGTAAAAATTACGTGAGTTCACGAACGTTTTATCAAAATGATGGATTGCATACGCTTGCAAGAAGGCGAAAGCCATGCGACCAGAGTCACGGAGACGATAGTGTGGGAGTTTGTAAGGTGTATACCGGGTGTGAATCTGAAGCGGATAACTTGAGAGAAACCCGGCTCTTTGGCTAGATAAACGTAGCTACACCCTAATTTGTTGCAGGATAAAAAAAAAAAAAAAATCAGGACAATCTCCTTCTACAAGGCCTTCCCCTCTTTCGGCTTTAGCAGAGCGAGCGCTGGAGAGGAGGCTAGTGGAGAGGAAGAAACCACCAATCATGACGAGCAGAGAGCTTTGTGGGCCACGTACTAATTTTCCCACGGACCTGGGCATCAAGCCGAACTGAACCTTTCAGCAGAGCCGCTGTAGGGCTGAGGAGAGCGAAGTGAATCTAAGCCGGACTAAGAAGAACCGTTTCATGATTTGCTTAAATTTCTCTACGTTCATCTTGGTTCCAAGACGCCACGAAAGCTTAAAACAGTATGGATAGAAAACCAACAACAACAATAACAACTACATCAACAACAGAAAAGGCGTTTATTGATGCGCGGCAGATACGTATCTGCCGACAAAGCCTCTGCGATCGTAGAATTTGCAACAACGAAAAAGATACTTGAATAAAAGCGAATTGCGTGGGTAAGCTTTCGTGACGGCTAATCCCCTTGTTGCTTGTGTGTAGCACTTCCCAAGCCGTGTGCTCTAGTGGCTGCAACTTGTTTTGCTGCCTTTCTGGCTCGTGTCCCAGCTAAATTCCAAACTCGTTCGGCTCGGGGAGAGAATAGCACGAGTGGCCGAATTTAGCCAACATAGCGTGGAATTACCAAGGTCCGCGAACATCCCCCCTTTCTTCTTGGAATGTCATCACAGCCGCTTGGTGCCAACTCGGCAATTGGACCCGATCCCAATGTCGAGCGTCGTTCGGCGCGTTGATTGGCCACAAGGCCCAGCTGAAAGCTGACGCGACAGTCGTGCCCAATCTGGATGACGTCGAAATTCGAGTGCATCGGCTTTGACTATTCTGGGTTGCGTTGATTAGCTCACTGACAGCGTGCATCTGGGATTGTTCTCGTCAGTGTCATTGCTGCAACAGTTAATTAAACTAAGTAAACTTTGTTTTAAAATTCAGAATCTACGTAATTGTTACACGTCTGAGCAGGTTGTCTAGTACGTCACTGAAAATTATAACAGTAATGTTTTAGTAGAAACGAACTACGCCGCTACTTTTTTATTACCATTACTTCTAGAAATGATTAACTGTTAAGCTCTGTAGCTTTAAATCATAAACAAAAAATCATGGAAACAACCTTTACAAAAAAGTAGTGGGTAGACCTCAAAGCAAGCTGCTATGAGGTCTACCCACTATCCTTCGATCAGAGCCAATCACAGCTCGGCGTCCCTCTGACGTCACTACAACCCCTGCAAAAGAAGCAGACGACTTGCGCTCCGCATAAAGAAACATATCGGTACATGAACCTCTGATCCATCAACGACTGGTTTTATAACCTCTGTCGTTGCTAACGCTACCGTACTCTCGAATTTACGCGCCGTAAGTTTAGAGAAGGGGTACCTAAACCTCTTTGGCTGAGGGGCTGGACTAGCAACCTTTCTGAGTCACGAGGGCCGGAAAAAACAAACAAAAAGTAATTAATAACGAAGAAAAACGAATTAAATAAACTCATATAAGCATTTAAACGCAGAAATTACTGTTAGAGTAAGTACTAAAATAAGAATCACTAGGGTGGATGAATATACATACTTAGAATTGAACTTTAATATTTGACTAATTGTAACATTACACAGCACTTGTGACCAAGAAAACTCGCCAGGCATAAATCAAAGCGCATGGGAGCCTTGGCATGTTCTAAGATGGCAGAACACTAATGAGAATGAAAAATCGAATGCTGACGATATGCAGTAGTTCAGACGGAGGACACTAAGTCCAATGTACACGAGAAGGCAATGAACCTTTTACATAGGTACGCAGACATGAAGCAGGGAACAATTAATAATATGGCGAAACGACCCATGTTATGATGCAGTTTCTCTTTACGCGCACTTCTTTTTGCGACACTAGCCCGGGTCTGCTGGAAGCGAGCCGCGGGCCGGTCGGAAGGCTTCCGCGGGCCGGATCTGGCTTGCGGGCTGGGGCTCGAAGACCCTTGCTTTAAGCCGTACGACGCCTTAAGGAAAATGACTAGCCCAGACGACATTGGTAAGACTAAGATGCAAGCTAGAATACGCTTCCCCAGATCACTTCGTCTTATTTATTCTGAATGCGCTCTCCATATACTAGCATATCAGGAGTACGCCAGTCAGTTAACCTAGACGCTTTCTATCCGCTGCCGTGTACCTCGCGTATTTCTTCTTCATCAAAACTTTTATCGCAACAAGGATCTCAGAGAATATTCCCTATAACCTCCTGACCGTATTTTTGCTCGTCTTGACAATTCTTACGTGAAATTTCTTTGTCCACAGTCTCTTATCAAATGTCTACATTGCCATCGGCAACAAAAAATTGGAATGCACTACCTGACCTCATTGTTTCTATTAATAACACTAATATATATGCAGTAGCTACTACCGTCTCCCTCTCTAACCCCTCAATTAGATTACAGTACTTTGTACTGTATTATTATTGGGTTCATTGTTTCTTATAGTTATATATTCATATGTATAATCCCTCCCTCGAGTAACACCCCTGCAGGTCCTCAAGAAAAAAATAATATGATAGTCAAGAAAGTTATGAAATCCCGATATTATTACTTTGCGAATATATATATACTATATGCGTATATCATTAATCGTTATTCTAGCATTCGTTTCTTCTGGACACAAACTGCAAATGTAATATTAACTGGAATTGAATTTCTTCTTGCTAATACTTGATGCGACTAATTCAAGAGTGATTAAATCATATCTGTTGGACTGTCAAAGTACTCTCTAAATGCGGAACGCCCGAAACCGGCGTACTGTGCTCTGAAAGCGCCCCCTCAGCCCTTCGCAGAACCCGCGGAGGGGCTTCTGTTTTTATCCCCGCGTTTGTAAACATGAGGCAGCTTGCCTATGTCGACGTCATAACTCCGTAAAGAGCGTCGAAAAAAAATAAATAAATAACAGATACGAGGGAAAACCCACACCCGGCGCTTTGACGTGAGTCGAGGATCGAGCCCTGCTAGGGACTTGCTGTTGGAGTTTGTGAGTTCGTCCGAGTGTCAGGCAGGTCAAGCTGGAGTCACACAATAAGATAGGCTTTGGAATAACCGCACTTGAGCCGCCTTGGAGTTGAACGTCCTTGTTTCACGCCTTCTGAATGGCTCATCTGAAATGGCGGGAAAACGGTTTTTCGTCCTCCAGAAATCTTCAAACGATATCGCCATGAGCTTCCTGACAGCGTATCTGAAGCAGTTCAGGATCTGAACTGAACGCTTAAAAAAGAAAGGACAAGAGGAAGAAGAGACTACAGGTTGGCGTTAATTGTTTCTTCTTCCTTTTGTCCTTGTTTTTTTTTTTTTAGGCGTTGAGTTCAAATGGAAAACCAACTAGCCCAACTTATTATTTTGCAGCTCATGATGTCGCATTTTCGTAGAGCCGTGGTCACACTGTTACTAATGCAGCGTACAAAAGGACAGTGTGCAGCCGAGGTTTTCCCGGTATGACGGTCTCGTGAAACTGGCCGTGCAAAAACTGTCTGCAAACTTGTTCAAAGCACGTACAAATCAAACGTGCTTCCGCCATGCGTGAGGCGTGTCCGCAGGCAACTCGTGTCTGCAGACCGTGTACTTTGTACGATGAACGAGCTGTCCGACTTCGGCTTAGCGATCGCCAATGTGGAGAGCGATTCGTATGCTTCTTGCGCTGACGTCAGAACGACGCCGTGCTCTGATTCGCTCTGATGGAAGGATAGTGGGTAGGCCTCCGAGCAAGCTGCCTTGAGGTCTACCCAATGTCCGGCATTCAGAACCATTCAGAGTTCGGCGTTCTGACGTCACAACAACCCCTGCAAAAGAAGCAGACGAGGTTGTTTACAAAATCAAAAGTTCGGGGTTTTACGTGCCAGACCAACGACGGGCATCTGGCACGCCCCAGCGGAGGACTGAGGATAAATTTCGACCACCTGGGGATCTTTTGACGTGCAACCGAAAGCTCAGTTACACGGCGCCTTCTCCGGAATAAGCCTCCGTCAGATTGCGGGCACCTCGGCCGGGATTCGAACCCGCCACATGGGGATCCGTAGGCCGGCGCTCTCGCCTCGGAACCACCAAGGCAATTGCACAAATTGTTAAAAAAAAAAAAAAAAAAATCAGCATGTTTGTAAACAGCGTGCCTGGCGCGAAGCGGGCGCAGTGTGGAGCGCAAGTTCATCTGCTCCTTTTGCAGGGGTCGTTGTGACGCTAGGTGTGGGCACTGCGAGTGCGCGGTAATTAGATTCGCTTGAGACGAAGCCTTTGCGCATGCGCAATGCCTGTCAGCATTGCCACCGCAGTGGTGTGTCGTCGGACAAATGAGTTGGTGTAAGGTCGAGAGACGGAAAGGGTGCAGCGTGTTTTTGAGCCTCGCGGGGTTCGCGCGACACGGACCAATGCCTCCTAGGAGGTGTTGCACGGACACGGTGTCACGTGACACGGGGACGTCACGTGACGCCGCGGTCAATCACATGACCATGTGACGTGATGTGACGATGTTGCACGACGTGATGTCACATGACACCACAACCACTCGCGTGATCATGTCACGTAATTCTTTTCTAAGGACGTAACGGTACGTGTCTCTAACCTAACTACAATCCAGCTTGAATAAGTTCATCCCTAAACTCATTATAAATATATTTTCAAGTAACTAACTGCTCGTTCCGTTTTCATCGGAGTGATGCTTATAACTTTGCAAGAGTGTGAGCTTATGTGAGTATATAGGTGCACTAAAGGGTTGTGCGCCCAATGTGCCTAGGGCTTGAATGGTTCATTCAATTAAAGTTCATCTCCTTTTTGTTTGCGTAGGCGGAGCCATCTGAGGCAGAGTCCGGCTTGGCCCCCGAGCTTCCCCTCAAGGTCATCTTGGTGGGAGACTCAAGATGCGGCAAGACTGCTCTAGCCACCCGATTTGTCACCGACGCCTTCACGGAGGTAAATCCACATTTAGCTTTTATATAATTATATTTCATTGAATAGATGGAGAGTTTTTGACGCGCCTCAACCTTGATTTACTGATGAGGGAAGACTTCGCAATGTATAGAAATATACAGCTTAAAACAACAGGCTGTGCATAATGGGATGATAACAAGGTAGTCAAAACGACTCCATGTTCGGTTAATATTCCATTTGGAGAGGCTCAGTGACATTGCGCGATGTTGCGGGCGTTTTCTCAGATGAGTTCTTGTTTCTGAACCGTGAGTATATAGGCGGTAGTTAGGTTTTCTCAACTTCTTTCGTTCACCTGTAGCCATGTCCAATAATACCCTTCTAAGCACTGCAGTCTTTGTCCAGCGTATGTCTTGTGTCCGTCTTCTACTTTGTGTCCCATCTTTTTTACGCTATTTTTCACTATGTCGTTTAACCAACCAGCCCAGCAGTCTACCCTGTTACAAACTTTGTCTACTGGTGTGTGGAATGCATTATATTTCTGAGCATGCGCACTATCTCTTTTCTACGGAATATCAGGGGTCGCGCATGCGTCCACATCACAGTGACTCGGCATATTTAGCCTTGGTGGTAGATGCTGGTAAAGAGTATAGTATGTCGTTGCAACAAATTAAGAAGGTGAAGAGAAGCACCTCCCACAGACCCCTTCACTCGCTGGTGGTTTTCTAGTGTGAGGATTTGTGTCACTGTATTTTTTCCCGCATCATTTTCGAGTGTCTTTTTATCTCACTTTTCTTGTTCCATTTTATGGCAGGTGTACACGCCGACCGGCTTCGACCGTTATTCGACCAACATCGAAGTGGCCGGACAGCGGATACACTACTCTGTCTGGGACACCTCGGGTACGTGGAGCCGAATTGCAACTTTGAATTTCCGGTTTCTTACGCGTCTATTTTGTAGGCGATTCGGCATGACGGATCGGCGTTTACTCCGCTAAATGCAGTCAGCACCTATTAATGCTTGAACGGACCAGATTTTGTAACGAAGGGTTTAAAGAATATCCGAGCTGAAACATTCAAGAACATGAAACGTCAGGTTTGCCGCAGGCGATGTGCGTTTTTTTACGTTCCCATTTGCGGCTGACGTTCTTTTCGCCGTTTGGAAGACGCTACAAGATCACACTTCAGGCTTCCAGCGTCCTGCCGAGTATGCGCGCACGTGCAGTGCAAGCCTTAGTCAGGGCAACTGGATCGTGCCTGTGGCTTCATCGCTCCTAAAAGTAAAATGAACTCCAGAACGAATTTGCTTTGCGTCAGAACAAAGTGTGTTTTGCGCGTTTGGAAAACAGCTGCGTTCAGTATTAAAGTGACCCAACCAATACAAAAGGGAACAGGTACTCATGTCCTGTACTTTATTACTTCTTGACTACTTTTAACAGAAAATAATAGGAGAAGTAAGGCGGCATGGTATTAGAACGAATGTCGGCAAACCTTTGTCTCAATTGAGCTACAGCTGATCCACGGTGGCGGCGTTACGTTGCCGCTAAAGTGTTAACACCGTTCCCTTTATGCTTCCTATTTGCAGGGTCTCCGGCGTATGACACAGTGCGCCCTCTGTCGTACCAAGATGCGAGCGTGGTCCTGCTATGTTTCCACGTCGGCTGGCCCGAGTCCCTCCACAATGTCCAACACAAGGTAATAACCATAAATAAAACCACATCCTTCGTAGGATGTAGTGGCACTTAAACGAGGAGTTGCCAGAAGGAACAATATTTGGCGGGCCTTATTGGGGCTTCCGAGCAAATTAAAAACTGAGGGAATATTAGTACCAGATCGAACACGTGAGGTGGAGTAACCTTTTTATAATTTGTCTTACTTGAAGATACAATGCTGTCCCACAAAATGTCTTTTTTTTTTTTTTTGCGTGGAGCACGCGATTTAGAATTTTCCGAATATTCGACCTCATTTTTTTTATTGGTAGACAATAAACCTCTCTTGATCTCGGTGTGTATCGACGCAATCAAACAATTCAGAGACTTACATATCTTGTGAACAGTAATGCGCACATTAGGTAGTGTTTTGTTTTTAGTTATGCATCATGGGCCAGTAGCTCAAATCTGTTAACCTAGTCATGAAAGAAGTCAGGACTCCGCAAGACTAAAATAGGAGATAACTATACTGCTCAGATCCAATGTTTGTTCCTATAATTCCGCTAATTTTGTTTTGAAAATGGTGCAATAGTTTCGTGGATAGATCGATTTAAATGCGGGACCCTCGGATCCACCATAGCCTCCTATATACTGACAAAGCCTGGCAGATCGCCACGAGAGGCGGCCGCCGAAATGGAAAAGGTGGAACGGCAGGCAACGAATTAGAAAAGAGCCACGTGACTGGGCGCCCCGCTGCGGCGAGACGCCGAAACACACTTCTCAGAGCGAACAGCTGTGTTTCGGGTCCTCGCCGCTGCAAAAGCTGTGCGCTGACGTCCAGGTTCCTCGAGAAATGGCTCTTTGATGTTCTGTGCTACCAGATCCTCGCGCCACAAATTTACGACGGGGCACTATATAGCTCCGTTGTCGAACTTCCAGGCCATTCAGAGTACAGAGGAGGCTATACCACCACATTCGAAAGTGCTGCCGTGTTTGTTGGTTCGGTGACGTCATCCGCCCAACGCGCGGCGTCCTCTTGCGCGCAATCCCAGACTTGGCTCTCACGGCGTCTCGGGCTTCAGCTTCCACGTTTACCCTCCGAGTAGTGGCCCAAAACGAGCGTTTTGTAATACGGGAATCGTATTCTCAAAACGAACGGCGATCGAGCATATAGCATCGTGTCAGGCGCCATGTAATCAAAAAGCAAAAAAAAAAAAAAAAAAAAAGGGATGGTTTGTTTACTTTAGGGCCGGCCCTGAGTTTGAGAACCGATGAACTAGATTCTGGTGTAAATACGCTACCCGAAAAATATCACGTCCTCCAGAACCTTTCCTTCTCAGTGCCTGATAGCCTTGTGGCGAACTGAAGAGTCACATTCGGGATCGTTGATGCCGGACGTTCCAAATGACGACCTGCGTTCTCCCATCGTGTCCGCACGCAGTGGTTCCCCGAGGTTCGACAGCACTGTCCCGGAGCGGCCCTGGTGCTTGTGGGCTGCCAGAGCGACGCCCGACAGGTCCAGAGGCAGCAACATGGCGCTGACCGCTGCGTGAGCGCCGAAGAAGCCTTGGCTTCTGCACGACAGCTCGGCGTCACTGCTTACGTAGAGACCAGCGCAAGATACGCGCCCCGCAGCGTCCGGGATGCCTGGAAGGCGGCAGCGCAGGCGGCCCTTGGTGAAACTGCGGCTCCAGAAGGCGCCAGAGACACGTCTACAATGCGTCACAGGACTTGTAGCATCATGTGATCACGGATGTGCCATAAAGCGACAAAAGGCTTCTGACCACTGATGATGATGACGTGTGGCACTGGCGAGGCAGCTGGTGGACGTCGGCCTCTAGCGTCCAAGAGTGCCAACAACTGTGACCGTCGCCCTGTGTCTAGGGTCTTTGGGGCACCTGTCTGCGCTTCTGGGACCTCGGATGGTACCGCCCTTTTCGCCGTGACTCTACCTGTGAGCAGTTACTTTGGGGCCGCGGATGATTCCGTCCTATGACTTCAGAGTTTAGAATCACAGTGTCACAACCGGCGATTTCTGTTGTCGCTTTCGCACCTTGCGGTTGAACGGGTCTTCTACGCCATTCAAGCACTAGTCGAACTGCACAAACCTGTGGTGCGTGTGCTTTTTTTGCCCCGTGCCTTAAAGGGATCCTCCAGAACTTCTACAATGTTGTGCCTCGGGAAAACGATGTCGCTGTAAAGACGGATGAAGGATCTTGTCGAGCAATCGACATCCCACCTTCGTCAGCGTTTTCCATCTTGTCGACGTTATTTTGACGTGGAATTTTTTACATGGACGGTTTATAAGCGTTGATGCTCATTACCGCTGCTGAGAATGGTCATCGAGACAAGGAAATCCTGCTATAGCTATGGTTAGATTCGTGCCTCCCGATGTCCTCCTGGTGTTGAAATCACCACTGCTTTGTGGGAGAAGCTTCGTATGACTATCAAGGTGTAAATAGACTCGTTTTATATATGGTTTTAAATGCGTGTGTAGACGTTAATAAAATCTGTTTGTTGTCTTTATCTTTTGCTTTATTCCAAACATTGGGTTTTCTGAAATTTATTGATCACAGAATTGGCCCTACTCCAGATAAACCTGCTTGCAATTATTCGGTCACTCCTTTTGGATGTGAATAACCAGACACGTCACTAGATGCGAACGTACGCATGCGCCCTGGTTAAGTAATTGCGTCCTTATTTTGGTTGCAGGGGAATATTTATAATCTATCGGTGAAAAATTAATTGCGAACAGAAGAGCGCGTGGCTCGCGGTACAGGCTGCACCGCCAGGAAGTGAGCCTAGGGCCATTAGCGTGGCCTACTCCCATGCATAGAGTTATTACAATAAACGCTAGAGGTTCAGGTGGCGCTAGTGTGCTGTGGCATTTTGAAGCAGACAGCAAGCAGTCCCAATTCAACTTCCGGTAATGCATTCCTATGCATTACCGGAAACGGAAATCTGTATTAAAGCGCTCCAAAAGCGCTCCATTTGGAGCGCGCATATTCCGCTCGCAGATCTGGCTCGAGTTGGTCATCTTCCGCTCGTAGATCTCTGGCAGCGGCCGCTCCACTGAGCGTCTCCGACCACGCCGCATTTGCTCCGCGGGATTTCGCAGATATTTCCGGAAGTAGACAGAACGCATTACGTCATTTCCTTCAAAATCGACAGTACGCATGCGCGGCGAGGTTGGCGAGGTCGCCGGGCCGGTCGGGTCGTCGAGTTGGATCTGTTCGGATGCGTCGGTTCTTTGCGCGTGATTGTGACGGCTCGAACGCTTCTACCTCGCGTGGATCAGGGGTACAAAGCCGGGACTGGAGCGTGGTAAATCGTAAGCGCTGACATCTGTGATTGTGAGAGGAAGAACGAGAGAAAGAAAGACAGAAAATCCGGCAGCAGATGCAAGGTAAGGCCTGTTCATTCGGCAGCTAGCCACTGATTGTTCACCTTTTTTAGACTGCATTCCGCCGGCGTTTTCCCGTGCAATAAAGCAAGAACAGATTAGGCAACGACCGTGCAAGTGATGGTTTGTTACCTCTGTGTTTCTTAAAGTCGTACCAGCAATCTGAACTCCACCGATGGCAATCGCTGTGCGTGACCCGCCGCTTCGAGGCGGCCGAAAGGTATGTGACGGTGCCGAACGCGGACGTCTCCCTCGTTATTTGTGACATGGGCTACATGGTACGTATATTTTCGCCCGGCTTGTGTCGCGTGTTATTTCTGCAGCTAAACAGTGAAGGTTGTCACTGGTCGTCGGAAAGATCAGTCTCTAAGGCGTTGGTTGATTTGTCAAGTTCGAGCAGCGGACATTTTGAACGGCCGAGGGGGAAGCGGGGGGAGAAGGGGGGGGGGGGGGGGGGGGGTCGCTCCAAAAATGCGAGTTTATCTTCCCCTCGTCGACTCAGAGCGGGTCCCACGGAGAGGAATTTGGCCTCCCTCGCGAATTTTGGAAACCGCTCCGGATCTACGGGTGGAATTCACCATTAGATACATATCGTGTGCACACATAAACAACACGAGTTCAACACAACTCAGTGGCTCTGTTTTGAAGGCCTACTCGAGTAGCTTTGTATTCATCCGGCAGATCATGCTCAGACCTTTTCGAAAAACGTATACACGTCTTTTCAAAGCTCTGCGATATTGCAATGCAGCATAACGGCATCGCGATACACGCGCTTCTGTAACGTCATACACAGGGCTGGCCTTACACCATCAAGCGCCCTGGGCGAACTGCAGCCGTGCCCACCGTTTCTTATATGCCCCTATTTTCAAGGTATGACATCACGATGTTACAAAACGTGTGAGTGGTGTCCCAACACGAGAGTTTTGTCAGGCGAGAACTGCATTTCAAAAACGAACGGCGATCGAGCATAAACTGTCAGGAATGACGCTTGATGAGGCGACGAAACCTGAGACAAAACTAAACGTTTAATGGGGCTAACTTGTGCCCAAAACGAAACAGAAAAAAAAAAGGCTAGCGTCGCAGGCGTCCATGGCGGCGTAACAACAGCATCGAGTGCTGGAGCGAGAGTGACTCCGGTTCGCCACGCGGAACCCCTTTTGTACACGCGTGGGCTTCTGGAACAATCGGCATACAAGGTTCGGCGCATAGAACATTCCGACGTTGAACAAGCCCCCCCCCCCCCCCCCCCCCCCCCCAACAGGGTTCTTGAATCTACAAAAACGCCGGTACATTTACAAAAATAACAAAAAGGTGTGTCCGGTACCAGGCATCGAACCTTGGCCCGCTTGCGGGAGCCAAGCGCGCTGCCGACTTCGCTAGCTGCGCACGTCCATGAGAACCTCTGGATGGAGCGCTTGCTGAACTTCTATCGTTGCAACCTCGGCGATTGAGGGCGAAGCTGGGCTTGCGGCAGCAGGTATAGGAGTTCCTTGATTTCCTCCCGTACTACTCCCTGAATGACCTCAAGGATGTCCGGAGTGTTGCAGCTAGACGGCGAGAGGGCAGCGAAGCCGGGAAATCTCTGGTAGCGTGAGGCCCGTGCTTGAAGAGCACGTTTGATGTTTGTGGCCTCAGCGATGAAACCTTCGACGTGGGGTTCGCACAAGGCATCCCAAAATGTTCTCTTTCACTCCTCGCATCAGGACCCGCAGCTTTTTTCTCGTTGGGAGCATTTGGGTCGGCCCGGTTCATGAGGCGGAGAACGTCTTCGACGAAACTTGTGACGCTCTCGTTCGGCCATTGGCTTCTTACTTAGAGTTCTTCGGCCCGCTGACGTGGCTGCTGGCTGGCAAAGGTGCGTCGAAGCTCGGTCTAGGAGTCTTCCCACGAGGAAATCGACGCTTCGTAGCTTTCGAACCAAGTGCGTGCCGTGTTTTCCGGAGCGGAATAGACATTCCGTAGGCACTGCTCAGGCCCCTATTCGTTGAACCGGGCGACGCGCACGTACTGGCTCAACCAGTCGTCCACATCTTCATAAAGATCCCCATGGAAATTCGCCGGCGTACGTGGTGGGGCCTGCACGTAGACGATAGACGTCGGTGGCGTTCCGTCTTGCTGCGACGTGGTGTTCATCGTCGGCGTCGGCGATAGTTGACCGAACTCCGGAGGCTGGCCTTGATTGCGGCGGCTGGCACACCGGGTATCGGGTTCGTCGATGGGGATTAACTTTCCGGGACTTGAAAAGGGTCGAGCCCGACAGATCTTCCGAGGGGCACGCTTCACGGACATGGAATGCGGTACCTCGCACCTCCACCAAAATGTCCCGAATGACAATTTGATGAGGCGACGAAAACTGAAGCAAACTAAGCACTTGCGCCCGAAATACACACACAAAAAAAGGCTAGGGTCGCAGGTGTCGATGGTGGCGTACAGCAGTATCGAGCGCTGGAGCGAGACGGACTCCGGCTCGCCATGCGGAGCCCCTTTTATACAGGCGTGGGCTTCTGGAACAATCGGTGTAGAAGGTTCGGTGCGTAGAACATTCAGACCTCGAACAAGCAACCGGGTTCCTCAAATTTACCGAAACGCGACATTTAAGAAAATAACAATAAGGTGCGTCTGCTACCAGGCACCGAACCTCGGCCCTTTTGCGCGGGAGCCAAGCGCGCTGCCGAATTGGCTAGCTGCGCACTTAGCAATGGTGTCGTGTCGGGCGCCGTGTTCAAATAAATCGGAGCTAAAAAAATTAAAAAGGGTCGCGGCGGTTCTTTTCTTTTGATGCCGGCCTGGGCGACCGCCGAGGTCACCCGCCCCTCTGGAGCCGGCCCTGCTCATACATACATTATTTTATAGGCTATGTACTCGCCAGCTCGAGGATGACGTTTGCACATGCCACTGCCCAGTAGTTTCTGTTCTATCAGTAGAGGGTTTGATGTAGAGCATGGGTTTCCAAATCCCGTCCCGCGGATGGCCGCGGTCTTTCCAGTAGCGCTCGGCTCGCGGCCCGGTGCTAGCAACGCAAAAAGTAAGCGCGCGATATCAGGAATAATAAGAGAAAACTGCAGTATTGTATAAATATTCTAATTTTCGAAAATTAGTTTCGAATAATAGGCTGTTCGATATTCGGTTTGAGGAGAACTCTGATGTTCGTATTTTTCGAAGTGTTAGTCGCGGTCGGTCAACCCCCTTGAGCGCGCTTCTTATGGCTGATTCCCATGACGGACTAATCAGCGGACGGATTGGTCACGTGACGACATGTCCGTGGTTCGTCCATCTCCCAAGCGCGTCCGTACGAGGGAGACGACGAGCAGACGCCAGCGAGGACGGACCGAACCTGTTCGCCACCCCACAGTGCCGCGAAACTCCTACATCGCACTGTGGCACCGTTGTCCAAGAGAGAAGTCGAGGTTTGCTACCGCGATAAAGAATTGTACGCCGCTGTTACGTACAGATTGAGACGGAAAACTGTGATAGGCTTCGCGCAAAGCGCCACTAGCTTTACTAACCCAAGGCATGACAGTCACACCATTTTGGTTTTGTTCTATACTCTGTTTCACCTTGTGTCGTACCGCAGGAAAGGCTACAAGCGCGAGCTCCTTGCTCTAGGGCACATCTCGGCGGCACAAGCTCTCGTGCACCAAGGGCAGCTGCCAACGCTATGAGCTCGCGCTTCTAGCCTTCGCTGCGGTACAACATAAGGTGAAACGGAGTGTAGAAGGCTTCGGGGCTCGCGGAAAGGCGTTTAGGGATGCCTTCACGCACTCCGCGCTTATGCACAACACATAAAGCAACACTAACACTCCCCAAAATTAGTTTGAAATGTTTTGCCGGGCCATTCGTTAGGGTATCCGAAAACTACACAATCAATAATTTGCCACAGCGTCACGTATATTTCTAATAACTTCAATATACGAATCTGCTTGAAACCGAAACTGGACTATGGAGGAAGAAGAAAGGTACCAAAAATCACGTGGCTATGCGACTTTTTTTTCTATCATCGTATCTGCAGTTTTTTAGAAGCCACAAAAATGGGTATCATATATTTTTTTTTTTATTTTTAATATTGAGTGTGTACCTTCGACGACCCATGACTGATTATCTTTGGTGTTTATGTCTTAACCATAGACAACTGCACGTAACCACGGAGAAGAGAGTGAGCGCGACTCAAACCGATCAGTTCTCGATCGGCGGTTTTCCTGCGGAAAGAAAACGAATTTGGAGCCGCTAATTGTGTTCCGGGTAGTTGGGCTCTTATACGTTATGTACAAATAAAAAGAGCCTTGGCCATTATAAATACCGCGTCAGTGTCCCTTTAAGGGGTATTCACATAAGGGAGAAATCCCGGGGATTTCTACCCGGCACGCGCGCATCACCAGACGAAAACGCGAAGCTTTTGCACATTGCAAAGCCTGACGTTTTCGTCGCGGGATGCGCGTGCCGTGGCGAAATCCCCGGGATTTCTCCCTCGTGTGAATACCCCTTTAAGTACACCACAGCGCAGCCACAAGGAAGGTCTTGCTCGGTGAAAGGATGCTTGGAAGCGCAATAAACCCCTTTCGTGATTCGCCTGCCGATTATTAGAAGGTCGGAACCACTGCACAATGGCAGAACAACTGACATCGTGGAACGCGCAAGTCATCCAAGAGATAGCGAACGGCGGAGCGCGGCCAACGCGAGAAGCCGACGAGCCAGTCAAACAGCGTCAAGTGCAACGTCACTGCACTCATCACCTTTTTCTGTGAATGTTTTTCGCTTCTATTGCAAATGAACGCATGAAGTGTGTCGTGACGTTGCGGTTTTAGTCCGCCATTGTGCACGAATTACACAGCTGCCAAAAGAGGGCAGTATTTTGGAAGGGGTATATAATAATTCACGGCGTGCTAGACTAGTTTTGAAGGAAGTCTCTTGGCATAGACCCTGAGTACCGGAACCTGCGTCGCGTCAGCTGGGCAAAGTATCTTCAGTTTCTATCACACGTGGAACCAAGAATCGCGCTACAAAATGAACCAGCGAACGCACAAAGCACAACGATGCGCCATTTTTGTTTTAATCGTCCGAAAAAAAAGAAGAAAAAAAAGAAACCATTGCACTGTTGCCAGACTAAACGCCTTTTAAGTCAATCCCCCGCAAAAAATTCCGCGAGTGAAAAGGCGCTAGACTTTATCAGTCTTCACGTCACCGGACAAGGCGAGGATAGTAGGAAAAGTCGACGTGACTGTCACATGGTACTCGGTCCGCGTACGAAAATCGCTATTCGGTCCGTCGTGTGAATCGGCTTTACCGAGCACCGGTGGTTGCACTGTTGAGAAGCATGATCCGTGGAGCTCGGTTTCGTGGGTGTTGCTTCTTGACATCCCATTATTAGGCATTGCACTTTCTGAGGTCGCAGTCTATAAGTATAGCTAGATTAAATAAATTAACTTGGCTTTGATATTAACAAGAGGAAGCTTTGGAATAGCATTTACAAGTTGAGAAAGGTTTTTGTTTAGGCATGGGGCAGTAGTGAAAAGCCTTGGTGAGACTATTCAATATTTGATTCGAAAATATTCAGCCAAAACCACTATTCGTATCGAATTCGCATCGCACTAAAAATCTCCTTTTCGCACATGTCTAAAAAACTGTATCAAAACGTAAGTTCTCTCGCCATATTATTTACTGTACATTGTCACCACCAGAATTACTATTTGTAGTTCCCTGCTTTATCTCTGCGTAACTATGAAACACACTTTCAGTCTTTCCGCTCTGGTGAAGAAGGAAGACCAGCGAGGCTGTGGCGGGAATGAAGGAATGTCCGGCCGCAAGTCGGCAAGCCAGGGTGGAGAGGCTGGGAAGGTCGCCGCCATCTATGAGCGACAGCGGCAACCAGACGACCGGGAAGCCAGTTGTCTGGCTGCCACCATTGCTCATAGATGGCGGTAGCTGTCTTTGTTTTGTGTCGACATTTATTAGCTGACGGACGCGATCCTGGGGAAAGTACCCCTTAATAGCTCCGCTGTAAAATTTCTTTGCGTTCTCATGATATATATCTTGCATAGCGATGCGATCTGATCTACCATTTTCATTAGTGTTCTGCCCTGTGTGAATATGTCAAAGTTCCTGTGCGCATTGACTTATATCTGCCTGGTGTGTTCTCGGGGTCACAATTATTTTGTAATGTCAAAAGTAGTAAAATACTGCACTTAAAAACAAAGTATGTATTTGTCCACCTTTCCTTTTTTTTTCTAGCTGAAATATTTGTATCTAAATGATTACTTAGGCTTATTATATAGTATTTTTTTAGTGTATATCAGGGGTGGAGCAAGAAATTATTTCCGGGGAGGGGGGGGGGGGGGGGGGGGCAAGATTACTATACCGTGGGGGGAGGGGGGCCTTTCTGTAATTTTTTCGTGTGGTAAGTAGTCCATATGGTGTACAATTCACGGGTAGGGACATGGCCGTCCCCAACCCCCCGGCGGTAGTCATTCAATATTTGTTTTCATTAATTAAAAGAAAATAAAAGGTTATAACTTTGGGGGAAGTCATTCTCCCAAGCTACCCCGCAGACTATGCCACTGACCTATACTGTCTTATCGAATTTTCGGCCTTCGAGGCCGCAACAGGTCCCCAATCCAGCTCCCTAGCCAAAACGTTTGGAGACCTCTGATTTAGACAACAGATATTTCTGATCGCTGCCCGTTTCTGCTTGTGAAAGCAGAATGTGGGATTACAAGCATGCCCTAGGTAAATTCGAGTGCAATCCCTACCGAAAAATCCGGTATAACTTTCCCTATCCGGAATATGGAACCGGAAATTTGTTACTGGAAACCCGAAATCCAGATTGAGAACAAAGGAATAATTTCTGAAAACCTGAATTCCAGATAGAGTCCAGATAGAATCGAGATAGATTTCCGGTTCCATAATCCGGATAGCGAAAAGTTATACCGGAATTTTCGGTAGGGATCTGCCGTACCTGTACGCATGGGGCAGCCAAACTTGCAATTGTGCATTAGCACCAAGCGGGAGCGGAATTAGAGGGGGGGTCCGGATGTCCTGACCCCCCTCTTGAACCCTGCATGTGTAAGAATTTAGGGCGTAGAAACGGGAAGGGGGGGTGGTCTTACAAATATGCTACGCTGACCAACACCTGACTCCCTTCCCCAAGAAAAACCTGCGTCCGCCACTGGCACCAAGTACCACAAGCGTTAGTGCTTACACAAGTGTTTGCTTACAGGTTCATTTAATTGGGTCATGTGACTATTCCTAGACATCTACAGCTGAAATTCACCATTTCAGCTGAAATTTCAGCAGTTAAGATGTCCTAGACATCTACACTGCTGAAATAGAACAACTCCGGAAGGTGCTTTCACTCTGCACCAGCTAACATGTTGAACCACTGCTATTACCTTAGGCGTGCTCTAGTGTATAGCGAAACGAATTACCGCTTATTAACGCAACCTGCGTTATGGCCGAATCTCATGATCATTGATGATACACTACACGTGCGCTTAGGCTTTACACGTGCAATATGATTTGTAGTTTTTTCTTATCTCAATTACCTTATTGCACATAAGAAAGCTTTCAACCGGCCATTTTTTTTTAACTCTATCCTTAAGCTCATTTTAGGGAAAGCAGAAAGAGATAATAACACCAGTTAGTAAAAAAGAGTATTCCCCGAAGCGAAAGCGAAAGCGAAACTCTGACCGTAGTGGTCACATTTCACGACAGCAGAAACACCATCGACATCAGTTTAAACATGTCAGCGCCCAGTGAATGCCCGTCCTCGCATTCACGAAGCCGCAAATCAGGTCATATTTTCGACTTTTAATAGGGGATACTACTGTCGTAGTCGGTTGGCGTGCTCGTCAAAATAGCATTACGACAAGGCGCGTAGGAATAACGATCTGTTAACGCTTTGCAGTGCGGAATCGACGTTGTCCAAGCTGATGCCGAGGAAATTTCGACTAGGTTTTTTTCTCCCCTCCAGGCCTGCGGGAATTTCGTTGTCAGGGAGAGCTGACGCTACATTCTGTGGAAGACGACCATGGACGGCTTCTCTCGTGATATATGCACCTTCAACAGGGGGTCTTTGAGGCAGGTTCAAACGCGCGTCAAGACAGCAGACGGTAGGAATTTCGTCGAGTCCAAGGACGAGACCGGCACGATCTGCGTTGAGGCGTCTGCTCCGCACGACAGATCCCTCGGTTTTGTACCAGACCTGACACCCGACCTCCTACTGGGAGAAGTCCTACCTGGCCTTTATGTGGGTGAGTTCAAATCGACAGACTCGCCCTTCTTTCCAAGCCCGGAAAGTGTGGCGATTGTTTAGCGTCTTACTATGATGTCATTATCGCACCGCGGCCAATGGAACTTCGGCATTAGCCCCGATAAGAACGCGGAAGAACAAATCACGAAGAGATAACATAACATGCTACGCCCCGTGATTCTTAAGCTCGACCATAGAGGCTTGAATTTTGTATCGCTTCGTATTATCTTCGACAGCCGTATTTGAAGCCCCGGAGGAAATTAAAACGTCGTAGGATTTGTGAAAAAAAAAAAAAAAAGAAGAAGAACAATTGGGAGGTCTCTCCTCTCTGAACAAATATCTACGAACCCATTCATTACACGAAGAAAAAAGAAATAGAATGACAAACAGTGGAACAGGTCGCACAGCTTCGGTATTGTCACTGACGTTTCGAGTGATGAAAATGGCTACCATTTCGTCCGGGAATCATTTCTGGCAAGCTGAGAGTGCGACGTGCAGCGCACTTCGTATTTCTACTTACCTGCGCATATGTGTCATTTTGTTGCTAAATAATCAGTTGAGATATGGCGCTCCCTCAATTAATGACAGTGCAGACTTTGCACTCTCGCCATATCGAGTTCATCCGCATGTTGTTTTGTTTCCCAACGATTACTTTACCTCACATCAAAGTAACAAAAAAAAAACAACAACAACAACAATCACGATTAAAAACCAATATCCAGATTTATTCGATTTAAATTAGGCTATCTTAATTTCAATCAAAATAATTTGATTTAGACCAGTGTAGCTAAAATATATATATATATATTCTTTATTACTAGATGTCTTTCAACATCGCATATTGATTGATCAGTCCTTCCGATCGCTGAACGATGTGGAAGAAAGAAGTACTGGACATTTAAAATAGTTCGATTAACAACTTTTTATTGATGTAAATACCACCTAACTATAACAAAAGCAGCTTAATTTTTTTTATTTTAATTAGTGAAAACGTTTTATTTGCTTTTTCGTTCGCTTTCTGATTTTGCTTGCAATAGGACATGACCTAACTGACAAACGAAGTTGAAGGTAGACAGCTCAATGCTCTGGTTTGCTTAAAAGAGCACCGCTTTTTGTTCGTGTTTGGCCTGCAATAAATCTTTTTTCGCTCGATGATATTTTTATATTTAAATACGAAACACAGGCACAAAGAAAGCATGAAATGACAGGCAAACCACAAATAAAGAGTATTTTGCGTACGGTTTTTACAGGAAAGTTTTGATGTAAGTCACCACAGTAAAACCGGTGTGATTTAAATCTCGATTTAAATCATCTTGGTTTTCATTCTTCACCCTGCTCCACATTTTCGTCCTGGTGATGCGCAAACTTCAACACTGCGGCTTTGTTTGGAAATAGCATTGCATTGCACTGGCGGTTTCACCGTTCAGTGCAGCATTTGTTAAACGGGCGTTTAAATTTTGCTTGAAACAGACCTCCAACTCAAGAAACGGTCAGTCTACTGTCGATGGAGCGAGATAGAGCGCGAAGAGCGAGACAGCGTCGGTGCTGCCATCTGGTTTAGCTAAAACGAAATGTTGCTCGCACCGGCTCAGGATTGCGGTTTCAAACTCGATAGTAGGTACTGGTGAGAGTTCGAGCGTTTACAAACGAAGGCAAAATACGACTGCTTATTTCCCAGTCTCTGTATGACAAAAGTTTTATTTGCTGCTGTTTTATGAATGTACAAATACAAAGAGCATCCCGGAAGCTATTTTCTTCAACTGGTTATCGTTGGAGCTTCGTGAACCCGAGGTCAACGTTACTAGCCCAAATTGACAAAGAAGTTATTATTAACTGCACATCATATGGTTTGAGAGTCATTCTTGTTGTGTATGAGTTAACTGCTTCTGTGACTAATTTTGTCATTCCTTGGATACTTTTTTGTAGAGTAATAAATGAAATACTTTGTTTTCTACTTATTTGACAGGATAAAGATTAATAGTGTTTTAATTTGCAAGGAATTCTTTCCAACGTGTAAAACTAAAAATGAAAGGGATAAATAACTCGCGGTAGAGGCTGCCTTTCAACACCGAACTTTCAGTTATTTTTGATGATGAGGATTCAAGTATATCGTGAAATTGGCTTTGTCGAAGGGTTGCAGTTGTAAGCAGTTATTTTTAAAGCTACTTGTACGAGACCGATGAAGGCCCAGAAATTGGTGCCAGATGCGTTGGACACCGGGGTCGTGGTTGAACACTGCTCGCCACAGAAGGTGCCTCTCATGAGAGGGGCCCTCTTGAAGATGTCCCCAAATCGCATTTTTAAATTGCATGGAAATTACTTCGATTTGTTTATAGCGCGAAAATCGTGTTTGTGTATGTCCGTTCATTCTTTTTCCCAGTCTCGATCGGGGTGTTTTTATTGTGTTCAACTATCACTAGCTCGTTTGCGCCTTACCTTTGGTGTTACCGGCTTTTTTTTTTTTTATTTGCAAAAAGGGTTTAGCTGGTTTGTAGAAGCTGTAAGGTTCGAAAATATGTTTAAAATGTTGTATTGACAGAACATAAAGAGTGTCTTCTTTCCGGGTGAGAAGTGGAATATTCCGGTGTTTCAAAGGCTTAGTGTATTACTTAGGGTTGCGTTTGACTCTAAAATAATGAAATACTTTTATCTACTTAAATTTTTGAAAGACTTTAACTACATAAAATGCAAAAAAAAAAGAAAAAAAAAACATTTATAAGTTAACGGTGTTGTGCGAAACTAAAAGACACTGCGACAGTAAACATGTTCTCCCAGAATCGTCAATTAAATCTCGCAGAAAAAAAAAAAAAAATTCGCTCTAACCAATATCCAGAGTTTGTTTTAAAATGTCTTTAATAATAATAAGACGAAAGAAACATCGGGGCCAGGTCAGCTGGGCTTAAGCCGTCAGTGCTGTCCTGGGGTGGGGGATGGGGATTAAATGAAGTGAGTCAGGTGAGCCTCCTTAATGAACCGCAGGAGAGAGATTGTATTCCCCTTCACACGTTTTGTGCGGCGTTGTCAAAGGCAGAGTCACGAGAGAGTCACGAAGGCATTGCTCTGTGAATTGATGTATCCATTTCATTCGAATGCTCGCACAAAAGAAAAACGCTTTCTAAGATTGCACAGTTGCTCTCATGTATTTCAAAACGATGCACCGAATTCGTGAGATGGCGTGTAGTTCCGACCTTAGAATAAAGATACCCCCGAAGCCTACCTTCTGCTTTGCTGGCACTATCATATCGATCAGCGGGGTGGTTTATTAGTTGGGGGGGGGGGGGGGGGGGGGGTTGTGCCTCAATATTGTTTTGCCTCCTCTATGTTTCAATGGTGTGGCGTGGGAAAACAAATGTACTCCCGCATACCGGAAGTTTGCTAATTCAAGATGGCAACGCACGCGTAGTTTCCAATTTCCATAGCCGCTGACAACTTAAGGAACGCAGGGCGTGTCGAGTCCCAGTCATCATCGCTCCACAGCCAGTGAGATGGCGGCCTCAATCAATAGGAACTCCGGAAAAACAAATCAGGGACCAATCATAATAAACCTCATCCGGCGTTTCTTAAGCTGTCGGTGACTAAAGTCACTGCATCTGGGAAAGTAGCGCCATTGCCTTCACACCTGCTAGCCGGACACAGCCAAATGCCAACATACAGACGACGAAACCTGTCAAGGTGATTGGCTTATCGCTGTCTGTTGCTGTGGTGATCGCCATTTTGGACCCTTTCAAAGCTTCGAAGCTTCGAAAGGGCTATTAAAACCAGTCGCACCAAGATCGTAATGGAGCGTCATCGTACTGAAGGCGTTCCTCGGCTAATATGAGTTATCACTCATGCTTATTTCCCCAGAACTCTCACAGTTATGTGGCCCTTCTTGCGTGTTTCAAGGCATTAAAATTATTTTTTAATGCACTCAAAGCACCGACGCCGCGTGCGATGCCCTACATTTTAGTACCGCCATTGAAAAATAATTTTACTCTCTTTGAAAAAGGCATTGATAAATAATTTTACTTTCTTAAAACACACACGGAGGGCAACATAACTGTAAGAGACCTGGGGAAATAAGCATGAGTGATAAGCTTATTGCATGCACGGAGCCAAAGACGCCCATATTGGCTGAGGAACACTTTCAGTACGATGGTGCTCCATAGCGATCTTGGTGCGACTGGTTTAAACAACCCTTTCGAAGCTTCGAAGTTTTGAAAGGGTCCAAAATGGCGATCGCTATGGCAACCGAAGTTGTCTCGCTGTCTCGCTGCCTCGCCGTCTCGCCGTCTCGCCCAGTTTACGTTCGCCTCCTGTTGCGTCTCCGGGAGCGCGTTTGTTCGGGGTCCCCGGGGTTCTTGGTTTTTCCAACCATGGCGTCCACGGTGCTACCAGCCAAGGGTATGTGTTTTTCGTTCAGCGTCTCTGCCGACACCGCCGTGGACGAGATTATGGACGCTTTTCAAGTAACCGCCGGTTCCCGAGGTTTGAAGTTCTTGCTACACCAAGATGGATCAAGGTTTATCTCGTCGGTGACAAGCATCAGTGCAGCGAACCGCCTTGTAGTCCAAGGGAACTTGGTGCTCCGTGACGTTGCGGTGCCACTCGAAGCAGTTGGCGTCCACGTCCTTCATGTCTCCATTTATCGTCTCCCGCCGTATGTCACAGAGGAAGCCGTCGTGCAAGCCATCGCCCCGTTCGGAAAAGTAAAGTCCATCATGTACGTGTCGTACCGAGACCGTCCCGACATTCTGACAGGAATGAGGGTGGTTAAGGTGGAAATGACGAAGCCGATACCAAACTTTATCACCATCCAAGGGCACCGAGTAATGGTGGATTATCGTGGCCTGCGACGTGTGTGCAACCGGTGCGGACAGGAAGGGCACATCGGGCCAGCCTGCAAGACCGCACGCTGTGAACGTTGCGTCGTTTTCGGGCGTCCAACAGCGGGCTGCACCGCTCCTTGTTTGCGGTGTGGTCACGCCCACGCTACAACGGACTGTACACAGCGTAGGTCCTACGCCGCTGTGGCCCACCCAGCGGGAGCCCCTCGACCCCACCAGCCACCGCAGGGTGCCGGAGGCAAGGGCCCCCCTGTTCCAGGGGAGGTCAATGACGATTTGGACCCTTGCATCCGTCCGCGGGCTCGCCCATTGGCCCCAGGTGACACGCCCTCCGGTGATTCATCGAGTGAGTTTTCCTCTGACCTCTACCGCTGTCAAGTCACCCGAGGAGTTTTCTATGAAAAACCCTTTGCAAGTCATCGTCAAAACGCAAGTCACCGCCGCAACGCCCCCCACCGTCCCAGCGCAAGTCGCCGCCGCGACGCCCACCATCGCCCCAGCGCAAGTTGCCGTCGCGGCGCTCCCCGTCGCTCCGACGCAAGATGACGCTGCAGCGTCTCCCGACGCCCTCGACTCCCAGGAGAGTGACGTGGCCGACTCGAGTCATAGCCCTGGTCGTCTGGTCATCTCCGACGACATGGACCTAACCCCAGGCCAACGAGAGCCTTCCACCCGTTCTCAGTTGTCGCCGTCAACACAACGTGAGTCGTCCAAGTTTTCTTCTTCTGACAAAGGCGAGGACGGGGCGGCTGACCGTGGCGAGAAGCGAACTTTTCCGAGCGCTAGCAGCGGCTCGGACGGGCCCATCGCGTCCACCGTCAAAAAAAAAAAAAAAAAGCGTTCCGAGCTTCATGATTCGGACGAGGACTACAGCCTCACGTTTTAGCCTATCCTGTGATTGTGCTGTTTTGTCTTTCTTGCTTTTTATGGGCTTGCACGTGATTACACTGAATCTTCAGGGTTTTCTCTCCTCGAACAAACAACGCGAGGTTGTGCATTTTGCCCAGGCGCAACATTGCGATCTGCTTTTTCTGCAGGAAACTAATTTTTTTTTTCCGCACGAGATGTAGCCGAGTTTAAGACGAGATTTTCTATTCCATGTTACTTTTCTTTTGCTGTGTCACGCTCATGTGGCGTGGGCGTTTTAATTTTTCGTACTTGTTTCCTTAGAGGCGCATTTTTTCTTTGTGATCCTGACGGCCGCGTCCTTGTATACTTCTTTTTTGTGGGTCATGCTAAGTTTCGGACAGTGAGTGTTTATGCGCCTGCGCGTGCTTCGGCGTCTAACAGTTTTTTTGTAGTCTTTCTCAATATGTTCCCGACGACGGTTCCTTTTTGCTTTGCGGGGACTTCAATTGTGTACAAGATTCTGCTCGGGATGTTCGCGGCCCTGAACGCGGACGTCCCACTTCAAATGCCCGTGAGCTTGTACGAAGGTTTACGCTCTACAATTTGCGAGATGGCTGGCTGGAGTTGAATGGAACGGCGTACATGTCCACGTGGTCGCGAGGCTCCTCGTCGAGCCGTCTAGATCGGGTATATGTTCTTTCTTGCCCAGCTACTCATATTGAGACCTGCACGGTGCTTTCTTTTCCGATAACCGCTGGCTACATTTCAGACCATTGTCCAGTGTCCATTGTTTTCGACGTCTCCAGTTATTTGCAACCGCGAGGCGACGCATGACGAATGGACGTCTCCCTTCTGCGGGATGACCTAGCCCTTTCGAGCCTGCGACAATCTATAGGGTTGTCACTGACGGTCGTTCCCCTATCTCACACCCGGTGGGATGGGATCAAGGCTGACTGCCGTTTCCTTACAACAGCAGCGGGAAAAAGGCTTTGACGCAGGACGACCGACGCCCTCAACGAGGTTGTCAACCGCATCCGCGCAGTGCAGCGTGGAAGCGCGCGCACACACCTGATGTCGGAATACCGGTCCTCCGTGATCGTCACCAGCGTCTTTTACGCTTGTCCTCCCGAAGGGTTGTCGAGCAGCGACTGCAAGACCGGCCTGTGAATGACTCAGAGGTTCTTCGGTGCTACCGCGCCGTGCAAACTGGTGGAGTTGGACCGCCTTTCATTCATAATGTCCAGCTCGCGGACGGGAGCTTTTCCGACGATCCGCACGACATAGACACGGTTTTCAAGGATTTATTTTCACAACTTTTTTGTTCTGATCACCTTGCGTCCGAAAATTTTGCTGAGAAAGTTCACCAGTTCTGTGGCGACGTTCCTGCTTGCCCCGAGTTGTTGGCCTCGTCTCTCCTGCGTCCCACTGACCGCGATGAACTTTTCGAGATCCTTTGTGCTATGAAGACTGCGTCTGCCCCAGGGCCGCATGGCTTGCCACCCGAATTTTGCGTTTCTTCTTGGGAGATATTCAGGGCCCCTCTTGTCCAGCTGGTCAACGGGATTCTGGAAACCGGCGCCGTTCCGCCATCATTCAAACGTGGTCGCGTGATGCTCGTCCCTAAGGAAGGTGGCTCGCCGTCAGACCCTTCAGCGTGGCGGCCCATAACGCTTTTTAACACAGACTACGAGTTGGCGACGTCGCTGCTGGTCTCCCGTCTGAGCCACATTTTGCCCCATGTTGTAAGCCCAATGCAGACGTGTTCCGTCCCCGACAGGAAAATCTTCTCGTCCCTGTCTCTCACGCGCGATCTGTCTTCGTACGCCAATTTTACACACTTGTCAGGGTGCTTCGTCTCTCTCGATCAGGCCAAGGCCTTCGATTGAGTCGAGCACCGTATTCTGTTTGAAGTATTGAAAGTTTTTGAGTTTTCTGACATTTTTATAGCCCTGCTCCGATCCATGTACAGTGGGCTGACAAGCCATCTCCAAGTAAATACGCGGATCCTTGCTCCTTTTTCCGTGACAAGGGGAGTGCGGCAGGGTTGCCCCCTGTCTCCCCTGCTTTGTCTTAAGCCTGGATCCTCTCCTCCGACGCCTTGCGTCTTGCTCCCACGTACGCGGCTTTCCGTTACCTGGCCACGGTGATGTCGCAGTTAGCGCGTACGCCGACGATGTCAGTTTGTTTTTGCGTGACTCGCGGAGCTTTGAGTCTGCTGCACAGCTTTTCTCACAGTATGGTTTCCTTTCGGGAGCGCGTCTAAACACCTCCAAAAGCCAAGCTCTTTGTTTTGGAAGCTCCCCTCCATCCTTACATGCAGACATCCAGACTGTAGCCGTGGTTCGCGTCCTAGGTGTGTTTTTTTTACTGTTGTGGGGTGTCGCCCCGCACTTGGGAGATTATAAACTCCGCGCTCGAACGCCAAGTTGCCGTGGCGGAAACTTTTGCGTTGTCGCTTCGTGAGAGCATATCTTGTGAGAGCAGTTTTCTGCGGCCAAATTTTCTATACTGCCCACGTCGGCCTCCCTCCACCGCGATTTTGCCGGTGTGTAACGACCTGCCTTTGAGGTTTACTCGAGCCAGGGCACGGAGCTCGTGACCAGAGCTGTTCTCCGTCTCTCGACGTCACTCGGAGGAAGGGGAATGCCTTGTATCGACACCATGTCGCGAGTACTCGCGTTTCGCACCATCTTGGGGGTGCTTGACGACACAGAACACCCGGCGCGTTGTTTGGCCTTGTATTTCTTGGGTCCCTCGCGTCGAAGGCTCGTACCCCGGGCCCTCGGCAACCTCTGCCCGAGCGCTGCGATTACATCCCCTTCCTACTAAATGGTGGTGAGTTTCCAAGAAGATTTATACAGAATGGTGCCAGACCTTATGGTGCGAGACGAGCCACCGGCTCGTATAGTCGAGGAGGTCTGCTTGATGCGGATCACAGCTGATGAGCGAGTACGGGCAAACGCTTTTCCATTGGACTTCTTGGTTTCTCGCCGTCTTCCTGGAACCGTGGAGGACCTCGAGTGGCGTCGAGGATGGGAGGGTCTTCCGACCAGGGATCGTCTCCAACGTTGCGGCATGGTTCCCAATTCCCGGTGCCCTAACTGCGGAGAAGTGGAGACGAACTCCCACGTTTCTGCGACTTGCAGCGTTGCGCGATCATTTTGGCGTCTCGTGCACCGTGGTTTTCGCACTCTGGGCATCGTGCACCACGTCTCGGGCCGCCGCTATCCTCGAGGAGGCTTCGCCCTCCTCCTATTAGCAGTCGGCCCGCATGTGCTTTGGCAAAATCGTTGTGCTGCAGTGGGCCAGCAGCGTCGTACGCGAGCCATGTGACCTCTGCTGTCCCGTCTTCGTGGTTCCTTGTACCGTTATATAGACCGCGAACTCTTTTGGCTGGGAGAGCAGGAGTTCCTGAGACAATGGTCCTGCCTCTACGTCCGGTTGGCCAACTGCCAAATCCTTCTTTCTTTCGCGCCACCTCCCTTGATGTGATAGGACCTTTACTGAAATGGTATCTGAGTTTGACGGGTTTATCTCTCCTCACATATTCTCTTTTTTCCTGAATCAGTGTCCTTGGTACGCTATTTTTGCGTGATGGATAAGATACTGTGTTCAGTTCTTGTGTAAATTGTACCCATTGAATCGAAGGGTCCAATAACTATAAATAAGCTTGAAGACCAGTGTGTCTATTATGTATGTGTCATATTCCATTGAATTGATATCAATAAACTTTTTCTAAACAGCCAATCACCTTAAGAGGCTTTGTTGTCTGTACGTTGGTATTCGTTTGTGTCCGTCCAGCAGGTGGGAAGACAATGGCGCTACGCTCCCAGATCCACTGACTTTATCAGTGACCAGACAACTGATTTTGCACGAAAACCAGAAGCGAGACAAAATCGTAACATTCCCTCAATTTCCCTTCATCAGGCTCGCAGGACGCCGCGGCGGATCTTCCGCTTCTGCAGTCTCGAGGAGTGACCCACGTCGTCAACGCCGCCGGTGCGTCGGTGCCGGAGGTCCACGGGTCTTCGCTGTCCTATCTGTCCCTCCCGCTGCTGGACCTGCCCGAGTGCGTTCTCTCGGACGCCGTCATCGGGGCCGTGGGTGACTTCGTGGAAGAGGCGCTGTCCAGCGGAGGTGCCGTGCTGATTCACTGCAACGCCGGCGTGTCCAGGTCCTCGGCCTTGGCCATCGCCTTCCTCATGACCCGTCGTGGAGCTGGCTACCAAGAGGCCCTCAGCAGGGTCCGAGCGGTTCGAGCCGCGGCCTGTCCCAACGAAGGGTTTCGGCGGCAGTTGCGTGATTTAGAGCTCCGGCTAAGGCCACACTAAAACTAGGATAACATTCAGGGCTGCTGTACGGCAACATTCACTGTTAATTTCTTGCACTAGATCCCCCTCGCGTAATGCACTTTGTTAAAGTGCCTTTGAAAATTGATAATCTGAACTGAACTAAACAGCTGAAGCATCTCAAGAGATCAACGTTGTCTTTACATCGTGCTTTAGACAATCCCTTCGGCGACAGTGGCGCGATCTAGACAACCGACTGTGGCAGTGCTAGAACTGGGACATTTAGGGCTTGCACTTTTAGTCGATTATGAGTGTGTTTCTGCGAGGAGGGGAGGCAGTTAAGAATCTCAAGAGTTCTGTGCAACGTTTCTCATTACTTCGTTCTTTGGGCAATCTCTTGGGAAGCAGCTGTGCGACCTGGATAGCCGACTGTGACCACGCTAGAACTGGGACGACGTTCAGGGCTTGCACATTGGTCGATGCTGAGTTAGCTTCAGAGAAAGTGCACGTGTGTGTGTGTGGGCCGGGGGGGGGGGGGGGGCGGTGTTGGAGCACTTCAAGTGTCCTGCGCAACCGTGTTTCACTTCGTTCTTCGGACAATCTATTCGGAGGAAGCTGTGCGACCTGGACAGCCGACTGTGGTCATGATAGAACTGGAACAACATTCAGGGTTTGTACTTTAATTGATCTCGAGCCTATTTCAGCATCTCAAGAGCTCTGTGCAACTTTGTCTCTACTTCGTGCCTTGGACAATCCTTTCGGCTGCAGCTGCTTGATCTTGGCAGCAGACTAGGACAGCTCAAGAGTTTGGACATTCAGGGTCTGCCCCTGGGCAGCACTTTTTAGATGACCAAGCCATAGATAGTGCAGAATGTTCAGCGTCAGTGTTAACATGTCATTTAAAGGTCCACGATGGGACACAGATTGGACAGGAGCGCTGCTTCAGCATGCAGCTGTGGGCTCACAGTTTCTCCTATTTGACACGAGTGTCAGCCGAGCGCCGACGCTGCTCTCGTGTTCAGTCACTGTCCTGCGCTCGATCGAGGAAGATGACTTAAATAATCCAGTGCACAGGCTTTGTGTTAGATAAGCACCGAAGTCGGTCTAAAACAAGCTGGACAAAGTGCCCCGTATATTTCGATCTCCTTGCCAATAGCAAGAAAGCTTTTCAAAATCTCCATGATGGGAAGAGTGCAAGGACACTGAATGAATTTACGGAGAATGAAGTTAAGGATAATCTTTATATTATTCGCTGTTCTTTTGTTTATGTTTCTGCTTTCCCCGATGACTGAACTTGTCTGCGATGGAATAAACGAAATACAATTAAAGAAAGCGGCAATTTTAGCAGAGGTAAGTCGAAACTAGATGTTGATTGGTCCTCATATAGTTAGTGTATGATAGAAGTCTTTTTAGACGCGTACAGGGCGGACTGTTCCCAGATAACTATTATTTCTATATGGATTCCTTTGGAGTCTGATTTTATCTTCGACAACCGAGGGGAGCGGCTGAGGTTTTTCTCACGGAACTCCAGACAAAGGCCAGTCCTCATTCTACAACTATAGACGCAGCTGAAGGATTTCAACTTACGAAGTATGATTGTGGAAAAAAATGGCACCGACCCGTACATTTTGCTTAAGAATGGGCTGCACCTTGCTTTAGTGCGCGCGTGCTCGTGTACTTAGTTTACTAATTTTATTTTATTGAATACTCAGCAGGTCCTATATTTCCACCTATTATTTTTAAATGGAATTTCGGCTCTCGCCTGTCGTTGTGTCTGATTTAGTTCTTAATAAAGCAAGTCATTTATTTGCCGATTTGGTTTGGTCCCGGTTTCACCTCCTTTGTGTTCCAACCGACAGCGCGATCACATTTCTTTCTCGCACAGGGGTTAGTGGTGCAGGCTGTGTTTATACTCACCAGAGTTCTGAAGTGCGTGGACCAGAACCTGGTGCTGCGGTTTTGATATGACGTGCGTTAACCCGTCGTACGTTTGTGTCATCACTGCTGTGGGCTTCAAGCATGTTGAAATTTTAGGGTTAGCAAATAAACCGGCCGAATTGTTTCTTTAAAGCGGAGGCGCAAGTTAGCATGTTAAATTAAACTAACAGTCATGCTTGACACATTTTGTTTTCTCTTAGTTTGTCATCTCACTCGGCAATGAAGCTTCTGCGGGAGGCATTCAGCGTCCTAACTACATTGGCCTCCCAACTACCAGGTGGTATTGAGAAATCGTTTTACTCGTTTTAAAATTCGTTTTCGTACGTTTACGAGCAGAAGACTGGTGTTTCTAAGGCGCTGGCACGACGTAGTTTCTGGATAAACAGAAATGAGAGCTAAAATTTTGTTTCTGTACCTCTTTCAGATTGCAATCGTCATGCGCAAAAGTCTGTACAAATCAAGATTTTTTTATTTTTTTTTCAGCAAAACGCTTTTGCATTCGTTGATCACGTTGCACCTAACTTTTGAGGTGCAGTATATGCCGTTCCACAAAACGGCTATGACAGTTGCTATTCAACTTGTTAGAGCGCATGGATCATAGTCCCTTGAGTGCCTCAATGTTGCTGGGCTGGCAGCTTTCCCAGAGTAGGGACAACCCTGTCGTCTGCTAACGTATCGGCCATCTTGCCTCCCACTTTATGCAGCCGTTTATGAGCTGCTTACGCAGTTATTGACCACTACCACTTGTGAAATTACCCGGGGTAACTTTATGAACACGTAACGTTAGGCGTTTCGTCAAGCATGGATTTGTTTTCGGCGCCGGTCAGGGGCAAAATGATTCCCGCGGTCAGGAAAAGGCGGAATTTGCTTTTCTAAAGGCTGCGACCACTGCAGCAAGGCGCAACCAGCGAGCAACCAGTGAGGACCTCTATGCTTTTCTCACCTGCTGAGCCACCAAGCGGCGTGCGGCTGGACTTGGTCAGTTTTTACGCTTGAAAAACCACAAAAACAGAGGGCTAGTTGATAGTAATTTATTTTCTTCCGTGTGCGAGCAGGCTTCAGATCTAACCTAGCCTGTTCATGACGAACCATGCTGCGGATTATATCAGAAGCCTGCCTGTAGGATGATATATGAAATATAATTGATCTCACAAACGTCTGCAGTGCTGACGAAGATACTGACGCAATTGTGTTGCTTTGGAGTGATATCTATGAGAGTGTTCTAGTGCAAACAATTGTATCATGTTGATCTAAGCCCACGCGCCTGTGCCTTTGTCTGCATTACAGTATACATTTGAGAGATGGAGTGTGGTCGAATAAGCGGATGGTGGTAAATATGTGTGTGACCTTAAGAAAAAGAGCACATCTTGCCTGATTCACCACACCTGAGAGAATAACCACACCGCACCAATTACAAGGTCATGGCATTTGATACGTTAAGGTGATATCACAAAACAATATCATAACCCATTGTTCGTCCTGTTTGTAGTGATGTTTCATCAACGCCATTTGATGGTGAGAAATGAACATTATCAAAGCAGCTCGCTTTTAGCCCACCCTCGCAAACAGAACACAGACCTGGCGGATTAGATAACACCCGCTTAGATATATATTCGGAAAGTAAACATCACTGTTGTGCGGATCATTTTGTTTTGTTTTTACTCGAGTGGGTGGTGTTTGTGTTACTCCAGCTTTCTTCGAAGAAGGAGTCCAATGGTGTGGATACTGCGGGGTTCGTAGGCTTGGGCTCGTGGGTTATTGTGTCCGGTAGCTCTGTTCCCGGTGAGGCATTGCCCATCAGCTCTTGCAGCTTCCGGCGAAATTCTTCGCGCACTGTTTTGAGGCGCTGCTGCCTCTCCTTGAGTTGCGCCGCCAGTTCATCCTTGCGGGCGCCCGTAGGGGTGAGTTTCAGCTGCCGCACCAGGTCGGAGATCTCGAGTTCGAGGGCTTCGGTCGCATCCCTGTTCTCCTTGGACATCCTTCGCATCTCGGCGCGGGCGTCTTCACTGAGGAGAAAAGTGTCGTTGGCGTAGCAAACTGCGGATGAGAAACAATCGTGTGACTTAGACATTGAGTTAAATGGAATAAAGGTAGCGTGAAATGCACATATCCCTCGGGCAGCGAAGTTTGGTTCGACAAGGGGCGCCAGCTTATGCGGAATTTTCGAAATTCTGAGACGACCTGCGGCCACAGTCGTCGGACCCAATCTCGAGCTCGAGTGGCGTGCGGAACCTCGAGTCTCTGACGTACTACTCAAGTCAAATCGTTCGGTTTCTTGGCCTCGCCAATGTTGCTTTTTTTTTTTTTTTTTTTGTCACCAGCCGCGCTGATTAGTAGCCGACCACAGCGCCTCCTGTTCAGTGCCCGGGCTATACGCAGTTTCTACCGTGCTACGCAGCCTCCGTTCCTGCACAGCGAAGATAGGGGAAAATGGAGTTTTAGTGCACCCCTTCGCTCCTTCCCTTTACTCCTTACGGCGCAAGACCATTGGTTGCGCGCTTGCTACGTCCGAACAACAGCTGCGGTCCGTTGCTGACACTCTACCCCCTGGCCTTCTTACGGTGAGAACTAAACTTACTTTAGTGCCACCAACACGAACACTAACCAACATGAACAAGTAGTCTGTAAAGCTATCGCTTTAGAGTACGTCATAGTGAGGGATACATTCACGAAGTAAGCGAGGTTTAGTGGACGTACGTCACACGCTCAGCTGGTGACTAGCAAACCTATAGTTGCCTTCTCACCACGGAAGCTTTTGTTCACCCAGCGGGCAGCAAGGTGGACAAACACGAAAAAATGCTTGACAATCACCAACCATACTGCTTTTCACGTCACGATGTACCGCAACCAACGCTTCGAGCCATATTAGTCAATCTAGCGCGCGCAGCTCCGCTCAATCAGAAGGTCATGTAACGCACTCCGAGCTTTGGATCGGCTCCGGTAGCTCGTAGTGTCCGCTGTGGTACATCTTAAGAAGGTGAAAAGGAGTATACAGTAGCAAAATAAGTTTAGGAGCAAACGGTACCGCGGGAGACTGCTCGGATCGCCAAGAGGCTTTTGTTTTTTTTCGGTGAAAACTAAGTTATTTATTAGTCTAGTAACACTTGGTCCGGAGGTGAAGAGAATGACGACCGCTACTGCACATCCATGATTATGTTCTGGCTTCCAAACGAATACGTTGTTAGGGCCCGTCACTCCCAAGACCCAGTGTATTTACTAAACAATATTCTAGTGCTTTAATGACCTTTGTTTTTAGTACCGCACTGGTACTTGGGCAAAATCCTCCTTGGGTATATGCACCAACCATTCAAGAAGAACAACAACAACATGCGGTTCTGCGTTCCTCGAGTTGCTCGACATGGCATTGTTACAGTGTTCTAGAGAGCTGTAAAGCCTAGAGCGGCGGCCGCCGCGTGAAGATTTTGCGCATAGACGACACCGTAGTGCTGCTGCTCTGAGCCCCAGGAACGTGCCTCCGTCAGCTTCGTCGTCGAAGCTGCTCGGCGTGTACTACTGTGGTTCGACTGGAGTTTTTCGCGACGCAGAACAATAGACCGATCTCACTATTTTGACGCCGCCATAACTTTAGTTCACAGGAGGCAGACGGCTGTGCTTGCGAGGGCTCGTGCCGTCTCGTACTCTACACACGCAGAGCTCCAGCGAGGTTCTCGCACGCGCAGAAAGACTAAAGTTCCCTAGAAGCATTGCGGCTGCGGTGGCGTAGTCAAACTGGCTGGTGAGATCGGTCTATTGCTATTGTGTAAAATTTTAGGTTTTCCTTTGGACTAATGCCTGTAGAGTGTGTGCTATCCTCTACTTTCAATATTCGCGTGTTCTTGATGGAGATCATTTGATTAATATGGACTCACCCGCCCCCCCCCCCCCCCCCCCCCACACACACACACCTTTCCGAGTACTGACAGGTCGTTCAGCAACGCTATCACTTGTGCTGCACGCTTAGTAGCTGCGAAAGAAGCCACGCGATACTGATATAACAAGGAAAAATAGACAAATAAATCCCGATAAATCGCTCCCTTTTTTAATGGTGAGAGGAACAATAAACATATAGCAAATTGTCTTTTGTGGAGGGCAGTCTATGAAGAAAAAAATACCTCGATTGGCCCCCTCCCCCCCCCCCCCATTGGCCTCCCCCCCCATTGGCCGCCCCCCCCCCCCCCCCCCCCCCCCCCTGGCTACGTGCCTGTGTTTGAACCTCGTCCAACACAACCCAAGCTTGGGAGCTGCGCCGGTAGTGGGCTCGAAGTTCTGTCACTGCTCGCATTTCATTTGAACACGACAAGTACATAGCTCTGCACGCTATCCCATCATCAGTAGAAAATATTAACAAAATAATAATAGAAAAATCAAAACTTTGACGAACCCACGTGCTAAGTAGCATTCTTTTAGGTTTTTGTTTTAGAGCAGTTGCTGCTGCAGACGCCCGCACGGCTAGCGCGTGTAACTATACACTCCTATCATGCTCTTTGGGGCTTGGGTACTGGTCCCTTAAAAGGGCGGTGCAGAAATGCGTAGTTTCAGTACTACTTGGAATTATTTATTGACGTTTAGAACTACGAAACAGGCGTTAGGGTTTCTTTCCACGTAATGGCGGTGGCAGGAAAAAACAAAACAAAGAGACACGCAGAGTTCGCTTGCGCTCTCCTAACTCGCAACGAGAACGAGCTGCCGAATGAAACGGCATTTGAAAGATTTCTTCAGGTGAAGCTCGTGTTGTTCTTATTTCAAGACGCCGAATTAGAGCACTTCGGTCTTTCTCGGGTTTTCCACATTTTTTACCGAACAAGGCTCGGGGTTTACTAGTTTACATCTAAAAGCGCAACCCTAGTTATTACCTATTCTTGGTCAATTCGCCCGTCGGTTGCATGCCAAAGGGATGCGGAGAGCAGGAGCAATCTCAAGGCTCCACGTGACTGATAACAACTAAATCAATGTCTGAAGACAGCCGAAACAAGCCATTGTTTTAAAATCCTGTCCTGTGCACTTGAGTTGCGTCAACGCCTCTAAAAAGACAAAACAATGGAAGCCGCGTGGAGGCCCTGAGATGAACATCAGCGGTTACCTTATCTGGGTTGCAGATTAGCTTATTGCGGTACCTAGTGAAAGAGACTAGTTTTGGTTCGCAATCCAGGCCGCTCAGAACATCGAATTTTCCGCGTGAGCAAATATTTTGACTGATAGAACGTTTGACCAAAAGTGAGCATGCTCTGGAGGTGTGCGTCGGCCCCTATACTCCTCCACCCATAAGCTGACGGTGCAGTGGGACTAGCTGGCTCGCCGGACCGATCAGCCGCCTCCCTTTCGTCACCCGACACCTCTCTCTGCGCCTAAGTATGGGCAGGAGCGTGGCCACGAGGCGAAATACAGACTCATGGCTGGTTCATTGAACACCTATCTTCACTATCTTAAACCGCGCTGTCCGCTTAGGGGAAACAGAGTATTAGCGCTGTGCGCGCCAAAAAGCGTCCCTGTGGTCGGTTTCCCGGGATCGGCAAGACAACGGGCATGAGAGCATTGTCGGACTGTCTGTCAAGGTCTATGGTAATGGCTCTTATAGCTTCCACTGTGCTTTCTGAACACACCATCGATTTTCTTTTTTGCAACTGATAAGTAGCAACGATCACAACTCGTGACGTCATGGCGAGGCAAGGTCGTGACGTCACGCATGAAAACCGTAGGAGGGCACCATCGAAACATATCTCGGTGCTAATAGTCCGCCATGCAGGGGCCTGCGCGGCTGGGCCACGCAGCGGTACTTGCTATCGGACTGCCCTGGCCTGGCTAGCGGCCCGTCATAGCGCGTGGCAGGAGCTCGGAGGGAGTGCGGAATGCCCTTCAGCGCCACAACGTCTCCTCTGTTCGGTATGATGAGCCCTCCGGTACGAACTGCGCATGCGGTAGCACAGAAGACTCGCATATGCACAGTTCGTATACCGAAGGGCCCATCGTACCCTATCGGATGTGCAAACACGGTTCTCTACAACTTTCTAATAGGAAGGTTTTACCGTGTTTGCACATCCGATACAGTACACACTGCCAGTGTGCGAGTCTTCTGCGGAGTGCATGCGCAGTTCGTACCGGAAGGCCCATCGTAGCGTAGGGGATGTGTAAAAACGGTTCCCTAAAACTCTCTAATAAAGAGGGGGTTTTCCTGTTTCTGACGTGAACTGTTGGATTTCGACAGATGTTCGAGCCTTGACCTAGATAGGAGTTGGTGGCTGCTCACAAAGTATGCGGAAAATTCCAGATTACGCGATATCAAGCAGGATATCTGACAGACGCCCTGTCTCTCTTCGTGTGAGCAACAAGACGCTATTGTAGGCCTGCAAGAGTGACATTGAGGCGCATCCCTTCCAATACAGTTTATCTGCGCACGTTTTGGTGCTCAAAAGCTTGTTGCAGATTTAAACTTGCAGTGTTGTGCGCATTTTGCGGCTATAAGCCTGCTTCTCGCTGTTAGGGGGCACGAGCGAGCTTGGAAGACCGCGTGTGTATGAAGGCACTTTATGGAAGACTAGAGTGCCTTCATACACACGCGGTCTTTTGCTTGAGTGGTGACATCTCAGCCATTTTCCCGCCCAATCGCTTTTTTATGCATTTTGAAGTGCGCGCAATCCGGTGTCACTCAGCTCGAGCGCGTAGCTTTGGCTAATGCACAGATGCCATTTTACCGCCCAAGTTACGCACTGAGTGCGCGAAAGCGTCACGCGCTGGCACATTCAGGGCAACAACGGATGTCTTCACCCTGAGACAGACAGACATGTAGGCACCCTGCGGAAAACGCGACCATGTAATGTAATAGACCTTTCCGGAAGTTCCCAGGAGACCTCGTGGCGAGGGGAAGTGTGGGTTGTTTTGATCTACGTTAGTGCAGACTCGAACGCTTTGTACATCTTGGAAGCGGTACGATTCGTTCTCTCTTATCATTAGAAACTTAGAACAAAAATAGAAAGAAAGTAATTAACACAAAAGGAGGCCAGCACATTTGATGTGTTGCTTTCTTTCTTCCTTCTTTGCGCTTCGAGATCATGAAATGTTAAACCAACGTCAACTTCGTCTTCAATGCCTGAATAATGTCACGTGCCGCACATAGGAACGTCACAATGCATAAAGCAAATGATGGGGCGCTACAGATTTCCGGAAAGTAAAGTCCCTTCATAAAATTCACACTTTCAAGTACGGCCAACCATTGTTCTGAAAACGCGCAAGACACGTGCCATAAGCGGGTGCTTCGACACCATTCGCTTGCAAGAGCCGCTCATTTCAGTGCTGCGCCGACATTCGCTTCCAAGGGGCCAGTCGAGACACGGGCCTCGTGCACTGGCATATTTGACGCTACTTGCAAGACAAACGCAAACACATCAAGTGGTTTTACCGGAAGGGAAAAGGTGGAGCGACAGACAACGGATGAGAGGAGAGCCACGTGACTGGCGCCCCGCTGCGGCGAGACGCCTAAACAAACTCCTCCCGAGCGAACAAGTGTATTTCGGGTTTCTCGCCGCTGCAAAAGCTGTGCGCTGACGTCCAGGTTCCCCGAGAAACGGCTCTTTGATGCTCTGTGCTACCAGATCGTCGCGCTCCAAGTGTGCGACCGGGCCCTCTATGCTTCCGTCGTCGAACTGTCAGGTTTCGTGAGCTAAATCCCCTTCATGTTTCAAAAGTAGCGCAAGGTGGGCCGATGCACGAGGCACGTGCAACGTGCAGCCCTTGGGCAGATCATCGCGACACAGCGCAGCACCATGCTCTTCCCACAAATGGCGCGCGGCACGTGTGTCGAGCATTTCCACAAGAATGAGTGGCGCCACGTTTCCCATGATAGAGGGGCTTTATTGTTAGGGTGTGTATGAAGGCACTCTATTTATTGTGAGCACAAAGCGCCACTGCAGCGTTCGGCCTTGCACGAGCCACGGTTCTTTACAAGCGTGCGGCAGCATTTGCTCACTTACAGTAACAAAGCTTCTAAAAAAAACTTAAATAAAAAAAAAAGTTTAGCACGCGCTGTTCTATTAAAACGATGAGAATGATTTTCTTGTAGATTTATTGCTCTTGTTGTTTTCTCTCGAATAGACCGATCTCACCAGCCAGTTTGACTAAGCCACCGCTGCCGCAGTGCATCCAGGGAACTTCAGTCTTTCTGCATGTACGACAACCTCGCTGGAGCTCTGCGTGTGTAGAGCACGAGGCAGCATGAGCCCTCGCATGCACGGCCGTCTGCCTCATGGGAACTAAAGTTATGGCGGCGACACGCATGCGCCGAACACTTAGTGAGATCGGCTATTGTTATCCAAAATGAAATTATGCCAGCTCAGCGTCCGCGAGCAACGTGAGAAAGCGCGTTCACCAACGTTATCAGACTTGCGCATTTACGGAACTGCTCGTAGAGGCTGTTTGCACGAGGGAGACTGAACTGGGACACTGCAGAGCAAAACGATGCACCCGGCTCAGTCCGCGGGTCCCACGCTCAGCAGCGTTTTTGAGTCTTGAGAGTCGAGACGACCGATGGAGACAGAAGACGGACAGACGGTTCTCAACGAAAACGGCAAGGAGGTTAGCGGAGGAGGGAGAATGGTTTGTTGACTTCCATAGATGGCGCCACGAACAGTCGTGTGCCCCCAGTGACATAACACTGTGGTTTTCATGACTGCCACACGCGGCTGCAGGTCCAGGGAAAAAATATTAGTTTCTTTTTCCTTTGCGATGACGCAGCGGAATCGCAGTGTTTCGGGGGAAGGTACCGTGTTGTTTGTCGCTTGTGCCAAGATAAACAATATAAAAAAAAATACAAGGTTAAATTTCCTTCAACGTTAATTCGCTGCACTGCCGCTTTAACGCCGCGAAGATTGACACCGACCGCCGAAGACTGCCACTGAAAAGCGCCGAATCGGTGGGATAAAATAAACCCCTAACAAAGCACCCCCCGAAGTCGAAAAAAGATAATCCCGAAAATACGAAGCCCTGATATAATACGCGCTTAGATTCTCGTCGAGAGCGGGGCAAATATTGTAAATTGTGCGGACGTAACAAAAAAAAAAATATATATATATATATATATATAAAGATTGGAGAAAAATTTATCTTTTAGTGTTGTGCAATATTCTCAGAAAAATATAGTGCTTAAGTGGTTCTGGGGTGAAGCTTTTTATCGTGTCCATTTAAGGGGCGGTCTTATGAAGGGTATTTCTAGGAAGCGCTTTTAGAACACAGGTTTCATCGGCTTAGACATTCAACCATTTACACAATAAATGCCAAACATCGCGCAACAGATCCCAGGCATCCTGGGTTCAAGAGTCGAATTCCCACCCTTGCCCGCTTCGATGTTGATGGGTATCTTACCGATGTGCGTTCGTGTATCGCTAATGCGCGATGAACTTTAAAAACTTCAGGCTAGCAATTGTACTGCACTGGCAAAATATCTCATAAACAGCGCAATCCATTGTCGTTATACCTCAAAAGCAGACCGACTTTACGTTGCTTGAAGACAAACGTCTAATACCGGGTACGTTTTTTTTACACTATATTACCTTACACAATATTACCTTTTGGCAGTGTACCCAAGAACAAAGAAGAAGGCTGAAAACTTAGGTACCATCGGGTTCAAATGATATACCAACAGTAACGGAACTTCGAGCCCGCTACCGGCGCAGCTTTCAAGCTTGGGTTATGCTTGGCGAGGTTTAAAAATAGTGGAGTAGGACGCACAACCTCGCAGCACCCTACTCCGAAGTGTTTGAACCTCGCCAAGCAGAACGCAAGCTTGGAAGCTGCGCCGATAGTGGGCTCGAAGTTCCGTCACCGTTCGCATTTAATGTGAACCGACGACACATGGCTCTGCACGCGCTCCCCTCATCAGTATAAAAGATTAAAAAAATATGAATAGAAAAATAAACCCGCGTGTTAAGTATCGTTATTTCAGGTTTTCTTCTTAGAGCAGTCACTGCTGCAAATGCCCGCACAAGTAGCATGCGTAACTACACTCCCATCATGCTCCTTGGTGCTTGGGAACTGGTCCTTTAAAAGGGCGAGGCAGCCATGCTTGTAGTTTCCGTACCACGTAGAATTATTTATTGAGGTACATAACCTTCGAAACAGGCCTTGGTTTTTTTCTTCTTCACGCAATAGCGGTGGAAAAAAACAAAAAAAACAACAACAACAAAGAGACGCGCCGAGTTTTCTTGCGCACTTCTAACCCACCGCGAGAACTTGCTGCCGAATGAAATGGCATTTGAAAGATTTCTTATCGTGAAGCTTGTGTTGTTCTTATTCCGGGACGCCGAATTGGAGCACTTCGGCCTTTTTCGGGTTTTCTACATTTTTACAGAACAAGGCTCGGGATTTACTGGTATGCACCTAAATTACGCAACCATAGTTATTACCGATTCTTTGTCAACACTCCCGGCGGTTGCTTGCCAAAGGGATGCAGAGAGCAGGAGCAATGTCAAGGCTCCATGTGACTGATAACAACTAAATCAATATTTGAAGACATCCGAGACAAGCCATTGTGGTAAAAACCTGTCTATTGCACTTGACTTGCGTCAACGCCTCTAAATAAACAACAATGGTAACCGCGTGGAGGCCCCGAGTTGAACACGAGCGGTTACCTTATCTGTGTTGCAGATTAGCTTATTGCTGTACCGAGTGAAAGGGTCTTGTTTTGGTTCGCACTCCAGGCCGCTCAAAACATTGAATGTTCCGCGTGAGCAAATATTTTGTCCGATAGAACGTTTGATCAAAAGTGAGAATGCTCTGCATGTGTGCGTCGACCCCTATAGGCCTCCTGTGCTGAAGCTTTGAAAAAACTGTAGCGCCCTCATTTTGGGCAGTACAAGCTCGCCTGATTGAGCCTCGCACTACTTATGGCACGTTGGTCGAGCTTTTTTAATTCTGTCTGGTGCTGAAGAACAAAAAAAAAAAAAAACACCTTTGGACGCAAGAAATCGGCCAGACTAGTGCCACTAAATAAGCTACGCTTCAGAGTAACGACACTTGGCCATATTGTGGCTTAAAATCATGGTTGCCAGTTATCTGAAGCTTTATCTGAAATCACAGGAAACGCTTTTCCGCCCTCCACAAATGTTTAAACCGTTCGCGACAGAGCAAAACAATATTACATTACCTTCCTAACACCGAATCTAATGCTGAGGACGTCGCACTTTTGAATCATGACGATCGGCCGTTGCGTCTGTTCTGCATACGAGCCAAAATGGCGGCGACCACTACAATGTCGGGGAACGGAGTGCCGATACTCTAAGCGCAGCTTATTTAGTGGCTCTAAGTGGCTCTAGGCCAGACTCAACGCCGCAAGACAATCAAAAGTGCCAAATTCATGACACCACCGCTAGAGTACGCGTCTCTTATCTCTGGGTGGTGACGTCAAAGTACCTGTGTCGCAAGGCTTTAATTTTTTTTTTCTTTTTGATGTCACTTTGGAACGCGTGAAACGGCATCTCTTGGCTCACTTTCTAGCGGCTTAGCTTTGACGGCGTTCGAATTTTTGTTGTTTTTTGTATTTTCATCGTGATCTCGCGCTCCGCATCAGAGCAGGCACGCTTCTGCTTGGCTTCTGCATGCGTGACAGTTTGAGACGCTAAAGTTTGTACTACTCAAAACAAGGCCTAACAAGTCCCTTTTCGCAGCACCCCCTGGGCAACGCAGGAGGCCCATACTCCGTTCAGTTTACGGTGCAGTGGGACTAGCTCGCTCGCAGACTCAAGGCTGGTTCAACGAACAACTATCTTTTCTATCTTCAACGGCGCTGTCCGCTTAGGGATGAACAGAGTATTAGCGACGTGCGCTGCCAAAAGCGTCACTGTGGTCGGTTATCCGGGATTGGCCCGACAACGGGCATGAGAACATTGTCAGACTGTCAAGGCCGATGGTATTGGCTATCCTAGCTTCCACCCCGTTTTTTAAACACGCCGTCGATATTTTTGTCACAACTGATAAGTAGCAAAAATCATAACTCGTGACGTCATGGCGAGGCAAGGTCGTGACGTCATGCATGAAAACCATGGTAGGTCGCCACCGAAACATATCGGCCCTAAAAGTTCGCCCTTCAGGGGCCTGTGCGGCTGGGCCACGCAACGGTACTTGTTATTGGACAGCCCTGGCCTGGCTAGTGGATCGTCATCGCGCGTGACAGCAACTCGGAGGGAGTGCGGGATAGAGCTCGGCACTGGGGGGCCGGGCCAACCGGAAAGCCCGACCCTGCCCGGCCTGCGGGCCGGGCCTGGACCGGACTGTGTTTGTGTCCGGGCCGTGCCCGTTCCGGGTAGTACATATTGTTTCCGGATCCAGGCAGGGCTCGGGCAATGGTGTAGCACATTTTCTAAAACGCTGAGAACAATATGCTGACGCTTGATCATTTAGACTTGAAAGAAACGAGAAATCCGAAGTGTGCACTCGCTACGACCCCACAACTAAAAAAGATATTAGAAAAAAAAAAAAAGCCGTCTTCGACTAAGAAAGCCTACAAGGAGATACGGAGAATCCTGGGGATTTGAGGAACATACTGGGACAGCTGCCGTCAGGCAGGAAAACGAGGACAATTCGATCACAGGAAACAATTGTTTTTCCCTATCCTTGTCAAAGTTTTAAAGAAAAAAAGAAAAAAAAAGAACGCCCTCTGGCTACCAAAGATAAAATGTATTTTTATATTTTTATAACCTTTCGAATGTTCACCACGCGACTGCTATATCACAGTGTATTTCATGCCAATTAATAAACAAATCAAGTGCACCAACACCTTCTTAGTGCAACTTTGAATTTATGAGATGCACCGGGCCGGGCCTGGGCCGGACCTGATCAGGTAGGCCTCTCATCGGGCCGGGATCGGGCCGTGCCAGATCAGCTAGACATATCGCCGGCCTGGCCTGGGTCGGGTAAGGCTAAATAAAGGTCAGCGGGCCCGTGCAGTGCTCTAATGCGGGATGCCCATCAGCGCCGCAGCGACCCGTCTGGTCTGACCGGGGAGAACCGTATACGGTCAGAGGTCTCGGCATTAAAGGGGTACTCCGCCGATTTCTTCATGGTCCCCGATTTGCTTGAAATTTTGCTAAACTCGCCAAACAACATCGCCAAAATAGTATCCCAAATATTAGGTCAAAATAATTTTTTTTCACGAAGTTATTGAATTTACCATTTTGGTCCTCACCGTGTTTTTCAAACTGAAAGTCTCTACTGGCAACAATGAAAAAGTGACGTCATTGGAAGTGCAGGGTTTCACTCTTTGGACTGTAGAATTTGTTCCCAAGTGATTTGAACCAGTTTCATGGTGTCAAATGAATGCCTTGGAAGCTCGCTCCAGTCCCCGCGCTCCAGCACGGAACACATAATTGGCATGTTCTATTTTTTAAACTGCTCGCCCGACTGGCAAGCTGAACTTCCACTGACGTCACGGCCCTGAAAAGGGCGGGTATATTTGAATGTCTGTTTTTGCATCATTTTCATTTGCCGATTTCGCAATAACTATTATGATTTTCACGATATTAAATAGCATTCCAGAAAGGGTAAAGGCCTGGGAGTCAGAAAATATAGTTAGTTGAGGTAGCTCAAAAATCGGCGGAGTACCCCTTTAATGGGAGTTTTAGCAGGTCGTTTCCACACAAACGGTTCGCCGTCGAACGCATCAACGACGCCACTGCGCATGCGCGCGCGAGTCGTTCGGGGTGTCAGGAGGCTCTTCTCGTTCGTTTCTCAAATTCCAGCCGCTGGAGTCATCACCGCAACGCAGCCAGCACCGTTCACGACTCGGGTAAAAAAAAGATGGCCGTCGGTCCGGCGACGGCCTTCGCCTACCCAGCCGAGCGTTAGGCTTAGGACAGCGGGAGGCGATTTGCCGTCCTGTTAGTCTGCTTCATTTGAGAGGTTGAACGAAATCATTTGGAGGACTGCTCACAATGGTAAGTGATCGTGAATGCTGTAAACTGCGCATGCTAGTAAATATTTGCGATCTGCGGGCAGCCTAGCTGCCGTGGCCACCGCGAGCAGACGAAATTATTTGGTTCGACGTCACACAACGTGAACGATCGTTCAAGTTCATGATGACGGCGACACACCACATACCCTTACGGTCGTTCAGATACTTTTAACTCCATCTAGCTTCGCAGTTCTTAAAGTTCCGACCGGCAAATGATCGTACGCCGGAAACACGAGCCGCCACAGACTTTCACGTTGCAGAATGTTTCACCTGTTTACTAGAAGATGGGCCCACCGTCAAACACAATCATCATCATCATTTACCCGGTTGCGCCAGTTTCACGATTCGCTAAGTTATGTCAAATTTCACGTACGGTTTCACTGAACGGACCAGCTGCACGGTTCGTGATTTCGAAACCGTGTGCTCGACAAGCAACTCGCTAAAACTTCCTAATAGAGAGTTTTAGGGAACCGTTTTCTGCACATCCGGTGCGGTGCGATGGGGCCTTCGGCACGCACTGCCAGTGTGCTAGTCTTAATTCTGCGGCAAGGCGTGCGCAGTTCGTACCGGAGGGCCCAGGCTATCGTACCATACCGGATGTGCAAAAGCAGGTCGCTAAAACTCTCCATTAAAAAGGGGGCTTCCCTGTTTCTGACGTAAACTGTTGGATTAGGACAGATGTCTGAGCGTTGACCTAGATAAGAGTTGGCGGCTGCTCGCGATGTATGCGGAAAATTTGAGATTACGCGATATCAAGCAGGATATCTGACCGCCGCCATGTCTCTCTTCGGCTGAGCAACCAGACGCAATTGTAGGCCAGCAAAAGTGACATTTAGGCGCATCCTGCCAATCCCCTTTATCTGCGCAAGGTATTGTGCGCAAAAAGCTTGTTTCAGAGTTAAGCTTGCACTGTTGCTCACCCCCCTCTTTTCGGGCCTACACTCTAAAAAAAAAGTCCGTGCGTTTTCTTTCCCGCAGAACAAGCGAACAGCCAATCACTGCTGTCCGCGGAATCAGCTCAGCGAATGACAATGCCGAAACATATGTTTAGACCAAAAAGCATAGTCTGCTATATATTATCAAGCAATGCAAGCGTGACGTTTTGCATTGCTTAATGCTACTTCGCATGTTCTTCGGGAAAGAAAACGCACAAGCTTTTTCTTAGAGTGTATAGACCTGTTTCTCTCGGCCGGGGGGCGCGAGTGGGCTCGTTAGACGCGATAATGTAATGTAATAGACCTTTCTGGAAAATCCAGGAGACTTGTGGAAAAGAGAATTGTGTGACTATTCTGACGTACTCTAGTGCCTCCTCGAACGCTTTGCATATCTTGGAAGCGGCACGATTCGTTCACTCTTATCACTTAAGCTTAAAACGTACAAAAAAAAAAAAAAAAAAAAAAAAGCACGAAAGGAGGCTTTGTGCTGCTTTCCTTCTGCCTTCTCTGCGTTTCGAGATCATAAGATGCTAAACCAATGCCAACTTCGTCTTCGATTCCTGGATAATGTCACGTGCAGCACATCGGAAAGTCGCAATGCATAAAGCAAACGCTGGGGGCGCTACAGATCTCCGGAAAGGTCTTTTGCATTGAGCACAAAGCGCTTGATGCAATCATTCGTGCCTGATCAAGCGCTCAATCATGCACGAGCCACGATTGGTTACAAGCACGGTGTATGGTTACAAGCCTGCAGCGGCATTTGCTCACGCGCCGTAACAAAGCGCCTAAAAAAAATTAAGTAAAGAAAGGAAACGAAGCAGCTCGCGCTGTCGTACCAAAAATATAAGAATGATTTTATTGTAGCTTTTTTTGTTCTTGTTTTCCCCTCAAATTGTTATCCAAAAAATGAAATTTTGCCAGCTGAGCGTCCGAGAGAAACGTGAGAAAGCGCATTAACGCACCGCCAAAACGCAATTAAGAAATATTTGATTTTGCTCGCCATAGGCGTTCTCCAAACTTGACAGCTACATGCCTATTGGCCATGTGCGAGATCAAAAGCATCGCCGCGGTTGGCTTTTTACGATTGGCCAAGAGCTCACTAGGTCGTGTTTGTAGTCACCGAAAGAGCGAGAACGGCAGGGCACTTCTTCCCCGCCACCAGCACGCGCTCGTTGCCTCCGTCGAGGTTAGGCTGCGTGTGCACGCTCGAAGCCCACGAGACGGTGAAGTGCTATCAAAGGCGTTCTCATCCTGTCAGTGACATTCTGATTTCATTCATAAAAATGAGAGAAATGTCACAAGGTCAGACTCGACAATGTTGCGGTTGAACACTCGGGGACATGCGAGCTTCAGTCGTACTTTTTAGCGCACCATCGAAGTTGTCGTTCGCAACCGATAAGTAGGCAGCGTTGCAACTCCTGACGTTACGGCGAGGCAACGCTTGATCATCACATCACGAAGAGGGATAATAAGAGGGCATAACCGAAGCATCTCGACTGTAATCGTCATTGGAAGGATGAGAACGGGAGGACATTTTTCTCCGATGCCCTGCCTCCTGTACGCGCTAGTTGCCTGCCGTCGTGCTTTAGCTGGGCGTGTCCGTTCGAAGACCGGAAGCTCTCGCTGCGGGATGACTGAAAGACCTCCCCGCCCTTCTGCCGAATTACCTAAGCAACCCAAGCCAAAAGAGAAAAGAACGCTGGGAACGTAGACACATGCTCTGTACGTGATGGCGTCTGCAGCAGTAATAGTTCGAAAGTAAAAATAAATAAAAAAACAGAGGTGCTTCGCACGTAAATCTCTCAACGCCTTCTTTTGGTTAGTAACATTTCTTTCTATGCCCCCCCCCCCCCCCCTCCTTTCTCATGTAATGTGTGCCGAATCTGATAAAAGAATGTTGAAGACGGCACCAGTCTCTCACCCCTTTTGCTACAAAAATTATGTTCGAGTTAAAATTTAAAACCCTGCCTATTGGCTGAGAGCGTATTTTTAGTAGCATACCTCACGCAATGTTATGCCGATATTTATACACAATTGCAAGCGTGGCGCCCCGACTGGTGCCCCATTTAGGCGCCCCATGACAGCAATCATATGCAGCTTGCGCGTGAAGATAGCTTTGGCAAGCTTGAAATTTCACGGGCTCGTCCGCACGAGCAGAGAGATGGCGGCGGCCAGTGGCCCTGCTTGCAATCGTCTATAGTAAGTGGATGACAGGCCAAAAGTTCAGTAGATGCTCTGCCTCCTGCGCGAGCTTTCTGCCTTTCATAACACTTAGTCGCACGCGCAGCCGAAGGCCGGCAGAGGGCGACGAGCGCGTGCTGGAAGGGGAGCTTGCATCTATTGCATTATTAGCCTCTCGGCAACTATCGGCTCTTGCAGCGATTTTTGTACTTTACGGAAATACCGGTTAGAACGAATACCCCGACGTTAATGACCTGTGAAACACCCGTTCGTTTTTGACCACACGCCATCGAAGCCTCAGAAAAAATTTAATAAAAACGTTTAGCGTTCTCTTCCTCAACTTGCAGCCAGAACAAGTGGCCACGTGATCTGGAGCCGATAATATGTCGACAATGTTGATCATAGCCAGGGGCTGGGGTTGGCAAGGCACAGGACACGCACTGAGTTCCAGACATTGTTGTGGTTCGGCTATTGTTGTCATTGCAGCGATTGTACACGGGCCACTACCCGAATTCTTCTCGAGCTATCTATTATCACGAGCCCAAGTCGAGTGCCCACGCAATGCTCGGGTGCAATTTCTGAACCGCATTCAAATATCGTCACTGGAGGATACTGCAATGCTCCAGTTACGTCATCAAGTTTCGCGATTGATTGAATCAAAACGATCGTTTTTGTCCTTGAAATTACACCGCAACAAAGCAGTTGTGGCGTTGCGTGCGAGTATCCTTGAGCTCCACTAGTGCAGGTAAGCTCGTGTAAAGTAAAAAAAAAAAAATATTCCAACTTAATATCCTTGTTCCGTCCCCTTTAATGAATGAAAGGCACAAAAATTAGATCGCCTTTCTGGGGACCCAATAAACGTTTTGAACGCAATTATACTCACGGGAAAGTTCCATGACTGCCAGCAGAACGAAACAGCCAACCAGGAGCTGTCTGCTGAACACTGTTCTTCTCCAACTCGGCTGCATCGTGACGCTTCGAGCCTTCTCTGGGTCAGAAGGTTGCGCAGGCCACGCCGGGACTCGACAAGCGACGACTTCGGCTTCCTTCTGAAGCAGATAGCGAATGCGACACGGAGACGCTCTCGAATGACGTCGAGGAGATTCGGCGACGCTTCGAAGCTCACGTGGAGCGCAGGCACTGTCGCGATGGAGCTGGACAAGCCGGGTGGCGTCGCCGATCGATTATCGATGACGTCTGGAGTGGACTTGGTCGACGACGCCTGTAGATAAGCGATTGCCGGAACCAGCTGGACCGTGACGTCAGTCGGTCACGTGACCACGCACGAACCGTCATAGGCTCGCTTCGGACGGGGAAATTTTCGCAGCGATTTCGGGTTTGCTGGCGTCTCGTTCCCTATAGTAGCCGCGGCCAAACTGCTATGACGTCGTACAAATGACAGCCGGCACACACTGTCTGAGGAGCCCCTCGTACTGCAGTCCTGTCACATTGGTCATGCAAAAACTGTCTACATAGGTGTTCGAAGCATATATACGAAGCTTTCAAGACGCTTGAGGCAGGTCCGCAGATAGTTTTGTCATCATGACTATAGGAAATAGCGTGTCTTTTTCCCGATGTACGAGTAATGTTACTGCAGCTTAATTGTGTGTGTGTTTAGCCACCCCAATGAACGCCTAATGTCTTTTTTCTTTTTTTGTGCGACGGAGCAGTGGCATTTTGACCGATTCTTCGAGAGCGTTTGTCCGTCATCTATGCATTACAGGTGTTACGGCAATAAGCGAAATTTCGGGTAATTCTTTTGGCCTCATTTTCAGCCGACGTTTATCTATATGCGCCGTCTAAATGACAAAAAGAGAAAAACACGGGACAATCTAACGGCATTGAGTAACAGCCGGTAATACACGCGATAAGTGCATCTACGTGTGTTGCCGAATGCCGTCGTCTGATGCAATGGCTTCAATTTTCAAAAGGGCTTCGCCGCTGAAGCGACAAAAAGGAATCTTAAAAACTGCATGGGTCCGATCGAGATAATGAAGCCCGTTTTTTTTCTTTTCGGCCCGCATAAATAATTTATACGCGTCTGAGAAAGAAGCTGAAACTGGTTTAGATTGTGACGTGGGCGGCCGTATAGAACGCGAAAGTTTGATAACTTGGCATTACCCGGATCGAAAAACATGGGAACAAAATAAAATTTCTATATGAACCGACGTCCACCTGAGCCTAAGCGATTTCAGCGGTAACTAGCGAGTAAGTTTTTCTTTAATATTAGAAGTATATATGATAAGAAAACGTGATGATTTGTGCTCAGTGATTGATGTTTGTAACGCGGATTTATACGAGGAACGATCAATGAGTTTTGGTCTCCTAGGCTGTAACTTTTTAAAATCAATAATGTAATTGAAAGATGTTAAGTTCCAATGAAAGTTCGATGTCCCCCCTTTCCCAGGAGCACATAACTTGTCGATGTAGTTCCCGCGCACCGGCGGCGATGCACTTCCGCCACCGGTGGGCTACTCTCCGCGTGCCTTCGTAGATGATTACTGGAGGCTGTTGACGGCACCAACGGCGCACTGCATCGGTAACCTCGTAGTCGGACGCATACCGCGTACCCTTCGGATGTTCCTTTATCTTGACAAGCAGCCAAAAGTCTCATGGCGCGAGGTCCGGGCTCTAAGGCGAAGGAGGTAAAACATCTTGGGATTGCAGCCCCTTCAGCGCGGCGTTGGTCTCGTCAAATGTCGCCCTCAATGATCCAACGACGGCTTGCGCACTGCTAGTGGAAGTGCATCGCCGCCGGTGGAGACTACATTGAAAAGCTCTGTGCTCCTGGGAAAGATGAAGGGGTTTCAAACTTTCATTTGAATGAAACATCTTTCGACCCCATCACTAAATAAAAAGCTATACAGTCAAGGAGGCGAAACTTATTGCTCTCCCCTCGTAGTTTCGTTTGACAAAAACATGGCTTTCGGCAAAAGTTTGTAATAACGAGCTCTTTAATTGCCGGAAACTTTACAATCGTTGTAGGATTATTCAAATTGGCATATCTGGTGGGGGCGTTTTGTTGGCCGTAGTCAACTCATTTGTTTCTTTTAATGTGCCAATTGCTTGGGCTCTTGAAATTATTTTGGAGTCTGTTTCTTTACATACACAACTGGGTAATTGGAGCTTGTCACCGCCTCCCATCAAAATGTTCCAAAATTTTTTAATGTTCTGCACGACTGTATCAACTAAATGACTGTACGGTTCCCTGGTTAGCCTACTATAATTTTGATGACCGCCATTAATATGTGTGTCCCTCTTCTATTCCATTTACAACTGGAGCAAGCGATTTTATTACGTTATGCTCGGATTTTAACTTCGTTCAACTAGTTATATTCTCGACAAGAGTAACACCGTCTTTGTCATCTTTGTTGTAGGAATTCGCGTACCGCCGCCGATACGCCAGGCCAGATCCCACGTGGTCCGTCAACAACCGAAGTCCTGCCTGGTTCTTTCACGGGAGCGGGATTCCGCTCCCCGTTTGTTGGTACAATAAAACAAAACGCGACATTACACACATATTTACAAACGCACGTTAAGCCCAAAGCTAAACACAAAGAAGGCCCCCAGGTCTCGTGTCCCGCGATTACCCTACATCCGGTCGCCCTACACTTCCCTGGTCTCGGTACCGTCCGAAGTTTTCAGAGGCCTTTCGCCCCACCGAGTATATCTCGATCGATGGGCGAGGTGGTTTCTTCTCTCCCGCCACGGGGCGCCTGCAGCGCCATCCAGTGGCTAGGAGAGAAAGCGGCACGTCGGGAGCCGAATTCGAGATCCCGATCGACCCCGCGGCGACACGACCATGTGATCGTGTCTGAGGCGAGGCAACTGCATAGCTGCCTCGCGGCCAAGATTGGCAGAGTGGTTTGATGGGCGCCCTCGTGAATGCACGGTGCGCCGTACTGTTAGACGTATGCAAAGCTTACTACTCACCCCGGCACCATTTCATCAGTATGTTATCTGCCCAATCTTAGTGACCATGTGTTACCTCACTTTACTCTTAGAATTACACTGAAATAAACAATATTTTCTCAGAGAGCCCGTATGGGACACATTTATTTCGAGAATTTTTCAACGATTTTATTTTGTAGCAGTAATTGCGTTGTTAGACAGAATTAAGGGGGGAGGGGGGATAGCCCTGCTCTGGGCCAAGCTCATAACCAAAGGTGTTTAGCTAGCTAAGTACCATTTCTCGGCTCTCATTGGCTGGAGAGATGATTGACGCGTGAAATGTTGATTGTAAAAGCGTTTCTCCGTGCCGTAATAGCACTATTTTTATCGACAATATTTTCATGTCTTAAAAGCAGAAATATCTATATAGAGTCCTTATTGCTAAGAAACATGGCTGCCGGCGTTTGCGCTCCTTGAACTCGTTTCATTTTTATGAGTGCAAGTCGTTCTGCGTTCCCCGAGTGTTTAGAGGATGCTCTCCTGAACCGACCCAGTTTGCAGCAAGCAACTGTCGCAGGTAGGCGTCTTAGGAAGCGCTGTGTGCGGGTGCTTCTTTTTTGTAGCACGACTGGCCTAAGCATAGCGCCCCACGTCAACTATGTAGCTTTGTTTTCGTATGCGTGTGTTGATGCTGAATAAAGCGTGGCTTAGAGTGGACCGTGACCTCCACCTACATTTCGTCCAATGGCGTAAATATGCCGTTAAACGTATTAAAAAAAAAATGTTTTTTTTTGTGGAAAAATTACAAAAGACGCTACGTGTCCAATTGATGGCCACTAAGAAAAGCTTTATTTTTGTAATTTCAATGCCTTTTCATTATGACGAAATTCTCTCCATCATCAACGTTAAAATGCATAAGATATTTTAGCAAAGCGGAATTTATCTGAATAAACCAAGAACTACGCCCATTTCTTGATCTAAATGTAGAAGTATTTGCTAATAGCTCAGTTAAAACAAATTGGAATATTTTAAAATTTATTTTTCTTCTTTAACAAAAAATATATTAAATAAAAAAAAGTTCTTAATCACGCAAACGCGCCTTAGTATAACATAACTCTTAAAATAATATATAACAAATATAATAGATTGTTTTGAGAAGCAAAACTCAGGCCAGAATGTTCCCGCTGAAATGCTATCAAGCTTTCACTGAGAGGTGTAGTGGATTAGTTACAATGCGAAGTAAATTATTTTAGCCAACATACTTTTATGACGCTAATAATCCTAAACAATTTGGGAGCACTGTTAACAACAGTGACAATGGGAAGTTATTTTTTATCTATGCCGGCGGGCAAACCATATCTGCCATTGAATGTGCCACAATATTGAACGTTTTTTGTCAAATTATTTTCAGCTCACGCTAATAGATCTGCTCCCTCGATACCTTCAAGTGACTTTTTACCAATGAACGCTGTTGCCATTGATGCAGTAGCTATTTCTGACATTATAGATGTACCTAAAATGTTATCATCTGCAGGTGTTGACAATAATAATTTAAGAAAAAAAAAAACAACACAAAAATGTACTGTTTTATAATTTCTTCTCGGCTACTTTCCCAATACAGTATTTTCCGGACTTTAGTCGGCGCCCGGTGCATATAGTTGGTACGCAAAGGCAAATCTGGGGCCAAAATAATTTTTTTTTTGCTTGGATGGACAGTACCTGGTGTATAGTCTGTACCACACTCTAAAAAAAAATGGAGGAAAAAGGTAGCAACGGCGCGTCTTCCTCCCTTCAACTGACGCGCCCCCAAGCGGACACGAGAAGAAGGGAGGAACGAGACGTTTTCCTCCTTCTCCAGGCAGACGGGAGAAAGCTTTCGCCCTCCCGACTCATCTTTCGGTTTCGTTTTTCGAGCACATCGCGCACGTTGTTTAATAAATTAATGTCGAGTTTATTGAGCTTCAGCGGCAGCAAAGCCCGCCTGTAATTCCGTCTTCTAGTCCAAACGTGCAGAACATTTCGGTTGCATTGACGTTTTTACCACTAATTTTATCAAACGAGCAAACGAGCCGCTATAACAGTGAAGTTCTGGAGGAGTGCCAGCAGCGCTACATACACTGGGTAAGACGGCCGTCTCCGATTTCCGGGACACGCGAAACTACAGTAGCGAAACCATGAGGAACTGTGTCGACGTTTTCGACGTTATGGAAATCGCAGGAACTACGTCCAAGGCAGGCAAGTTTTCCTGCCGGCTGCCTGGACAACAGAACCCAACTCAGCCTTCCGTGCTGAGTTCGGTTCTGTTGTCCCGTGCCGAGTGCCAACCGGCGTTCAACGTGATTGTGTATTTCTGCGTGTCAGCAACATCGTCAACGCGGTTCTGTATTTCTGCGTGTCAGCAACATCGTGATGGCAGTGTTGTGGGTTGTGAACAGAAGACTGGAATTATCGCCGATGTCACCGTGTGTTCGCGTATCAGTGGTGTAACAACAAGATGAGATGACGTAAACTGTCGGGCATTGATGCCGCTGGTCGGGCCGTGATCGGAGGGGGCAGGGTGTCGCACGATTACATTCCGCTTTACATCAAAGAGTTTAAGACCACTTGAGGAATTAGGTGCAGTCGATCGACGTGTGGATAGTCATGTTGGAACACTGGTCTGAACGGTAAGCTCCTATCGTACAGTGGCCAATGTGACTGTCGGTCTTCGAGAGCGATTGCGCTCTGGGGAAAAGACGGAACAGTACGAAATTATGACGGAAAGTACGTATATTTACAATGGAAGTTTAGCATAAAAAAAAAACCAGATAAAATCGAAAAAAAAACAAGCGCTATCCTTTATTTTACTGTTTAAATATACTACGGTTCGTGTAGGAACTGCCCTCCAAGTGGCGCGCTGGGATGAGTGATAGAAGTTTTCGAGCTCGCAACGGCGTAGCTCCGTACACTTAACACCTACCGCAAGTCGCGGCTTTGACTGCATTCAAGTTGATCGAAACGCGATTTCTCAACCCGTGAAGCATCACCTCCAGCTGAGTGAATATCCGCTGTACAAAGATTAATTCAAGACGGCAATTGCAGCCGTGCGCGAACAGCACAAATAGAAAAACAAACACTACAATAGAAATACTGGCTACGAAGGGCCGTGCGGGAAAACAAAATCATGGCTTGGAACCACATTGGAGCGGCTCGATTTATTGGCTTTCAAATAATTACGGCATGATCGAGCGTTTTCTTTTTAATAACAGATTCATCCCCTGAGCCATTAAAAATAGTCTCAGATGTATGACGTTGCTGGAAAAAAATGACCATGCTCGGAATATTGTTTATCTCTTAGGGAGTCACCGAAAAATTCCATATGTTCAAAACGACCAGTATAAAAGACGGAAACGCAGAGCTCGGGAGTAGTGATCGGGTTAGTGTGCTGTTGTATTGAAGTTTGTATGCGCGATGCATGTGTATGCGCCCAATATTGTTCACTTGATGTTTGTAGTGTCACGGCCGCTTGATTAGGACTCCCCTTGGAAGCGGCCTGCCGTATGCATCACTCCGCCGGTGAGAGCGATAGTTCCACTTTACCCCGCAGCGCCAGCCGTGGCGCTCGTTATCGGCGAGAGAGTATCAGATAGTATCAGTCCGCCCGGCCCGGCCCTGTGTGGCTATTTAGATTGTTTTTTGTGAAGCGGCAAGTCTCATTTGAAACGAGTGCCAGATTGCGTGAATGATGTGACAAATCTGTGTAGAATAAAAGCACACGATCTTTTCTGCACGAAGCTCACTCAGCTGCAGGCTGCGCGTTAGAGCCGCATTTAGCTGACAGTATGAGCGAATTGTCGTTTACTTGTTCCCGTAAGTGTTGCGCCGTCTCTATTACCACTGTAATATAGGTACTATAGTCGGATATAGCTAGGCCGTATAATTTGCGGCTTTAACCGATGCTCGAGCACGCTCGAGCTGTGCCTTTTATTTATCTGTGAGGGACAATAAGAAACGGATTCCTTGTGCATAACTTCAGCAATATAAACTTCATTGTTCACGAACAGATCAAGGGAGTCTTATAGTTCGCAAGCGAAATACCTTTCGGTAAAGAGGCTTCTGCGAAAGTCTCAATATATTTTCTAGAGAGCTGTTTAGGTCACCACCCGAGTTTGCCAGAAGAGGTCTGAGGAGCTTCTCGAGAAAGAGCTCGCACAGCTCTTCGCTGTGGTACGGGTCTCTGCAGTTAGTAGATCACATCAGCGGGCATTCCATAAGGTGTGGAAGCACAGCGCCCGAGAGGACCTTGCAAACCTGTCCACCACGACGAATCTTTGCCGACTGTAGAGCCCTCTTGACAAAGGTGCACACGAGCTTGCACGGCCAGACAGCTTCAGGTCGTGAATAGCTGAGTCCTCCTTGGTCAAAGGCTAAACACGAACTCATTTGCTCCGTCACGTGATTCATTTCCCTTAAGTTGCAGCTTGCATTCAGGACACGTCACCTGCAAAGTTGAGCGGGTTCTACACATCAGCCTTCCTTGCTTCAATCTCTCTTGAAATTCGTCGCAGGTTTGTCGCAGTTTTTCATTCGCTCGTTCAGTCGTTTGGCTTGCATTTGGAGGCGGTGCGGCTTTTTCTTGGCATCTTCCATGAAGCCTGTCAAATTGAATGACGTCTGACATTCTTCCACTTTAAACTCTTTTCGCAGGCAAGGTTCAATAGCCACAGACTCATCAACAGCTGGTCTTCTTTCTCCAGGGGACTGCATTTTGCGTTGTTGGCTTCTACCGCTCGCATGCGACGTGAACGCCTTAGGTGGTACCGAAGAAGCGTTCTGCGCTTCTTTGAATCTGCTGGTCCCATGTAAAACGGATACAATGGGAATTGAGTCTGCACCGCTGTCGGCCGTAGCAACTTACGCTTCATCCCTACCTTGTATTCCTCCTCCTTAACATGAAGGGAGCACACGAGGCTCCTGGAGCTTGGTTGCCACTGGCTGCCCTTCTCGCTGCCTTGTCGCGAAATGTTCTTCAACCAGGCACGCCGGAATTTCTCTCTAGACGGCAGCTCTTGATAGCAGAGCTCCAGATTTTTTGCAGAATTTGACTTACAACGCGGCACGCAACAGTTTTAGGCATCGCGTGCTCCGTAACCCATCTGCACACTTTAAAACTGTGGAGAGCACTGATCTCAATGACAATTGCTGGATCGCGCTTGCCGCTCCCGCAAGTGAAGCCACCGGACTTCACTCGCTTGGGATACGATTTGCCGTTTTTGCTAGCCTTTGCTGCGGTTTTCCAGCGTGCTGTGGACACGTTTTCTACTCGTTCGTCGTCATTCGCCGAAGAAGCTTTTTGAAGACTCTGTGTATTGTTGAGACTTGCCGTCGTGAACACGTGGAAAATTTTACGAAAGTGCAGTGTTGCAGGAAAAAGGCACAACGCGTCGAAAGGAAGGGCTGGCGGCGTGTTCAAAGCTTCCTTGGCACGCCGAAGTGCCGTGTCTCTGTGCCTTCGCACGCTTGGATACCGACCAAGAATCGAAGCCGTGTGGATGGGTTTTGCGAGTGCAATGTGCGTGAAGCCCTATCAGAAGGTACAACTCGTCGAAAACAAGTGTCGCCGGTGTCGCGGCGTGATCAAAGCTTCCTTGGCACGCCGAGTGATGCATCTTTGTGCCTTCGCACGCTTGGATACCGGTCAAGAATTGACGCCGCGCCAAAGTTCTGAACGTGTGTCGCGCGTAGAAGCCTTTAGATCATTTATATATATCGGCCACGGAGTTCTGGATCGTCCAGCTGTTCCGGTGAGTTGCTATCAATAAAAGGGAGAGATCTGTACGTGTTCTTATGTACTATATTAACCATGGCTATGTCCCAAATCTACTCTAATAGATTCCGTGGGAGCACGAATAGGGCAACGTTGTGGAGCCAGGGGGGTTTTCGAAAGCAAAAGTACAAGACGGCGAGAATGAAAATCTTTGAAGCGCGGCCGATATGGTCGTGTGCAATCTGCTGACCAATTACAATTAGGCGAGCCGCGCTCAAACGTCAAGTGCAATTAAGTAGGTTGATAATAAGCCAGCACTGGTCAGTGATGAGGTGCTGTTGTGCACGGTATTGTGTAAATCGTCGAAGGACGAAAAAAAGACGTACCTTCCCCCCATCTTCCGTCGCTAGTGGACACTGGATTAAGCTCGTTCCTAAACCGCGAGGGAAAAAGACGCTGATCCAGAGGCACGAACAGCTTCACGCACATTGCACTCGCTAGACACATACACACGGCGTCGGTTCTTGGTCGGTATCCAAGCGTGCGAAGGCACAGAGACACGGCACTTCGGCGTGCCAAGGAAGCTTTGAACACGCCGCCAGCCCTTCCTTTCGACGCGTTGTGCCTTTTTCCTGCGACACTGCACTTCCGTAAAATTTTCCACGTGTTCACAACGGCAAGTCTCAACAATACACAGAGTCTTCAAAAAACTTCTTCGGCGAATGACGACGAACGAGTGGAAAACGTGTCCACAGCACGCTGGAAAACCGCAGCAAAGGCTAGCAAAAACGGCAAATCGTATCCCAAGCGAGTGAAGTTCGGTGGCTTCACTTGCGCTGCAGCGAACAAGCGGGGAAGCGCGATCCAGCAATTGTCATAGAGATCAGTGGTGGAGAGACAGAAAAAAGGCGGCTGTCTACGCCTCTTCTTTCTCATCCATCAGTGGTTATTGCCACAAAACTATAGGAACGAGCAAAAAACTATCGAAAACACAGACCACACACGCGAGTTCAGGGTAACACTGCGATATTTTCTGCGCAAAGCGGTGCAAAGGTGGGAGGCAAGTAATTTTTGCGGCCTTTTGCAACCGCGGCAGCACCTCGGTATCGGCGAAGTGAATGACGGGCAGATATTTTCTCTGGGTCACGAAGCAAGAGCGCGTTGGGCGCCTTCTTTAGCTTTCAGCTCACAAGATCACTCGCTGATGTGCAGCGCCTCCTACGCAGATGGGAGAAGTTCTCCTCTCACGCGCGTTCTTTTGTTTTCGGGAAAAATCGGCAGGCCGCACCAACAGGGGGGATCGAGATGCCGTGGTAGTGTGCGTAACGTGTCTACATGTGTTAGAGGTTCCCGAAGAAAAGGAAACACAATTGTGGCGTAACAAAAATATAAATATTTTTTTTTTTGTAAAACATGAATTGCGCGGTACCTAGCGCCACCTAGCCTAGCTACTTGCGATTACTCTGCTTGACACTGCCACCTGGTGGCAAGCGATTTAACATCCTTTTACGATACGCGGCTACGCCATAATTTCGTATTACCGTGCTGAGTTAAGCCGAGAGGTTGCTTCGGATTTGCTTTTTTTTTGAGCGGCTTTTGGTTTTGCGGGCGGATGGTTTTCACTCCTCCGTGATGTGCGGTTGACGCAACGGTTGACGAGGGAATTGTGGCTCGAGGAATAGCAAAGGTAAGACATAAAGTGCGCGATCTCGGTGCCGGTTGTCTCAGTTGAACATCGCAGTGCTGACGGTGAGAAGACCGAGTGACTGCATGCTTTCGAAACGTAAGTTTCTTTACCTGCGGGGGGAAGCCGGCTTCGGAAATAAATACAGTTCGCGGAAAGCTCGTTTTACGTTTTTTTTACTTCTCATCTCGCTCCTTACAATAGACTTAGTGTTCTCGTTGAGCCTTATTCGTGGTCGCCATAATGGGATGCAGTCGACGGCGGAACTTTTGCTCCCCTGCTTAAGGGACGAAAGTTTCTCCTTTTCTGAAGGAACATAAGTATCAAGAGCGTTCCTCCCTTTAGGGAGGACTATACTGACCCCTTTTTTCTAAGAGTGTAGTGTTGCGGAGTTGCCGCTCCGGAGTTCGAATGATTCGGGAATCATTCTGAATTTTTGCGACCCCGGAATGGAATGGGAATGGAATGGCGGCAACCTTGAGGGGAATAGAATGGGAATGGAATTAGATGCCTTTTGCCCGGAATGTAATGAAAATGGAATGGGCCCAGTTATTTTTTTTAGTGTTTACGGCCAGCGAAATTGAGCCGGTCAGCGAGCCAGCTGCTCAGAAATAATATGAGCGAGAAACTGCCAACCCGCATGGAAGTCTACCAGAGGTCGGCATTTTAGGTCGCCCTCACTCACCCTCACCCTCACAGCCACACTCACCTAAGCCCCTCACCCACCCTCACCCTCACAGCTACACTCACCTTCAGCCTCTCACTCACCGTCATCATAAGAGTCACACTCACCTTCAGCCCTTCACTCACCCTCACTGAACCTCACGGCCCTTACGCCCCTCGCGCACTCACCGCCCTCAAGGCACTCACGCACTCATGGCCCTCACGCCACTCACCGCCCTCACTCACTCATGGAACTCACACCCCTCACGCACTCACCCCCCACACGGCCCCCACGCCACTCACTGCCCTCACGCACTCATGGCCCTCACGTCACTCACTGCCCTCACGCCCCTCACGCACTCATGGCCCTCACACGCCTCACACGCCTCTCGCACTCACCACCCTCACGACCTTCACGCACTCATACCCCTCACGCCCCTCACGGCCCTCACGCCACTCAGGCCCGCTTCAGATGGGGCAATTTCGCCCAGAAACTTGACGTCGCAACACCAGCAACACGGGCCGCCCGCGCTCACACGCAGCAACCAATTGCTGCAATTTGCCATCATCATCATGAAATTGTATTTTTATTGCACTATTTATTGCACTATTTAGACAGACAATTACACGCTATAAATGTGTTTTACCGCCTTTAAATCTCGTTGAGAATAGTAATGCACCTTTCTGAAACAGTTTATTTCCAAAAACGATCAATTTCAAACCAGAACCAAGTCTTTTGTTGTTGTCGTGTTACCGAGGGCTATGTAAAGAAGAGCCAAGACAAGAGGAACTAGAACACCGTCTGGTTTATCCCTCGCTCCTGCACACACTCGTCTTCTTCTTTTCTCCCCACACGCATCCCAGACCGCGAGGCGCTTTATATGACACCTCCCCCTTTCGAAGCATTATTGTCCGTAGCGGTCTGGTGGGCGTGATACCCTGCCGCTCCTTGTTACAGTTGCGGAAATTTCGGTGCTTTGTTGCCCGACTGTCCGGTTGTGTACATCCGAAGTAGCAGGCTGCTGTTGCCCGACCGTCTGGTTGTCTACTTCCAAAAACGCGGGCTGCAGATGACGGCTTGTGCGTCTCACTGTGCCTTCACTTGTTTCCACCACGTATGACCGCGGCATTTCCGTCTGGCGGTGTATCCTTCCTTGAGAAGCTGCGCCCGCGCGTATCCACACCTCTGAGTGAGGAGGTATCGTACTGCGATCTCTTGTACGATGGCGTCGATTGTAGTGCAAGGCTTCTCTCGTTTTTCGTTTGCCGTACTGTCGCCTATACTTGCGTACGTGGTGCCACCGAGGCGTCAGTGTATTTGGCGCTGTTGGAACAGTTGAACGTAACTTCCTCCCCGTGAGGAGTTCCGCTGGAGAGAGACCTTCTGGGCCTGGAGTTGTTCTGTGGGCTAGAAGAGCCTGTGCTACATTGGGTGATTTGCTCAGAAGATTTTTGGCTGTTTGTACAGCTCGCTCAGCCTCTCCATTACTTTGAGCGTAGTAAGGGCTCGAAGTCACCAATTTGACTCCCCATTCGTTTGCAAACCGCCGAAAGTCGTTCGATCGAAACGGAGGGCCATTATCTGAGTGTAGTACTTCTGGGCATCCATGTCTCGCAAATATCTGGCTGAACACTTTTGTTATGACTTCTGTGTTAGTTCGTGAAAGTTCTTCCAGCTCAATGAACTTTGAGTAGCAGTCGATGACTACTATGTACTTCTTTCCACTGAGCTCGAAAATGTCTGTTCCGAGTTCCTGCCACGGGCGATCGGGTAAAGGAGTCTGAAGCAGAGGCTCTGTGGGTGGCCGTCGATGCTGAATGCAAGTTTTACACCGGCTGACGTAGTCCTGTATCTGTTTGCTGATTCCGGGCCACCACGCAGAATCTCTTGCTCGTGCCCTGCACCGAACGACCCCCTGATGTCCACAGTGAAGTCGCTCTAGTACTTCCTTTTGGAGGCTCCGTGGGATAACAAGCCTATCATTGCGCATTAGTAGGCCTTGTGTAATGCTCAGCTCTGCAGAAAGGCTAGCAAATCCCTTCATATCCGTAGGAAGCGTTTCTCTCCCCGGCCACTCTTTTTCGCAGTACGTCATTACCCTTGCCGTGCATGGGTCTTTCTTTAGTTCGGACCTCAATCTGTCCAAAAATGAAACTGACGCCGGGAGTAGGTCGACCGTGAGCATTTCATACTCTCGGACTAGCGCTTCCGTAGAGTCTATCGGGTGTTCCATCATTCGTAGAGGTTTCCTGGACAGCACATCTGCCGTGTACATATGCTTGCCCGGGACGTGTGATATCGTAAAGTCGTATTCAAAAATGCGCATTCGCAACCGCTGTAATCTTGGCGTCATCTCGTCCAGACGTTTTGTTGACAACAACGGTACCAATGGCTTATGGTCCGTCTCGACATGAAACCCCTGACCTACCAAGTAGGTGCGGAAATGCTCGCAAGCCCAAACGATCGCCAATGCTTCTTTTTCGACTTGCGCGTACTTCTGCTCCGTCGCAGTCAGTGCTCTCGAAGCGTACGCTACTGGACGCCTGATGCGGTCCTCATCCTCCTGGAGTAGCACCGCTCCAAGTCCATACGATGAAGCATCAGCTGATAGTGTCCGGTGCGCGTTTGGGTCGTAGAACGTGAGGATTGGAGCCTTGCCCAACAAGTATTTGATCCTTTGAAATGCTTGTTCTTGGGCTTCACTCCAGAGCCAACTTGCATATCCTTTCAGAAGATCTCGGAGCGGCTTGGTTTCCCCCGCCATGTTCGGTAGAAATTTTCCGAGGTGGTTCACCATCCCCAGAAATGACCGTAGCTCAACCAAGTTTGCGGGAGCTTCTATTTTGGCCATGGCTTCAGTTTTCTTGGGGTCAGGCGCAATACCTCTTGCGTCTATTATGTGTCCTAGAAACTTGATGCTGCTTTTGCCCAACTCGCACTTGTTCGTGTGTAAGGTCACTCCAGCTTCAAGAAGGCGGCGGAGTGTAAGTTCAAGATTTCGGTCATGTTCAGGCTTGTTTCGACCAAAAATTAAAATGTCATCCATGTGACACACTTGGCCCCGGATTCCTTCGAGGATCCGCAGCATTTCGCGCTGAAAGAATTCTGGCGCTGTTGATATCCCGAACGGGAGTCGCTTGAACTGGAACCGTCCCACTGGTGTAATAAATGTCGTCAGCTCTGTTGACTGTGGAGCCAGTGGTGCCTGCCAATATCCTGCATTCGCCTCCAGCTTGCTGAAGACAGTCGCTCCTGCGTGTTTGGCTAGGTTTTCCTCCACCGTCGGCATGATGATTCGTTCCCGTATAATCTGTTGGTTTAACTGTGTATAGTCCACACAGATCCGGAGAGCTCCATCTTGCTTCTTGGCCACCACCATGGGTGAGCACCAGACTGTGGCATGTTCCACTTTCTCGATGACGTCCATCTCTTGCATTCTCTTCAATTCCAGCTCTACACTGGGCAGAAGTGCGATGGGCACTCGTCGTGGGTACGTGATGGCGAAAGGCTTCGCATCTGGGTGAACGGAGATCGTATAAAGTACCTTCATCTTCCCCAGTCCTTGAAATAGAGACGAGTACTTGGTAAGTACGCAATCATGCTCCAGATGATTGTCAGCCTTGATTTCATTCAGGCTTGGCAGCACTTGCAGAGCCTGAATCGCCGGGAGACCGAGTAAAGGATGTCGGAGTCTTTCCGATACGTAGACAGTTTGTCTCGTTGTTCTGCCGTTCCAAGTTATCGCCGCCTGGAACTTCCCGAGTGTTGTCAACGGCGAGTCTCCTGCCCCCCGAAGATCTTCTCCAGCTGGCTCTAGCTTTGCCATCTCTCCGACCTTGTACTCTGTATGAGGAATGGCGGTAACGTCCGCCCCAGTGCCCACCTTGAATGTGATCTCCTGGTTGTTGACTTTCGCCTTGATGTACCAGGGATCTCCGTTATCTGCGTGTACCAGTGCACCCAGGAACACTTCGTTGAGACCTGGTTTGTGCACTTGTGACCTGTGAGACCCTGATGCAAGCTTGGAGAAGCATACGCTCTCAAAGTGTCCTACCTTCTTGCAAGCGTTGCATTTCTAGTCTCTTGTGGCGCATTGTGATTTTTCATGTTTGCACAAACTGCCACACCATCGGCATTTCCACGCCGCACTGTTAGAATCTCCTTGACGATGAGATGTACCCCGAGTGCGTGTGTCTTTTTTCTTGCCGTTATCTTTTGGGTATCTGTTTCGGAGCTCCTCGATTTCCCTGGACTCCGTCTTATCGCTGTGAAGCTCCGCTTGCTGTCTTTTCACTGTCTCGAAAGAACGTGCTGACGCTGTCGCACTTTGAAGCGTGAGCTTGGCGTCGAGCTGGAGCTTTTCGCTCAGCTTCCTGTACTGGAGACCTACGACGATGCGATCACGGATCAGCTCCTCGCGAAGTAGTCCATAGTCGCAGGAGTCCGCTAGACTGTGTAAGGCCGTGATGAAGGCCTCCACTGTCTCGTGTGGTTCTTGCTTCCTCATGTTAAATTTCGCTCTTTCAAAGATTACGTTTACGCGCGGAATGAAGTGGAGTTCAAACTTGCTCTTCAATACGCCGTAGTCATTTAGCTCTGCCTCTGACAGATGGAGTGACGTGAGAACGTCTTCCGCTTCTCTCCCCATGGCGTACAGGAATGTGTTTACCTGTGTCGCGGCGTCCCGTTGATGGAGTCTGGAAATGATCCGGTATCTTTTCCAGCGGGTGCTCCACCTTTTCCAATCGTGGGGATCCCTGAAATCCAACTTTTCAGGGAGCTCGACCGCGAAGGGGTTGAAGAAAGAAGGACCGCTGCTCGCTTGGGAGCTGCTCGCCTGGGAGGTAGAAGTGCCGGAGCCGTCACTGTTCCCGTTCATGGAGCCGGCCAGGTGGAAGATTTTGCTGTTCTCGTCAGGTCTCCTCCTGTGGTGCTTCTAGCTTCCTCGGAGACGATATTTACCGGTCGCCAAATCGCACCACTGCCACCATGTCGTGTTACCGAGGGCTATGTAAAGAAGAGCCAAGACAAGAGGAACTAGAACACCGTCCGGTTTATCCCTCGCTCCTGCACACACGCGTCTTCTTCTTTTCTCCCCACACGCATCCCAGACCGCGAGGCACTTTATATGACAGTTGTCATTACCACCGGCACAAAGTATCACGTGAAAATATCGCGCCCCTGATTGGATGCAGCCGCTTCAAACGTCTTCGAATTGCTCCGAGTTGCTCGCTTGTTTCGAGCCGGACCCGATCTCAGCGATTCGCGTTGATCTAGGGAAAGCTAGGGAACGACCCGCCATCAACACCAAAATTGCTGAGAAAGTTGCTCCGTCTGAAGGGGGCCTCACGCACTCACCGCCCTCACGCCCCTCACGCCCCTCACGCTCTCATGGCCCTCACACCCCTCACGCACTCAACGCCCTTACACCCCTCACGCACTCGTGGCTCTCACGCCACTCACCGCCCTCACGCCCCTCACGGCCCTCACGCCTCTTATGGCCCTCACATTCCTCATACACTCACCGCCCTCGCGGCCCTCACGTCTTTCACTCACCCTCATACTCATGAATTTTCCTGGTTCAGAAACTCACTCACCCTCACCTCACTTGTGAAGATGAGGGTGAGTGAAAGTGAGTGAGTGCCCTGTTGAGTGAGATTTGCCGAGGTATGGCTCTAACAGACTTATACGCAAAAAATGCAATACAAAAAAACAAGCGTCAAAGCAAAGACCAGAAGGGGGAGGGAGGGGGGGGGGGGGTGGCGGTGGCGCTTTTCGCGCATGCGACGTGCTTTACTGGCGTTACACGAGAGCGAGCGAAACAAGAAACCAAGCACCAAGCAAAAGAAACGAAGGCATATATGGAGAATGCACGCGCGCACAGACTGAGATCTGTGAGCGGGGGACGACTCATAACTCGCAGAGCTTTGATAACCCTTTGACTCACGCGCCCCCGAAAAATGATCAGTTATTGTTTTCTTATATTTCGAGGGGCGTTGTTTAGCAGGCGGCTAACCCAGCTACCTTCCACGTTCATTCGCGCGCGCTCCTTTGAAGTGAGAAAGGCTGGGTTTGCTTCGGCATTAAGGGCTCATTCACACTGGAAGCGGATCCGCGTTCGCAAAGCGGTTGCGAACGCGGTTGTATAAGGATTCAGTACAATTGCACGCGCATTTGATGACATCAAATGCGCTTGCAATTGCACTGGATCTTCATACAACCGCGTTCGCAACCGCTTCGCGAACGCGGATCCGCTTCTAGTGTGAATGGGGGGTAAAACCCAAAGCGAGATTCGCTTCTCCCTTCTCTTCTTGCGCTTTGCTCCGACGCTCTTCTTTTTATACTGCATTTTTACGTGTAAGTCCGCCTTTTACTTGGTCTTTATTCCGATGCTTGTTTTCTGTGTTATATGTTTTACATTCAAGTGGGTTAGAAGGGTTACAACAAGCAAGCTAGCGGATTACCGCTCAATTCCCTTGACTTTAGTCTTTGCCTACTGTGTTTCACCTTGTGATGGACCGCTGCGGATGCTACGAGTCACCCCAGGCAATCCGGCATTGTGAGGGGGACTACACGCACGGCGCGTTGCTGCGCCCCAGGGCCACGCAACACTCCGAAGGCACTGGATTGGTTTCGATGGCTCTCGTGCTGTCTGTTGCGGTCCATCGTAAGGTCAAGTAGATTGTCGCCACCGCTCTTGTCGCGTGACCGAACTGACTAGACCTGCAGAAAGACAGTTTCGTGGCATGCCCTTACAGTCTCTCGTGCTCCGCCGTAGAGGTTGCACTTTGTCAGAGGGTGTGTTCTTGCCACTGTGCATGGAGTCGCTTCCAGCAGCGTACTAGTCGTGTTGCTGTGCAGGTATTTGAAGAATACAGTAATATAGCTTATTTCTGCGCCACGCACGAACTGAATATTTTTATGATCTTATCAAACAAACACGCTGGCCGCGTACGTCCCAGAAGACAAATTAGAAAAAAAAAATGTTGGCCAAAAAATGAGCGAGTTTACTTTTTGCCGTTTGTTGCGAGCCACATGGTTGAAAGACCGATGTTTTCAACAAGCATCGACATAACAAGGGGCTTTCTCGATGTTTGCAGTACAATGTAAATAAACACTTTGTGCCACCAGCGCTCCGCTTAGTAAAATCAGTGCTTTTTTGAGGCACTTAGAATTTTTTTGCAATTCTCTATGCGTTTGATAATGTCACCTTTATGCTGCTTATTCTGGCAACACAGTGTAGCTGTCAAGTGACAATTTTTACGTTTAGGAATTCGAGGAATGGAATGGAACGATTCAGCCATTCCAGGAGTGGGAATGGGCCCAGTGTCCTCATTCCTAGGAGTTGAAAGGAATTGAATTATCGCAAACTCTAATTCCCCGGAATGTAATTGGAATGTAAGGGGGGTGCCCATTCGGCAACACTGGTCTGTACACCGTAGATTGTCCGCATTTAGAGCCTTATCTGAGCGTAACGATGATCATACACAACACACCTTAACAAATACTTGCTGCATTAGCTCACAAAGAACCTTATATCCTACATAAATCAATATTAATAAACTCATTTATTTATTGAATCCTTCACGTTTTATCACAGTGAGCGATCTAGAGAAAACAAATCCTTGTGTATTTCGCACCTGTAGATAGTTCGCACCGGGTAAAATTTCAACCTTTAAACATGTATAGTTCGCGGACTATAGTCGGGAGAATCCAATAACTAGAATCAGGCACTGTGTCCAATCACAGTGCCTAATTTAAAAAAATAAATCAGGGGACAAATAAATCAGGGGACAAATATATGGCTTCCCTTATCGGTCCATTTCTATAACAAGCGTTCTATGTAAAATCCTTGGACATATATACACGCACTTAGCAAGTCTTTAAGAATCCAATAAATATTTACGCATGAAATTGCCTTTCTGAAGCCATGCTGAGCCGACGTAACTTGTGTCCTTCACTCATCGCCTTCAGCGTTTCCTTTATTGTGGCTCTTAAACTAATTGTGATTTATAAAATTTTTCAAAGACGTTCAGTAAACTATCACACACTCTGCTAATTCATAAGCTTCACACCTTAAACATGGACCCTCATGTACTTGATTAGATAGTTGACTTTTTGACTAATCTCTTACAGTTTGTCACACACCTTAAACATTGACCCTCATGTACTTGATTACATAGTTGACTTTTTGACTAATCTCTTACAGTTTGTCAATGATAATAATAATCTAGCTTTAACCTCTGTGGGTTCTGATGTACCACAAGGCTTCGTAATTGGTCCATAATTGTTTCTAGTTTCGATTTAGTAGCTAACATTTTTTCTCCCATCTGTATGTTAGCTGATGACTAAGTTTTTTTACCGTAACATGACTGACCAATCTGATACTTCGCAACTTCAAACGGACCTTAATCACGAACTGTCATGGCCCATTTATGTGATAATTGGCTGATAGAACTAAGTAGTAATAAATGTAATTTGGTGAGCGTCCCGCTCTAAGAGTGCATGCCTACGAATCACATTTATAATAAAATTTTTAAGTCTGTTTCGATTTACAAATACCTCGCCGTCTAGCCGCCCCTGGCACACACATGTAGAGTACGTCACAGGCAATGCACACCCCATGCATGGCTACATGAAACAAAATTGCTTCCAAGCTCCTTCCTTACTAAAACTACCGTTGTATAAATGCCTAGTCCGTTCAAAAATAGAATGCGCATCATCAGTATGGGATCCCGGCGATCAAAATTTGATAACTAGATTGGAAGCCACTCAAAACCGAACAGCTCGCATCATCCTGGCTAACTATAATCGTACGGTGGGTTTAACTAGCATGAGAGTAGCCTTAACATTACCGGATTTATCTTCCGCTCGTCAAAATGCTTGTGTATGTTTACTCCACAGGCTTTATTATCATAATCCATTCCTCTGCCAGAGAGAGAGAGAGAGAGAGAGAGAGAGATTAAACATCTTTATTATGAGAAAGCGATGGGGAGGAGTCCTTAGTCCAAGACGCCTTGAGCCTTTCCTGCTTCCACAGCCCTCGACACGAGCATGAGCTGGTCATCGAGGTTGGAGCTGGTCAGTGCTCTCTCCCAAAGCTCGTATGAAGACTGGAAGGGGTTAGACGATTGGGTGGCATTTTGGTCACATCCTCCTACCGTATGAAAGAGGGTCCCAGGGGCTCCGCAAAAGCGGCATAATGGGGAATAGAGGGTGGGGAAAAAGATATGCCATTTAGTGGGATGGAGGAAGGTGTTAGTTTGTAGGGCACGGTGATGTCGTTCCTGCTCTTTCGATACTTGTTTATATGGGGGTGGGTAGGTACGTCGCTCCAACCTATAGTGCTGCGTGATTGCTTGATATGTTACCAATGGGACCGGCCGCTCCTGCTCGTCTCCCAGGGCCCGGCGGGATAACTCTGGGGCCAAGAGGTGGGCGGTTGCATTGCCTGGTACAGAGGAGTGGGCGGGTGTCCATATGATAGTGATGAGTCTATCCGGCGGGTGTTGGGAGATGATCCGTTCTGTTGTACGGTGAATTCTTCCTCTGGAGAAATTACGGCACGCGTGCTGCGAGTCGGTAATAATGACTTCAGCTGTAGTTTGCGCGATGGCAAGAGCAATGGCCGCCTCTTCCGCTTGTAAGGGTTCGTATCTTGGTAGTGTGATACTGCTGACATGGTGATTTTGTTGGACGACGACGGCTGTCATGGCTCTTATGCCGGGATAAGAGGCCGCGTCCGTGTATGCGGTGGTTGGTTCGTGGCCATAGCGTTTGTATATGACTTGGGCTCTCGCCTCCCTTCGTCCCGCATGATGCACGGGTGCCTGTTGCGGGGGAGCGGTGAAATGGAGAGGTGTCTCCGGACCTCGTGAGAGAGAGTCGTGGTTTCAGAAGGAGGATGCTGCAGAGGGGTTGTGAGTCGCAGTCGAGAGAGAAGAAGTCTTCTTGTGCCCGTGGCTCCCAGTCTCATTCTTTGGCTGGAAAGATGGGCTTCTATGAGCTCGTCAGCTGTATTGTGTAGGCCGAGTTTTAACAATTTGTCGGTGGCCGTGCTGACGGGAAGTCCGAGGGCCTGTTTGTAGGTTTTCCTGATCATTACATCCACCTCCGAGAGTTCTGTCTTGGTTAGGACTGCATAAGGTATGGCATACGTAATGCGGGAGATTATGAATGCCTGGACTAGGCGAACCGTATCGACCTCGCGCATACCCCTCGTTTTGGTGGTTATACGTCGGATCATGTGGGTGACTTGGTCTGCGGTGTGTTTGAGCTTATTTATCAGCATGGTGTTCGCGCGGTCGGCCTGAAATGTCATACCGAGGATCTTGATTGGCGGAGATGGAACGATGATGTGGCCCTCCATAGAGATGGTGACATTGGGTGGATCCAGAGAACCTTTCTTTCTTGGAGAAACGAGTAGTAGTTCTGATTTCTGGGGCGCACATTGGAGGCCGCATGATCTGGCATAATCGCTGACCGCATCGGCCGCCGTTTGCAGTCGCTCCTCGATTTCCCCAAAGGATCCCGTGCCGGACCAGATCGTAATGTCATCGGCATATATGCCATGATGTGCGCCGGGAATGGAGTCCAAGAGGGCAGGGGGACCGATGAGCGCAATTGTGAATATCAAAGGTGAGAGTACGGCCCCTTGAGGGGTACCTCGGCTGCCAAGCAGGACTGGGTCTGTGGCGAGGTCTCCCACCTTTAGTATCGCTCTGCGCCCGGAGAGAAAATCCTTAATGTACTGGTAGGTTCTATGGCCGCAGTCGAGGGTATTAAGTTGTGAGAGAATGGCAGTGTGTTTCACATTGTCAAATGCCCCCTTGAGGTCTAGAGCAAGAATGGCTGTGGGTGAGTTGCGCGTAGCAGGCAGCATTACCTCTTCCTTAAGCTGGAGTAGAACGTCTTGCGTTGACAAATGCGAGCGGAAGCCAAACATTGTCACTGGGAGCTTATCGTGATCTTCGAGATATGATTGCAGTCTGTTTAAGACGATATGTTCCAACGGTTTCCCTGCACACGATGTAAGAGAAATGGGTCGAAGGTTGTCAGTGCTGGGTGGTTGTTCGGCTTAGGTATCAGTTTAACTTCCGCAGTTTTCCAATCCTCAGGGAGGATTCCCGTCTGCCAGACGTCATTTAGATGATCAGTCAGTTCTAGAAGGGAAGGGTTGTTCAGGTTGGCCAAGGCCCTGTTAGTAACTTGGTCTAATCCGGGCGCTGTGTTGCGGCGAATCTTGGCAAGAGCATCCGTAACTTCATGCAGATGGATGTCCTCGTCTAGGAGCGGATTTGGGCTTCCCGAGTATGGAGAAAGGGGTTCCGTGGGATGAGTAGGGAGGTAACGGGCCTTGAGAGTCGCGAGGAGATGGCGTGTGTCTCCTACGTGTTGATGGATGACTTTGTCCATACTGTGTTGGGACGTCGTCTTGCTCTTGGCCGGGTCAATAAGATAGCGGAGCAGTTTCCTGGTTTTGTAGGTACTAAGGGTGCCACACATTCCGTCACAGAGGGAAAGCCTGTTTTCCTTGCACAATTCGGAGGCGTACTGTGCCGCGTCTTCTGTGAGCCTCGCAATGCGTTTTTTTAGCTTGCGGTTGAGCTTCTGTTTCTTCCATCGTTTAATTAGACTGCGGCGAGCTTCCCATAGGTGGAGAAGCCTAGTGTCCACACATGGAGTGGTGGTGGACGTTTCAATATTTTAAATGTGGGTTTGGACATCTTGGACGAGACGAGATACCCACTCTTGCAGAGTAAGCGGGGGTGATCTGTCGTTTTCAGTCTCTTTTCTCTTTCATCTCGGAGTTTGGTTTAGTCAGTCAGGCGTGCCTTGCCGAGTTTGACTTTGTACTCTGCGCCGTATATACGTAGTAGTGGCTAGAATGGCATGGTCGCTTCCCAAATATTCTCCGAGGTGCTCCCAGTCCGCGTGAGGGATGTGGCTAGTGATAGTTAAGTCTGGCGAGGTGTCATTGGTGACGCTATTGCCCATGCGGGTGTGGGAGGCAGTGTTAGTTAGGAGGGTAAGGTCATTGTTTGCGATAAGTGCATGCAGGGCATTACCATGTTTATTGGAGTTTACGCATAGCCCCAGAGCTGGTGGGCCGCGTTGAAATCTTCCATTATGAGGAGAGGCTGACTTCCCGCTTTGTGGATGGCCTGCAGGAGTACGTTTTGGACACTAGGATCTTTACATTTGGGTCTGCAATACATATTTAAGATGAAAAGACTGTGGGCGTGTTTTTTGGCACGCGGGATGAGCTCGAGCAGGATTCCCAGCTGTTCTGTTTGTTGAAAAGCGTGTTGCATAGCAGTAATTCGTTTGCTAACCAGAGTATGAAGGTTTTTTCCGGTGTCTTCTCCGTACGTCACGTAGCCGGGAAGACGAGCGGGAGAATAGGTCTCCTGGAGTGATATGACATCCGGAGGAGAGGTAGATGCTGCAATGAATTGAGAGAGTGAACCGAACTTGTTTTTGAATCCGCGGCAATTCCACTGCCATATGGTGGTTTTTTGATGAAGAGCTTGATTATTATTCCGTTTTGCTGCCATCGTGGCGGGTGAGCTCCTCTTGATGGGGAGTGGATCGACTGTAAGGCTTCAAGTCACGCCGTGAGAGACGACCGGGAAGAGATGGGTTCTGAGCTTCGAGGTTATCCAAGCGCACGTTAGTTTGTTGCATAAGTTGCATAAGGATTGCGAGTTGCTGAGTCATTTCTGTGAGTTGTGGGCTTAGTGCATTCGGGGACAGGGAAGGGGGTTCTAACGGTTTCGAAGTGGGACGTTCTATCTTTTTGCGTTTCTCGGGAGCGGATGGTGATTGTGTCGTTTGTCTGATTTCTTTACGAAGGGCGTATAATTCTTCTCTCAGTGCGGCAAGTTCCGCTTTAAGTGTTGTATTCTCCTCTTGTAGACGTAAATTCTGCGTTTGGGCTTGTTTAAGCAAATCATTGGGTAGGGGAGGGGAACGAGCTTTACGAGAGAGCGTCTGCGCCCGCTCACCTGTAGATTGCTGAGTTTCTATTCGTTCCTGGGTGCTCGGCGTCCTTCCTCGGGTTTTGGAGCGGGACCGGGACATCGAACTGCGGCGTCTCCTGTCCTGGGGCAAACGTGGGTAGCTACGAGATCGGGACCGGGCAGTGGAAGATCTTGATGAGGGGTCCCCTCGCTGGCCAGAGGGAGTTCTCGATCTCCGTCTGCCGATCGACGTCTGTTCTTTTCGCCGGTTGACGGGCGGCAGAAAGCGCCCAGGGCAGGCCTTGCTCGCTGTGCGGTGTTCGCCGCTGCACAGAGAGCATTTCGGTTTGCACTCGTGTGGCTCCGCGGTAAGTAGGGCTTCACAGTCCTTGCAAGTCGGCACATCTGGCGGGTAAGGGCAGACGTCCGCGCGGTGGCCAGTTTGATGGCAGACGCAGCAGTAGGCGACGGTGCGTTTGTAGAGAAAGCACCTCGTTTCCACACCGCCTACGTATATAAGGAAAGGGACTTTCTTTCCTATGAAAGTGATGAGGATGGTGTCTGATTCCCCGAGTCGGCAGCACGTGAGTGGTTCGTATCCAGGGGCTGAGATGGCCTCCAATAGTTCTTCGTCGGTGGCTTCCTTTTCTCTTGAGTGTATCACCCCTCTACACGAGTTGTCAGGGAAGATACCATATGACGCAAATGCGTAAGTAGTTTCACCAATAGTTAGATTTTGGGTCTTACTCAGCGCCGAGGCTATAGATTGGTAGGTTGTGCTTGCTACTAGAATGTTCTGTTGTTCATTGACGCGTATTTTGATGTCTGCCTCTTGAGGACTATAGCTTAGCCTCTCGCATAATGCTGTTTGAAAGTACCATCGGGCTCACCTTGCTCGGCACGATACCATTGCGAGGTCGGATCGCCAATTTGAAGTTGTCAGCAGGAAGGGGTGGAGGTTTGGGCTTGAGCACCAGGCGGCTGGGTCGAAGAGCCGGCTTTGGCGGCGATAGGTTGAGAGTTTGCGTGCCGAGGCTGGCTCGCGTCTTGCGGCGAATAGCCCGGCTGGTGACTTTAATCCAGGGGTGCTATGTTGCGCTTTTTGGACTCCCAGGAGACTAGGGAGAGGGAAGTGACGTCAACGACACAGCAAACGCAGATTGGGTGTTGATTTCGTTTTCTTCTGTCAACATCCAATCTGCGTTTGCTCTAGTCGTTGACGTCACTTCCCTCTTCCAAGTCTCCTGGGAGTCCAAAAAGCGCAACATAGCCCCCCAGGGTGCCATGTCGTTTTCGTCGTCACCGATGGTACTTGGAGGGTCTTGCAACATGCGCATGTTATTTTCTTCCTCTTCAGCGTTGGCGGTATGCGGCTGGTGGTTTCGATCAACGCTTGAGCAGGCCGCTGCGGACTCCATCACGAGCGATGTGGCCGCCGTAGTCAAGGCCCTCGCCTATGGCTTAGGGTTAGCGGGGCATCCCCGCTTCGAAACTGTAAGTGGCCAGAGAATGAAAATTGTGCGCTTACGACCAAGAAATCGGTATCCGCGTGCTGCTGGTGGCTTTGGGCACGCGATGCAAACGTTACTCAGCGTCTCGAAGTAAAAAGTTTTGCAGGTATTGGTCCTTGTTCGCAGAGCCAATGTAGCTTCCATTCGATCGCTTCAACACCTCTGCCAGAAACTCATCCTTGAAAGGATGAGTTTGTGGTTGTCTGTCCTTTCTCGTTTCTTCCTCATCCTTGAACCATCTTCTCACTTAGCTCGTCTCGATCACATGTCGAAGGTTGGCTTTCAAAGCGTTAACACTCACAAATTCGACATCTCATTTATACCTCAAAGGTCTGGAACCACATTCTCGCCTGAATTGCTGCAATTAATGGTGCTGTTCTTTTTTTAACCAGACTCTTACTATAATTAGTTTCAGCCTAAGTCCAGACGCAATCAACACTACGAGCTTCAAAAGCAGCTTCAAAGCAAAGCAAAGGAAAAGCAGCTTCAAAAGCGAGTCACCAGAGCTTTTTTTTGTTTATGATCGCTTTAGCGATAATAGAAGAAGCGCAGAAACATTAAGGGGGTGCGCTTTTGACGCTGTCTGATTGTCCCATTAGCTCGTGGTTTCGGCTGGGCTTTGACTGAAGGTTAAGCGAAACATAACAGCACCCTTAGTTGACTTCATGGCCTTGTTTCGTGAATCCACTCCCTTCTGTAATGTACCTTGTACCTGTTTGGGTAAATGAATAAATAAACCGATATACATCGAACCAAGAAATAACGATGTGTGTGCCTGTAGCTTTTATTTCAGCGAAGAAAAACTTGTCATCAAGGGAGACGATATCGCTTTGTTTGTCAATGACAAGTTTTTTTTTTTGTCCTCACTGAAATGTCTTAGAATAATATAGGTCCCTGCACTAGAGTCACAAGGACAACTTAAGAAAATTAGGGCGTGGCGAGTCTCGAGCTTCTTATTATCGCTTCAAAGACCAAGGCAATTAAATTAACAATCAATCAATTCAACCTTGCGAAATCAGCCGTTAAAAATGCCAAAGAAGGAACCGCAAAGCAAGATACGTGATCACAATAGGCCACGCCCGGCGTTACTGAAGGTGCCAATGATTATAGAAAATTGACGTCATCGCGGTAAAATCAGGCGCAGACGCAGGTTAGACCGAGTGCTACGTCAACGTTTGGTTAGGCTTCGTACCAATTCTTCTCAATGTGAAGTGGAGGTTCGCGTGCTTCTTAATCAAGGGCTGCGGTGATGTCAAACACCGAGCTCTGATTGGCTCTGATTGGAAGGATAGTGGGTACACCTCAAGCCAGCTAGCCTTGAGGTCTACCGCACTATCCCACCGCCAGGGCCAATCAAAGCTTGCCGTTCTGACGTTAGCGCAACCCCTTTCGCAAGAAGCAGACGAACTCGCTTTCCGCATAGGGAGTTTTTGGAGATCGTTTTCCCCGATCCGCTACACTCTCCGCAGACGAAGACGCCTCTAGTGCGTGCTGGTTTTGACCACAGAGTTCTCGATCTCGTCGCGGGCTGCGAAGAGCGTTGCGGGACGGAAGATACGATCTCCGAAAACTCCCTACTTCTATAAAAAACGTTGGTAAGATAATCTTGTTTCGTGAATCAACCTAATTGTTTCTATAAGGGATTTTAGTTGTGCTGATATTATATGACCTCTAGTATTCTTATGATTGTTCATTGTGGCTGTAATTATGTTTTGATTTTTATTTCCGTTCTTAATGGTTGTGTTTTCATCGGGCGTTTTTTTGTTCTATCATTTTGTGTTTGATTATTGGTTGTTGTGGAGAGTGACCGCTCTTTGTTCTTTCCTTTTCGTGTGTGAATGTTGGTTGTAGTGGAGAGTGAGTGCCCTTCTCCTATCCACTTTTATGTTCTCTGCCCCCCCCCCCCCCTTTTTTTATGCAATAGCCAACTGGGCCTTTGAAGGTACAAGAAATAACTGCATAAATAATTATCCAGTCAATGAGACAAAGAACTGAGTGTCGGGCCAGCCGGATTCAGCTGTAGCCTTCACAGTGGTACGGCAAAACTCGCGACATTAGGGGCATCATGGCGAATGAGGTCTGGGTTGAAAGCGCGATGCTGTCGACAAATGGCGCCACCAAACACTGAATTCATTTGCAATAATGGCTTATCTACAGTCACACCACTTCTGCGTACAATTCACTTGCTGACGAGATTCTGTTCGTAGATTCTGGCCAACCTGACATATTCCTAAGTTTCGCAAAAAGCAGTCGATCGTGAGTGACACCGAAAAGATCTTGCAGAAGCGCGGTCTATACAATAATAACATTCTATCATGGTTTCACTCATATCTCAACAATCGCACCCATGCAGTTCTCAAGCATAAACGGTCACGGGTCACAAATATCGCGTGTCTTGTAGGGCATACCACAAGGGATCGTAGGGCGTACCACAAGGGATTTGAGACTTGTTTCTAGTTTTCATCAATTACCTGAAAGGAAACCTTTCTTTACAATGCGTTTTTTTTTCTTTTTTTGTGGACGACGCAAATACAAGCTTATCATCGTCAAACGTTTACTCTTCACCCAAATATAGCGCTAGCGGTCGGAACTAGACCTCAAAGTTTCATAACTAACCGTTCATTTATTAAAAAACGTTATAAGCGATTTTCTGAAAGTTTGAATTAGAAAGTGGCGGCCGACGGAGCCGTCGATTACATGGATTCAAATGGCACCAGTTACCAAAAGACGGGCCCTATATTCCCATCGAATACAGTGAAAACAATGAATGCCAATGAGTATTTTAAAAGATATCGCATTTAAAACTTCATTCGACAATACCAAGTGAATATGAACCAAAACGAATTGTTCACCAGTTTGCTTCTATAAAGAGCACTGATTAACTGGGTGCATTATCCGCTTTTAAGTTCTTTATATAGACTGTGTAAACGAACTAGTCAGTAAAAATAAAACGCGTGGAGGCCTTCAATGTCAATTTGCTGAATCGTTACACGACACGAAAGAGCAACAACATAGCAACCACAACAATAACAACAACTGCAACAACAACAACAGCAACAACAGCATGATAACTAGCTGATATTTGTGAATTGGGCTTTCAAAGGGCGACAGCAATGACTTATGCGACCAACGGTTGTGTCATCTTTAGCGCAAGAATGTCGACGAAAGAAAACAAATATGCCATTTGACGCACCCAGTGTTTTTAAGTCAAAGTTCTATCAACACTGCAATCAATGAAGCCAATCAAGCTGCACAAAAAGCGGAGCGTCATGACGTTCGTTGTCTTTGTGTTCGTGTTTCTTCGCTATCAAATCCAACAGAACGCACATGATGGCATGATGCACCGTGATTTTACGCTTTCGATTGGTGTGTATGTGTTTGTGTCTCGGCTAATTTTGACTGCCCTCTGATTTGCGATGAAAATAAGTATATGTGGGCATTGCTTCATGGTGCCCAGTGTGGCAGCGCATGCTGCGTTTGAGTATAAACCGTCAGCGTATATAGACCGGCAACGTCATTCAATAGGGAGCTTTAAGGCTCTGTTATACTCCGACGTAACGCGTGCGCGCGCGCGAGCGCGTCACAGCGACGTCACGTCGGCGAAAACGCGACCGGCGGCGTTCGACGCAGCCTGACCACCTCGACGCCAAAATGGAGCATGCCGTATTCCGCGCCGGCCGCGCCGGCGACGCCGGACCAGGATGCATCACGCGCTGGCTCCCGGCAGCCCTCGGACGGGAAGCGCGGCGATTACGAGCAATAGCAGACGACGGGAGCACTTCGTGTGGCGCCATGTTCGAAGAATCGGACTCGGTCGGGGGTCGAGAAGCTGATCGAGGGAATTCGTCCTCACCTGTGTTTCTACGACACGAGGAACACAGGTAAGGACGACACGAGACCGTGCGACACGACACGACACGAGACCGTGCGCTTGTCAAAGATGTAGGGTATAAACATTTACCACCTACGCTTGCGGCGCAGGCGGTGCACCAACAGTGCAAGCGCGAGTTTTCGTCGGGCAAGGTACGTCCACGCCATCGCTCGAACTTGGCGCTCAAGAAGCGCGAGAATTTTCGTCTGCTATTCGAAATGAAAAGGAACCGGAAATGGCGCACTCTCGCAGGAAGCGCGCCCTCGTAGCCAGATTCTGCGCATGCGCCGCGCTGGCGACCCACCGTTTTGACGCGCGCGGCGTGACCGACGTGACGTAGCCGACTTCGGCCAGCGTTCGCTTGCGCGCGCGTTACGTCGGAGTATAACAGAGCCTTTAGGAAACCGTGTTTGCCCACCCGATAGAGTACGATGGACCCTTTGGTATGTACTGCTCATATTCGAGTCTTCTGTGGTAGCGTTTGCGCAGTTCGTACCAGAGGGCCCATGGTAACCATATCGAATGTGAAAAAACGGTTCCCTAAAACTCTGTAATGGCTGTTATCGGCTCTCCAGCTGTTCTGTCGGAAAGTAAATGCGCGCTATTTATTTATCAGTAGATAGTAATATTTGATGGCACGGAGAGGTATTAGAGACCTTCAAGAGAATAAAAATTAAGCAAACATACAGCAATGTTGTCCTAGAGCAGATTATAACCAAAACATTTACGCTGCCAGCCTGTGATACCGGCCCCTGGCTATGGATTTGACTCACATGTCCCTGGGGGGTTGTTTGGCCGATAAAGGCAGTGCGACTTTTATTATGGTGGTGTTTCTATAAGGGGTTATGACAAACGCCATATTTGAACGCGCTGTTCAGAGCGCGTGTCCAAGGGGCTCACATTAATTGGCTGCTAAGACCGGCAATCATGTTGGTGTGTAACGCATATTGCAAAAGAGCTGTGGAAGCTCGTCGTCAGCACGAGCTCAACATTTGCGCACTCACCTATGGCCGCCAACGAATACTCCCTACCTTTGGGGGGAAGTCAGCCAGAATGTAAAAATAGGGGAAATTGCTTATTCATTCCGGGATTTAGACATATTCACGCCTGATGCAGAATGTTTGAGGGTCTGAATAAAATTATGTTACGAAAGTTATTTTAAAATACAAGGTTAGTGAAATGGCAGAGCCAACCATGTCATCCGGTAGTTTTACAAGCATTTTAACAAGAGGCATCACTACATCTTGTTTAATTCACATGCAGGGATGCCTCTTTTTATGATTTATGCTTATAAAGATCCTGAGATTCATAGGTATATTCATTTCTATAGAGTTGTTGCACATTATAACCTTTATTTTGCTAGCATATAAATAAGTGTATTTGACTTGTAACATTTAAAACGTCCAATGACCTTTTCAGAAAAAAAAACTCTCAACAAATAAAAACATGCGAACCATGGTTTATAAGTTGTAACCGTGGTTATAATTAGACGCTCGAATATGTTCCTGATACTTCTGTACTAACTGCCCAGTACTATACCAAAAATACAGTTGATGGCACAAACGGGGTGTGCTCCTCAGGTGCATGCAGTAATCCGACAAGTGAAACCAAAATAATTATCAAGAATTATACTGTTTATTGCTCAACGATTAAGCCTAGTGGTTAGGGCGTGCGGGTAATATCTTGAGTCTTGTACACTGTCGTCTACTTCTCCTGGTCAACCGTTTACAAGGCCGGGACTGGTGTGGCAGTCGAAGGCAGCATTGTCGAAGCAACGGTTGTTGTAATCCAAGGTTTTTGATGGAACATGTTTTGAATATTCTCCTTGATTTGTTTTCGCAAGTCGCTAATCTTGTCTTGCATCTTGGTCCACCCCCCTCCAGCCGTCGCTTGCAACTTGTTCAAGAAATTCTGAAAATTGTCCCGAAGTGCCGATAGTTTGTCGAAAACCCTAGAGGAGATGTCGCTGATGAGACTGTACTGCGCAGACAGCCCAGGCCTGATAATTTCCCACAACTTCAGTTTCACCGCGTCGCGGGCTTCGATAAGTTGCCCTTTAAGTTCCTGCAGCTGCTTCTTCAGGATTGCGGCACGCAGTCCGGCGGCTTGCCTCATCTCGTCCATCTTCAGTCCAATTTTCTCACCGAGTACCATGAACTTTTCTTTCAGGGTCTTGGATATATCTTTTAACGTGTCAATAATGTAGGCCTCGTTGTCTTCGATGTCCTCAATAGCGAGGTACAAAGCGGGGGTGTTGTCAGAACCTTGTAACAGTTGAGATATTTGCTGCTTGATTGCTTCTCGGAGTTCACCTACCTCAGTCCTCAGTTTTGCCAGCGTTTCTCCGGTTAGATTCTTCATTCGTTTTAAGAAGCTCGCTAGCTTCTCCTTAATATGAGTGATTTTTGAAAATATGTCAAAACCCTGGTCATTGAAATAAGCGTATTGGGTCTGTTTCGGTCTAGCAAGTTCTTTAAGTTTTTCCCTCAGCTCTTCACGCGCTTTAAACATTTGTTTAGCTAGCTCCTTCAGTTGCTCCTTGATCCGAACAACTTGTGCACCAGCGGCTGTTTTGAGTTCAGCGAGTTTTTGTCTGATTTTTTCTCCGATGTTTAAAAACTTTTCCTTGAGGCTCTTGGCAATATCCTTTAGGGTATTAATTACGTAGGCGCGCTTATCATTCTGATCGTCATCCACATTTGCCTGGTACAGAGCGGAGGCACTGACACTTGAACTGCCCATGCATTGATAGACATGATCATTGATCTCATTACCCAAAGACTCAATCAAGTCTTTTACTTCGCCGTAGTTCTCCCCATGGTCAGTTTTTAGCTCGTTCATAAGATACTCTAGCTTCCATCGAAAAGCCAACAGTTTTTCAGCAAACTCATTCGTTTTTCCGCCATAATCAAAGTACTGAGCGGGCGTAAGAAATTCCTTCACCTTTTTCATCAGTTCTCTTCTCGCTTCTCCCAGTTGCATCCTTAAAACTTGAAGTCGGGTCTGGAGCACTTGAACGTGTTCACTAGTGGTAGTTTTAAGTTGCGCTACAATTTCCTTAATCGTATCTATCAAAACAATAAACCTCTCTTTAAGAGACTGGCTTATATCCTTAAGTGTCTTCATAATGTAATTCTCATTGCCTTCATCAACATCGCTTACTTGGTAGAGGGAATTTTTTACTTCACTTGAACCTCGAAGAAGTTCTTGGACTTTCTCCTTGATTTCTTGTCGTAGCTCTCTAATAAGCCCTTTTAACTTTTCCAATTTTTCCCCTGTGACAGTCTTTATGGCTTCAATGAAGCTGTTTAGTTTTTCCCGAATTTCGAACAGCTTAGCGACTACTTCAATGGCATTACTTCCAAACGACGCATATCGAGACTTTTCAAAGATTGCAGCCACCTCCTGCTGCAATGCCTGTCGGGACTCTCTCAGCTGGTTCTTAAAGTTTTCTAGCTGGTCCTTGATTGCTTTAGTCTGTTCTCCTGCGGCTCCTTTCAACTCAAGCAGCTTCTGTCGAATCTTCTCAACCAGGGTGGCAAATCTTTCTTTCAGGGCCACAGAAATGCCCTTGAGGGTGTCGATAATGTAGGCTTCGTCATCTTCTACATGGTCACTTTCTTGGTAAAGGGCACTTGGGGATTCACTTGAACCATGAAGAAGTTCTTGAACTTTCTTTTTGATATCTTCTCGTAGCTCCTTAATGAGCACTTGCAACTTTTCCAACTTTTCACCAGTGACAGTCTTCATGCCTTTAATGAAGTTGCTCAATTTTTCTCGAAGGTCGAAGAGCTTAGCAAATACTACAAGTGCGTTGCTTCCAAATGATGTATAATGGGCACTATTGAACATATCAGCCACCTTCCGCTTAAGAGCTTGAAGAGACTCGCCCAGCTGATTTTTTAAATTTGTTAGTTGTTCCTTGATTGCTTTAGCTTGCTCGCCTGAGGCACCTTTTAGTTCGATAAGTTTCTGTCGAATGTTTTCGCCAAGGGTGAGAAATTTCTCTTTGAGGGTCGCAGAAATGCTCTTGAGGGTATCAATAATGTAGGCCTCCTTGTCCTCGTCATCGTCGCTTGCTTGGTACAACGCGTAACTGTGAGTATAATTTAGGAGTTGGGAGATTTCTTGTTTAATTTCATCTCGAAGTTCGACAATCATTTTCATCAGCTTTTGAGCCTTTTCGACTGTAATATTCTTTACCTCCTTCACAAACACTGCAAACTTAGCTCGGAGCTTCTTCAGTTTAGCGAAAATTTCTTCAGCGTGTTTTTTCAAAGAGGGACTTGGGGTAAATAGCTCCGCTAATTTCTGTTGCAGTTCTTTACGCGCCTCATTCAGCTGGTTAAATATTTTCTGAAGCTGTTCTTTGATTACTTTCGCATGCTTTCCTACAGAGCGCCTCAGTTCCCTTAATTTGTCTTTAACTGTTTGTACGAGAACGAGAAACTTTTTCTTGAGGGTTTTAGCAATGTCTCTCAGTGTGCCAATAATGTAGGCTTCAGCATCATTCTCGTCTGAACTGTAAAGAGCTGTTTGAGGTTTTGCAGAACCATGAAGAAGCTCCTGGACCTTTTCCTTGATTTTTAACCTCAGTTCCTTTATAATTCCTTTTAATGCCTGCAATTTTTCACCAGTTACATTTTTTATTGCTTCAATGAAGTCGTTAAGGCGCGCGCGCATATCGAATATTTTTGAAATTATTATCACAGCATTTTCTCCGAACGAGGCGTACTGCGCTCTATCAAAAAGCTTTTGTACTTTCTGCTTCAAGTCCTCGCGTGCAATGGCCAGTTTATCTTTCAGCTCCTTAAGTTGCTCTTTGATGACCTCCGCATGGCGACCACCAATCTCTTTAAGCTCGGCCAGTTTTTGCTTCATGTGCTCACCGAGGAGTAGGAACTTTTCTTTGAGGGTTCTGGATATCTCCCGTAACGTTTGGATGACGTAAGCTTCGTCGTCGATCTCGTCATTCCCGTGGTAAAGGGCAACATCAGTACCACTAGAATCGTACATAAGCTCTTGAACCTTTTTTTCGATCTTGTGTCGCAGTTCCCTAACCAGTTCTGCAAGCTTTTCCAGTTTTTCCCCGGTCATGTCCTTCATGCCATGTACGAACTTGTTAAGCCTGCCACGAAGTTCGTAAAATTTGGCGAATGTTTCCAGAGCGTTGTCACCCATGGTCGCATACTGGCCTTTGTCGAATAAGTCTTGCACTTTCCGCTTGAGGATGCTGGTGGACTCCTCCAGCTGGTGTTTGAGCTCACTTAGTTGTTCCTTTAGGAGTGACGCCCGACCACCAGCGGCTTGTCTTAGCTCATTTATCTTCTCCTTGATTTTTTCAGCCAGAAGTAGGAACTTCTCTCTGAGGGTCTTGGAGATGTCCTTAAGGGTGTCGATGATGTATTCCTCGTGGTCTTCTTCGTCCCAGGTATGTCCAGAAAGCTGCACGTCTTTTGGCGCCACATAATCCTGTTCAACGTCGGTACCGTAAGCGGGGTCTTGCGGCCTAAAAAGCAAATGTAGAAACTTGAAACACTGAAATTGATATGAGACCCATAAAGTAGTTTTGAAGAAATATGAAAGCCTTCTAAAGAGGACACGTTTTACTTCGAAGATATATATATATAAAATCAGGTTCAATTGAAGCAGCATCTCGGGAATATCTGCTTCAAACCAATGCTATGAAATTCGATGTAATAGTTAACTTTTACAGCGGTGGCTGTTACGCGTCTGTTCCCCGGTTTCGCGACGGCGTGAGCGTAAACAAAAAGGTTCCCTGCAAAGTTTGGTGGAAAAATTAATGCCACGTGACATGAAGTCACGTGACGTACCAAATTCAGGTTTCCCGCTAAATTTAGCAGAAAAACTTACGTCACGTGACCTATGTACCAATTCGGTTTCCCCGCGAAATTTTGCGGAAAAATTGACGTCACGTGACCTATGCACCAATTCAGTTTCTCCTCTAAATTTGGCGGGAAAATTGATGTCAGGTGACCTGATGTCCTGAACCTACAGACGAATTCAGGCTCCCCGCCCAATTCAGCGGAAAAAGTAGCGTCACGTCACCTAAGAAAAAATTCAGTTTCCCCGATAAATATGTCGGGAACACTTGGCGACGGCGTGAGCGTAAAGAAAAATAAACAAAAAGCTGCCCCCGTCTAACCGCATCGCGCCATGTTGTCGTCCTACAATTTTTTTTACGCGACCTTTAATTAAAGGCAATGATTCTCGCGTCGCTTATGACGTCTGGTTACTGAAAACTCTTTATATGAAGTGCTCCCGTGTTCTTTTTATCCTGAGCGAGTGCTAATACTGTCGAGTATAAAATGTACCGTCGAAACGGCGATCGACATTAAGATGCATCGACGTCTTTCTTTCTCAGACCTAAAACATCCATTGCCTCGCTTTTACCGTCGAAGCGTGCCTAAATAAGCAAAGGTACAACGAAAAGTTGGTTGCTAAAATGGCATCAGAGCTACGCCTTCGAGCTGTGTCACACCAGACTATATAAACGTAAAAAAAAAAAAAAAAAAAAAAAGCATTTGGGCGTAAATTTGCCAGCTAGAAAGAGAGAGAGAGAGATAGGCCGGGTGGGGAATAGAAATAGGCTAACCTAGGCTAATTGTCATGGTTGGCAGCGATCGCATCACTAAGCAAATGCGTATAAAGGCATTATGGTTGACTTGTACTGTCTGAGCCGTCTAACGCAGTTAAACTTAGTGATAGAGCCATCGGTTTGTGTATGAGCGCTGTCCAAATCAATTCGAAGATATAGGAGCATACATCTCCAATGCAGATAATTAAATAGATATTTATTTATTAAAACCACCTAGCTTAATCAGGACCGTGGTAGGAGAGGTACAACATTACATCAATAAAATACAAAAAAAAAAAAAACAAAAAAAAAACGAAATGGCAATATTATTCAAGACATTGAACAAGTTTACAGTTTACACCCTATATACAGTGAAATAAGAACACGAACAATGTTTACAATTGCAGTGAAATTAAACCAAGTTTACCTAAAAAAGAAAGCAGTGATTCCGTCAATGGAGCAGTTAACAAATCTTAGTTTGTTAGAGAGGCAAGGAATTTGTTCCACTCAACAATGAATTGAGGAAAAAAATTGGCGTTCATTTTACTAAATGGGTTCCACACAACATTGATATATTTCAAAAGTGGTCATTATAAAATTTTGTAAACTGTTGGTTCTGTGTTTGATGAAGAAAGCTTTAGTAGACATTTCGAGGACCAAAGCCGCTAGGTCGCTTTCGTACAACAGTGGCAAGGTGCTAATTATATAATACTTTAGTATTAAAATTTAATACCCAAGTGCTTGTATTTTTTACCTTTTAAACTAATAACCCATAGGACGGCCTTTACGCTTGATTGACATTGACACTGTTTTTTTATCTTGTTAATTCCGTTTGCCAATCTCGACAGAAGGCGAGTAGCCTTTCTAAGTGATTGTTAAAAATAGTTCTCTACTGAGAAGATTTAACATCAAAGTATAAAACACTAATCGTCTGCAAATAATCGAGTTTTTACATATGCGTTTCTAGTTATATTGTTAACGTAAAGTAGAAAAAGCAAGTGTCCCAAGACAGAGCCCCGGGGTACCCCGAAGTCAAGTCTGGTTCATTACCTCTGAAATACACACACTGTTTATTTCCCTCGGGGGTACGTGGCTAAATATTTCACAAGCTTGTGTGTGATAAGAACTGCGTTCAGTAAAAAAAATCTTATTGTAGGAAACTTTATCAAATGTATTAGATATATCCAGGAACAAACCGTCGACTTGTCATTTGCTGTTGAGGACGTGATCAAAATCATGGGTCACTTGAAGTAGCTAAGTTACTGTAGAGAACCCGTTTCTAAATCTATGCTGACAAGTTACCAAAACATTTCCCTTTTCTACATGGTCATAACGTTGCCTAGAAATTATATGATCTATTAGCTTAAACGACTACTCTTTATAAAAATAGGCCTGTAATTCGCAATATTTTTCTTGGGATCCGATTTAAAAACGAATGTGATTGTAGCTAGTTTCCATCCCTCAGGAACAACACTCCACTCCAGTGATTTTTGATAGATTATCAGAAAGTATTTAGACACCCACTCCGAGTAACACCGCAAGAGTGAATTGGAAAATAGATCTGGACCAGCCGACTTTTTGAAATTGATTTTAAAAGCAAAATAAAAATACTTTCTTCAGTAAAAACGAGATCACTCAACTCCGCGAGAGTTTGATCAACGACGAAGTTTGCTAGTTTTTCATCATCGCAAGTGAAAACAGATTTAAGATGATTATTAAAGTTGCTGGCATTTTTGTCGGCTCTTTAGTGACTTTCTCGTTTATCGTAAATGCAGACGTTGACTCCCATTTGCTCCCACAAATCTTTGCTGTAGTTGATTTCAAGGATCCCTTTACAGCAGACTTATGTTATTAAACCTTTGCAGCATATAACGATTTCACCTTTCTCATATGGGTTAAACTTTGTAATGGGACAAGTCAAAATCACCACAGAGACAACGACCATTGAACACGTTTTCGGAAATAGTTCAATCGATATTTCCGTGTATGATTCCGTGCTCAAGACAGGTTTGGGGAAAAAAAAATTAAAAACTGTGTCTCACCGGCCAGAGCAGACTGTTAGGCATCATGTCGAGCGAACGTGGAGGGAATAATAGAGAATATTAGGTTCACGATCACACTATTCGCCCGGGATAAGTCTCACCTTGGGCAGCAATTGCCAGAACCAAGCACCCCGCGAAGAACAGAAACCGCATCTGCAAAGTAACCGTAGGGTCTCGTTTGTTTGTAATTAAAAGCAAAACATACTTCACTTATACGACCCATATTCTGTAATACAATAGGCGAGATCCATATAAAAACGTGATAAAATTCTGTAGTTTTATTAGCGGACTTTAAAATCTTAAGTGATTCAATGAAATGTATTTTACGCAGGACACATATTGTACGCATAAAACAAACTTTTGCCGGTGCTTGGAGCCGCATTTATTTAATTAAAATATCGCTAATTAGAAGATTATTAAGTCAGACCGAGAAAAGCATATTCTAAATGTGCCATCAACAGGGAAAGTACGGTAGATAAATACGGACAAACATCTACTTGACCTGCGTATTCATTAAGAAAAATACATAGGTCACATGGTTCCTTCGTGTGGTATATCTGGATATGGCTCTTGCTACATATGTACTTTTGTCAATAGAGGCTCAACCTAGAAATGTAGAGTTTTTGATGCAATTTCTGTAGTTTTAGTTTTATAATCTACGTGGGATTAAGCAGCTTAGTTTAAATTTCGTTAGGGATATAACGAATTGGATTACCCGAGAAGGTGTAAGTTAAAGTTATTAATTTGTAATTTTTCCTGTTGGACATACAATTGTAATAGGTATTTCATCTGGCAATGATGACTAAGCACACAGATTGTTTTCAGGTAACTAAAAGTGAACAACTAACACCGAGCTCACGCTATGACACTCAATCTTTAAATGAGATTTATAAAACGCATGTAACCAATAATCGATTTGAATAACTTGCCAGCACACATAGGGACTGAGGATGCTCTAAGACATTTTTAAGAACTCATGTGCACAAACAATAACATCCAGTTGTTTTTATTTTTTTTTCTTGTTCACTTACCTTTACTTTGCTTACATATCTTGTTCATCGTTCTCGCATATTTTCGTTCCCTTTGTTTAGTAGTCATGCTTACATTATCTACTTTTTGTATTTTTATGTACTTCCCCTCTCCCCTTTTTGTACCCTCCCTCGAGGGGTGTCTTGAATAAATAAAAAAAATAAATAATTTACAACAAGCGTTGCAAAATATGCCGAAGGCCCAGTCCACACAATTTGTTCTATTTCTCACAGCGCCGCTCATGATGATAAACCTTTCGACATTGAACTTTGTAACTAGTCTTACGCCGGTGCTCATATTTTTTGGCCCATGTGTAAAATATATTCGCGTCTTCGCTTGAACCATTTATCTTATATTTTGTTAACTCAGTGTGAAATAATGGAATCGATGCTGAAAGAAAGTGATTTAAGCTTCAACGGTTATTTCGCTTATAATGCTAGCATGAACCACTAGACAGGGGTGAACTTGACAATACAGAGGCAGCTGCCTAGGACGGCAGAATTGGGGAGCGACAAATTTCGTAGAGTGTTTTTTATGCAAGTATGTTATTTCAATATTTGAAATAAATTGTGTAGCTGAGTTTAAGGCACTATCTTCCCCTCTTAAATTTTTTTCCCTCCAGTCTCATGACTTACGATCATGCTTAATACAAAACAGATCGCCTGCACTAGAAACATTTTCGTTTTGTTATTAGACTGCCTGTTCTGCCTACTAGTTTCAAAACGTGTGATGTCACGTCCCTGTAAAGCGCGGGGAAATTTGAATATTTGTTTTGGCATTATCTTTTTTGCAGTTTTCTCAATAGCTACTTTAAATTTAGAGGTAATAAATGACATCCTGAAAAGAGTAAAGCTTGGTTATTCTGAAAATGTAATTAGTTTGGGCAGCTCGAAAAACCACCGGACGTTTCTTTCGAGAGTCATGCTACTCACCGTGGTACCCCTCCTTGCACTTGTCGGAGGTAGAAAGTGATTGTGCCCATGGGTAGTAGCTGCGTTTATATACAGGCCGCTGCAAGAGCTACCATGAAACCTGCACCAGCTGATTCGTCATTGCAGGCGTATGAGAACGTTCACGGCTTCCCGGATGTCATGCAGATTATACCCAAGAACTCGCCTAGACCGATGACCCCGAAGTGTAATGCAAAAAAAGAGAACAGGGATATTTTGAATTGCCTGAAAAAGATAAACGAACTACACAGATAAAGAAAAAAAACAGAGATAAGAGCACTTTCACGCATGAGGACAAGCGCAGCTGTTATAGAGTAGAAAACTAACTTAGCTGATCATACTCGAGGTCCGCGTTATTAAGATCATTTGTTTCCTTACGTATACTTAATGAATGTGTACGAATAAATTACCAAAAGTTTCAATAAATTGTTCTCTAGAGATGCCTGTTATATGGTTGCAATACTTGTAATTTAAAACTGCCGAAGGCCGAACTCTATGGACGTTAGTACAACCTGCTTAAGTTTCGCAGTGTTCGCTGTTTTTTAACACCCCAAAGAATCCTGCAATTCTTACCGGACAGATGCTTACAGGACTTTTTGAGCATACGAACTCCCAGTGTTAGCGTCTAATCAAGACTATTTTCAAGGAAAATGTCTGAGTCATGGATCCTCTGGGGACGGCTACGGCTTGTTCTTTCACGTCGAAAATGAGCTCGATTTCTTGGATTAGCGTTTTGAACGCTGGTTTCGAAAAGCACCCATAAAATACGTGAGACGGGAGCTCAAATACTCCGCAAGTCGGCTTAGAGCGTCTCGTTTCTTGCAAGCTTACTAATAGCAACGCTCATGCCAGCAAATTTCCCTGAATAGTTACCGTGCATTTATGACGCTAGTCCGCGGGCTACATATTTTAAAGGTTGAAGATTTACGTGGTGGGGCTATACAACTATTTAGCTTTAAAATGTTGTTTATTCTGACAAAACATGGCGAATTTTGTGAATGACAGACTAAGCTAAAGATGTCTTCTGTTTGATTCAAGCGTCTTCTTGCCTTAATAAAGCAGGTATTTTTAAGGTGTGTTGTTTGCGTAAATTTTTACTCCCGGAGTAATCACCAGGTGGGGACCATAAACTGAGCACGGACTATCTAAAGAAAACACTTTTTTCTTCAGCGAAAATTGATTATGGCGGACTATACACCGGGCGCGAAATACAGCTGAAAAACACGGTAGTATTCAGTGGCTTTTACCCTTGTACCTGCATTATTTATGTATTGATGTTGCCTGGTGTATTTTGAATTTGCCACAATCCAATAAAAAGTCTCAGCCGGAGTCACTCTCGACGTCAAGGATGCACCATTTTAAGTTTTCACCCAACCGGACAGATATATGTCAAATGTTTAGCTTTAGGAATAAACACGAATCTTCTTGAAGTAAACGACCGAGTGTTGCTTGCTCGGCCCCGCACGTCCCAATTTTAAAATATCATCATCCTGATGCAACGCGAAAGGGGAAAGATACCGTGAGACGAAATAAACATGCAGCGTCACAGTCTTAGCGTGCGTAGAACGGCTTGAGCCGAACGATGTGGACCACTCAGGGTCGTGGCTGGCTGCGTCCTAATGGTCGGGTTTCGCCGAAAAGTACCTCGTATAGATGAAGTCGCCAAGGCGGCAAATTACCTTGTAGGGTCCGAAGTAGCGTTTTAATAGCTTCCCGCTGAGGCCGCGGCGGCGAATGGGCGTCCACGCCCACACCTTGTCTCCGGATTGGAATTCTGCGTCGCGGCGACGAGGGTTGTACCGGCCAGCGTCGACACGTTGTTGGTCCTTTTTCCGAAGGCGGGCTAGCTGGCGTACCTATTCTGCCCGATGGGTGACCAGCTGAGCGTCGTCAGTGCCGTTGTCCGTCGGATCGTGGGGAAGCATGACGCCTAGCATCGTCGTCACCTTTCTGCCGTGCACCAGTTGAAAAAGTGTAATCCCAGCGGTCTCTTGAACCGCCGTGTTGTACGCAAACGTGACGTAGGGAAACACCTAATCACACATCCTGTGTTCCACGTCCACTTTCACCGGGATTATGTCGGCAATGGTCTTGTTCTATCGCTCCGTCAGCCCGTTGGTCTGCGGGTGGTATGCAGTGGTTCAACGGTGGTCGGTGTTGCTCAGGCGGAATATCTCTTGTGTCAGTTGCGCCGTGAACGATGAGCATCGGTCCGTAATCAGGACTTGAGGAGCGCCGTGTCGGAAGATGATGGACTGGACGAAGAACATGACTTCCACAGCGGCTCCCGGCGGGAGTGATTTTGTCTCGGTGTACCTGGTGAGATAATCAGTTGCCACGATATTTCAACAGTTTCCCTGCGTAGATGGCGGGAAAGAACCAAGTATATCAATTCCAATTTGCTGGAACGACGCAGTTGGGGGCGCGACCGGCTGCAGGAGGCCTGCCGGATTCGTCGGCGGTTTCTTCTGTCGCTGGCGCTCGTGGCACGATCGTGCGTAGAGGTGGACAGACTTCGGGAGCATGGGCCAGTAGTAATTCTCTCGAATCCTTGAAATAGACCTGCTTTAGTCAAGGTGACCAGATGTCGGGTCGTCGTGGCAGGCTTGGAATATCTCTCGTCAAAGACTAGTAGGAATGGCCAGTAGCCACGTCGATCGTATTGATGTCCCCGAAGTTCTCTTTGTCGAGAATACCTTGCCGGACGGCAAATGTTGGCAGAGTATGTGAGAAGGCTAGGTGAATCGTACCTCCTTGTCCCTCCTAGTGGTCGATCAGTGCGCGCAGTTCGGGATCGTCCCGTAGGAGCGCTGCCATGCCGTTAACGCTCACTGCGCCAAGAAAGAGATCGTCATCGTCATCGTCTTTGTCGCTCGCAGCCAGTAGCTGACTTGACGGGGGCTTTGGATAGGCAGTCGACGTCGCTGTGCTTTCGGCCTGACTTGTAGACCCCAGACCACGTCGTACTCTTGCAGTAGTAGGCTCCGTCGAGCGAGGCGTCCGACGGATCAGGACCGGAACAGCATTCACACCGGCCAAACAAGCGAGCTTCGGGCTCGTCGACATCGAGGGCTCCAGATGCAAGGCCTGCGCTGGGAGCAACACAGCCACACTACGCCACCTCCTCTGGGACTGTTCAGGCCTGGAACGGCTGAGGAAGAAAGCGATCCAATCTCTTCGGGAAGAGGACAGACCGGCGACGCTCGAGGAGTGGTCCCGACCCCAGGGAACACCACAGCACAGAAAAGCAATCCTCGATTCCCTGATGAGCTACATCAGGAAGACGGGGACCCATCATCACATTTAATTTTTTTTTCATTTTTTTTTACATCATTCATTTCCTTTTTCCCCTAAAACCCCATGCCCTCCTTCCTGTCTCAGGCCACCCCACCAAGACAGCCGAACCACTCATCTCATCAATAAGGCCGACGTTGCTGCCACCGGGTGGTAGCAACGACTACCGGAACGAAATCCTTGCTGCCACCCGTGACGTCGTATCCGGTATAATGTAGCCACATTATTGTTTTATAACTAGACTTTATTTGTAATATGTCAAATATCTGGTAGGTTTATAAACTATTTATATAGCAAATGCTCGACATACCCGGAAAAAGCATTGCTTCAAAAAAATCGGAATGACTGCACTGCTACCCGACAACGCAGGGTAGAAGCACTGCGCCTTTTTGTATTTGTACCGCGCCTAGTTTGTATTTTTTTAGATCTATTTAGGTTTATAAACTGTTTTATAACCAATGCATAATGTATTCAGCAATATTAATGCTCTTTGAAAACATTAGCGAGTGTGAGCGACTGCCCGACAGCGACAGGCGGCAGCACCTGGTTAGATGGATGGATGGTAATGGCAATACCCTTTGTAACGGGCGGCAGCTTGCGCTACCTAGCCAAACATTTTGTCATCCCAGCAGTATTATGCTTTTGATATCGATTGTGTTGGCCTTGTTGGAGGGAGTTGGTTGGCGCTGGTTCCTTTGTTATGGTGTACCTTTGGGGCATTTGGTTGCTGTTCTGACGTTTCGACTTCGAAGCTTGTGAGTGAGACCAGTGAGGATAAAGCCAAACCTAGAAGCCCGAGCCTCGAGCCCCGAGCTAGACCGCGGTGCTGGCTTTGAGACGTTCCTTCCTTGCGCGAGCGTTCGTTTTGCGGTCGAACTTTTCAAAGCTGAGGTGTTAAGATCACAGTGGTCTCGACCCCGTGCTTTCGTGCGTGCAGCACTGGCTGCTTGTAACTATAGGAAGTATCCACTGGCGGCCATAGCTGTGTGCGCGACTGCTGAGCGCGTGCTGATAGCGAACTTCCACAGTTCTTTTGTAACGTGCATTTCGCACCCTCAAGATTGCCGGTCTTAGCAGCCTATTAATGTGAGCTTGTTCTGACCATGCGCTCTAGACAGCACCCACAAATATGACGCCCAGTGAATACTCCTTATACTCTGTTTTGTCATTATCGTGCAACGCTGTCAAAGTTACTGGCGCGAGCGCGTGGCTTCATCTACGGTTTGAGATCAAGCCCCATGTTCGCGCCAGTAGCTTTGACAGCGTTGCACACTAAACATGAAACAGAATATAAGCTCAGTGCAAGCTCAGTTTGGAAAGATCTGTGAATAAAAGAGCCGAGACCGTTGGGACAAGTGACCAGAAGTTCCGACAAGGCGTTGGTCCCGACTTCGGCGGTGCAGTCCCGTCTTTTAGGTCTCAATCCCGTTGTGCCAAGCACCCATGGGACGGTGTTTTGACGCACTTCAACTGAACCTGCTCGAAGTCCCAGTTACAGACAGTTGCAACGGGTCAGCGTCATGTACACTACTGTCAAAGCTACCGGCGCGAGCGCGTGACTTCATCTACCGCGTGGTGGATTTGTCATTAGCAAGTAGGATACGAGCTATCCGGAGACTATAAAATATTAGTCTTAGCCATTGGTTGTCAAGGCTTGCTCGGGCCCGCAGCCTTGACAACGTTGTACACTAAACATGAAACAGAGTAGGCGGATCAGTAGCCGAGTGGGCTAGCGTAATAATAAAGGCGTCTTTGTTTTCTTTTTTTTACAAATACCGCCAACTATCTTTTTTTTTGAAACGCACAAGACACGTGTCACGAGCGGGTGCTCCGCCGCCATTCACTCCGAAGGGCGGGGCCGACCATATGCTGCGCCGACATCGAGGGACTTTAGGCTAGCGCACACTAAGTAATAGACCAATTGCTATATCACCCAAGAATCAAGGAGAATGCAGGGACTGGTGTTACACGCGCGACACGCGCACGCCTTCCCCGTATAAAAGATTCGACGTAACTAACCAAAATAAAGCGTTGACGAACGCGCGTGCAAGATGCCATTTGTTTTAGGTATTTGATTTAGAAAAGTCACTACTGCTGAGGCCAGCACGTGCGGCGCGCGGAACACCAATCCCTGCATTCTCCTTGACGCTTGGGTCATATAGCAAATGGTAGATCGGATCGTGGTAAAGTAGCGTCAAGCTCCTCGCCATTTTGGCCCCAATTTAAATGAACAATTTCTTCTTGATCTCCATTCTTGGGGAGCCGATCTGAATTTTCTGGTGACGGGTAACTTTATTGACTCGTTTCCTGTATAGAGAGATTTTGCTCTCCACACACCGGCGAAACAAGCGTACATCTTCGTACCACCACCACACGCAATAAAGCCGGAAAGCATTATATATATTTTTTTTGTTTCGAAATACGCAAGAAGAACAATATAATTGTAAGAGATCCGTGGAGATGGGCATGTTTGATAAGTTGATTGCATATATACACAGTGCCAAAGACGCTTATATTGGCGACGCCTTCAGTAGGATGATGCTACAAATGGCGATCTTGGTGTGAGAGGTTTAGAACGACCCTCTGGAAGCTTCGAAGATTTAAAGGGGCCGACATGCTGATTGTCATGGCAACGGAAACCGATTAGGCAATCGCCTTGCGAGGGTTTGGTTGTGTAAGTTAGTATTTGTTTATATTCGGCTAGCAGACGTAGGAAGGCAATGGCGCTACTTTCCCAGGATCCAGTGACTCCAGGACCCAGTGACTTTAGCGCGCACCAGCCCGCGGAGCAAGTGGAGCAAAACCTCGTGCTGCCAGAACCTAGGACCACCTGTTTGTTTCGATCTGGATGAGCATCGTACGGACGTGCGGTCGTGTATCACCACTGCGTTGTGCACGTTGAAAGACCCCAGCGCTAGCAGTACTGCACTGATGTTTATCACTTACAGCGGGAGGCACGTCGCCCCCTGAGGCACACCAACATCCCTGCTGTCTAAACATATATCAATACAATCACCTTTGGAAACGGAAATATTCACTGACGGCCATGGCTGCGTCCTCTGTATATCAAGCACGTGCTAACATCGAGTGTTCGCCAGATTCCATTGCTTTACCCATATCTCGTCCTCACCCCAAACATGCGAGCATGCGTGGCTTATCGCTCGCTCTTGCGAATGGAATACTGACCTTGTTAATTAAGGTCATTTCAAAGTCAGGATCAATGATTTTCCGAAGCAAATAATGTGCCTTCTGAAAACATAAAAGCCATCATATAGTACCAAAGTACCTTTGCACAAGCACTATACTCCGTTTCACCTTATGTTGTACCGCAGAGAAGGCTAGGAGCGCGAGCTCGTAGCGTTGGGAGCTGCTCATAACGCACGACAGCTTGTGCCGCCGAGACGTGCCCTAGAGCAAGGAGCTCGCGCTTGTAGCCTTTCCTGCGGTACATCATAAGGTGAAACAGAGTCTAGCTGGGGTGTGTTTCCGGCCAACTTAACTTAGAATCTCTAATTCAACTCTGGATGCTCAACACATGGCATTTTAGGGACAATTTCGCATAAACGTAGTCCGTTACACAGTAGATTGTTTAAATCTTTACCTCGTGTATATGCCAACGATTTTAGAATTTCGTGGCAATACTGCAGTGGCAAAAGTCCTCCTCAACAGCGGTGAAACTTAACCCCAACACATTTCAGAACTATTTAGCATAACACTGTCTAAAGTCCAAAGCATTTTTTTTTTTTGTGCTGAATAGATTTTTGCAGACAACACATGTCTCCCATTACACGAACACTCGTGCCATGGATGCGTCTCTCTCGTGTGGCGCTTTCGGCTCGTGAAGCCCAGCGCATTTTCTATCAGAAGCTCCGGAAGCGCAAGATCATGCGTAGCTAGCTGTTACCTGAGCAGCTTGCCTGAGCCCGCGTCGTAGCCGTCGAGTATTTCGCACGTCATGCAAGCACCCAGTCATGAATTTCCAAGAGTCGAAAAGAGAATTGGAGCCTATGAAATTTCTATGGATAGGAACCTTTATTTTTGGGAAGAACCGGTGGAAAAAAAGGGTGTGTGTGCGTAGGGGGGGGGGGGGGGCGGTTTTATTTACAAACTGCCTGTCCTTGGATAACCAGATATCTCCAGTGCCACATGATTACTATCGCCAGAGTTCAGGTTTCCTTAGGTTAAGTTCGGATAGTTTTTTCTTTCTTTATTTATTAGGGAAGAGTATTTATACACAGGTTATCGACTGAGACGTATCTTTTAGACAATAAATGGCGCTACGCATATTAAAAAAAAAAATAGGAGACGACGGACGAAGGGGACAAACACAAACGTCTCGATTGATACGTTTTGTGCTTTTACCGTTCTTTGTCAACCAACCAACCGATTGAGAGGGGAATTTTTTTTCCGCAAGGGGGGGGGGGGGGGGGGGGGTAGGGAGGAAAAAACTTTTATTGCGTTTTCTTATCGGCTGGAAAAAACAATAAGCGAATAGACGTGCTTGCATAAATATATCAGGAGTCTATTTTCTGTGGCGATGCAGCCATATGTAAAGCGCGCGCCTTTAGCACCAATTAAAGGATATGCACGCGGCTCCTTGAAAAGCGCGCTTCCACAGCTGCAGTCGGCGCTCAAGGTGCGCAACCGCACGCGCTCTGCCTCTGGCTGCATTGCCACAATAAGCTCACCTATTTTTTTTTATATTTTAGTTGTGTATTGAGGTACTTTGCTTCATACGTATAACGAGTATTCAATGGGCGCCATATTTGTGGGTGCTGTCTAGAGCGCACGCTCAGAACGAGCCCACATTAATAGGCTGCTAAGACCGGCAATCCTGATAATGTGGAATGCACGTTGCAAAAGAACCGTGCAAGCTCGCCATCAGCACGTGCTCAGCAGTCGCGCACAGAACTATGGCCGCCAGTGAATACTTCCTATAACGCTGTAAAACTAACTGGCGCGTGCGCAGGGACGGACGCAGGTATTTCTAAAGAAGGGGGATGTGTTAGCGTATCATAAGTACAACCCCTCCCTCCCCCGTTTTCCTTTGGTAGCTCTGTAGTACATCGCTGCGCAGTATGTCGAGCAACCAATTTTTGCGGTTCCACTTGATCCGCCCCCTTCCCTGCCGTGCTCCTTCGCACAATGAAAAGCCTACCCTTGAAAATGAAGGAGCAAGCGTGCTCGAGGTTCGGAGGCGAAACGCTGTGCCATTGTTTTTATATGTGTATGGTGTAGGGCTGGGCGTTCATTAAAAATATTAACCCGATGAATCGCCACCCTTTAATCGATTAAATAATTGGTTAATCGGTTTCGTTAATTTCCATGCATATTTTTTTAAAGTTAAAATGACACCTATCTTTTTTTTTCTGAATATGTGCATGTAAAACGGCCCAATCATTGTAATTATGAATCAATTTTAATACGTAGTTGATAACAGTTAAGAGACACTCATACTCACAAATCCTTACTTTAGCCGCATGAGGCAAAGAGGTTTGTTAATATTCTCCGGCAAGAGCGGCCTCCTTTGATTGCTCCCAGTAGTCTTTGCTGCTCTGAACGGACACTCGCACGTCGTTCAAGTGGCTGGGACACGTGAAACCTTCCGCACTCGTCTGGAGTTACAAAGTTTGCCCTGAACAGTTTACTATATAGGTTAAAATTTCACCTAAAATTTTTCCTATAGGTGTGCTCGTCCATTTCTGCTTGGTGAAAGCATTTAATTTTTATTTTATTTTGATTCGTCAAAATTTTACCGATTAACCGGTTAAAAAAATTAATAGCAATTAAAGCATTAACCGGTAGGATAATCGATCAATTGCCCAGCCCTAATATGATATATAAGAAAAAAAAAAAACGCATCATGCCTTAATATCTCTTCTTGGCGCGTCCATTTGGCTTTTTCCTCCCATATCAGTCATTTCATCTCTGGAGTCACCTCACAGACGCCAGGAGTCCCAGCTCCTGGTGTCTGTCAAGGGACTCCAGATAGCAAATGATGTGAGAGCGGGACTCCATGTCAGACCGAGTGTTCCCGCAGCACAAATTAACTGCTAAAAAAAAAAAAAAAAAAAAAAAAGCAGTGTTTTTTATTTGCATGAAACCAATAATGCCAGTATTTTTTATATTGAACCTAATGATTAGATTACCTAACTTTTAGAGCCGAGGTGTCAATTAAAAAGGTGTAAAGCGCGCAAGATGTTATTCTTGTCAAGGTTCTTTTTAAAAGCCCCTCCCTCCCCCCCCCCCCCCCAAAAAAAAAAGATAGAAAAAAAAAAAGAGTGCCATGTGACAAAGCACTTTTGAGAGCGGTCATTTTAAGAACTGCGAAAGAAATAACCACTAAAAGACTAACGTGTTGCAATATTAAACCTTTTTTTTTTTAATGTCAATATATAAAATACGGACTGTAGCAAGAGGTTTGCCGACAATGGGGGGGGGGGGGGGGGTCGTTCGTTTCATGAGCATAGAGCACTCCACTTTTTCTTTGTGCTTGGTTTGCGTCAGCATATAATTGAGATACAATTCACAAATATTTCGTTTCTGATTTTCGAAAAAAATTATTACACGAGTTTATTTTCGGTCTTACTCATACCGTATTATTAAGAATATGGAAGAATCTCCACTAAGCATACAAGGTATGCATCTAAAGGAATATTTCTGGTTACTTACAATTTTAACCTAGAAGTTAGGAGATTAGGAGTTCTTGAATTTTAATTTCTACATACTCAAGATCCACGTTTCATATTCACACAAGCTTCACATGATTGCATCTGTCTACGCCTTTCCCCATTAGCGTTTAAAAGAAGCTCACTTGACACTCCTGAAACAATCAACGAATTTATAATCTGCACATTATTTATATGCAAATTCCAATAAATTCAAGAGACAAATAGAAACCTGTAAAGAAAGGTTGGATCAGGTTGAACAAGTCAGTGCTGCTCCAATGAACCTTACACAAGCGTTTCCTGTGAAAACTGTGGACACTCCACCTATAAATTGAACTTTGCCACTTTTGCCTGGTGGCACAAAAACACATGGAGACGCATTTAAAATTAGATTTTATTCATACAGAGGGAGTCTAGCACCATACCTTCTGTGGGAGAGTGGGCATCACTGTGCCTTGCAGGCATCTCTGCTTTTGCTATGGAGTAAGGATAGTAGCAACAAAAACCCATGTACTCATAGAGCGGACATTAACAATGCTAAAAGTTAACTTCCAAAAGGCAATGGGGCCTTTATATTCTCAGGAAGTGGGTCAGCAGTTTAGTTGTATTCTACAACTAAAATAAGAATGTAATAAAAGTGCTGTTCGTATGATGAAATGGCAATACCTGAAAAATTCTTAATGTTTTGGGGAGTCAAGTGTTAGCAATGCCCTGCACATGGCGGTGCACTCATCAAATGCATCACATCTGTCTGCAGTGGCCGTCAATTGTTAGCTTTGCCTTTTTGCCCCCAAAAAAGTGACATGCTGCAGGAAAGCAATTGAAGCACGCATACCCTTTTACAAGACTAGTAGAACCCCCTCCTACAGATCACTCCTCTTTCCATAGCAAAGCAAACGCTGGAGAAGTATTAATTGTGGCTGGCAGGGGTGGCCTCCTCCACTGTCTTTAAGTTGCAACAGAGCTTAGTGGCCATGTTGAACCAAAAAGAAATACATTGTTAATAAAACAAAAAATATGTCCAGCAGCCAGGCCAGTAGTGTTTTTCAAATTCCAACAACACTTCCCTGCAATACACCTGTGCACGGTGGGAGAAGCCTGCCTTCCAGACGAAGACCTGTGAGCTTTTGCACAGACACATGCTACTCCTTGGTTGTTTAATGTTAAATAACATTTTACTATCCAGAGCAAAGATAATCCTACCACGGCACAAATAAAAAAATTAACAATTTGCCTTGTAAAATTTACTCAATGAAGAAACTAAACATAGGTCACAGTTATGAAACTGTCAAAAGCATTTCAGCTGGTATTGTTTCAGTAAATTAGATTGATGACACAAAGGCACATGTACCGAATTTAAATGCAATTTTATTTATATGCTTCATCAATACACATCAAACAATTGTAAAATAATTTAAATTATATGTTGTAAAAATGAGGTTAGGCTTTACAAAATTTCCAATTATGGTTACAAATAAAAATATTGTTAGAAAATCTCGACTTATACTTTGTTAATTGCATATTTAGCCTTTTCCTTCATTTCCTTTGCAATTTATTTTAAGTTGAAACTCAGCTTCTGTACTCTTGGCAGGATGCACTTGGTGATGTGTCTATACCACAGAAGGTCATAAAAGCCAATGTTGAGGGATCCTGCTGTTTGGCCATCTCCAACCTGTAAAAACTGATCTGCAGTGCATGAGACAAGCCCGCTTACCTTGTTAAAGTCCCAGGAGGCAATAGGCACGTTCAGCAGCGGCTCCAGGGTTAAGGAGTGAGTGACTCTGATTCGTCAGTTTCAAACACGATGCACTGGAGTGAAGCAATGCAACATTCCGGATCGCGAAGCATGCTTGCTTACCTAAACAAGAACAAATGAAATGGCAGAAAAAGTTTCATCTGCTTGCTGCTATAGGATAGAACTCACCTTGATAAGCTAATTAATAAATTAAAAATTGATTTACTGAAACTATTCAGTAGTTACCTTTAAGACATGCGTCTTGATATGCGCCAGAAGCAAACATTCAGAAGACAAGTCATGTGATTGGTCTGAGTCGTTTTGGAACAGCTCTTGAAGCAGCTAAGATAACTTTTGGGGCATGAGCGCCCACTTCGTTTTCATCCAGTGAAATAATGTTAAAATACAATAATTTTGAGTACCTAAATTTGTTTCCTCCAACTTTTAGAGGCTGTCATAAAACTGCAGTTCTACATTAAAAAAAAGCATTCGTCATTTGATTACTAAATGCGTGGGAATCCAATTGGTACTACCTGTCTCGGAGAATGACACAATTAGGGAAGTCGCGAACCACCCCAGGTTCGATTTCGAAAGGTTTTGATATTTGCGAAGCGAACTGAGGTTCGATTTCGAAAAATTTCTATATTTTCGTATCGACCGAGGTTCGAATTCGAAAAATTTGCAAATTTCAATCACAGTGGAGTTTCGAATTCGAAAAGTTCGAAGCTTTCACGGTTTCTTAAATTTCGGATTCGAGTATTTCGAATATTTTTTTACTTCAGGTTCGAACAATTAGAAGATTTCGAATTTATTTCTGCATAAAGTTCGAAGCTTTCGATTATCTTTTACGCTAAATTCGAAAAAAAAGAAAAAACTTTGAAGATTTTGAATTCCTTTCTAGTCCAAGTTTTCAAAGTTTGAAGTCCGGTTTTTAAGTTCCTCCACAGTTTGTTTCAAATGACGTTTTCACGACTCACTGGTTTTCACAAAATCAAGTTTAGAAAAGTTAGGGTGTGATATCTAGATTCTGCGAAGTTGGTCAGGCAATTAAATGAGATGACGAGTGTCCCGGATGTGCTGGAATATTTGCCAGTGCAGAGTGACGTGTGACCATAGATCAGTAATTGTGACCGCCAGCCCGGGGGGGGGGGGGGTTTAACCTGCATCACGCAGTAGTGATCACATAAACACACTGTTTTACGAGACTCATCCAGTTCGAAACGGCCAGGGGCGAGCAGGAGGTTGAGGCTCAGAAAAACCTTGAAGCGACCTGGCAAACTACCTGGCCACCCCTTGCACGCTGGTAGTAATCCGATCGAACGCCGCCCGAGTGACGCTGGCATATAGTAAGTTGAGTTCGTAATTGTCCTGGAGGTTTATTTTCTGGGACGAAGGAATCGCCTCGCAAAAAGCCGACACAACTCGAGGTCGAGGAGCGTTCTACCATACAAGTGTCGTCGGAAGAGGAAAAACGGGGGGAAAGAGGGTAGCGGGGGGGGGGGGGGGGGGGGGGGGGGGAGGGCGGGCTTCAGTTCCCTTCCCCCCTTTCAGACGGTGTGGTCGAGCTTATTTTAATTGAAAATTATTTATGCATATGTATAGCTACTGTCGCTCTTCACAGCATAAAAGATTGCGTAGATGGTCATTGTTAGAAACTCGTTGTCAGAAGGCACTACTCGTCACATGCTTAGTGGTTCGGAAGTTCAAAGCTATGCCTTTTTTACCCAAATAGCTGTGCCAATAGTAAAAAAAAAAAAAAATGCGGAGATAAAATGCTGGAGAAAAAAACCTATCAAGAATTCGCCGGGAGTGTTGTATTCTTGCATATTCAGAGGTTCAGAACTTCGAAAGAAGTTTCTTTTACCAAAATGTGTACAGGCTAAAAGAAACACGTCCCAGGAACGTGAAGCGAAAAAAAAAAGTTTTCTTTTAATGACGCGCTGAACTTGAACACTATTAGAAATCTTCTCCCATGAGTTAATTTATTCCTTAACGTGAAAAAACAATAAATACATTATTTTGTATTCTGCAGATGGCAATGATATCTACTGTCTGTGGTGCTAATTTAAATGCGATACCTCAAACAGCTTAGACGAAAATAAATATCAAGTTTAGGGCATAATTGCATGTAGATACATGTTTGGACATTTCTTCGAAACTCACGTTGAATAACAATAATCACAACTTAAGGCGGAACTTACCTAGGCTATACATAGATCATTCTTAAAAAAGTATAACATCTCTATCATAAATAGCTTCGGCTACAGCGCGCTTCAAATCTGGCACAAACGATAATCGTCAAAAACCCGTCGTCCTTCGTCGCCCCCTCGGGAATTTATTTCTTTAAAACTAAGCATGCCAGAACATTGAAACAAACAGCATTGTCTTTCGTAAGGAACGCAGCACCGCGTGTAAAAGTTCGAGAAAAAATATTACGAATGTACCTTACTACTTGAATTCAAATGAAACCGTTCGCCGGTCTTTCGAAGTTCGACGAACGTCGAACTTTTACCCTAAATTTCGAAGTTCGTCAAACTTCTGACTTTTCAGGATTCGAAAGTTTGAAACTTTTCGAAATCTCTCGATACATAAGTTCGAAAGTTCGAAATTCATCGAATTTTTTGGTCAGTCAAGTTCGGAAGTCGACAAGCATCGAACTTTGCAGCGCAATAAGTTCGAAAAAGATCGAATTTTTTAGCGTAATAAGTTAGACAGTTCGAAACGCGTCAAACTTCTTAGCTTAACAAGTTCGAAAATTCAACTTCCGTCGGATTTTACGATGTAGACAATTAAAAAAATCGAAATCTTTCGAACCTTTCAAACCACTTGATTGGATCATCGAAACTTCGATTCGAAAAAAGTTTGCGGCATCCCTAGACACAATGCACTGGTTCAACAACCTGTAATCATTTATTCACTGTCATCGCCCTCGCTGCAATCCCAAGATTCCTGCACATCCGCTGCAAAAGCTGTTTATTAGCGGCGGAGCGCCGTTCGCATGGCCAATTGTACTTGACCCCCCTGTGGTGGAAATGATTGTGGACCATTTGGCATGCGGGCTACCTAATCGAATGATTTGGATCCTTAGGTTGCCCACAAACATAAATTACATTTCAAACTCCTTTCAGGTTCTTTCCAAGCTTGCATCCACTACTTCAGCTAATTGAGTTACAATTTACTCGCACCTGTATAAAAGTGAATAGACAAAAAAAGTTGGCATAAAACATGAACCTAAAAAGTCCATATAAATATTTCTGCAATTTTGGAGCATCCTTGCTAAATCTAGGAATGGAAAAAGATATCGTCAGAGTATCAGAGTCAGTCTATCATATATGCAAGCCGAAGTTTCATTAGAAAATTGTCACGTCTTGCTCTGGAGGAATGCTTTCCCCTTAGCATGCAGGTGTGCTGCAACAAAGCAAGATACGCAAAATCGCAATGCCTGCTTTCTGGCATTTGCTCCACCACAGTACACTAGTGTACAGCGAGAAGCGCACTAAATGACACTAACTAGCCAGAACAGAACACAAACATGTGAATTATTGCGGAACTTCCAAGTACTCAGTGTTTGATGCGAAATCAGATCGAATTGTATGTTATTTGATGTCACAATAAGAAGCTCTGAAAACTCGCACAATCCTATTGTGACAATTTGGCGAAGTTTTGAGTTACTAAGTTGAAATTAAGTTTTGGTGAAATGTTGGTGCAGATTCCTCAGATTTTGGTCAAATGTAGCAAGATGTAGCAGGGATGAAGCAATCAATGCGACAATCACATAACTGCAAGACACCACTGTTGATAAGCATTTTCTTTGCTTTCACACATTCCATCCTTCAGCCAGCCTGGATACCAACCAGTCAAACTGCTGTAGCCCTCCAATTTTTTCTTGCATCATATTTTTTTAACTATTTATAGCATCAATCATGCTTGGCTGTGTTTATGCCACAACCTTGTTTACCGACCCAAATCAAATACAGGATACAAATTAAGAAACGGTAAACACGACTGCTGTGAACTTCTTAATGCTTCAGGATAGACTTGCTCCTTGGTCACGAGTCACTAAACAGCCCAAATGGTTGCATCTATATTCATTTTCCTTTTACTACCACAGCCCATGGAAGTAGCTGCTTGAGAATTCTTATGGATCCCTTCAAGCTCTTCCTTGTCTGTTTGAAATGCCTAGGTTAAAAAGAAAAAAATCAAAGAAGAACAAAGAGAAGCGGCAACCATTTGGCTTCTTTTAGTCACATACTATTTGAAGCCAAGTCGGTCCCATAACGTTGGGAAGTTTATAGAAATGGCGGTTAAAGAAACACTAACCCCCTCCCCCCACACACAAAGGCTTTTCTTAATTTTTTGCCAGGCGATTTAATATGGTGTCAGGAGACTACCCAATCAATATTTTGCTACAGTCACATATATATTTAACAAGGCCAAAAAAACTCCACTGCTCGAAACCGAAACATGAGCACAGAAGCTCATGACCGAGACATGTGGACAATCTGTACCAAGGAGGAGGAAGCAAGGTAGAGGAGGAGAGAGATATCAGAAGCCACATCGCGACACCCAACTGCACTTCTTTTTCTTCTTCCTCCGCTTCTTTAGCAAGCGAAGCAGACAACAACTAAGTTGGGTGCACTGTTTGTCCGTGCGGTTGTTTCACACTTATATCTCTTCTGCTCGATGCTCTGTGCTTGAAGATTAATTTGCCGGTACTATGAACAACAGTTGCGAAGTAGCGGCCCAACGTTCGTCGTGCGCCGCCATCGTGTTGTCTAGCCCGCGGTACGTCGCCATGTTCAGAAAGACGTGTACATGTGCTTCCTCTGACCTGTGCAACATTTTTTTCTTTCAATGTACATATTTGGAGGCCACAAAAATGGGGTTCATGCTACTTTCTATTTTTAATATTGAATGATGACCCATGACTTTGAATTTAGTACACAGTTTGAATGCCATGTGACCATATAAAAGAGAGTGAGCATGATTAAAACCGGCCAATTCTCGACGGGCTGTTTTCGAGCATAAAGAGGACGGATTTTGAGCCGCAAATTGCGTTCTCTGTGGTTAGGCTCTTATAGGTCATGATGAAATAAAAACTTCGCCGAGCATAAATACTTTTTCAGTGCCCCTTGAAATATTTTTTGAAGTTCGATTATATCTTCTGCTTAACCAGCTGGAGGTTTTCTGCCGAGCTCTATACATTGAAATAATTGAAGATAGCTGTTTAACATTCGCGTAACACATTTTGATTAGTGCAATTAGTATCTACAGGGCGAGTCAAAGGAATCGATGACCGTTTGAAGCGATTGCATAAATTGGTTTGTGAATGTATTGCGTCTAAATTCTTTAGAGGGGTGGCTGAAGAGCGTTGATCAAGGGTATAAAAGTCTTACTTATCAAACTTACCTGAGTAAAGTGTTAGAGACCAAAATCTTGAAATCCCTACCTTCGACGGCTGTCTGCTATAAAAAAGGTGTCTGGTGCAACCGACAGATGGAGGCACGTAAAATCACAGACGGTTAGAGAGCCTACAGGCGGTACACTTGAATCGTGCCGCGGTTGCAGACAATAACTTGACACATGGGCATCTGGAGGGGTGCAATAGTGCATGACGTCTCTAAACTAAAGGCGATGCAATCTTTTTTTTTCTTTTGGCACGAATTGTCAGTGTATGAGTGTTTTATTCCACCAATAAAACAAAAAATTCAAGATAAAACACAAACAAAACAGTTGTGTTGTCTCATTTTTTTTCTGCAATTATTTTCGGCTACATGTCGCTGTCTACTTTACACTCTCTGGTTGTTACCGCATCACTTTTCTTGTCTACAACTTTCATCCGTGCTGTTTTGGGGTGTACTTAGCTCCCAACGAGTGAGTGAAGGTTGCTCTGTTCTCGAGAGTGTAAGAGAACAAAATAGGTCCACTGACTTTTTCGGGTGGAGTTTCGGCGGCTATTTCCAGACTCCTCTACAAATCTACGCTGCGTAAGGTGCGCCTCAATGAGGGAAACCTCAAAAACAAGCCACTGACAACAGCAGTGTCATCACCGAAGCTGATGCTGAAATAGTATTCGTTGTGTCTTCGCTGCTGATCCCCACCTGTTAACGCAGAGAGCACTGCCAACATCTTTTGGCTTTTTCGCCATTAAGACGCCGCCGTGGGTAGTGATTTCAAGTTTTTGCATCCTAATTTTTTAATTAGGTAGTTTGATGAATGGAACTTCTCTACCTTTAATGCTCATTGCTTAGCATCTCCGTGAAGAACCTTAGCACAATACGTTCAGAAACTAATATTCGCAATTCCTTTAATCAGCCGTTGATCCCTTTGACTCACACTGTAGTATCAATAAAGCTAAAGACCCGACTGGCACAATTGATAACAAGAGTACAGTAACAAAAGCAGAACCTACCCGTTTTATGTATAAAAGTTTAATATATGTTCACAGAGCTTTGTGCATAATAAATTTAGGCTGTACCTGCAGATAATCCATGCAGGTTCTTGCAAATTAATAAAATAATTTAAAGGTAAAGCCTCAGATTGGGACCTATGGCTCACACAGAAGTAGAGGCTCAGGCAACCCTTCATCATTGGCTGCGGCTAAATTTAAAGCTAAATATTCTTTATATTAAAGGGAAATTCTTTTATATTTATCGTTATCATGAACATTAACTTAAGATTTTCATTTCTGAAGGAACAAACATTAGGTGATTGTGACTGGTAAATCAAACATTTAAAGCCACACCTTTTTGTTACACTTGGTATTCAAAAAAATGCAGCCTCTATTACATATGTCCAGTCGTGTCTAGCACTAATGTCCTGTCAGCATAACAAATTTTTCTACGCTTCATTCTACGCACACGTGAAGTTGTAATAGGGAAGTGTAAAATTTCACCATCATAAAGACATCGTAATACGTGGCCTCGCATAGAACCCTGGTCAAAATTTTGAGAACATGGATCCTGTCCAGATGCAATGCAATATGCATTGGCTATAGAATACACCCCACAATCATGTGTTCATCTGGCGCTGCGTAGGCATAACATAAACAATGAGCTGATGTAAATCTAATCCCATGATATTTAAGACCTGAGAAACCAAATTGTTTGATATTTCTTCAAAGAGGGAGTCAAATAAAAATACTGAATTGTTTGGGACCCCATAATTCGTAATAGTCACCCAGTGTTCATGATCTGGAATATGAAGGATCTGGACAAATTTATCTTGCTTTTTAAACAACAATCTTGGGCCAAGAAGAACATCCTGTAGTCCCTCAACATGGTTAAACTGTGTATGAATAAGTGATTGTGCCTCATTGATCACATTATCATTTAACCATTCAATGCCTTGCACACACAATAAATCATGCTGCGTAATATAACGTGCTGCACGCTCTAAACGAAGCATGCTGTGGTCGCTGATGTTACAATTAGTGCTACTATTAGCAGACTTCATGATTGGCAATGGCTGCACTTTAGATGTCCTCTTTCTTTTACTGGGCCTACCACGAGGAGATTTATTCAATGGAACAATCAAGACGTCTTTATCCAATACTTCATCACAGGTCAGATCTACAACAGTATGTGAAACTTCAGCACGTTTTCTTTCATTATGAAATTCTGGTTCTGGAGACAGAGTAATTATGTCTGAAGAGTTTGTAGTCATGTCTAAACTTTTGCAATAATCGTGGTCCACAAAATGCTGCTTTAATTGCGTACGCTCAACAGTGCTCGAATTGCAAATTTCCTCCCTTTTAATGCTTGGAATACTAGCAGGGCTGTCTAGAATGCCATCCTCACTACCAAATGACCCTTCTTCATTTAGCTCATCTTCATCCTTGCAATGAGCCTGCTTCAAATCCTGCTGTTCATCTTGATTGAATACTGTTTTGGAAGTCTTATTCCTTGGATAGGTTATCAGGTTATTAAAAAAACTCTTTACTTCAGATAACTTTTCCAGCAGCTCAGATTTACCACAGCATGCCAAAGTGTTTGCTATGCTTTTGCACGATTCCGAGAGCTCACTTAAAGCGTAATTATACTTTGATTCCGTCGTGTCCAGTTTGGGATTTCCTTTCGTTGATACATTCAAACTAATTTTTTTGCGCTACTGCCTGTGCAGTATCTACATCAGTTTCAACAAAGCCAGACTTTAACCATCGAAATGCAACACATTTGACATCGAAAAGATCCACTGAAAGATTAGATCTAACAGCAAAGATATGTCTACAAGGAGGCCGAAACTGATTCTGGAATGTGCATGTACAGGCAGTTAAATCCTGTGAAACAATGTAACAATTACTCTTACTATTGACTGTATGCTGTCCATTATTCATACAATATACAAGATTTCCATTTGAGTAAGATTCATACTCCTTATAAATTAAGTTGTTAGCATATCCTGTACAGTTGGTAAACACCTGAATATGAAATGCATCAATTTTTCGTGTGTCAAGGCACAGCATGGTTTCTTGGAATTGTGCAAAGCTAACAGATAAAGTATCATGGTTTACATATTGAACCAAGGCTTTGACAGCATCAACTAAATGCATACGCTGGTGCATAAACTGCTTTATCTTTTGATTGTGGCTTTCCATTCTGTTGTTAGTGTTATTCCCAAAGGTATAGATGTTACGACGGTATGCATGCACCCACATCTCCCTACAGTCGTGCCAATTTTTATAATAAAACTCAAGAAAGCTGGACTTTTTTTGCTTTTCACTTTCAAGCTCCTTTTGCATTTCATTTTCAAGCTCTTCCAAGAGTTCCTGGTAAGTATTGTCATCATAAGAGAAAACTAGCTTTGATATGAGAGACTTAACGGCTTGCTTGTTGACTCTGCTAGAACAAAGTTGCGAAACTCTTTGGTGCAGATACTTTACCACATGCCAAGAGCATAGCAAAATTCTACAATTTGGTAGCAGCTGTGCAAGAATATTCATTTCATTAAGGTCCTTATTCATCACCGCTACATTACAATTCGACACCACAGCAGGATTTAAATCGAGGAACTTCGCTATAGCTGCCTGAAGAATTTCTTTAGTCTCCCGCTGCACAAACATGTAACAGATCGGTCTCCCATGGCTTGTGCTGTCCTCGCAGAGTACTGAATGAAGAATATAACCTTCAATATTAACCTTGTAAGTGCTATCAAAAAATAATACCTCTGAATAATTTTCTGTGAACTGCCTTATTAAGTTAGACTGAAATAATACAAACAAAAGCTGATTGCTAGAATCCTTTTCAATGTGTACAATCCAACCAGGACACGTTTTAACTAGATCTTCCATTTGCTTTAACAAGAGAGAACCATGATGCAGACTATTCTTGATTTTCCTCACATTTTCATGCTTTACATTCATAACGTCTTGCGATGTAATATGCTTTCAAGTCTTTTTAAATACCAACTCTTTCAAATCCTTTGGTTTAACATTGCATGAAAGGACGTCTTCAAATTCTTTCTTTTCAGCCTTGTTTAAGAGCCTGTTCTGCGGATACCACATTTCGAACCCTGGCCCTTCGGGATGGTTGTGGCCCTCTACCATGCTGTGAACTTTATAATGAGGCATCGGTTCCACAATTAAAGAAACTGACACCTTGCATAGGCATCCTGTCGCAAGATACCTCTGCTTGTTTCGGATGCCGTTTCCTCTAGATCGAGACTTCCCAGCACGGCAGCACTCAAAAGTGATACGCCTATAAAGGAAGGGGTCCTTAGATGTAGGGCTTGTGCAACTAGACAAATTTTTTTCAGAGTGACCAATTCTCATGGGAGTGAATTTGGCAGCTAGCCACTGCTTATAGCTAGATTCAAATTCGCTATAGTCACTGAATGTGACGCCTTGACCCAGAGTGCCCCCTCCAGCTAATTTGCCTAACCCAAAGTGTGTGCAACGCACCCTATCTGCACCACTGACAGGAGCATCCGCACCAGCCTGACCATGCACCGTTGGTACATTACAAGAAATACATCTTAGAGGCTTCTGACCGACTATCTCACTAGAACACCCTTTATTTCTGCCAGAAGAAGAAACCGAGTCCTCTAAAAGAGACGAACACTCAAAGGCAGCACCACATGTATGCGCCATCCAAGAGTGCCGAGCTCCCCCGACAAGCGCAGGAGCACAGCCACCCCTTTGCGTCATCGGCATCCCTGAGGACTTTGTTCCTCTCCGCCTCTGCTTTCGAGTGGTGCGACAGGCCTTAGCCGGTACACCCTCACAAGGGTCAATGCACTGCGCCACAGGAGAGGAGGGACGCACCGAGGCACCACAGGCAGCAACAGATGTGCCAGCCTTCTGGTGCACCCACACTCCGCCAACAAGCGCAGGAGCACGACCGCCTGTTTGCGTCATTGGCATCCCTGAGGACTTTGTTCCTCTCCGCCTCTGCTTTCGAGTGGTGCGACAGGCCGTGGCCAGTACACCCTCATGGGGGTCGATGCACTGCGCCACAGGAGAAGAGGGACGCACCGAGGCACCACAGGCAGCAACAGATATGCCAGCCTTCCGGTGCACCCACACTCCCCCGGCAAGCGCAGGAGCACAACCATCAGAAAGCATCATTGGCATCCTAGAGGGCTTTACTCCTCTCAGCCTCTGCTCTCGAGTGGCATGACCGCTGGCGGCTGGGACACCCCGAGAGGGCTCGGTGTTCTGTGTAGACTGTGTGCGCGGCACACAGCCCCTACTTCTGACAGTGTTGTCAACGCCGTCAACGCTGCCATGGCCACGAGACACACGTTTCGGCGGCCTCTGCACAACAGCGGCCCAGCTGGTGGTGCATGTGTCAGTGGTTGTCACAGTGCACATGCCCTGCACCTGTTCTTCACCCACACAAGCTCGGCCTCCTCCGGCACAAGAACGAAGGGGAGGGAAGTTATACTTACCGTTCCAGAACTCTGCAAGCTCCTTGGCCTGGTCCCCATACTCACGACGCAGCTCCTGGTGTTCCTCCTCTGCTGCATGGCGACTCCACTCCTGGTCCTCAGCCTCCTGCCCGTGGCCTGCCACAACACCATGAAGGCCGCCTTGAAGGATGCGTCCAAACACCTGCCAAGATATGGAAACTTTAGGGGAAACGCGACACGACGAAAATCTAAGGCACAGCAACCTTTTAGCGTTATTTGCATACATGTTGATTCTAATTTATTATTCTAAATTCATGCTATGGCTCAAATACGTAGATGAAACCTACCCTGCTGCCTTTCTTGTTGAAGTGAACACCATCCAGCATGAGCAGCCCACTCCACGACTGCCTGCTTCCGTCGATGAAGCCGTATCCCTCCTTGCGGCAGAGTTCCTGCAAGATGAGATTCGTTCTCCTGGCCTCATCATTGTGTTCTTGCAGCACTTCGGCACTGACCGCCCGCCGATCATTCTTCCGAAGGCTCACCTCCCTCGGAAGGATGGCCGAGAAGGCGACCTGGATCTTGGGGTTTTTCTCCATGATGCGCGACACCAGCTGACGAAATTTGGCGACGCGCGTGATGTCACTATCCCCGACGTTGTTAGTGCCAACATGCACGACCACCGCATCAAAGCCAGGCAGACTGTCAGCGATCATGGAGAACAACCGCTCAATCCTGACACCACTAAAGGACCTGACCTCGACAGCCACGCCAGGATTCAGTGTGAAAGACCGCGCTTGGTCTTTCAACATCGAATGACTGGCTACCAACACACGTAGCATGCCTAGTTCGGAACCCGCACACCAACACAACCAGCACCAATTACAACTAAACCAAGAGATGTCAAGTGAAAATAACTGCCTGGAACCCTCAATAACACTCTACAAAAAACCAATCAACGATCGAGAATGCCGATTTGCGATTATTTCAGGGCGATATCCGAAGCTTGCCGAAGATCCTGTGCCGTACACAAACGCACGCCTGCTCAGGTACCAGCCTCAGGTAACAGCAAATCAGAAAACGGCGGGAATGGCCAGAAAGAATTCACGAACAAAGCAAGTTGTGACGTCACAAATAATTATAACATTAGTTATATCGTTATAAGGCAATTATAACATAATATATTTTGTATACGCGAAATAAAATAAATATAAAATCTAATTACCTAGTATGTTAGCACGGTCACGTGGTGTGTAGCCATCCGATTGGTCCGTGGCAGCAAGCGGGTCTACCCGGAAGTCGTTGCTACCACCGGGTGGCAGCAAACAGTGCCCATCAATAAATATAATTCAACAACAACAACAACAACGAATACTTCCTTCTTTTTTCTTGCAGCTTGAAATCGGCACAAGCGAGAAGAGCACGTAGAAAAATAAATGTCCGTTGGTCGTCGCGACCAAGTAACTGAGCGACGTTGTCGGTCACGTTGATTTGATCATAGAAAAAAGGCTCTGGAGTTTTTCTCATACGTACATCTTTGGCGTAGGATCGTTTCGTGAATCTGGCCTCTGTTCTTTAGCGCATGGCACTGCAAAAATGACACGCCGCAACCGCCGCCTCCCCTCGCCGCAGCACTGGGCACAACGGGTTTATATCACATGAGCGAATGACGTTTTAGCGAACAGCGACATTTGAGCGAATCGACGTTTTAGCGAATAACGGGGGCGCGCGTTAACCCATCCACCGCGCTGCGCTTACGCCGCTTCGCGGCGACAGTCTGCGGCGGCTCATTGCAAAAATGTGAACCCATTTGGCCGACCCGAAAACGCCGCTTCGCGGCGTCCGACTATTCGCTAAAGTGTCAATCGGTGAAACGTGGGCGTTCGCTAAAATGTCATTCGATCAAGCCAGTGCCTGCCGGGCACAACAACCCACAACAAGCTCTCCGCCACAGTGAATACGCATACAGTGGTCCCACTCGAGGCGACTTGCGGTAATCGGGCGTTAGGCAGCGCCCCTCACCACATATAGCGAACCAAACACTTTTTATGTTTCTCATTTTTTGTTAGAGAACGCCGTGTAAAAGTAATAGTTATAAAACAAAGTCATTACACCAGTAGTACTAATTTTTTAAATATAAGAGTTTCGATTATTTTAAGGAAGGAATAAAAGGATTCTTCACCTAAAACCGTTACAACCCAGGGTAACCCAGGGTTACGACCAATGAGAGGAGTCGAGGCGCCGGGCTACGGGCTGCTGCGGAGATTGTGGAGTACGCATGCGTTTTTGGCGTTTAAATTCAAAGCATTCGAAGCTGATAATAAAGCTCCCGCTGAGAAGCTGGTAAATCGTCTAATCTAAGTTGTTTTTTTTTTTTTTTTTAAATTAGTATAGTGTTTTATATTATACTTCGCTGCTCTGAAAGTCGTCGTATCCGCGTCAAATATCGCTGAGAAACTCGCCGTTACACAGACTCATATGCAGTAAGTTGAAGAGTAAATCTATACGCACTCCGGAGTGCGCTTCGGACGGAAATGGCTATACAGACTCCGCTAAACTCTATAAAACAAATGGTCACAACGAGTTTTCTGAGCGTGGCATAGCGTAAGGGTTAAGGTGTCCGCTTTATACGTAAGCGGACGCAGCTTCGATTCGCGGTGGGACTAATTTTCTTTCTTTTTTTTCTCGAACATTTTGTTTTGTCGAGGTATTTGGCGATATATACGACATTTCTTTTTTGCGATGAACACTAAAAAAACCGTATATAGTCGACGAAACGTCGCAGAAGTAAATGGTATGGGACTCCCTTTCCGGAGGTGCGATCGGGGACAGCGGGGCTTGGGTTGCCGGCTGGACGCCGCGAAGCGACGTGTACTGGTTAAGTTTTGTAATTAGCAGCCGATACTGTCGCCGCGAAGCGGCGCGAACGCAGGCGGAGGGCTGTGTTAACGAGCTCCCCGGTGATACACGCGCCGTTTGAAAAGGGTGACCCAAATAGCATGAGCTCTCCGCGGAGTGCGTATAGCCATTTCCGTCCGAAGTGCACTCCGGAGTGCGTATAGCTTTACTCTAAGTTGAAACAAGGTAGCGGTGAATTATAAACGTGTGTATATTAAGTTCTGTGAGGTGCTGGTTTCCCTCCTTGCATCGATGAAGCTGGTGTCGAATCGTCTTGCTATTCGGATTCATGAACAACGAAGTAACCGCGGCTTTTCACATGCAAAGAGAGGCTCGAAACTAATGCAGCCCAAACGAAACTGAAGAAATATCTGAGCGTACTCTCGCGTCGCAAGTTTCGAAATAGAATTTACTGATCGCGTCGATTTTAATGTGGTCTCAAGTAGGGCTCTTGAAATAAAAGCACCCAACTAGTGCAAACATATGTGATCGTTCTGGTAGGTAGGAACCCTTATTTAAATCGTGTTAAAAAAGAAAAAAAGTTTCTGCGTTTGAAACGGCACTACGTCTCCTTGTCGATCGGTGTTCGGGAAGAATTAAGTGTTCACATCAGCTAAAAGCAACAACACGGGGATGTTGCTGCTCAAGCCCTCTCGCATGTTCTGTTCATGGTATTAGTCGCCGCACAAAACTGAGAGAGAAAGAAATTTGTCATTTAAGAAACCTTGTACGACTCGTCATATGCGCCATGCCCTTGATCAGTAAAAAAAAAAAAAAAAAAAAAAAAAAAAAAAACTTCGAGCACTTAAGATAGCCTGTGCTTTATCTAAGCAACAGAACTTATGAGACGGCGAACAGTCAGATGTTTTCAATTCTGTAGAATGTCTTAATCGCTGTAAATAATGCTTTGTGCATGAAGTTTTGAGTTTGTATTGTTTACTTGTGCAGTACATATATGATTTGATGTGCTCTATTTTCAGGCCTCTTGATGCCCTTGCGACCTGTCAAAATGTGTTGCACTAAGCTGTTTGTTCGATCCAGTGTTGGACAAAATACTTGATAAAAGTATTTAAGTTACTAAATACCTGCTTCATAATGTATTTAAAGGACCACTCAGGTTACTTTCACAGTAAACTATCTTGAGTAGACTACGAATACTTAGAAATGTAATTCAATTACAATTGAAGATACTTCCGCATTGCGTAACTTGTATCGACGTCAATGACAACGACAATCACACAGCTGCGCAAATCTGGGTCACCAGAATGGTTTACTAGCACGCAACAACACCAAACGGCAAAAAAAAAAAAAAACGAAAGTGTCGTAGGGCTATTTCATGCAGTCCGACTATAAGAAGCAAAATATTGTCACGAATGGCAAATGATGGGGCGGCGAATAACTGTACAAAGTAAAAGTTTAATAGAGCGAACTTGTGCCAAAACAAGATAGACAAAGGCTAACGTCGATGTCGGCGAAACAGAAGGATCGACCGCTGGGGCGAGACTGACTCCGGACCGCTAGTCGGAGCAGCTTTTGTACCCGCGTGTGTTTCTGGAACTTTCGGCGTAGGAAGTTCGGCGCGTAAAACATTCGTAACTCGATCAGACGACAAGGTTTTCGAACTTAAGGGTATGTCAAGTTGAAGGAATAAATAAAAGAGAAGTCCGCTCCCTGGTATCGAACCCGGAGCCTCCGCGCGAGAGCTTCCGCGCGAGAGCCAAGCGCGGTAACCATTTGGCCACGCGCTCGCTGGGCATCGCGCGTGGCAATATCGCTGATAGATGCTACAAAACATTTCTGGGACAACAAGAAATGATGATGATTGGGGTTTAATGGCGCAAGAGCGACTATGGCCATATTGCGCCAAGAAAGTTAATTTAAAAAGCCTAGCATGCAGTTATGCCTAAACTTACTTGTCTACTTATATCAGATGCAAAAAGCCAATTGCATGTAGGAAACTTAAAACGCGAGCAAATGGTACCAAAGGTCTATCTCCAAGCAAAAAATAAGGATGAAATGGAAGGTTGTTTCTGAAAAGTTCAGGAAAATATCTTCGACGTTGATGATCGAGAAATTTACAATTCCAAAGGATGTGAAGGACGGTTAACACTTTCCCACACTTTTCGCAGAGCTTTACATCTTCACCGCAGAGCAAGTGCAGGTGCGTCAATCGAGAATGACCGATTCTCAAGCGGCACAAAAGGACTTCCGAACGGCGGTCCTTATGGGAGGAACTCTCCCATACTTCTAAGTTGGGCTTAATAATGTGGAGTTTGTTATCGATCTGTGTGCCCCAGTCCAGCTGCCATAACTTAATAATTGACTTTTTTAAGGCTGGGTTGAGTTCTTGGTGTGGCAGGCCAAAAGACGTTTCCGTGTAGTTTTTTGCACTAAGTGCAAGGTGGTCTGCATTCTCGTTACCAGGAATGCCCACATGACTGGGCACCCAGCAAAATTTTATAAGTTGTCCTAGATGGAAAGCATTGTTTATCACAAAACGAACCTGTTGCACAAGGCCGTTCTTGCTGTCTGCTAAAGATGAAATAGCTAAGAGAACACTTTGGGAATCAACAAACAGAACCGCTTTGTTAATGTTATTTTTTAGAATATATTCAACAGCTATCAGGATACCATACAATTCAGCAGTAAAAATAGTTGCTAGAGGGTTGAGTTGCCTGACTTCACTGAAAGCGAGAGAACAAACTGCACAGCCTACGCAAGTCAATGTTTTCGAGCCATCAGTGTAAAAGTGGAGATAGTCACTATATTTCTGCTCTAGCTCTGCGAACTCCCGCAAAAGAACGAAAGGAGGAACAACCTTTTTGCTGTACCTTGAAAGAGACCAATCACAAGAGATTGGCACCAAGTCCCAAGGAGCAACCCTATAGGCCTGTCTCAACAAAGGAGGCTCATCAAAAGAAAGGTGCAGCGACTTTGCCATGCTCTCAGCCCGAAAGCTCAAGGGCCGAACAATACTGGGCTTATTCTCAAAAAGGCGTGGTGATGCAGAGGTCTGCAGAGCGGACAACGGAGGGTGGTGCGGATCACTATAAACTTTGTAGACATAACCGAGACTAAGATATCGTCTGCGTCGCTCAAGCGACATCTGATGCGTTTCAGCATACAGTCTCAGCACGGGCGACGTGCGAAAAGCACCTGTGGCTAGACGCAGCCCCAAGTGATGGATTGGGTCTAACATCTTCAAAGCAGATGGTCTTGCCGACGCATATACCGGTGCACCGTAATCCAACCGGGACCGCACTAGAGAGTTATAAATTCGCAGCAGACATCGTCTGTCAGACCCCCAAGTTGTGTGTGACAGCACTTTAAGAATATTGGAAGATCGTAGGAATTTTTGTTTTAGTTCTTTCAAGTGGGGTATGAATGTGAGCTTTTTGTCAAATACCACACCTAGGAACTTATGCTCCTCCTTTACAGTAATGGCATGATTATTCAGATGCAAGGTAGGATCTGGTGATAACCCTCGACGCAGTGAAAAAAGAACACATACGGTTTTGTCAGGGGAAAAACGAAACCCATTTTCGGCTGCCCACTTGCTCATCCTGTTGATTGTCACTTGCAGTTGACGTTCGCAACTACGCAGATTGCAAGAAGAAACTGAAATTTGCACATCATCCACATAGAGAGTATAAGATACTGTCGGTGGTATCACCTTAGCCAGGCTATTGATTTTAACAGCAAAAAGTGTGACACTCAGCACCCCTCCCTGAGGGACACCACATTCTTGAGAAAACACGTCCGATAAGGTGGAGCCCAGGCGCACTTGGAAGGTACGTCCCATTAAGAAGTTTTGTATACATCGCAACATGCGACCCTGAACACCGTAAGCATAGAGATCCCGTAGGATCCCATAGCGCCAGGTCGTGTCGTACGCCTTTTGCAGATCAAAGAACACAGAGAGACAGAACTGGCGGTGTACAAATGCCTCCCGAATAGAGGTTTCAAGGCGGACTAAGTGGTCAAGGGTGGAACGTCCAGCCCGAAAACCACACTGATTATTGTCAAGCACATTCTCGGTCTCCATTAAATGAACGAGACGTCGATTAATCATTCTTTCGTAGGTTTTTCCCAAGCAGCTTGTGAGTGCAATGGGGCGGTAGCTAGTTGGTTGAGAAGAACCCTTACCAGGCTTCAGAAGAGCGATTACATGGGCTCTTTTCCAAATCTCGGGGAATGCAGAGCAGTGCCATAATGAGTTATAAAAGGTCAGCAAACTGCCTAGAGAATCAGATGACAGGTGCCTTAGCATCTCATAATGAATATTGTCTGGTCCAGGAGCAGACTGCTTCTTTACACTGAGAGCCACTTCGAGCTCGGAGAGTGTAAAAGGCCTGTTGTACGGAGCGTCACGAGCACCAGACAGAATGATCGGCTGTTTCTCTGCTGTCGAACTAAACTTTTTAAAGGCTTCACTGCAGTTGCGTAAACTAGAAACGTCTTGGAAATGTTCCCCAAGAACATTCGCTTGATCTTTCAGGGACGTTGAAGATGATGCAGGGAAAAGGGGAATTCTGAAGGGTAAGTAGTCACCCCTAACCTTTTTAAGCCGATCCCACGCTTCTTTTGCAGGTACAAAACTACTCAAGGACGTCAAATACTTCCTCCAGGAGCTTCCCTTCGCCTGGCGTCTTGTCCAGCGAGCTTTAGCTCTTCTTTTCTTAAACTCAAGTAGGTTCCTAGAAATTGGATATCTACGAAAGATGCACCAAGCTTTGTTCTGGGACTTTCGTGTTGTTTTACAGTCATCATTCCACCAAGGCTTGCATCTTTTAGGAAGACGACCAGACGTTTGAGGAATACTCCGTGTGGCAGCGCTTATTATAACCTCCGTGACATACAGTGTTGCTTCCTCTGGGTTCATGTTCGAGATTATAGAAGAATCGATTAGTGCCTCCAATCGAAAGATGGACCAATCTGCCTTGTCTATCTTCCAACGGGGCATTCGCGTTAAAATAGTCGGAAGAGAGACAGTACTCTCTAAAACGATAGGGAAGTGATCGCTCCCAAAAGGATTATTAAAAACCTTCCATGAAAAGCATGGAAGTAATGAAGGTGAAGTAATAGAAAGGTAAATAGATGTAAATTAATTGTGAGCAGAACTGAAAAAAGTAGGTTCTCTCCCGTTAAAAATACACAAGTTAGATAATAGTAAAAACCGCTCGATTACTCGGCCTCAAGAATCGAGGCGAGTACTGCCCCACATAGGGTGATGGGCATTAAAATCTCCTAAAATTAAGAAGGGTTGAGGGAGTTGCCCTACAAGCCCTTGGAGTTCGTGAAGTTGCAATGGAACGTTTGGTGGCAAATAAATGGAAACAATTGTTATGAGGCGGTCTAAAAGAAGGCGTACCGCTACAGCTTCGAGCGGTGTGCAAAGAGGAACCTCCGAGCAGGCAACCCCACTCTGCACGACCACTGCTACACCGCCTGAACTGGATTTCGAACGGTCTTTGCGGAACACTTGATGATGTCGCAAAATTTGTGTGTGATGTGTTTGAAGATGAGTTTCTTGTAAAGAGAGGGCAATAGGCCGAAGCTCATCCATAAAATAATTAACATCATCGATGTTGGGAAGAGACCTCGACAGTTCCATTGCATAAAATGCAAGTTTCTCATTTAGGTAAAAAAGTATACGAATAAATTATTGAAAAGGGAGAGAGAAAAAGAAAATTAATACTCGCGATTAAAGGGGTAAATTGGTATAATCTATTTGGGAGCAGTCACAGGTTTCTTCCTTTTCGATTTACGGTTTGAGGTTTGCCACTCCATGTCTTGATGGTCGGACGCAGGAGTAGTCGGATCAGTAGCCTCGTCCATTGACCTCTACCTCCTCGGACAAGAGTTTTCCTAGAGTTTTGGGTAGGTCCGCAGCACGGGGTGGAAAACCCCGTCCACGACCACCTCCCACTGAAGAGGCAGGGGAGATACTGGGCGTGATATTGCCCGAGTCTCTCTGTTCCTGCCCTTGAGATCCTGAAGGGGCAGCCCGATGCTGCCCTTTGGATGAGGAGGACCTCTCCAGCGAGTTTTGGCGAGAGTGCCGCTCCTCACCAGAGGAAGTCCTCAAACCACGGACAGGCATTGCCTGCCCATTCTGACTCCCGGAGTCAGCTGGTGTGCTTCCCCCCGAAGCTGGAGTTTTCTTGGGTGAGGAAGTCCTCTTCTGAGAGGAGGAGCGAGGGGCTCGCTCGCTCTCTTTCGAGGACGACCTGCGAGGTGTGGGCAATGGAGTCACCTCCATTGCCTCAATGGCACCCGAGTCTTTGGAATGACCGGGTGCCTCGGCTGCCTTGGCAGCCGAGAGGGAATGCCCAGGAAGAGAAAGCTTCAACCTGGGCGTAGAGGACTGGAGTGGTTTCCCAGGGTTCCCAAGGGACACCTGGGTTGCCACCGATACCTTGGACGGTGCAGGTCCCCTGCTGGATACCGCCTCGGCAAAAGAGCTCTTTTGCCCCTCTGGAAAGCGGAAAGGCGACGCTTTGCATCCTGGTTGGTTATGTTCTTTTTAACCTTAAGTGCAAGGATTTCTTTTTTGAAGTGCTCACATGATCTGGAGTAGGCAGGATGGTTGCCACTGCAATTGGCACATTTGTTTTCAGCTTTGCAGCCATCAGCGGTATGGTCCCTGCCGCCACACCTGGCGCATGTCTCACGACCGCGGCAAGTGCGCGATTCGTGACCGTACCGCTGGCACCGAAAGCAGCGGAGTGGATTCCGGACGTAAGGTCGCACCTTGCAATTGATGTAGCCTGCCTTAATAGACGGAGGCAAAGTGTGCCTCTCGAAGGTCAAAACGACATGTTTAGTGGGTCGTTCCTCACCATCTCGGCGGATTGTGATGCGCTTTGCAGCAACAACTCCTTGGGATTGCTGGCCTTCTACAATTTCTTCCTCGGTACTGTCTATCAAATCGTCTTCCGAGATCACACCGCGGATGGTGTTCAGTGTTCGATGGGCTGACACTGTCACTTTGAGATCGTGGATTGCTTGGAGATTCATTAAAGCCGTAGCTTGGTATTTGTCGTAAACCTCCACAAGAAGGTCACCTGAGAAGAGCTTTTTGGCGTTATACTTCGCTCCTAGCGTGCCTTGAAGCACTTTGGCGACAAGGAACGGAGATATTTTTGAAAGTGGTTTTGATGCATCGTCAGAGTGGAGAACAAAAAATCTTATAAAATGGTCATTTACATTGTCAGTGGAGAGAAATGTTGGCAGTGCTTCGGTGCGGGTCCTTTTCAGGGCCCGATCAGGTAGTTTAGTTTTGGTACCCATAAAGATGGGAAAGAAAGTTCAGTGCCCGGGTGCACCGCCCACCACGGAGCCCAACAAGGGGGTAGGTAATGTGCCATAACAAGAAAGGCTTGGCTGACACAATTACTCTACCAGTGCTGCCCGGGCACTATAACCGAGTGTGGATGCAGGGACAGAACCTGTTTCCACTCAAGGTTAGCCCTTGCCGCCTAAGAAGGTGAAAAAGGAAGGGAGTGCAGAAGAAAAGAGAAAGAGGTGGGAGGAAAAGTGATAGAGGGAAGAAGAGGGTAGAAGAGGCGACTGACTGAATCATCCTGGTCGGGCCAAGCCAGGACACCCGTCTACGAGAAGCAGGGGTCGAAGCAGTGTATTGCCTCGCCCGGGGGCCCCCGAAGGGTCCAAACATACCCCGGGCTCAGCTCAACCACCAGAGTCCCCTTTTCCCCGGACACGGGTACGCCACGCACAGCCAGACGTGGGTGGGCGAACCCACATGGCTCGGGGTTCGTAGTGACGCCACTCACCAAGCACCTACAAAAGTAGGTGCCCCCTGCGTGCGGGTATGGTGGCCCACGTGGCTGGGGTCCGTGGTGACGCTACTCACCAAGCACCTAGCACCTAAGGTGCAGGTGCCCCCTGCGGGGCTGGGACAACAAGAAAGAGGTCGCTTTAGCTATTGGGGAGGAGACCAGACCGTGGCGCCCCAAGCGGTTAACTTTAGAACTAGATGGATGGGGACAACAAATACAATGGCTCAGCTCTCGGCTGACTTAACCGAACGCGTCGTCAGTGTTCGGCTGGAGTTCGTGTTCTCCGGTGCGGGTGCAGAAGGGGCTCTTTTGTTACCACTCCGGCCTGCATGAACAATGCAGCATGCACGGTGCCCAGCTCAGCACAAAAGCCCAAGTGGGTCAAGCTCGCATCCTCTGACGACTACTTTTGGGAGAGATCCGGCACTTAACGTCAATTCACTAATTGTTGGTATTTTTTCATTACACTCTGCCCCGCGCTCTATTAAAAGCGATGACATGAACATGCCCACACTCTTAGAAAAAAGGGTCAGTATAGTCCTCCCTAAAGGGAGGAACGCTCTTGACACATATGTTTCTTCAGAAAGGGAGAAACTTTCGTCCCTTAAGCAGGGGAGGAAAAGTTCCTCCGTCGACTGCATCTCATTATGGCGGCCACGAATCGAGCAAATCGAGCTCGGTAAGGCTTAACGAGAACACTAAGTCTATTGCACGAAGCGAGAGGAGCAGGAAATAAAAACGTAACACGAGCTTTCCGCGAACTGTATTTATTTCCGAAGTTTCTTTATCCCTGCAGGTAAAGAAACTTACGTTTCAAAAGCATGCAGTCACTCAGTCTTCTCATCGTCAGCACTGCGATGCTCAACGGAGACAACCGGCACTCAGTTCGCGCACTTTATGTCCTACCTTTGCTATTCCTCGAGCCACAATTCCTTCGTCAACCGTTGCGTCAACCGCACATCACGGAGGAGTGAAAATCATTCGCCCGCAAAACCAAAAGCCGCTCTCAAAAAAAAGCAAATCCGAAGCAACCTCTTGGCTTATCTCAGCACGGTAACACGAAATTATGGCGTAGCCGCGTAGCGTAAAGGATGTTAAATCGCTTGCCACCAGATGGCAGGGTCAAGCAGAGTAATCGCACGTAGCTAGGCTAGGTGGCGCTAGGTACCGCCCAATTCATGTTTTACAAAAAAAATATTTTTATTTCCTTACGCCACAATTGCGTTTCCTTTTCTTCGGAATCTCTAACACATGTAGATACGTTGCGCACACTGCAAACATCAGGTCAACATATATTGAACGCATACACAGGCATCGCACATACAAACATCAATACAACAGCACACTACCCCGATCACTACTACCGATCCCTGCGTTTCCGTCTTTTATAGTGGTCGTTTTGAACGTACAGAATTTTTCGGTGACTCCCTGAGCAAAAAAAAAAAAATATTCCGAACATGTTCATTTTTTTTCCAGCAATGTCATACATCTGAGGATATTTTTAATGGCTCAGGGGATGAATCTCTTATTAAAAAGAAGACGCTCGATCATGCCATAATTATTTGAAAGCCAATAAATCGAGCCGCTCCAATATGGTTCCAAGCCATGAGTTTGTTTTCCCGCATGGCCCTTCGTAGCCAGTATTTATATTGTAGTGTTCGTTTTTCTATTTGTGCTGTTCGCGCAAAGCTGCAATTGCCGTCTTGAATTAATCTCTGTAGAGCGGATATCCACTCAGCTGGAAGTGATGCTTCACGGGCACAGAAATCGCTTTTCGATCAACTTGAATGCAGTCAAAGCCACGACTTGCGACAACTGTTAAGTGTACGGAGCTGCGCCGTTGCGAGCTCGAAAACTTCTAGCGCTCATCCCAGCGCGCCACTTAGGGGGCAGTTTCTACAGGAACCGTAATATATTTAAACAGTAAAATAAAGGATAGCGTTTTTTGTTTTTTTTTTCGATTTTGCCTGTCTTTTTTTTTTATGCTAAACTTCCATTATAAATATACGTACTTTCCGTCATACTTTCGTAGTGTTGTCTTTTCCCCAGAGCGCAATCGCTCTCGGGGACCGACAGTCACATTGGCCACTGTACGATAGGAGCTTACCGTTTAGACCAGCGTTCCAACATGACTATCCACACGTCGATCGACTGCACCTAATCCCTCAAGTGGTTTTAAACTCTTTAATGTAAAGCGGAATGTCATCCTGCGACACCCCGGCCCCTCCGATAACGGCCCGACCAGCGGCATCAATGCCCGACAGTTTACGTCATCTCATCTTGTTGTTACACCACTGATACGCGAACACACGGTCACATCGGCGATAATTCCAGTCTTCTGTTCACAACCCACAACACTGCCATCACGATGTCGCTGACACGAAGAAATACAGAACCACGTTGACGATGTTGCTGACACGCAGAAGAATTGCCCAGGCAGCCGGCAGGAAAACCTGCCTTCCTTGGACGCAGTTCCCGCGATTTCCATAACGTCGAAAACGTCGAAACAGTTCCTCGTGGTTTCGCTGCTGTAGTTCCGCGTGTGTCCCGCAAATTAGAGACGGCCGTCTTACCCAGTGTATGTAGCGCTGCTGGCACTGCTCCGGAACTTCGCTGTTTCTAGCGGCTTCGTTAGCTCGTTTGATAAAATTAGTGGTAAAAACGTCAATGCAACCGAAATGTTCTGCACGTTTGGACTAGAAGACGAAATTACAGGCGGCCTTCGCTGCCGCTGAAGCTCAATCAACTCAACATTAATTTATTAAACAACGTGCGCGATGTGCTCGAAAAACGAAACCGAAAGAAGATGGGTCGGGAGGGCGAAAGCTTTCTCCGGTCTGCCTGGAGGAGGAAAACGTCTCGGAGAATAATAAGGACTTTAATTTTCCTTTCATCGGTCTGGGTTTGTTTATGTGTGTTTTGGTAAACAAAAATAAATAAAAAAAAACTTTACAAAAAAAAAAACAAAAAAAAAAACACCCTTTGGGGATCGAATCCTTGACCACTTGGTCAGTAGCGCGATGTTCTACCCCTGCGCCAACTGAACAAGGAGGAAGTCGCCCTCCTCCTTTCATCTGAACTGCCGTTCCTCCCTTCTCTGGGCAACTTGTCCGCAACAAGGAGGAACAGTCGCTTTTGCTACCTTTCTCCTCCCTTCTTTCTTAGAGTGCACAAGGCCTGTGGGCAAGTGCACAGGCCTTGTGTTGGGTAAACACCCAGGTGTGGGGGCAACAAACGGGTCAGAGCGCTACGCCAATAGTGACATCGCTGAATATCACGTCCTGCGGCGCAGCTTAGACGCATCGTTTAACTACAATCCATATTCTCTATATGGGCATTTCACTATAAACGAACTTGGGACACGGATAGGAGTGAATGGATAACAAAGAGAACCCACATAATAGCCACGACAGTGGTCGCACCTTCTTCAAGTAGGTTGCGTTCAGAAAGGCCCACAACGTGGGGAAACTTCGTTGACATTGTGAGAGGTCATCTAGATCGTAGTTCGTTTCCTGTACTGTTCTCTGCTTATCAATGTTCGCTTACAGACAGTGTTCGCGAGAGCAATAAATGCCGGACTGACTACACAAAGAAAGGAAAAGGAAAAAAAAGAAAACCTTGATGTGTTGCTTTAGCGGGGTCAAATATACAAAAAGCAAAACAAATATGTCTACTTCTTTTGTTGTGTGTGTCCACTTCTCATTTCATTCTATTTGTTATTTTTTTGACACTCAAGTCTGCATTGTTGTCGTAGGTCGTTTCCCCGTCTGCGTTGCGCCTCAGGGTGGCATCTTTGCTTCGGTAAAACCACACCTTTTGTTTGAGGATTCTTTTTTTTTTGAGGGGGGGGGGGGGGGGGGGGAGGGGACTCTATAGAAACAAAAGGTGCCTTTGGGAAGGCGAGGGGAAAACCTTCATTGTACGAACTTTGGGTTGAAATATGAGTCCCCATAGGCAAAAAAGCGATATTGTCACGAGCTCAGTCGAAGTCACCGTAGCTGATCGGAGCTGCCAACAGGATTTGGTTGCTCGAAAGAATGTTCACGTTTGCTCGTGCCATGCCCACGCCACTTCATACCGAAAAACTCCGAAAATGGAGGAATGTCAAAAATGTATTTAAGATAATGAGTACGAGATACTCAGAATTGTAATTAAAATATAGTATCAAATACTTTCGATCAAAGGTATTTGCAAGATACCAAGATACTTCAAAAAGTATTTAAGATACAGTATATTGAGTAGAGTATTTGAGATAGGCACAAGTCTGGTTCGATCATCGCGTTTCACGCGTGCCCTGAAAGCTACCATCGACAATATTTCTGTTATAACGTGCCAGGACTCCGAAAAAAAAGTTGTCGGTTTTGCTTTATGCTTGTAAATCGACCGGCACCCGTGCCAACTTTGTTGTATGCAACGTTACTAGATTCTCTTTGGTTGTATGGCTGTATTACTTGCTGTGTTTGTGACTCTTTTTGATTGAATTATACCATGATGAGTTCCAATAAACAGTCTCCTACGGGAAAAAATGCTTTCTTGTCTGAATGTGATCGCCTGGAAATTGTGTCCCGTGACGGGCGCTTCAAATTAAAGCAAAATGCAACGCGAGAACGCGAGGAACAGGGGAACCAAAATACCTAGGGGGCCTCCATCTTTGAAAGCAAAACAACAAAACCGAAGCATAAAAAGTGGTTTAGTTCGCGATATGTGGTGAGGGGCGCTGCATGCAAAAATACTCTCAATACCATGTCTCCCGATTACCACAGGCTTATTCTACAGTGGGTAAACTGTATAGACGCTTTGCAGCAGCTGTGCATGAACGCCGCCATAACTGACCTTCAGTTTTTGTTTCCTCTTATTTCGTTTATTTCACTTCATCATTACCATAGCAGGCCAGGTTATTGCCATATTAGATTCAACTGTGTCCTTTTCTAAAACATCGGCCTTTGTAGAGGATCGTCAACTACCGTTTCAGTTGCTCAGCATCTCGGTAAGACAAGAGAAGGTCAGCAATGGCGGCTGTAATTTAGCGCGTGTGTAAAGCGTCTATATGATAAACTGTGCTCTCCGCAAAACGTGAAGAAAAAAATGTTTTTGATTGTTTTTACGTTTCCGGCAGTGACGTGATGAACGTCACAGCCCCGTATCGACCTCCGAAAAAGGCGTCCCATGCAAGGGCGCAGTCCACAACGTACGACCCACAAGATTCAAGCTTTAATTGCGTCATACAAACAAAGATGCCTTGCTACTAGTAGCATGAAGCAATTGAAAATACACTTGTTTTTTGTAAGAAAATCGCTTCCGAATTGGCTAGATTTTCGAAACATTCGCTCAATAAAATGTTAACGGATTTTAATTTGTGCACATAATATTGAAAGTGTATGCAATAAAAGGAGCTGCTGTCGAGCTTTCTAGTGATATCAAGGTAAATATATTATTCCAATAGGTCACACATAAAACCATGCCATACTTTTCCAACAAATCACCAAAAATCGACATTTATTAAACATTACTTAAAATAACTTAATTTACATTTTAGTAGGCATAATATGACATCTACATCGTGTATAAGTACCATTTACACACCGAAATGGCTCGTAAAATTAGCGAGTGGACGTAAAAAGCAGTAACTTTATTCAAGTATATCGTTTACTCGTCCAATCAGCAAACTCAATTTTCAATTCTCTATTCCTATTCCCATTAGAACTGAAATGATAATTCAAAAACTCATGTCTCTTTAATGAGGAAGTGACAGCTGGTCGGAGAGTAACCGAACGACGGCCACGTTTGCCTAGCTTATTCATAGATGGCGCCACCGATGTCGGCAAGCACAGGTGAGCAGCGCAGGCATTTGGGGAAAGTATGCTTCTCGTGACTCTTGAGGCAAACCAAACCCTGAGAGCAGATGCTGATAGCTAGAAACAATTGTTAATAAGGGTAAGTGATTTGTAAAGCAGCATTTAGCGTCTTAATTTATCACTATCAATTGTGTTACGCTCGCTGAAAACGTGAGTAGAAAATCGAGTTATCAGCTTGCAATCGTTTTCGCGGATATCAAAAAATCGAACTGAAACGCGCTTGAAAGAGGGTTTTATGCGAATTCCGGCACCTTGCAACCATTGCGCGGCTTACCGGCACTGGTGGCGCCATCTCTGAACAAGCTGGACAAACTTGGCCGTCGTCTTATCCCCTTCAAACTGCTGCCGCTCCACCATTGAGAAATTCAGTTTTTGAATCATCATTTTAGTTGTAATGGGGTCAGCAAATTTAAATTTTAGTATATTAGTTGGACTAGCAAAATACGTCTTTGACCAATGTTTAAGCTTGATATCCAATGCCACTGATTTTCATGGGCCATTTTGATGTATACATTTTCTTGGGTGGCACTCTGTATATGCCAGGTGTTTGATTTTAATTCAAACAGGTTTTTAGAAGAAAGTACTCGGTTGATACATGGGTGATATGTGTCGGGTACTCAGACGACGTTAATGGTACCCAATCGACACGCGATGCCCGGCGGATGCTCAGCCGACGATAGCAGTACTCTAGTGATATTGTGCGGGTACTGCCCTGCTTTTGAAACGATACTGTCTAGATATCGTGTGGATGGGAAGAACCGTATATTCGGAGTATTTGCCAACAATATTGTGTAGATACTCGCCTAATATTCTTGTGCTGCTTGGGAGAAGACTCTTTCTCGGTCATGCACGCGGCAACATGACCTTTAAAACCAATCATCAAAAAGTTAATTGGCATATCTTAGTTAATTAGCGTACTGAATATGACGATTATCCCCTCATCTAATGTCCGCCTAGGCTAGTAAATACATGGTCGAAACGGCACTCGTCCCTCATCCTCTTTTTTAGTTTATAGCATGCCGGAATTTAAATCGCACCCTGTATAGGGCATTATCGACAGCTGAGCTCGCTCTAAAATTGGCCGAAAAAATTGGCGCCTGCTTGTACAGGATTTTACAGTTTCATTAAATGGCACATTTTAATAGTGGATTTCACTTTGTGGAATTTCAACCCGGAGCTCCCTAATGAAATGTAAGACCAATATTCTTGCCATGGCCAATGGCGGCCGCCTTTGTTTGTGGCGCCATCTCCCGAAAGACGCAGAAAGCAGACGACACACTCGGTCGAAAAACGATGACGCAGTCGTCGGCTTGCTGCACCTATCGGGAGATGGCGCATTAATACAGATAGCTTCAGAGCTTGGCCAATTGGCGGGGCAACGGTCGCCACCAGCCAACAGCTCCAAGAAAAGAAGGCCGTAGCGCTCTTCTCGTGACGTCGCAAAGTAAGGCCATCGGGGGAGCGCGTCGAAGCGGAGGCAACGCGCGTGGATCGACCGTCGTAAAGCGCTTTTATTCACATGCGCGTGTCTTATTAGCTAGAATGAAAGCTGCACATAGCAACGGGCCTAGAAAACACTTTATTACACGGACAAAATATTACACCCCTAAATAATTGGTACGACATGGCACGAGGCATGCGTATAAGACGTCTATAGAAAAATGTTATTGTTTTAAGTCGAAAACATTGACTCACGCAATTATTGCTGTAGGAATGCATAATTTTTACAGAAATACGTCAAAAAAATGTCAAGACACGCAGTGATTGGACACAGCAAAGCATATCACAGTTAAAAATCAGGTAGACGTAGTCAACGCGAACACGGCTAGACAAGTATCACTTACAATCATGTAAGCGATGCATCGCGTGCAGTCACTGAATTCTTGCATTATACCCCGGCCACATGACAAAATTAATGTAATTTCGATCGAATGAATTTATGGGTCGTCAAATTATCTTGTGTCGCTCGTATAATCACCCAAGACCGCGGGCTGATTATATCCCATATCATTTAATGAAAATATAATAACTTTTCCGTGTGCAGGGGTACTAAACTTACTATTTAGAGCCAACTAATTTACTTCTCCCCAATGGTTTGAGCTGCTTTAGAACAAAATATAACTTATTTTGTATACAATATTCCCGTCGTGTTCAAAAATAGGTTGAATATGATCCACAATATCCGTAAATGACAATCGCACGTTTGTATTTTGAGCCTGGTGGCTGTATTTTTCGTTATAAACGGCCCACTCTGGCAAGCGCTCGGAGAAGGCCCAGCGGAGACCACGTGACATGCAACGCAATCGTGACGTAGGTCGTCTCAGGACGAGCAAAGCTACGGCGAGGCTGGCGTCGAGAGGATGACCTAGTCGTTCCAGCCACCGAAGCGGCTGCTTTTGTATGAATTTTGAGTGACGGGTCAATCTTCTGTAATCTTGTAGGGGGACAATAGCGACTTCTGCGTCACACAAAAGGCATTCTCGGGAAGAGGGGAGTTCCTCCTTTCCCTCTTCTCTTTTATTAATGGCACAGTTATTCAGGTCGAAAAGACATAGCTTTGAACTTCCGAACCACTAAGCATGTAACAAGTAGTGCCTTCTGACAACGAGTTTCCGACAATGACCATCTACGCAATTTTTTATGCAGTGAAGAGCGACAGTAGCTATACATATGCATAAATAATTTCTGATTAAAATAAGCTCGACCACGCCCTCTTTCCGCGGATTGTTTTCTTTAACGATCCATAATATCTGGAAGGGGGAAAGCTGGCTGGAGCCCCCGCCTTCCCCCCCCCCCCCCCCCCCCCCCCCCTCCGTTTTTCTTCTTCCGACGCAACTTGTATGGTAGAACGCTCCTCGACCTCGAGTTGTGTCGGCTTCTGTGCTTTTTGCGAGGCGATTCCTCCGTCACGGGAAATAAACCTCCAGGACAATTACAAACTTAACTTACTATACGCCAGCGTCACTCGGGCGGCGTTCGATCGGATTTCTCCCAGCGTGCAAGGGGTGGGGAGGTAGTTTGCCACGCTTCAAGATTTTCCTGAGCCTCAACCACCTGCCCGCCCCTGGCCGCTTCGAACTGGATGAGTATCGTAAAACAGTGCGTTTGTGTGATCACTACTGCGTGCTGCACGCTAAAGGCACCCCCGGGCTGGCGGTCACAATTACTGATCTACGGTCACACGTCACTCGGCACTGGCAAATAGTCCAGCACATCCGGGACACTAGTCGTCTCATTTAATTGCCTGACCAACTTCGCGGAGTCTAAATATCACACCCTACCTTTTCTAAACCTAATTTCGTGAGATGAAAACCAGTGAGTCGTGAAAACGTTATTTGAAACTGAAACTGGTGGAGGAACATGAAAACCGGACTTCGAACTTTGAAGACTTGAACTTGAAAAAAAGTCAAAATCTTCAAAGGATTTTTTTTTTAGAATTCAACGTTAAAAAAATCGAAACCTTCGAACTTTTCGAACTTTATGTAGAAAGAAATTCGAAACCTTCGAATTGTTCGAACTTCATGTATATAAAAATTCGAAGCGTTTGAATTTTCCAAATTTTATATCCAAATATTCGAACCCGAAATTTCAGAAACCGTGAAACCTTCGAAATTTTTGAATTTGAAACTCCACTGTGATCGAAAGTTGGGAATTTTTCGAATTTGAACCTCGGTCGGTACGAAAATATCAAAATTTTTTGAATTCGAACCTCAGTTCGCTTTGAAAATATCGAAACCTTTCGAAATCGAACCTAGGGTAGTTCGCGACATCCCTAGTCACTAGCCGTCAAGGTTCCTAGACGGGCATTACAAGCGAGACGTTAGCGACATCCACCTGGTGCTCTTTGCTAATCGTCTAATTCGTTTTAAAATTCTTTTTGGAGACTTTGTTAACAAAATATTGGTACGTTCAATGTGATACGGCTCCTTTGAACACATATAGACCAAAAAATTAGCGCCAAGATTTCGTTGTAGTATCCCTTTAATACAGTTGAGAATCTAGTATAAACGCGCTAAAGGCAATAACGTAACATTAGTATAAATAAACACATAAGCACAAACAACGCACTTTCAATAATCACACAAACTTGTTATTCACCTTCCAGAGAAAGCTAGAATATTACCAGGCATATTTACAAATCTCGACGCAACTGCACACGGATAACGACGAAGAACAAGATCCCATTTTATCACGAGATTCAAAAATAAAGAAAAACGACTGCAGCAGTTCACTCGCGTCCTAAATGACCAAGCCCGTAAATAAGTTGTTTCTCACCTGTTGATCGTATCCATACGTCCCACAATAACCGTCACGTAAACATTTGAACACGAACTCCAAGAAGTCTCTCTCTCTTTCTCGAGAGAGAGAGGTCTATCGATAATCGACCAGTGTCATCGTTTACTAGTTTCCACACACGTCACTCAAACCGTTGCTGGACTTGTTCCACAAATCCACGCAAATGCCGTGGTATCAAGCGACCAAATAAAAGAATGACTAGACTACCCGAGATGCGGTGACGACAGAAAAACGACGCGAAGAAGGAAATACGAATCAAAAGAACCACACACGAGAGCAACGGTTGCTCGTGTGCGCTCCCTGCGGCGATGAGTAGATCTCTTCCCCGTTTCATTCCCTTCTGAAATGCCTCAGCGTTCCTTTTCAGACAGTCACTCAGCTCAAACACAACGTAAATTTACCAGAATCAGAGCCTGTATGAGGAAAAAAATGTCACATCGGAGCCGGTTCCTTCGAAAAGTCTGGGGAACTGCGGACTGCACGTAGTCCCGCGGTTACCGGGATAATCATAAATATAAATTTGCTACTTTCAACCTTGGTAGCGGGTTGTATATTACGTTTACATTATATATATTATAAATTGTACAAGACTGCGCTTTAAAACGTTTGTTAATGTCGGATAAACGCTCACGAACTCCACCGCGCCGCCATACAAGAAACTTCTTTTTTTTTTTTCACGTCCATACCAGATATTTTTTCACGTAGTTGCGCCCAACGTTGCTGGAGCAAGCTCCGTTTCACAGCTCCGCCTGCGACCTGCACTCTAAAAAAAAGGGTGTCATGGGGTACACCCATAGGGGGTGTAAGTGCTTTTCACATATACTACACCCTTTTGGGGAATAGATGTGCACCCCAAATATGGGAGTACGTGTACACCCGTTGGTGTGGTGCACATACACACTTTTTTCTACATAAATCTCACTCGAAGGGAACATAGGTGCACCCCATTCAATGGTGTACGGATACACCTCTTTCTACACCCAATGAAATGAAAGGGAACACAGATGCACCCCATTCGATGGTGTACCATTGCACGGCTTCATACACCCGCCTCACTCAAAGGGAACACAGATGCACCCCGCTCAATAGTGTACCATTACTCCCCTTTCTACATCGACTGCTCTCGAAGGGAACACAGGAGCACCCCTTTAGATAGTGTACGGTTACACCTCTTTCTACGCTCACTGAATTCGAAGAGAACGCAGATGCACCCGATTCAAAGGTGCATGGTCACACCGCTTTATGCACCCGTTTAATAACTTCATAAACCTAATTAAGACATCAAGGAAAACAGTAAAAATGTATGCGCCCGGTGATTGCAAAAAGGCAGGTAAACGGACGCACGGGATTGTTTTCAAATCTCATAAAAGTTTTTTAGACAGCCTATTTCGTGAACAAGTACAAACTTGCAAGCAATCCGTGATATCTGAGGACGTACAAAGAAGCTTTAACACAACTGAAAAGATTACTATGCAAACAAGAACCGGGGGTGAGCTTTTAGGTAGTGTCCATTCTGCCAGCAGCCGGTAGAATTATTTCCACGAAATTCCACCGGCAGTCGCCATTAATTCATCGAACGACGTTTCATCGACAGCTCAGATTACCTTTTCTATATTAGCTTCTCTCCTTTCTTTTCTTGTAATGAGCCGCCCCAGAATGTATCTGTGAAGTGACGTGTATGGGTCGGACTGGTGGTTTAATATTTTTGTAATGAGCCGCCGGAGACTGTCGCCACGAAGCGGCGCGAACGGGTGGGCTGGGTCGGTGAGCACGCGCCTCCGAGATACACGCGCCACAAAATGTCCCTACAGCGTGCATTTTGAGTAACGAGTGGCGATGAAACGTTAGTGTCGATGAAGCGTGTCTACAAAACGTGTATCAAAGAAAACGTGTTTTCACAAAACGCCGGGAGATTAAGAAAGTCAGTATTACACCTGTAGTTGTCACATGATTGTAGACAGCTAATGGCAGGCTACTGCCGATAGAATTTCGGGGAAATTATTCTTCCGGCTGCTAGAAAATAGACACTGCCTAATTCTGGAGCTAATCCGGAACAAAACGATCAATTGTAGCAAAGGAGTAGGTTGCAGAGCACTTGCGATGACAATGCCGGATTCGAAATATGTAATCCGAAATATATGTCGACACGGGCACTGCAGCACAACACAAACACAAAAACGAAAGGAAAGGAGTCCGTGAAGATTCAACACGATGTGGCAGAAGCAGTAATTTGCCGAACCGACCACTAAACACATCACATGAATTCCTTGGGCTTTTTTGAAGAAATCCCTTGTTGCCGATATACGCGTAGGACTTTTTAAACACTGGAAATCTTGGTACGCTCGAATACGCTGTCGCGGGCGAAATCTACGGCAGCCCCGCTGGTCGCAGCACAGCACACAGGGAACTAGGCCGGGAAGCAGACATTCCGAGGTCGGGAAAAGCTACTACGTCACCCGTAAAACCTTTACCACATGATCACGCTCCTGCCGTTAACCGCGTTAAGGGGAGTCGAGGGATAAAAAAAGCCTCCGGTTTATTGGTCCGCCAACTGCCCACCTTCGTCCACGCTTTCAGCTTAGGGAGAGAAAGAAAAAGAGTGAAGTAGAAAAATAGCAGCTCCTTCAAGGCCAAAAGGAGGCGCCCTCGCAAAGGCTTATCTTCAGGGGCAACACAACAATGAACAGAACGAAAGGATTTGTCGCTTATATCCTCTTGAAAGTTCGACCCAAAGTTAATAGTGCAGTGGATGCTATCCGTGGCCTTGGCCTTCAAGCAGGTGCCGCGCTCTGCCTTTTCTCTAGCTTGGAGACTGTAGTCACGTGATCCTACCCGGAGACCCGATTGGCCTAAAACAAGCATTGCGTCCACTCTACTGTCAATACCGAGGGTACAGGATAGTTCCATAACTCCTAAGAAACTGCCCCCCCAAAAGTGACCCCCATGGGGGAATCCAAGCACAAGCTGATCGGGGCGCGTGGCTAGCGTGGCGGTGGAGTGGTACACCTAGAGGTTTTTAAGGGAGAGGGGGATGCTCATTGTCGGTGTACAAGCACACTGGCTGGGCAACGGAGGGTGCGTCTTTCAGGAAAAGGGTGCATGAGCGCCTGATGCACCCGACTACACCCTTTTCTTCTTAGAGTGTGCTCTCAGTGGCAGTCACGATAACTAGCAGCGCTGCAGTCGAGTCTTGCTTCCGGATTGTCTAGCCCGCCAAGTTTGAATAACAATACTTGAGCTTTGGCGAGTTGGTGATTCATACTAACACCTCACAGCGCAAGGAAACAGACGCACGCAAGAATAAATTTCAAACACTCGAAGAAAGAACACTCACAATGCGCTGGCTCTGGTCTCTGTGGTGTATTACACTTCATCTTCATCATCTTTTTTTTTTGCTATTACGCACATGGAAGTAAAAAAAAAGGAAGAAAATAAAAAAGAAAAGGAAGCTCTCAACGCAGTGGCGGCAGACAACGCGCGAGACAGGGAAGCAAGATCCGACTACAGCGCCGCTAGTTTTCGTGATTTTCCCACCTGGGAAAATCGCCTTTGCAGGCGAGAATAGGGAGCTGCGAAACTGAGCTTGCTCCAGTAACGTTGGTTGGGCCATGGCCTTCCTTCTCCGACATTATGACATTCTTTTCTAGGAGGCGTTGCGCAAGCGCCGAGCGTGCCCGTCGCGGTAAGAGCGTAAACTAAAAGTGCGACACAGCTGCGACCAATCAGCAGACCTCGACGTCACAATATTGGAAACGACATTTAAAGCGTGAAATAGAAGCGTTCAATCTCGCAGCAGCAATGATCGCAACTACGCAGTTTGCTTTGGCTTGGAGCGCACATTCGTTTATTCTATCGTGGATTATGGACATAATAACAACTTCACATGCGCCGAGTTTTCAGTCCCCAAGAGTTATACCTTTCTACTGCTGCGACGTTAAAATGGCTCAAATTACTCAAAGTCGCACTTTTATAACTAGGGGTGTCGCGAACTTTTGTCGAACCAGATTTTCAGGTCGAACTTTCGGGGTTCGACTGGGTCGACCGGTCCGACGAACCTTCGAACTTTTCACCAGATTCGACCGGTTCGACTTTGTGGACAGTGTGGCCAGACCTTGATACAAGCACGTCTAGGCTTGGAGAATTTATTTTTTATGCAAAGGGTTGTTTTAAGTTTGTGAACAGCTGCAACTAAAATAAACTAATTCTAATCACTGAAAAAGTTAATAACTTACTTTTTTGTACTGTATTAACTGAAATAACCAATCAGCGCTGCCCTTAATTCATCCCTTAGCCATCAATATTTAATTCGAAGCCAACTGGACAGCCTGTCGCGCATGCGCACACGAGTTGAACCTCAATACAAGGTTTGTCGAAATTTCCACTAAAAGTTCGAAAAAGTCGAACCTGGTCGAACTCGAACCTCGGCCGGTTCGCGACACCTCTATTTATAACTCACGACTGGGCTTTAGCTCGTGACTGGCTCACGACTAACGGCTGTTTCGCGGCCTGTGGTTGGCCACGGGATGCGAGCCTATTCAAGCAAATGAATGGCCAAACTCCCCCAATACACGGCACTGAATATCTTTAAGCCACTAATCTGGAAAAAATGGCGCCATTTTTCGAAATAACCGCCGCGCACACTATTGGCCAGTCGACAAGTGACATCTGGCTTTCGGTTTTGGACTACCGGTCGCCATGACATCCCCAAGCTGTAGCTACACTCTAAGAAAGAATGGAGGAAAAAGGCAGCAACGGTGTGTCTTACTACCTTCTACTGACGCGCCCCCAAGCGGACACGAGAAAGAGGGAGGAACGATACAAAACTTGAAAGTATAAAACAGAGAGGACGAGGACGAGAACAGGACATCTTTCATTTAGCAACAACATAGAATGGCACAACGATAAAAAACCACCCCCAAGGGTCTCAGCGTTCTTAAAGAGGGAAAGGAGATACTAGTTATGAAGGAAAGGGAATACACTAAAAGAAAAGTTTGAAAAGCGCATCAGTAATCAAGTTATTTTCGATTAGTTAGAATTAACCTTGGTCATTGTCAGTGATAATGCAGAATTATTCTTGTTTGCCGTCCAAAAAGAGAATTGTACTATAAATATAAGAGTTTAAAAATCTGTAGCGTCACGACGAGGTGTCAATATTCTAGTTATCTCTGGTGTTAAGAATTCGACCTCTGTCTTTGTCAATGATAATGACGGTGCAGAAATGTTGTTGTTAACAGTCCCCATGGCAAATGACTCGATGATTTCTCTCCCAAATCTGTTGTTGTGCCCTCCCAGTATCTTAGTATTAGAAAAATGAGGAGTACAGTCATCGCATGTGCGGCTGTGAACGACAATGGGGTGATACGACTCAGTTGAAGCCTTTGATGCTTCCAAGTTATGTTCTCTGAGTCGGTAATTGACGCATCTCCCAGTCTGTCCAATGTACTGACTGCCACAACTTAGTGGAATCGAATACACCTCCCTTCTTCGAAAAAGTTCGTAGAATGCGAAGAAAGGAAGGTGTATTCGATTCCACTAAGTTGTGGCAGTCAGTACATTGGACAGACTGGGAGATGCGTCAACCACCGACTCAGAGAACATAACTTGGAAGCATCAAAGGCTTCAACTGAGTCGTATCACCCCATTGTCGTTCACAGCCGCACATGCGATGACTGTACTCCTCATTTTTCTAATACTAAGATACTTGGAGGGCACGACAACAGATTTGGGAGAGAAATCATCGAGTCATTTGCCATGGGGACTGTTAACAACGACATTTCTGCACCGTCATTATCATTGACAAAGACAGAGGTCGAATTCTTAACACCAGAGATAACTAGAATATTGACACCTCGTCGTGACGCTACAGATTTTTAAACTCTTATATTTATAGTACAATTCTCTTTTTGGACTGCAAACAAGAATAATTCTGCATTATCACTGACAATGACCAAGGTTAATTCTAACTAATCGAAAATAACTTGATTACTGATGCGCTTTTCAAACTTTTCTTTTAGTGTATTCCCTTTCCTTCATAACTAGTATCTCCTTTCCCTCTTTGAGAACGCTGAGACCCTTGGGGGTGGTTTTTTACCGTTGTGCCATTCTATGTTGTTGCTAAATGAAAGATGTCTTGTTCTCGTCCTCGTCCTCTCTGTTTTATACTTTCAAGTTTTGTATCTATTAACCAACACGCTCGTTTTCAATTGTAAGGGAGGAACGAAATGTTTTTCTCCTTCTCCATGCAGACGGGAGAAAGTTTTCGTCCTCCCGACTCATCTTATTTCGGTTTCGTTTTTCGAGCACGTCGCGCACGTTGTTGCTGAGTTGATTAAGCTTCAGCGGCAGCGAAGGACGCCTGTAATAGACCGATCTCACCAGCCAGTTTGACTACGCCACCGCTGCCGCAATGCATCGAGGGAACTTCAGTCTTTCTGAGCGTGCGAGAACCTCGCTGGAGCTCTGCGCGTGCAGGGCACGAACAGTCTCGTGCACTGCCGATTGCCTCCTGTGAACTAAAGTTATGGCTGCCTCGCGCATGCGTCGAATGCTTGGTGAGATCGGTCTAATAGTCCAAACATGCAGAACATTTCAGTTGCATTGACATTTTTACCACTAATTTTATCAAACGAGCAAACGAAGCCGCTAGAAACAGCGAAGTTCCGGAGCAGTGCAAGCACTATACGTACACTGGGTAAGATGGCCGTCTCCGGATTGCGGGACCCACGCGGAACTACAGTAGCGGAACCACGCGGAACTGTGTCGACGTTTTCGATGTTATGGAAATCGCAGGAACTGCGTCCAAGGCAGGCAACAGCAACTGCTGTTGCCTGTCTTGACTGCAGCAACAGCAACTGCTGTTGCCTGTCTTCACTGCAGCAACAGCAACGACTGTTGAGTTTTCATTTTCGACTGGTGTTCATTTGCTGGCGGAGTCCAGACAGTTACACACTGTTACTTACATCTGAGCTTATTGTCTCACTGTTAGCCACCTAAAAAGAAAAAATAATAATCTTTTTTTTTCTTTTTCAGGCATACTGTTTACACTTGACATCAGACAGTATCATCAGAATGCCATTTTTTTCTGGTGTGCTGATGAATAACAAAGAGCTACAAAGACAACTATATTCAAAGCAGAAAAGACTGATATTGGCACAGCGACAGGGGTATTAGTTGCAACGTGAAGATAACAATTTAAAATTTGAACTTGAGCACTCTCTTGTTGCAGATCAACTTAAAGGGACACTGACACCCCCCAAAAATATTTTTTTTATTTTTTGCCAGGCGCTTCATTATGGTGTCGGAGGACTACCCAAATAATATTTTGCAACAGAGTAGCGTATTTTTTTAATAAAGCCAAAAGACGCAACTGCTCGAAACCGAAACCGAAACCCGACGGAGGTCGGAGAAGTGGAGAGAAGAGAGTGACTGGCGGAAGTCACGTGGCTACACCCGACCGTGCTTTTTTTTTTTTTCCTCCTCTCCGTAGCAGACGACACGACATGCGGCGTGCGATGCGGCGTGCGGTGCTATTCTTTTGCAGTTCTGTTTGTTCCGTTCGTTGTTCTGTACTCCAAGATGAGTTATTTTGTACATTGAGGAGTTGGAGATGAGTAGTGAGTGCCCGTGGTGAATTTCCATGATCGGCTGCGAAAAGAATACACCCAAAATGTTGCGTGAAGAGCTGGCTCACATGTCCTGCATCCGAAAGAAAGTGGCATTGTGCGACAAAGTTTCCGAAAGATCAACGGGATCGGGACCAATGGCTGGCTGCAATTCCTGTAGAACATATACGGCCACCTCGGAAAGCGGACGCTACCTGATTTATATGCTTCTTGCATTTTGTGGAAAGTGATTACATTGAGTTCGCAGGTGTCAAAACGGAAATCCCACACCATTTAATTCAGGGAAGTGTCGTCCACAACATTTGTTTGTTATTTTTTTGTTTGTTTCTTCAGTGATGATTGCAAAAAAAAAAAAAAAAATGGAAAAGATATGTAAACATCGGAAAATGTTTGAAAAAAAAAAAAAAAAGATTCACGGGGGATCGAACCCGGTCCTACCCGTGTGAACCGGACGTCTTTCCCACTGAGCTACTGGGGCATCTCTTTTCTGTTGGATCTCTTTCCTTAGTAATAATTCAGCCGGTAACTAAGTTGGAAAGTGCTGTCGATTTTTCTCTAGCAAAAGCACTCCCGGATCGAAGTCGGGAAGCATCACGCTTTGGGGACATTCGCACCTAGTAAAGAAATTGTACGCGTGCATATTCAACTCGAAGTAGACACGTCGTGCTTGACGTTTGCGCGAGCGATGTCTTCAGCCACGAGAAGGGAGCGACGGCTCGGCGACGTCTTCGTGCAAATCGGCTTGGTGGCCGGGCGTGTCGTACGGGATGAATACCAATTCTTTTGATCAGTCCCAAATTTCTCTTTTAACGGTAGACAGAATTCGCCGGTACCGCGAACGACAGTTCTGAAATAGAGGTCCCACGCCCGTCATTCGCTACCATCGCCGTCCCTGCGAGTCCCACGATACGCGAAACGACGAACGCACAGAATGCTTCCGGTTGTCTGTGGAACTTTTTTTTTTCAAACAACGTATTTACAGCTTTTTAGAAGCCACAAAAAATGGGTTTCATATTTTTTCCTATTTTTAATATTCAGTGTGTGCCTTCAGTGACCCACGACTTTGATTAAATTTGGTGGTCGCATCGATACCTTAGAAAACGGCCCGTGACCGCGAAAAAGAGAGTGAGCGAGACTCGAACCGGCCAGTTCTTGATCGGCGGTCTTCGGGCGGAAAGAAACCGAAATTCGAGCCGCAAATTCTGTTCTGGGTAGTTGAGCTCTCATATGTCATGTACAACTAAAAACCTCGGCGAGCATAAATACCCTGTCAGTGTCCCTTTAAGTGTCTCGAAAAGTCGACTATGAAGTGGACTGCATGAAGTAAAGGCACCCTCAAGAAAGTTTTTAAGATTATAATCTTTCTTGTGGTTTCCATGGTTTCAATGTGGTACTGGGGAATTGGGGTAGTTTTTGCCTATAGAACGCACACTTCATGACTTCAAGTTCGTGTCAGATATAATGCACAAGCTGATGAATTCTTCAGCATACAAGACCAGTCAAACTTGCAGCATATACACACTCGTGCATTCTTATCTTGAGTATGCAACTGAAGTCGGATAGACCCGTCTCATCAAAAAGCTCGATGTTTAGTTTCTTGTGGTTTATACAATTCATTCAGTGTTCAGGTGTACCGTATGACTGTCAGCATTGAAAGATATAAGGGGTTTAGAAGCATTTTATCAGGGATGGGCGGTATTTCAAATACAAGTATTTGAAATACGTATATCAAAAACTGTGTGTATTTTGCATTTGTATTTAATTACAAATTGGGTAATGTATTGGACGTGTGTATTTAAATACTAAAACGGGGGTATTTCAAATACAATTGCAATTAAATACAATTTTGTGGGCGAAAATACATCCCTCAAATTTATTGTCACTGTCGAGAGCAGGAAGAAAACTACGGTCTGCACCGAATGCAGTGTCTCTCAATCAAGCAAAAGCGTTTAGTGACTTTGTGATTACGGTGCTAGTCCAGGGCAAGAATAGTGACGAAATCGACGTTCACAGGCAGACTAGCTAAATAAGTACCTGTGACAACTTGTGATGCTTTCCAGCCTGATTTCCATCCATATTTTTGCCTGGAACATTCTAAATGCGCGGGTCGTCCAGATTTTTATAACTGGTGCGAGTTGCAACAATAAAAAAATTATCTCGCTAGTGCTGCGAGTCTTGGTCGTCTCGGTTCTTTGTTGGCCTATACCAAAATGTAATCGACAAAAAAAAAAACTGCTTAAAGCTCTGTACTTTCGTCGCCTATTACGTCCAAGCTGATTACATTTTTTTAAAAAATTATATTTCTATTACGTTACCAGAGCCTCGCACACTAACTCCCGAGTGTGCGATGCAAAATTAAAATGAGATACCCTGAAACCCGTTGCAGGTGCCCTGAAGTCGCTGACGCAAATTTTGAGGAATGTATTTAAAAAGGTATTTAAAGGAGACCAAATACATTTGGTTGTATATGTATCTTGTTCTTAAATGCTTTTTTGGAAATGTAATTAGATTTGTAATTAAATACATTTTTGACGAAGTATTTTGCATTTGTATTTCGATACATATTGCATGTATTTTGCCCATCCCTGCATTTTATGATATGCAAAAGAGACTGCACCGGTGAGTAAAGCTACCTGCACATTTGTGAAGTGTTAAGAAAAAATTTTGATGGTGTCTAGTGTGCCTCCCTGTCATTTATCTCTTTTCATTCTATGATCTATTTTATTATGCATTCAGAATGTGTTCTCCTTGTAGTGCATACTCCAGACGTGGCCTTTTACTTGGTTGGCAGTTTTGTAAAATAAATGAAATAGTGGCTTTGATCTTTTTCTCTTTAACACTGACACCCACCAAATACATTTTTTTTTAATTTTTTGCCAGGCGATTTATTATGGTATCAGAAGACCACCGAATCAATATTTTGCTACAGCGGCACGTATATTTTTATTCAAAAAAAGAAAAAAGAAAAGAAGGCGTAACTGCTCGAAACCGAAACCGAGACCGGACTGGAAGGGAAGAAGAAATATAAAGGAAGAGAGAGTTCGCTGGAAGCCATGTGGCTCTGCAACTTTTTTTATTTTTTTTTTTTAAATTTTAAGCAACGTATTTGCCGCTTTTCAGTAGCAGCAAAAAATGAATATCATATTCCTTTTCTATATTAAACATTGCGTTTGTGGATTCGATGACCCACGACTTGATTATCTTTGGTGGTTGTGTCTAATGGTGAATTCCACTCGTAGATCTGGAGCGCTTTCCAAAATCCGCGAGGGAGGCAAAATTCCGCTCCGTGGGACCCGCTCCGAATCGACGAGGGGAAGATAAACTTGCATTTTTGGAGCGACCTCCCCCACACCCCTTCCCAACCCTTCTCCCTCCGCCGTACAAAATGGCCGCTGCTCGAACTTGACCAGTCCCACCAACGCCTCAGCCGGCTAATCTTTCCAACGACCAGTGACGACTGTCACTGCTTAGCTGCAGAAGTAACACGCGACACAGACCGGGCGAAATTATACGTACCACGGCGCCCATGTCACAAATAACGAAGACGTCCGCGTTCGGCACCGTCACATACCTTTCGGCCGCCTCGAAGCGGCGGGGCACGGACAGCGATTGCCAGCGGTGGAGTTCAGATTTGTAGTACGACTTTAATAAACACAGAGGTAACAAACCATCACTTGCGCGGTCGTTGCCTGACCACTTCTTGCTTTATTTCACGGGAAAACGCCGACGGAATGCAGTGCAAAAAGGTAAACAATCACTGGCTGCAGAATGAATAGGCCTAACCTTGCGTCTGCCTCCGGTTTTTCTGTCGTTCCTTTTCTCGTTCTTCCTCTCGCGATCACAGAGTCAGCGCTTACGATTTGCCACGCTCCACATTCCCGGCTTTTTATCCCCGATCTACGCGAAGTAGAAGCGTTCGAGCCGTCACAATCCAGAGTAAACAACCGACGCACCCGAACAGATCGGACTCCACGACCCGACCGGCCCGCCGACCTCTCCAACCTCACCGCGCAGGCGCACCGCCGATTTAGACGGAAGTCACGTGGGCCGCTCTGTCAGCTTCCGGAGAGATCCGTGAAACCCCGCAGAGCAAGTTCGGCGGAGTTTGGGGCGCTCCGTGGAGCGGGCGCTGCCAGAGATCTACGAGCGGAAAATGACCAACTTGAGCCAGATCTGCGAGCGGAATATGCGCGCTCCAAATGGAGCGCTTTTGGAGCGCTCGAGATCTGCGAGCGGAATTCACCATAAGCCATAGAAAACGGCACGTGACCACGGAGAAGAGAGTGAGCGCGACTCAAACCGGCCAGTTCAGCGCTTTTCGGGCGGAAAGAAAACGAATTCCGAGCCGCGAATTGTTTTCTGGGCAGTTGGGCTGTCATATGTTATGTAGAAATAAACACTTAGGCGAACATAAATACCCTGTCAGTGTCCCTTTAACGTCATCTGTGCTTGAGTATTTTCATGAAGATTTTTTATCTCGCATTCGCTTGTTTTGCATTCTTCTTTGACTGAGGTTTGACTTTTTTTTACCCCATTTTTTTTTTACTGAAATATCCTGCAACTGGTTCAATCTTTTCTTAGATTTCACGTAGACCCTAGAGGCTTTATATGCATTTAAAAGAAATATTATGTAGGAACATTGACATGTTGAATAGAGAACTTTCAGGTCATTATTAAAATTTTGTAAAAGTGAACCTCGTAAGCACCTGATTAGGTTGTGAAACCAAGCGCTGGTTCCCAAGACTGCACCAGGTTTCTAGCCCCAGGACGCTGGCCCAGGAATCTAAAAGCAGCGTGAATCGCAATCAAACCTAGATTATTTTTTTTCAGTATGAACGATAACAGAAAATGTAGACACTCATAAAATTACGGGGTACGAAAACTAAACGAATACGGAGTTTTCATTTCTGCAAACGGTTTTATTAGATAAAATAACGAAAATAGTATTTATTACCCTCGGATGAGTAGCGGCACTGCGTAGCCCCTTAGCCCGTACCGAAAGGCTCGCGGTGACGCAAATGTTTACAGCATGCGCACAATACACACGCACAGAAATATGAAGCGATTTTTATCATTAATAGTACTGCAGTCAGCGTAAAAATGCAAGCTTAGCGCCAACCACATTGACGCTTCCCCGATTAGGAAGAAAAAGTATCTTGCTTTCTAGGCCGCCTAATGTTTTTAGCGCCCGGAGGCCAAACCCTCCCGAAAGCTCGCCTAGTAAAGATATTAAAAAAGTAGGGAATCATTTGAAATCGGGGAGAATATAATTGCAATATGGCGGTTTGATATGATGATTAAAAACGACTTGCAATTCCTGTGAAGCCGAAGGGTAGACAGACACTAACGAGACACTGACCGATAATGCAACTCGGTAGGGACAATTGGGACGATTACCAAAAGCACTTTTAGGATCCACGGTTAGACGAACGGATTTGGAGAGGGTTCAGGACCGTCGGATGCGATTGCGGGCTCTAAATGAGGTCATTGCCACACTTATATGACGAGAAAAGTCCACACGATCGGCATCCCGCCCGTTCCACCTGACCGAGACGTCGAGACGCTTGGGAACATCCAGAGGGCGCCTCCGTCGGAAACCGGAAGTTAGACGTGGGGTAAGGATGGTTTTTTGGAGCAGGAAAAAGATTGCGCACACGATTCCAAGATACAGGGGTTTTAGGTACCTTTAGAGTAACCGTACATTCTCTGAATATACAGTTACTCTAGATGGCTTTACTTTCATAGCTACGCATTGATAACTGCTTCATGTCCCCTCTCTAATTCTTTAAAATAATTTGTTTTATCTTGAGGATCTTGCTGTTACATTTCTTTTATGCAATACTCGCAGCGTAAGTCGGTTTTGTAGTTGGTAGTCGATCGTCCTTCATGTAATTTATTTACTAAAAAGTAACAAAAAACTATACTGGGGTAAGCCTCCAGGACTGTCCCTTATTAATTTTTCTGTAATCTGTATAAATCGCATTGCTTAATCAGCTGGCCAGGTATACGATCTAGTAATTTTTTATCGCAGCTAGCATATATTAAACCGCGCTAGATCTCTTCCAGCTGCTGGACACAGGAGCAATATGGCTGGATCGTAATCCGCAATTTGACCTACGTACCCAAACTAAGTTTAACGTAAGTAAGCGAAGTATAATGTGGATGTGCCTAACATACCCAAGTTTAGGCAGACAACGTTTTTTTTTTTGGTGATATGTGCGAAGAAAGCCTACGAATGATCAAATTTATAACATGGAATTTCATAATCAGAAAATGCGAGTTTCAAAATCAAAGCATTGCCAAGGCTGCGGGTTTTGAGAGCACGAAGCTCGAGCTGTTCAAGCTATTTTTCGCCCGTGCGTTAGCTTTGAAAGTGTTTCAAAGGTCACTGACAACCCCAGCATTGATATTTGTTTACTTTCGGGACCGACCGCAAATGATCCCTAGACATCGTCCTAAAATATTTAGCTTGGGAACGACGGACTTGCAGAGGAAAACAAATATTTTTTTAAAGAAGAGCCGTATTTTCAAAGTTTCGCCAGAATCATTGACGCAGATGGCGGAATGGTGCACTCCTTGCATTTATTTATTCACTTCAAACCGGAAATGTCATTTAACTTTTTTTCTTTCCCTCCAATCTATCATAGTAATCACGGGCGCTCGCGGCTGCCAACTGGCCAATAGCACGCTTATTGTTCTGTGCACTTACACGTGTGCTTTCCCCGAGTGCAGATAACGTGGTCCTTTTTAGTTCGATTTTTATAGCAGTGTTTTGTTCAATCAATCTTAAACGATTTTTTTTTTATATAGGTAGAGAGGGAAATCATGTGTTCCAGGCTTTGGTGAGCGACGCAAGGCATAAACCGAACTCCTTAATCGCTCGAAAGTTACTCCCTCAATCTCAGACAGGCCATCCGTCACGGAATAACAACTCGTTCGAGCTGTCTAAGACTTCCCAATCGTCCCCGTCCATCTCAGCACCCTTGGCACTACCGCCAAGCGCAGCCATATTGAGAAAACGAAAACAACGCAAGCCAGGAAACCACCGATGCCTCGTCACTAACACCTCCGGGTTCCGCGTTTATATATGTTGAAGTCAGCGCAGTAGTGCATTTATAATAGCGGCAAAAGCATACTTGATTAAAGGCCATCTCAGCTCAATTCCGAAAAATGGGGGATTATGAGTGATTAAAAAAAAAAAACACAAATAAAAGGCACGACGTCAATTCGCGAAAAATGGGATGTGTTTTGTGAAATTTTAATGGACACTGACAGGGTATTTATGTTCGCCAATGTTTTTATTTGTTCGTATCATATGGGAGCAGTACTATCCGGAACACAATTTTCGGCTCGAAATCCGTTTTCTTTCAGCCCGAAATCCGTCTATCGAGAACTGGCCAGTTTGAGTCGCGTTCACCCTCTTCTCCGTGGTCACGTGCCGTTCTCTATTTTTTAGACATAACCACTAACTGTGATCAAAGTCGTGGGTAATCGAAGGCATGCAATCAATAATAAATATAGAAAAGGAAAATGATACCCATTTTTATTTGTGGCTTCTAAAAAGCTGTAAATTCGTTGGTAAAAAAAAAAGTTGCACAGACACGTGACTTTTGCCGAATCTCTCCTCCTCCATATTTTTTCTTCTTCCCGAGTTCAGTTTCAGTTTCGGCTTGAAGCAGTTGCGTTTTTTTATTTTATTAAAAATCTACGCGACGCTGTAGCAAAACAATAATCGAGCAGTCTTCTAACACCAAATTAAGTCACCTGGCAAAAAAAATTTTTTTTTGCCTGGGACATTAACACATTTCAATATATAATGAGGGGTGTTAGTGTCCCTTTAAACGAGAGCAGAAACTGAAACCGAAACTTCAGCTCCGTCTTTGCAACACTGGCCTCGGGCCGCCAAAAACATGGATACCACGTGGTATGGCGGTTGCGTGTACCTCTACGTAACGACGAGACGGGATTGGGGCGGGCAACCGTTGGAACCGGCGTGTGCAAAGCGCAAGTGTCGTCTGCACCGGAGTAACGTTTTGGTGATTTCCGACGACGTCTGCACAACCGCGACATGAGTCCGCACACTTAGTGCGAACATGAACGAAACTCCAAAGGGCCTTATGCTAAACGAAGCGGAACCGGGGGACCGGAACGCGTAATGTCGTACGCAACGATTGGACAGCGCCGCTCCCGAAGAGGGACAAAAATCACAAACACGATGCAACGGCGGCGGTTGTGGCAACGCGGGAGACGGCGCTTTGGGCTACGCCAACACCGTAGCCTTGACTGCGCTGCTTACCGCGCATCAATTCGCCGGCTAGAGTCAACCGATTTCGGCAATTTCGCGCGTTTCAAAGTTTGCCGGACCGTTGAAGAAACATTTAGACAGAACAGGGTCGTAATATTTGACCTTTGGTCTTTGAAGGTAATGCGGAAGAGGACTGCAATGTTTTTTAAAAAAAAAAAAAAAACAAACAACAACAACAAAAACAAAAAAATAAATAAAGTGGAGTTTCTTTGTAACGTCGATATTCATTGTAACAAACATACAACTTCCGACGTCTCAAAATTTCTAAAAAGTGCCCCCGTCTACAACGTCATTAAAAAAACATACAAAAAACAAACAAAAACCGAGGAATTCGAATTGGGGAAGACTACCTGGACTCTTAGCATATTACTTTTATTATTTTTTTTTTCTGCAGGTGAAAAACTTTTTTTGTTGCGATGAATATTTTAGGGGTTATATCACGCGCCTTTGAAGTGTTTCAAACAATAAAGAAGATATCGATGTTGGAGTTGTTAGTGGCCCGTTAAATTAAAAAAAAAAAGACTAATTAAAGGCGCCTTACTTCGTTTTGAGCAAACCAGTCCTGTCCTAGAATATAATTGTACAGACACAAAGAAACTGCCACGCTTAGCCAGACAACTGATTTTGGAGGAGTTTATTTTTTTTCCTCTCGGCCAGGCTTTGAGGATGTCACGTGAAATTTGATTACATACTCCGTTGCAGATGCTAAGAAGCACTTTGTTTGCTGTTTCCGACACGCAACGAGATTCCTTTCAGGTTTCACCCTAAGTAAGTCATCTATCGTGACTCATGATGACTTGTGCCGTGTGTTCTAGCCTGATGATTTTGAACCAGTTGTAATTGCTATTCGTGATCTGCTTGAGTTGTTTCTCCTTGATGTTGTTATGTACTTCATTGCTCCGCACGCCTGGCTCACTTAGCGGCACGTTTGGTGTGGAGAGTGGGGGAAGATGGAGGGTTGGTTCGGCTCACATTGATTAGACTAGGCTCTCAATATCGGAGTCGATTCTCGATGATCTCGTGCACGTGATGTTTTTGATGGCTTCGTCCCGAACCACGAATGTTTGCTCGGGCGATCCCTCCGCAGTTATTGAGAGTACGGCCACCGATCACATTAGGCCTTGGCGTCGTCGCTCACACTGCTCGAAGTGGCCGGGGCGCTCGTACGCTGCAAAAACACGTTGACCTGATATTTGATCTCCTTGCGCAGGTATTCGATCATTTTCATCGATTCGTCGCGTTTCTGCTCGTCGTCGCCACTCTTCTTCAATTGGTTCAGCAGGTATTCCAGCCTCCAACGCAAGGCAAACATGAGCACAGCGAGTCCCATAGTTCGGTCAGCCAGGGTAACTTGAGGTTCTGCATAGGCGAGAGTAGGGAAAAAAGAAAAGTACGCGTTAGTGGGTCAACGATGGAAGCGATTCCCATATACAGTCCGTTTCACTTCAAGCCCTCGGCCGTAGACACTGCTGCGATCTAATGGAACCGATGGAGTGGCGTCAAAAGTGCCTAGTCACGGCGTATATCGTCTCTGTACGTTTGCCGTCACCGACTTAAACAATCACGCGCAATGAAGGTGAGCCGCCGTGATCCGGCGCTTTTCCTGTGATTCATAGCCGGTGACAGGAAACCAACGAATAAAACGAGCACCTAGACGATGCATTGCTGGGACTGGTTGATTGGCGCCATCGCGTTGTAGCCTTGGGCGCGGTGGGACTCGAAGAATGAAACGGGGTTACCGAAAATGTAGGTCGTGTTCAGTCCCGCGGATCCTGTAATTGGTTTGAGCCAATAAAATTACGTCATTGGCCGATGAGCACGTCGAAGAACCAATCAATAGCCAAGATGCGCGAAGACACGAAGTCACGCCCCTCATTTTTTAAGTTGACAGCGACTCTAGGCGAACTTACTGGGCGCAGCGAGGGCCAGGACGGAGAAGGCCATGACAGTCGGAAGCCGCCGCATCTGCGAATTGAAGGGAGATTTTTCGGGTCATAAAATTACCAAAAGAACGCTGTGATTGGCTGGGATTGGTGCCCGCTTAGGGACAGGGCTTGATTATAAAGATACAAAAGGTTCTTATTCTCACTGTTTCACTTTGTTTGCATAGAATTCAGAATAAAGTATATGCCACCCCCCTCCACTTATACCTTAAATGTTTTTTTTTTATGTTGGATACTTGGAAATACAGCTACGCACTTGAGCCGTGTAAATAATATTTTTATATAAAAGTCCGTTCTAGTGCTAGAAAATAGGGATTCAGAATAACGTGGTACGAACGTTTTAGACGGGAAAAATTAAGACACGAAGACTAACAGCACACAGGGCGTTCTTTTTGGGCCATTTTTTTGAATAAACAGTTTTAAGGGAACTACCGAAATTCTAATTGATTTGCGTTCTATGATACCGAGGTAATTACAGTCCACGAGGAAATGATAATATTTTGTCAAGAAAAGCAGTAATTTATAACTTTGGGAATCTGTCCTATAAGATTCAATGAAAAAAACAATTGTCGCACTGTGGAATAAGAACTGTACTCGTGAAAAAAGTTTAAGTATACTGCTTATTAATGTTATAGAATTGTGAACATTGGAATGTTTGTTGTTCAGTGCAAATTATCCCTTTAGAGATGCACTAAGGCTTTCATGTCCAAGAAAGTTGGGGATGAATAAGATTAAGCGTATATGCACGTTTGCATTAGCTTAATATTTCTCTTATCTCTACATCAAGTGTTAGTGGAAGCATTGACAGTGATGTCCGCGTGGCAATTTACAAAACAGATTTGCCCTTGACGCTTCCAGACAAACTTTCAGAGTGCATTCCTTCAAAATGGGTCGGCCTGCAAGATGGACTGCCTGCCGAAAACATGGAAGGCTAGAAATTCAACCACAATTCGCCTTTTGAAATATATTGCAAACGGTACATGAGTCATTCTCACAGAGGAAATGTTTGGACGAATGTTTCTGGTACATCTCACATTAACTAGGACAACTTCGGTGCTTGCTGACGTGCGACAACCAACAGGGACGCGACCTCTACTTCCTTTGTAAGAGAACTTTGTGGAATATATGCTGATGTGAAGGGTCCAAAACGAATGACACATAATAGAAGGAAAAAAGTACTCTGCATTCATCCACATTTTTGGTGCTTTACATTAAGCTTCTTGTTGGTGATTTGAACTAAGCTTGGTGTTTGCTCCGTGTTTCCCCCGTTCTCATGTAATTGTGGGTGGAAACCTTTCTGTTACGCTCTGTTTTCTCTTAAGAGCTGTACAATACGGGACGCGTTATCTGCAGCTCTTGATAACTGTATCTGCCGTTCAGAAGCTCTCTCATCGCATCACATTCGTTAGGCGCATTATCTCATGTATGCATAACTCAAGTAGGTAAACAATCTGCTTCGATGCAAACAAACTAATATGCGGAGGCGTAATGCGTACGGTTCGCTCATAAATGTAAGAAAGCAAAACCAAAAGGGTGCAATATGAACCTTGCTACACGTGCCGCTGGACTGCGCGAGCAATATTATTTCTTAGGGGCGCGACGAAAGTTACGCTAATCTTGAATCGTGAAAAAATAAAGAATAATAGGTTCTGAAATTAAAACAAAAACCTCTTGGTGGGAAAATGTGACCATAACAAAACAGCAAATTGAAGCCAAGTAAATTTTTTTGTTCTTGAGTTTTGGGCTTCAAAATGGTAGAAGGTAGGTCTTCGGATTTGTTCAGTTTTCACGAGTGACACAATTTGTTTGTTTGTTTTATTTCGGACACAAGATCACAAGGAGAAACGACAAAAGACAGATAAGATCTGCCCGACGAGGCCCAGTCCCCTCAGTACACATCATCAGCAGTCAATAGAAAAAACAAATACAAAACATTGAAAAAAAAACATTGGCAAGAAACAGCAGTGCTATATCATTGATACCATTACCTCCACAAGGATTGAAATTACACCTCATATTTTATACAGTCGCTAAAATTGACCAGTTCATAATACTATACACAGTGTATGTAAAGACAAATTGACGTTCAAATTTATTCCGAACAACATCACAGAAGATACCTTTTTAAATCGTATTTGAAGCTGCAACGTGAAGCACTATTTAGTATTATTCCCATAACATCTGGATGTTTGCTTATGAATTGAGGTATCATGCATTTTAGTTTCTGGGTTCCATAGGTTGTTCTTAACCGAGGTATCCTATAGGATTAATGCCTTAAATCATATTGAGCATTATTCCAAAGGAATCTATAAAAAAAGTCTTTTGGTCGTTAATTATGTCGTTCCGTATGTAAATTGAAAGTTTTATATCAAACATTTGGTTAACGTTAAGCAAATTGTGCTTTAAAAAGTGCGGAGCAGTAAGGTTCATGAAATTTAGATTATCTATGCTGAGTATTGACTTTTTTTGCATAATAAAAAACCTTTCGAGGTTTGTCCTAGGTGTCGATCCCCAGACTAATAAAGAGTAATTAAGTTGAGAATGCACTAAGGAGTAATACATTTGCAGTTTTAACCAATCTGGAATCAAAGATCTAGCTTTGTATAAGCCGCCAAGGGATCGAAAGATGTTCTTATGAATTTTATTTATATGGGGGGGGGGGGGGGGGGCTCCATGATAAGCCCCCTTCAGAAAGAAAACCTAAAAACTTATAAAGGGAGACTTGTTCAATTACACTGTTTTGGAACTTTAAGATAATATTACAGTCATCAAGTTTATTTCGTGGCTTGAAAATTACATATTTGGTTTTGCTCACGTTAACCTGTAGCTGATTTGATCCCAGCCAGGAACACTGCTCCCATAGCCACATGCTAGCCACAGTTTCAAGGTCCCTCAAATGATTACCAGAAAAGAACAAACTCGTATCGTCCGCACATAAAATTATATCCGGAGTTTGCGGGATGTTTACAATGTCATTTATATAAATAATAAAGAACAATGGTCCCAGAATAGACCCCTGCGGAACCCCATACGTGATTAGTTCAGGCATTGATCCGTAGCCATTTAGACATGTATACTGCATTATATTCGATGGATAGCTACGGATCAGTTCTTGCGCCACACCTCGGATTCCATAAAAAGGAAGTTTGTGAAACAGGATATCGTGTTTTATTGAATCGAATGCCTTTTTAAAGTAAAAAAATACCCCAACAGTGAATTTTTTTCTTTAAAAATTATTTAACAACTGTTTTTTAATATTTACTAGCGCCATTTCTGTAGATTTGTCCCCCGGAAATCCGTATTGTCCTTTTACAAATACACGTTGTTCACCAAGTAATTTAATGATTCGAGTTTTTATCACATGTTCAAGTACCTTTGAAAGCTGTGGAAGGACAGATATGGGCCTGTAATTGTTAATGTTATCAAGAATGCCTCCTTTGTGTACATAGCTACTTTGGCGATCTTCCTGCCATCTGGAAAAGTTCCTGTAGCCAAAGCATTACTGCATATATGTCGTAAAGGGGAACACAATAAATCTGCGACAGCTTTGATTGGTTCAGCTTTGATATCATCGTCTCTTGCCGCAGTATTATTCCGTAGGGACCTCAGAAAGACAAATATTTCACTTTCGCTGCATGGGATCAAAAAGATAGAACTTGAGACTTTAGGAAAAACATATCTGCCCAAGTCATGCATCGAATCCGCTGCTCCTAATGCAGCGCCGGAGCCCCAAAAATGAGAGTTGAATTTTTCCGCTAATGAAGCATTGCTATACTGATGACCTTCAAAATTAAGAGTATGGGGGTCTTGTTGTTCGATTTACCAATAAGCCTTTCCATTTCCTTTCAAATTTTCTTAGGGTCGTCCGATACGGCAATGAGCTTGTTCTTATAGTATTCTAACCGTGCTTTCTTTAAATCTGTGTTTAATTTTTTTTGTTTATTTTCAATTATTATTGCCTGGTCTTTTGATCGGATAAACTTGTCAAATAATTTATTTCGTTCTGTATTTCGTTTATAAGCTCACGGCTGCTCCATGGTTTTCTAGAGCTTTTGTGCCTTCTTACAAGACGTAGAGGGAATGCACTGTCATAGCTATTTTTATTTTACGTAGAAATATGTCAAAGGATAAATACGGGTTTTCTTCACTATAAACATCCATCCCAACTTATTCCTTCAACTAGAGAACGAAACGTAGCAAGGGTGTCCATACAAAATCTCCGCTGGAATATGGGCGTATCCGAAGTGCGTCTCTTTTCCCTTTTAGCTCGCTGAAAAAAACTAAATATTGGAAGGTGATCACTTAGATTAAAAGCCAAAATGCCAGACGAAATATCAGTGGAGTCATAGCTGGTAATACATACGTCGATCAGAGTTTCACTTTCTAGAGTTATTCTGGTTGGTGAATGAATCACATTTGCGCAGCCAAAAGATTCTATGATATCGCGGAAATGTCGGCATGTAGGGCTTGATGATAGCATATCAATGTTTATATCACCTACTTTAATGACTGGCAAATTCAAAGAGGACGCGTATAATCAAGGACCTCGCAAAAATATTGAAAAAAAGTTATTATTTCACTCTACGGAGGGCGATAAATTGAAGCGATTAGTGTATCAAGACACTTCACGACGATCGATTCGCAATGATCACTAACGTATGAAAATTGAGAGAGGATGATATACTGAAGATTATCCTTATGATAAAGAGAAACTCCCCCTCCCCTGCGATTTGTTCTATACACACCTTAAGACTTACATCGTGTAAAATGGACTATATCACGATCACTCAGGAACCATGTTTCTGTAAATGCCAATATATCAAATTTGTGATCCAGTTTACCCAAACACATCTCAGTTTCAAGCCATTTGTTTCTCAGACTTCTAGCGTTTACATGAAAGACCGACATACTGGCATTTGAAGTCTCGCAGTGTCTATTTTATCTTTTCCAAAACAATGATAACATTTTACTGCTTTAATACTCCATATAGAAGGTTAAAGTTCCCTAGAAGTGTTTTTTTTTCTTGGTTTTATACAAAAACCATTCTTGAACCTTGCAACTTTGACAATAATGGGTCAAGTTTGAATTGAGCTAGTGTTTAATGTACAATGATTTAAGGCAAAAGAAACATACGAAATGAATGCTTTGCATCTAAGCATATTAAAAAAATTATAATATTGTTAATAGAAGTATAGTTCATATACAAGAAACAACACTGTAAACATAACAAGAGCTAAAAGTAGGTAAGTCAAAGTCATTTTAAGAAAATACGTTCTTTTTTAATATATGAAAAGCTTTTCATGTGGTCCTACAGATGCAGCAAAATGTCTTCGCATATATGGTTTCGTCATATTAAGCAGCACGTTTGAAAACCCCAGGTGGCGGGTTCGAGTCCCGGCCGAGGTGCCCGCAATTTGATGGAGGCTTATTGCGGAGAAGGCGCCGTGGAACCGAGCTTTTGGTTGCACGTTAAAAGACCCGCAGGTGATCGAAATTATTCCTCAGTCCTCCACTGGGGCCTGCCAGATGCCCGTCATTGGTTTGGCACGTAAAACCCCCAAATTGTGTTTTAGCACATTTGAAAAGAAGAGGTATTAGTACCTCCATTGTTCGCCGCAAATCTCTGTCATTTCGTTTTTGACTGAAGTATTATTAGTTACTTTTGTAACACAATAGTTTTTTTTAGATCTCAAGTCCACACACAGTTCGTCAAAACTTATATAATGATAGAGTTAGTAGTACAATATGTTAAGGGGTTCTTTAGCACGTTCATTTTGCTTGCTTGGTAAACTACAGAAATTGAAACTGTTTTAAATATCGTTTAAGCGTTGTCATTTGTGATTAACAAACATATACAGGACGTTTCAAAAGATTTCTTTAAGATAATAGATCACTTGTAGTGGAAACATTTCAAAGCGACGGCCCGCCAAGCACGTTAATACGCGTACGTGAATTGTTTCTTTCTTCAATCTACTCCCTTTGCACGATAGCTAATCTAGGCTTGATGAAGCCTCCCAATATCCGTCTTTACTAGCGGCACTTCTACGATGGTGAAATCAAACGTAAAGTTTCAAACCTTTTTGAATGATATGGGGTCAAACTATCAGTTCTGATAGCATCGCGCCGCTTCGGCGCTTGCTTTCACTTTTCTACAATGTACGTATCTTCCGTGTTTTGTCCTTTTTTATATTTTCTTTTTCTCATTGCGATATGAGTACCTCCAACGTTCCCGTAAGCTGCATTGGCTATTTTTCTTCGACGGAAAGTGGGAACGAAAGGGCAATCCACGGGCCGAGCGGGACATAGACATGCCGCAACTCTTTTTAACTCTGAGTGTCGCACCCCCATTTTAGATAGCTGTCGTGATTGTTTATTTAGGAAAGACATGATCGCTTTGAAAAGTAGAAACGGCTACAATAGTACGATCCATGCACGTGATAGAAAACAAGAAGCTAAGGACCACCTGTGATTACCAGGAGGCGCTACCAGAGCTTAAGCTCATGTGCCACCGCCTTCCAGAGCGGCAGCCTTTCCCTTTCATTTTGATTCTCTGGCAAGTTCTATGCTGTCCACATATCTGGTATATCATCCCGTTTTGTTAGACATAGTTAACCAAAACTGAAGGAGGGAGCAAATACTTTTTGAATATTAAACGTGGGCGACCGGGAATTCAGTCTTGAAGAGATAAAGAAACCTTGCCTGTGTGCTGATCCAACTAAGGAGTGCGTTTTACTGACCTGTAAAGTGTGTCCAAAAAGATATGCTTGGACCCTGGAATCGTTGCCAATGGAGGAAAACGAATAAATAAAGTAGCTTTTTGTGAATTTAGCGAACTGCTGAAAAAACCAATGGAGAGTAACACATTTTGCAATGATCCCAGAAAGTACGTAACGAAGTAATTCCCCATCAATTCATGTGACACGCTCAGCAGCTTCCTATGAGCTCAGAAAAGTCGCATCTCAAGGCTCGTTCGACCGTATTGCATTTTGATTTTGCGCAAACCCAGCGTCGTTCTTCCGCGAGCGGTACAATGCTTCCATCGGAAGAACCAAATCGTGCCTACATTCACCTCCGTTGCTACTTTGGAGCGAAAAATCAACAGCTTCGGAGTTATCAGCGACGACATCGTGCAGAATAAAGCATGAACTTTTTGTTAAAATTATAACATACCAGTGATGCCTTATGTTTACTAAATTGCACATAAGGTATATCATAAAGGCTACGGTCGCATTACAAGTATATACCTATATTAATTACGTAAAAGATTTGACAACGGCCCATATCTTTAATCTTAGAACAGAATTACAAATATGTCTTCTTTTCAAACACACTGCTTAATATAACGAAACGGTATATGTCAAATAAATTTTATTTCACGCATAAGAACACAGACAGATTTTTATATAAAAAACTTGAAAAATATAAAAATATACGTATTCCTAACATGACGTTGAATTTTGTATTTTTAGCATTTCTTCCCAAGTTTGCAGTGTTGTTTCTTCTAAATAAACTATACCTAAATTAAAATATTATAATTTTTAAATTGTCTTTGATGCAAGTTTTCATTTGATGTTTGAGCTAGATTCAAACTTGGCTTAGTATTGTCAAGGGTACACGATTCAGGAAGGTTTATTTTATAAACTAAAACAACAACAAACAAAAAAACATACTTCTAAAGAGCTTCGATCCTTCCATACGGAGTCTTCAAACAGTAAAAAAAGTTATAATTGATGTGAAAAAAATTGGATAAATATTTCGAGGCTCTAAAGTGCGTCACTCTAGAAAACCTTTAAAAATGCCAAGACTACTTCTGACATTTGGAAACACAAAACTCAAGAACAAAAAATGTTCCGTAGCTCTAATTTGTAGTTTTGTTTTTGTCGCACATTTTTCACCAAAATATTTATTTTTGAAGAATTGTTTTTAAGAACCATAATTTTTTCTTGTACCATTTGACGTGAAATCACCCCTCGATACTTCTTTTCACAAGTAACGACAACCAATACAAATGAAAAAAAAAAAAAAACAACATTTCACTGGAACGAAATACCGTAGTTCAGTCAACAGCTGTGCGTCGCCATTCGCTTCCTTAGACCTGCACTGTCACGCAGTCGGCGCTTCAAAGAATGTCGCTACTTGTAGTCAGCCTTCATCTAGGAACTTTAGGTGCGACCTCTGTCTGCTGCTTCGAATGGAATAGCGCGGCGTCATTTATAATTTACACACCGTAAAAAAAACCGTCGATCCTTGGTCGACCTTTCCTAGCTTTGTGAAAGCTATGCATGGCGCAGATATCTCTGATTGGAACCACCGTACGCGCACCCCTAATTCTTTTATGTTGTGGACGGCAGCGAAAAGCCTATTGCATATGGCTCGTTAACCCTCGGTGAGGATGAGACGCCGACCAATTGTTCAAGCCGTCATATGCAGAACTGCATTGTATGAGGAACATACACAGGACGCTATAACTCCAGCCTGAGTCTTCTAGACATGCGATGCCGTTGAAACGTTGCGTCCTCCTTCTGTAACGATTTTTTTTTTGTTTCGACGACGTCTGCACAACTCCGGCATAAGTCTGCGCACGTAGTGTCCGCAGTGTGAAAGAAACTCCGAGAGGAAGTAAACACGAACTGTGAGACGACGACCGCGGTTGTAATGCGGGAGAGTGTGGTAACGGCGGAACGGCCGGAAGGCTCCTAAGAAGCGGGCTGCACAGGCGCGTTAAGTGCGATCCAAACCAACGCGTTTTTGTGCGCGCGTAGGTCGTGCGCTTCCCGGAAATTGCGTATTTCCTGACGTTTTTGCGGTTTCCGGGCGGTTTCTGAGTCCCGACCATGCGCGTTGGTTAGGTGCGGTTTCGGGCGAGCGGAGAGCTCCTGCGCCAGACGGCGAAGAAACGCGAAGCTCCAAATGGTGCACTCCACCGTTTGGCCAAGAGGGGAGCGTCCTGCTACGTCACAGCACGTTTTCGTGCACGTTCAGAAAAAGTTAAATCATCCAACTTTCTTATTCGCGCCCGAAAGGCACAAGGAATCAGCGCGATGTCACGAAATACGCAATTTCCGGGTGACGCACAGAGCACGCGCGCACAAAAACGCGTTAGTTTGGATCGCGCTTTACACCAATCACGTAGACACCGCTGAGCGCCGAGAGGAAGCGTTGCTGACGACACTCGTTACGCTTCACCGGAGAAGTAAAAACAAGCAAAAAGGGGCAATCGCGATGACGTTTATCTCAATGATGGCTACGCCTACGTCGTAGCCTCATGACTGCGCTTTTGGTTGGGCCTCGATTCGCCCGCTCGAGTCGGCCGATATCGGCATATGGCGAGTCACAACGTTTGTCGGACTGTTTAAGAAACATTTAGATAGAACTATAGTGCCTTGCAACTCAAGAAGGGAGGGCGAGGGAAAGGAAGGCCTGGAAGGAGGAAGCAGACGGAACGCTGCAGTGGAGAGGCGGAAACCTCCTCCTCTCCCCAGCGTTCCGCCCGCTTCCTCCTTCCCGGCCTTCCTTTCCCTCGCCCTCCCTTCTTTATTTGCAAGGGACTATAGGTCGTAATATTTGACTGACAAAAGAAATAATAAGACAAACACGGAAGGGAAAACATGCCAAGGGTGCAGGCGAGCTGGTGAATATTAACCATGTTGAATTAGCCTAAGACTGGGGTAGAGAAAAACAAAAAAAAAACATCAAAACGTGAAAGAGGCAGAAAATAGACAGGACTATGTCTCAAACTCAGCAGCTCTTTTCTGTCTCTTCTACGATTTAGCGTTTCCCAGTCTCAAGTTAATTCAACGTGGTTCGAAAGGGAAGCCAAGGAGAAGAACGCGAGGGCTGTCGCAGTACGACGCCAGAAGATAAAGAGAAAACAAATACAAAACGAAAAGGGTACTGCAGCAAACGACAACCAGATAGGGAGACGAAGGCCGGGAAGAGGGTAAAATGAGTGAGTCGTGGTGCAAACCGACAGATATTCCGGATTTGTATCCAAGAACTCGTAAGGAAGCCCGCTTCCGGTTATGACGTTACCGGTCCGTTTTTACGGGTTCCGGCACTAGTAGGGAGTTGTAGTAGATCGTTTTTCTCCTTCGCCACGGTATCCCCGAAGAAAACGCCGCAGCTGCGCATGCGCGTCGTTAGCCTTCTCTGCATAGTTCAAGATCTTGTGGCGGATTACGGAGCGCTATCCGGGTGCTTAGCGAGCTGCGGGAACGGTCTACAATTCCCTAGTATTTGGAGTTCAAATATCGCAACTTTTACGTGTCCCGTATGTGACGTATAGGTAGGTACCCGTATTGTGACGTATGCATTCGCATTGAGGAAGTGTCCAATCACGGAGCGGGATTCCTTCCCGCCGCAGAGCACGTGCTCCTTACGTGCTTGACGAACGAACCAATGAACGCCGTCCGCGACGTCTCCGACGCCGGGACGCAGGACCTTTCCCCCAACGCACCCCCCCCTTTTCTCCCCTCACCCCTACCCCAAGAGTGAGTGACAAATGTGCTCAGCTTGCGTACACTATTGACTCTATTTGCCTCCTTAATTTCACTTCAACACCTACAACAACAACAACAACAACGCCGGCGCCGGCCGGTGTATATGCCCGATCATGGGCGCGCAGGGTCGGCCGGCTGCGTTGCTGTCGGCTGCTTGCAGTGATTTTTCTGCGCCGAGTCGCGTCTCTCCCGTCGAAAATTAGTCTAGGTGTTCCCTTTTGCCGTCCGCGACGTCTCTGACACCGGAACACGACTGCTCAACGTTTCCGCACTTGGTCGAGCGGAGCGTGTATTCGAGGTGCCCGTCGAGATCGGTGATGTGGGCTTCCCTCGCGATAGTTTCTGTGGTGCGGTCTATTGTACGACCAAGTCGTACAATAGACCGATCTCACCAAGCGTTCGGCGCATGCGTGACCCCGCCATAACTTTAGTACGCAGAAAACAGGCAGCAGTATACAAGAAGGCTCGTGCCGCCTCATGCTCCACACGCGCAGAGCTCCAGAGAGGTTGTCGCACGTGCGGAAATGCTAAAGCTCCCTCGATGCATTGCGGCAGCGGTGGCGTAGTCAAACTGGCTGGTGAGATCGGTCTATCCCTCTTCGTATTTCGTGCGCCGGAACACGTATTATTTTTTTTTTTTTTTTTACGGTTTGCGGCATACGAATCCGGAAAACGTGTCGGTTTGGGCCGTGCTTTATCTGTGACGCTACAGCCAGGATTATAAATTGACGGCGACAGCTTTGATGTAGTGATCATCATCATCATTATTATTATAAGTATTATAATAATATTATTGGTAATAATAATAATAATAATAATAATAATAATAATAATAGTAATTATTATTTTTCTAATATCACGGCTCAAGCTTGTAGACATTGCTTACTTAAATATAAACAGTTAAGGTGACTTGACGTTTTGTCTTATTAAGATGTTTGGTCTCTTGAAATCGACGAACACTGCGGGCTGGCTTCTTCAATGTCGAGTACGATTTGTAAAAAATTCAAATAAATATCTGGTTGTCCTACGAAAGTCACGCTACAAGATAAAACTTTAGGCATCTGGGTAACGATAACCTTACTCACCAAGATATATTATGAAGCATCGCTATTCTGAATCGTAGCTTTTTTTAGTGGCTCAAAGTGGCCCGTAGCGGTGATTTTTAAAGACTTACCATGCTTTAGCTTGTCTCTGGTGTCTGTTAAGAGCAGAAAATGATCCGGATGCTCGTCAAGCAACGGTGTCACCTCTTATATTTGGACTGGGAGCCGAAGCAGCTGTCTGACGAAAACAACGAAAGAAGCTGACATATCAGTTCTATTGGATGTGCTCGATAAGCAAGCGGGGAAAAGCCTGCTTCCATAGAAATGGTTTATCTACAGCCCCGATAATGGGGAAGCACCCACCTACGTTATTTGTCTCGCTTCCGCAGAAATATAAAAGATGTCGTGTGCGTCACGGAACTAGCCACGAGGTCGCGTGATCGGTATTCTTGCACTTATTCATTGATAAGGTTGCGTGTTTTCAGGGTATATCAAAGGCGACATCATTCCTTTCGGCAGCCGTCCATCCAGGTTAAAGACCTCTCCATCGCTTATCACCCGGGCGAAAAACGCCGAGCCGCAGAGCAGAGCAACAGCGCATGCGCAGAAGGCGTTGCACGGCATAGCAGACGAAGATGGCAGCGCAGAGAAAGCGATTTTCGCAAAGGTCTATAGCGTCTATAGCAGAAGCGTCGAGCGAATATCCCGTGCACACGGCTGTCATGGCGAAATACACTTTTTTTTTTTTTTTGCTTAGTTGCACTGTCAGTCTGGTGGAGACGCTACCGGCATAGGCTGCTTAAAGGGGCACTGACACCTCGTATTTGCTTTTGTTGTCAAAAACTACGCTAGTTGTAGTCATAAACACGCAAAACGAGAAATACCAGAACGCAAAAAAAAAAAAAAAGAAATATATTTATATATTCCCACGCGCGCGCGCGTCTTTTTATTTTTGTCGTTTTGTCTCCCGCTCCGGGCCTCCGCGTACCTTTTATTTGTAACGTAATGGATTGTGAAATTTAGAACCTTTGTAAGTAATATTTCTATCATATTTAACAAGGGCATTCGTAAAACCGTTTCTTTTTTCTTTTTTTTTTTAATGCAATTCTGAACGCAGTACCACCCTTCTTTTTGAAATACAGAAGATCGGAGTTTGGAGTGATGTCGCCTCCTGGCTTTTTATCCTCACTCGGGAAGCATGGCGGCGATCGACGCTTATAGCACTTACGATGATCGGTGTATATGGGGAACCGGACGAAGTTGTCTTTTTTTTAGGTGCCCGACGACCTCTCAGACTTCAAAAAAGAAATCGTCAAACGGTCAAAACAACCGGGTTTGTTGGCTGCGTACCTGGTTTCGATTGTGACCCTTTCGGGGAAGCCTTTGGCCGCTCATGTCGCTCACAGAAGTTCTGCGCGTTCTCTTCGACCTCACACCGTTTCAAAGAATTTCAGATCGCTGAAAGCTTCAAACACGAAAATGAAGCGTCGTCTGCTCACAGCGATAGCGGCTGATCGCACGAAGCGGCTGATCGTGGGACGCGGGTGAACACGACATGGAGGTGTGAGAGAAACTTGAGTTGCAGGATGACTCAATCTTTGACATCACTACACTGGCACGGACAGCGCGGGAACTTCAAACTCGGCTCTGAGCATTTTTTTTTTTTACTTCACAAATAGTGTGTTTTCAAGTTTCGAATTTTGATGGCAATGCCCAGGCATCGTTTTCAATCGTTTTGAACCACAATGAAAAAAAAAGTTCACATGTCAGGTCACTTTTAAAGCCCCTGTACCTGGGACAAGTGGTGCATTCTCCTCCCTCCTCCTCCAAAAAAAAAGAAAAACCTCTTTACCTCGCCTCTAACTTTTGGTTTGCGACGGAGGCTCCCTCTGAATGTTCCCAAGCGCCTCGGTGGGTCTCGGTCAGCTGGAGCGGCCCGATGCCGGTCGTGTGGACTTTTCTCGTCATATAAGTGTGGCAGTGATCTCATTTAGAGCCCGCATCATCAGCCGACCGCCATGAAGCGGCTTTATACTGTAAAACCCTTTATTCTCGCGGCCACTATTTTTCGCGAATCGGTCACAGATGACATAATTGCGACCACTAAATTTCGCGAATTCCAGACGCCTACATTGAAAATCTTAAGGACTAAAATTTTCGCGCGCCCTTAAATTTCGCGAATTCTTCAATTCGCGAAATTCGCGAAATTTGAGGGCTCGCGAACATAAAGGGTTTTACAGTATCTGTTCGTCTAACTGTGGATCCCGACACTGCTTTGGATAATCGTTTTGATCGTCCCTACCGAGTTGCGTTATCCTGTCAGTGCCCCTTGAGTGCTTGTACGACCGCTTAGGCTTTACAGGAACCGCAAGTCGTTTTAATCATCATATCACACCGCCCAATTGCAATTATATTTTCCACCAGTTCAAATAATTCACTACTTCCTTTTAATATGTGTCATTGGCGAGCTTTCAGGAGTGTTTTTCCTAAGGGCGCTAAAAAAACATTAGGCGGCATAGAAAGCATGATACTTTTATTCAATTTTTTTGTTTTAATCGGGGAAGTGTTGACCTCGTTGACGCTAAGCTACCATTTTTAAGCTGCATACTTTACTATTAATGACAAAAATCGCTACGTATCTTTCTGAGCGTGTATTGTGTACATAATGTAAAATTTGCGATACCACTGGCCTCATGAAACCGGCTATTCGGAGCGGCTACTTTTCCATGTGTAATAAATGTTTTCATCGTTTCATGTGAGCAAGCAGTTTTTAGAAATTAAAGCTACGTTTTCGTTTAGTTTCTGAACACTGTAATTTTGTTGATAATAAAAAAGTACAAAAATGAAAACTCCAACTCAACCGCGATTCCCGCTGCATTTAGACTCCCGAGCCAGCGTCTTAGGGCTCTAAGCACATTGCAGGCTCGGGAACTAGAGCTCGCGGTTTAAGTACCTGATCGAGTGTTTGAGAATTTTACTTTTATGCCGTTTTAACTTGGACCTGAATGTGGTCTATTCAAAATGTCAATATTCATACATATTAATTCTTGTAAATGTATTTAAGGACTCTAGATCCTACATCAAATCTGAGGAGAGGGAACCAATTGCAGGTTGTTATTTCAGTTAAATGGAATGGTTAAAATACAAAAAGTATAATCAAATCTTATCCAAAGATGAATGCAAAACAAGCGAAGGCGAAATAAAAATCTCCCTGAACATACACAAGCACAGATTACATTAAGGACAATAAGATCGAAGTCCCATTTTTATTTTTTTTCCACAAAAGTACCAGCCAGGTAAAAGGCCACGGCAGGAGCATGCAATAGAAGTACAACACATGCTGAATATGTAACAGAGTTGATCAGAGAATGAAAAAGGGGGATAAATTATACTAACATACGCCATACACCATAAAATGTTTCTTAACACTTCATAAATGTACAGGCAGCTTTACTGACATGTGAAATCACTTTTGCCTTTCATGAAAAAAATATCGAGGACACCTAAGCACTTCTTATGAGTTGTGAATGCGAAAGCATTAATGTCTCAACTTCTTCTAAACTGTGAAATAAGGAACAATAAAAAAAAAACGGACGAAGACAACAAAATTTTAAACACATCTTAAATTGATTGATTTGAGCACACCAGTAAATAGACTTCCAAACACATGGAGAAAAAGAAAGGGAAAGAAGGAAGTCTAATGCATAAGCAAGACAATCAACGAGTTCATCCTAGACAGCATGAGACACTCCTGGACTCCAACACTCTTGGAAAGGGAACCGCCTCCCTAACAACGACAGCCCCAAGGTCAACACACAGGGAAAGCCTTGTGTGTAGAACCTTGGGGTTTGTTGGCCCCAAAGCTTCTCGGAAAGTTACAGGCGGTGCTGTAGAGAACCGAACTTCCATAGAGCACTCTGGATCGGAACCCTAACTCCTGATGAGTTTAGAGCACTGATACTGCTTCGAGGTTGACTGAGGCACACCTACAACGACTGTCGTCTCTGTTCGTTTATTCAATGTAGAAGTGTGTGTCGTCCCATGGCTCCCCGAGCGAGGTCTGAGCAGCGTCCTACGTACCCTTGCTTCCCCCGCTTGTCCTGGACAGATTGCCGCAGCAACAGCAAGAGCTGTTGAGTTTTAATTTTTGACTGGTCTTTATTTTCTGGCGGAGTGAAGACAGTTACACGCTGTTACTTACACTCGAGCTTATTGTCTCACTTTTGGCCACTTTACAAGACTAAATAATAATATATTTTTCTTTTTCAGGTACACTGTTTACATTTGTCATCAGGCAGTATCATCAGAATGACACTCTTTTTAATGTACTGATGAATAACAAAGAGTTACAAAGACAACTATATTCAATGCAGAAAAAAACTGATATTGGCGCAACGACAGGGGTACAAGTTGCAACGTGAAGAGAATGATTTAAAATTTGATCTTTATCTTTTTCTCGTTGGATATCAACTTAAGTGTCCCGAGAAGTCCACTATGAAGGGGATTGCATGGAGTAAAGACACCCTCGAAACAACACGGCGCCGTTTCGCACGGGAGACAAGAGTTGGCGCAACGAACGCCGCCAACGAACGAGCATACGGCGCCGAGAGCCGGCGTATTTAGCAGACTATCTTTTCGACTCAAAAGCGGGGCGTGTTCCGCAGGCGGCGACAGTCGCAGAAACAAAAACAGACTTGGTAACAACAAGGAACTGCAGTTCCTTGTCTGCTAAAGACGCCAGATCTCGGCGTCGTATGATCTCGGCAGTTGGCGTCGCGACCGCTTGCGCCATCTCTTGTCTCCCATGCGAAACAGCGTCGTGTTGTTTGAAGACCGGTGGCTTCGCTGCGTTTCCATAGGAGCTAAGCCTTTTTCTTTCTTTACTTTTTCCTCAGGTAAGTTGGCTCTTTGCAAGTTGTACAAAAAAAAAATGCACCATCTGTGGGCAACGCTGCACAAAGTCGTAGCGCGATAGGTTAAGAAAATGAATATTGCGGTCGATTTAAAGAGCCTGGCGTCTCCTTAAATCACCCTGTAAATCCCCCCAGAGACGTCGGCACTCAAACCATGTGAAACGAGCGTCTCAAATGTCTTCGGTACCAGAAGCGCAAAGGCGGGATCTGCGCCGGACCACGGGCGTTTTTAGGAGCCCTCCGTTTCCTCAAGACGTATTCCGCAGCCCATCACAACACAGAAACCTCGAGGAGCATGTTTGGGTAAGATATAACTTTGATGGTGGGCGCAACCTTGTAATTCAACAGGAGCACGCAAAACAATTAGCGGAAGGGACGGCCGCCTAGCATTTGTTTTGCATGTGTTGGCCGTCGCAGCACTGTGGTCCTCAAACGAGTTCATTGCACGACCGCCTTGGTCGTGGTTCATAGCAGTGCTCTTCGCCGAGCAGCGTTTTAAATTTCGCGTTCCTTGCTCAGGCAAGAGGTCCCGAGGTGGGATTGCATGCCTCGGCAAATGTATTACCTCCGGGTAGAGATTCTGGCAAGAATGCAAGACGACAAAAAGAGGTTACTTTTCTCTAAGTGGTGCAATGTTGTAAAGGGTCTGTTGCTTTAATAAACGTAGTGGAGGTATTTGCCACCGTGACCTTTACCGGCTTTTACATTCTCATTTACATGTTCCAAAAAAAAAATAAATAAATGTTGTATGAAGTCAGTGTCTCAATGTTTCTCTTTCTAGCTTTCTATAATATGATTCTGAATAATCCCATACTGTTTTAAAGCTAAATATGCTACGTGTGTTTAGATTTAAACATAATATAACTAGGAACATGATCCGTGCACGAGCTTATTCCAAAACATTCTAAAATTGTTTTATAAGATATTGCGTATAAACGTTGAATACAGTTTGCTGTACATTTGCCACTTAAAATATCTACATGTTGCAGAAACATCTGCTGCTGGGAGTCACCATAGAAGTAGGCAACAGAGGTGGCTACATAAAAGAGAAATCTACAAGTACTTGGGATCACTACCTCTGAATAACAAGCGGCAGATTCTCACAGCCATGGCCACTTGTGTGACATTCTTCTCGTGTTTTCAGACGTGCCGTGCAAAAACACTGCAGAAAGCGACCTGTGCGAGGAACCTTTTGAAAAAGCAGCAATCAAAAATTGTGTGGGGCCGACGAGGACTGTGCAATAGCCAGCATCAGGGCCGCCACAGGAATTGACCCCCCTAGACCCGAGACCAGTGGCAATGTCAGTGTTGATTGCCATGTCTTCAAGAACAAGCCGACGAAGCAGTGGTGTAAGGGCCGGCGCAAACAGTAATGTGCAGCTTACAAGAGTGAAAAGGAAGAGGAAAAATAGCCTTAGTAGATGCTTCGGCTCGGTTTTGAAGCAGCCCGACATGCTCCAGTAGAGCAGCCAGAAGAGCCGAGCCACTTGCAGCAGCAGTGAAGGCATTCCTAACTAAAATGGCTCACCAAGGAGCTCTAATCTATATAGCTGTTTGTTTGTTTGTTTGTTTATTTTGAGTGCCCCAAAATAGCCAAAGCCTATACATTGGTGCACCTGTTAGTAACATTTCAGATAGCATATAAACACAAACAAGAAAAGTATGGTCGCCTCACACACCTCTAAAAGAAAAACACAGAAATTGAATAGTTGCAAAGCATGAACATTATTTCAGTACATGAAGCAAGCACTTCCTAAAATGAGGTTGGTTAGGTTGAAAAACGTCAATGCCATCTGATTCCAGAAGATTGAAGTAGTTTTGCAGTCGGTCAGAGGGTGACGTGAAATCGCTGTAATTGACATGGAAAGTGCGACTAGAACGAACATTTCTGCCGGGTATATGATAGTTAATAGATGTGACCAGAGAGCTAATACCGTGATTAGAATGTATGCATTTAAACAAGAATAAAAGGTCACGCGAGCATCGTCTTGATGCAAGGTTGGTGATTTGCAATTGTCTGAGCACTTCGTTGTAATCACATAGATCGTGTGATGGGGATTTAAAATGGTAAGTTCTGGCAAATCTTTTCTGTACGCGTTCCACATTATTGGAAGCTGTAGCACTAAGGCTGTTCTAAGTCACAGTGCAGAAGTCATGTTTTGGAAGAACTATGATTCGATAAAGTACGTAGAAAAGGTAAACACTTGAAAAACACTTACTAAATCTTGAAATTGCATCGAGAAGACGAAAACAAGAGCTCAGAACGTATGTCGCGTGCGAGTTAAAGTTGAGTTTGGAGTCTAGCATCACTCCCAGATCTTTCACAATCGTAACTCGAGTAATCGACGAATTTTCTAAGTAGTAGAGAAAGTGAATTGGATTAGTCTTACGCGTGAAAGATATTACATTTGTTTTTCCAATGTTAAGATCAAGCCCGTTATCTTTACACCATAGACAGATGGCGTTGATATCTTCCTGCAGTAGAGCACAATCATTTAATGACGAAATATTTTTATAGATCTTGAGGTCATCAGCGAACTGCAAAAGGCTCGAATGGCGAATGATGTCTTGGACATCTTTAACAAATATATTAAAAAGAAGAGGTCCCAGATTGGAACCCTGGGGTACACCAGATGGCACAGGAAAAAAACAAGACCTAACATTTGCGTAGCCGACACAGTTTTCTCTTGCAGAAAGATAACTTTCAAACCAAGAACAGTACTCGTCGCTGAGACCAGAAACAGAAAGTTTGTGTAACAGTAAGTTGTGGTTTACACGATCAAATGCCTTGCTACAATCAAAATACACTACGTCAACTTGCTCTTGAGAACAGACTCTGGGGGCAACATCATTTAAAAGACACGCAAGATTTGTTTCAACAGACCTGCCGCTCAAAAAGCCATGTTGAACTTCGGGTATTAAGTGCTTAAACAGTGTGTTAGATGCTTATGAATGATTTTTTCGAATACCTTCGAAAATGCGGAAAGCAATGATATCGGTCTATAGTTTGTGATATTCGTTGAGGTGCCTGATTTAGGAAGAGGGATTACCAAGCCCCTTTTCCAGGCGGTCGGAAAGATACATTGCTTCAGCGACATAGAAAATATGTGGTGTAGAATGGGAGCCAGTATGTCGACACACCCCTTAACTATAAAATTCAGTATGCCATCAAGGCCACAAGATTTTTTAGATGGGAGCTGATGAATTGCCCAAACAACGTCGGCAAGGTCAATTGTCGGAGGAGGAAAATGGTTATGAGTAGTTAGTAAAACCTCCGTGTTTTCGACACTGATTGATGAATAGGTGGACAGAAAAAACTTTGCGAATTGATTGCATATCTTATCAGGATCAGAAGAATATGCTCCGTCAATCATAAGTGAAGCAGTACTCGACCTATCTCGAGTATGCTTTTTGTATTTAATGGCAACAGGCGAAACGCATTGGCTTGAAAGTGAAGATTTGGGATATTCGTCTTTATCATAACTTTCTATCATTAGAACTCTTCTATACCATACAGTTGCGAACTTATATCCACTCTATTTTACAAAAGCAAGGCAAATTAGTTGTTTGTGCTTAGGCAGTGTCTTTATTTGTCTTTGAGTCATTGCAACAATACATTATGCTGTATATGAGAAGTTTAGCCAGTGCAGTATAACTGCTAGCCTGATGATACACAAACGCACAATGGTACGATGCTCATACAGATCGAAATGGATAGGGGAAACACCACCTGGATAACAAGCTAGTACTGATTTCACTACACCTACCATGATTGGCCACAGTTTACAAATTACACATGACTGTTGCATCTGCATTTGGCTGGGTGAAGCACTGATTGACCCCAAGTCCTAGCTTAATGCCGACTGGCCACTCATGTCCAGTCAACGTGCTGCGATGCCGCGGCTGATTAAGGAAGCTAGTGGATACAGTAAATTCACTATGCACATGAAGAAAGGTAAAACACGCAGGCGAGCTGTTGAATGACATCCATAGTAACCCTGAGTCGTAGGAAGAATAAAAAAATAAACAGAACAACGAAGTCCGTTTTTTAATTGTTCCTACAATTCAGGGTTAGTATGGATGTCGCTATGAATGCCTTGCTATCAGGTGGTGCTGGCAAGGACACTAAAGTCCGGATCCCTGCGTTCTGCAGCGAGAGTTTCCGTCTCACATGCTCTTAGCTGCAGTCTACTGATGCACCTGGCCTCCAATACCCCACCACCACAAGGAGGGTGTTTTTATGAAAGCTAGAAGGGGCAATGCTTCTCACACCGATTTGTAAAATCACTGCTGAGCGAATGTTGCCCTGTAGTAATCCTTTCACCACCCAACGCGCAAGCACTTTGCAGAAGCAGATTTGATCGTAGTCTTGCCATACGGTTCGACCGTATGCACCAAGTCACTGGATAACACTCTGCCTCTCAACTCTTCCAAATGCTGTCGTGCTGGTCACCTCCAGGAACACCCCTGATTAGTAGTCGACGCTCACTGAAGCTGGCGACCCTTCACCACAGTCAACAAACCAGACTACCTAAAATTATTTTCCAGAACTTTCCCCAGTTCACTACACGTTCCAGGTCAGGTGGATGTTGGGGTTTGGCAGTTGGGTCTTTGAAAGCACAGGTGCTAACACCTCAAACAGCTTACATTTTCGGTCAGAAAAGTTGCAGGTTTGATTGGCCCTACTATCCCGAATTAAGTGCTAAACAATAAGGTTCACTTCGATGTCTGACCTGGCAGTGGAATATCCGTAGAGTAGCCCCCTCTGAAAAGCAGTGTACTGAAAACTTGATATTTGTTACTGTAGATTTTGAAATGTGATTGGTGCTTATCAAACCTGTCACGAAGGTCTTCAGCTGTCTTCTTACTTTCTTGCAAGATGTCTGGGCACATCACTTGTCTATCAGTCTTGTTATCCGTCAGTAGAGAGAAGGATAACTTCACACGAAAACTAGGACGCATGTCCAGCTGAAGATTTCCGTCCTGGAACAAGAATGCTGCCTTCAAATTCTCCTATGTGGGACTCTCATATCCAACGACTACCTTCCAGTCGATCGTTGGGCCGTGTAGCTTGCAAAGCGCACCAGCGAAAACAGTTCTCATTGTTCTCACTGTTGTGCGTGTGCGTAGTTGCGCTCTGTCTGCGGGAAATGTGATGCAAAGGCCACAGCCTTTCAATGCCCTCTTCTGCCACTTGGCTCAGTACAGCTCCCATCCCGGACGGAGAGGCGCCGCAGGCCAGTACTATGGGACGTAACTCTTCGTAGTATGCTAGAGCAGCTAAGGATTTTAGCAGACCCTTGGCACGATTGTACGCCTCTGCGTCCGTCTTCGTAAAGGCCCACACGTTATCCTTATTCAGAAGGCGATGAAGCGATTCTAACATATGGGTGGACCCTTTCAAGAAACGACCATAGAGCTTCAGAGCTCCCAACAACGACTGAAGCTCTGTCTTGTTCGTCAGTTTTTAAGCTTTCTTGATGGCCTCCACCTTTTCTGCTGAAGGACGGACGTCATCCTTGTTGATAAAGTACCACGGGCACGATACTTCTTTGACTCGAAAAGCACACTTGTCAGCACTCAGACGCAGGCCGTCGTCTTGGATGCGCTGAAGCACCCACTGCAGCCTATGGCCGTACTTGCGACCGTTTGTCCGCCAATGAGAATGTCATTAAAAAAAAAAGTCCCTGCACTCCTTCGAGGCCGTCGAAGAGTTCTTCCATATAACGTTGCAAGATGGCCGCAGCCACGGACACAGCAAACTGTAATCGGGTCACCTCGGAAAGCCCCTTGTGCATTGTTACTATCAACAACAGGGACATGCCCTCGTCGACGCCAAGTTGCTGATAAGCTTGATCCAAGTCAATCCGGGAAAACGCTGAGCAACCTCCCAGCCTTGCTAGTAGCTGTTCCGGGCTGGGTAGCGGATAGGTCTCCCCTTAACGACTAGGTTCAGTGTTCCCTTGTAGCCACGGCAAATTCTCATCTTCCCATTCTTCTTAAGAATTGGGACGATAGGCATTGCCCAATGAGACTGCTTGACCGGAACAAACATACCTTGCTCCACCAACTTCTAGATGGCTTCGTCCACTTTCAGCACAAGTTCGTAATAGTACTTAACGTGCCTTTTAAAATTTGGGTGTGCCTTGATACTCCACTTTAATTCGCACCGGGGGACCCTTGCTCTTCCCTAGCTCGGGCATGAACACTTCCGAGAAGTTTTCGAGAGTTGCCACCTTCGTCCCCAATGCGTGCTGCTGGACTACAGCTGGACGGCTTTCCCCGTCCCAGTTGCGAAAAACGGGGGCTCCATGAAGCTGATGAAGTCCTTCCAAGAAGATTCCTAATGGTTGGAACCAGTCCCGTCCCAAAATGCTGATTCTGGCCCCTTTCGTGACGAGTAGAAGAAGTCGAGTTTCTCTGCCGCCATACTTTACCTGCACTTTCACCTCTCCCACGAGATGCACAGGTTGCTTAGTGTAAGTTCGCAGTGCTCGCGTGCACGGTCGAAGCGCCGCCTTGGAGATTCCTAGCTTGCACATTGTCCTCAGGGTGACAATGGAGCACACGGAACCAGAGTCCACCTTCACAGGTATTTTGTTTCCGTTGACCATGACGGTTGTCATGAACGCTGGCAGGCTACTGGCGATGTGGTGATGTACGTACTGCCCGGCGCGTCCCGATTTGTAAGCACTTGACTTTCCTGCGTAAATGTCGCACTACTTGGCTCAATTTGTTTCCGCTTCTTCTGACGGCAGGCTTGGACGATGTGTCCTTACCCTTTGCAGAAGTGGCTCTGCAAGTTTCAGAAACCACGATTCGTGGCGTCATGGTCGCCACTGCAGGGAGAGCATCGCCGTGTTACCGACTCTTGAGGAGGCTTTGGCGTTCGTCCTGCTTGCTGAGACCCTTGGGCATTTGCTGAATGTGATGAAAATCGGACGTCGATGGCGCAGGCAATGCCCCCCTGATGTGTTGTGCCTGCCGGGTGACATACTCCGATGTGACAGCAGTTTCGAATACCTTTTAAAGTAGAACTTTGGTCCGGCAAGCAGACAACACTGTACCCCTTCGTCCCGAATGCCGCACACCAGATGGTCCCGTATCATGTCTGACAACGTCTCACAAGTCGCAGTGTTTGGAGAGGCGGCGCAGAGCGGCGTTGAAGTCCGCAATGGTTTCTCTGGGCTGCTTGCTGTGCTTATAAAACGCAAAGCGCTGAACAATCACCGATGGGCGCGGTGTAAAGTTGTCAGTAAGCTCTGGCACAATGTTCGCGTAAAAAGTCTCTGCCAGCGTCGCTGGCACACACGAACGCACGATAGCGTATGTTTCCGAATCACAAGTGCTACGGAAGACTGCGCGTTTTCGGGGCTACTCGACGACGTTGTTCGCGGTGAGGAAAAATTCGAGTCGCTGCTGGTACAGGGGCCAAGCTTTAGCCCTGTCCGGGACCACCACTTCGAGATGTCCCAGCCGCCCTATGACAACAACGATAGGCTTTTTGTTACAATAAATGTTTTCCCCCATTGTTTGCAAAAGGAGTAGTTACCACTCATGTAAATTTGGTAGCCGCTGGCGCTGGAACTTGATGTCATAGGTGGCAGTCATCCAGCGACTCTCTATGGCCTGCGGGAATCGTGGGGCAGTTTGGTTATCCCGTGTGTATTTAACCGTTCAGTGGTCTCGGCGGCGCTCACAGTCTTCGGCCAGTCTTGTCCGAGGACGGATGCGATCACATTGAAGTGGAATGCCCCACGACGAGCAAGTTGGCGATGGCTCTGTCCTCTGCAGTCGAGTGTGGCCTTGCAGTGCTGACTCGCTTTCTCTGTGGAATGTTTAGGTGCTAACAAGTCACCTGGCCAATCAAGCACTCTATGTAGCGCCGACATACATTTACAACTCTAGTGATAAATACACCAGGCAGAGGGATGGAGGGACTTGATGTGACACCAGACTTTTTCTCAGATGGAATTTGGGACATTTTCACACCAGCAATCTGGTGTTCTTCTATGACACCAACAATCTGGTGTTCTGTTGTGAGATTAGGTTTTGTTGTGGTGGGGTACCAGAGCACCTGTTGACTGGATGTTGCTTTATTCACAAGGAAGGGTACAATGATAAGTTTGACAATAACGCTGCAGTCGTAATTACTTTATTCATAAAAACCATATTTTGGGAGATAAAAATGTCATCTAATTATATCGCAACAGTAAAAATGAAGGGGATGGCCAGTGGATCGATTTCCTTGTCCAGCTCTTTCAGGGAAGCCTCCTCAAGTAGAAGAATATCAAATCTTTCTTCGAGCTCACCGATGTCGGTTGGATCCGTGGCCAGCAGGACGCCGATCTCTTTGATGATCTCTGTTGTAGCGGATCGCAGAGTAGTCTTCTTTTGCTTCAGGCGGTCCACGCCCTCCTTGCTGGTAGTGGGCATGATCTTGCCGTCAATTCCCAGGTTTCGGCGCCAGAAACTGTAATAATTACTAGCTTTCTTGTTTTGCTACCAGACCATGTCTAACTATCTTTAGCTCGTCGGAAGTCAGGAAAGCGCACCAGCACACATCTTTTCGGCTTCGACTCACAGAAAAGACTCCTTTATTTTCTCAAACTTCAACAAGATGCTGGCGGAAAGGGAAACCCCCGAAGAGGCGAGTGACCCAAGCTGCTCAAGGCCGCCCGGGAAAGTGCTGGGGGCGAGGGGGACACTTCTTGAGCACATAGGAGCCCGCCACGGGGTCTCCGACGACCACCCAGAGGGGCGGAAACGAGCCACCACGTCGAGGGAAGGGGCGTCAGACAGACATTAGTATGTCTGACGCCCCTTCCCCCGATGTGGTGCCTCACGCTCCCGGACGGGAGAACCCCCGACGTGGTGCCTCACGCTACCGGACGGGAGAATCCCCGACGTGGTGCCTCACGCTCCCGGACGGGAGAAAACACGCTCCCGGACGGGAGAAAACACGCTCCCGGATGGGAGAAAGGTCAACTAAAATACAACACTGGTGTCACATCAAACTGCGTGGTGTGCCCACCAAACTGCCTGGTGGGCACAGGAGCCCGTGTCGTGTGACACCAGACTCTCGTAGTGTACCCACCAGGCTGGTGTGCGGGTACACCAGCATTCCTGGTGGGCACACGTCACAAAATCCGGCTATGTTACATTATTCATGTCACAAAATCCGGCTGTGTTACGTTATCCATTCTCCCGGGCTGGACGCGTCCTTTCAAGAAATTCTCGGGGTGTGAGTGCCGGGACCCAGCTTCCACGAAAACGAAGCGATGCTGCCTTTGGGGGAGGATGAAGGGACGAGCGGGCCAGCGTCCAGGGGTTTGGTTTCTTTTTGTTTCGTTTTCCACGCCTGCGTGCTGAAATGCGGGGCCCGTCGAAGGGTGCTCTTCGGGGCAAAGGCGGGCAGTGTGAGCGGGAAACTCGGAAGCAACAGACGGAGAATCGTAAGGTCGAGTGCTTGGAGCTCAACGGTAGCGGCCCAGGTCCGGACTGGGGAAGACTTCGACGACGAAGTGTTTGTGTGTGTGATTGCGTGGCCGCTTCAGGCCGCCCAACCCACCGTGGTACCACCGGGACCACTCCTTCCCCCTTCGGACAGCGCCTCGGAAGACCGTCCCTCCCGGACACTGTGAGACGAGATTTCCCCTCCACTTGAATTTTTCTTTATAGTAATTAAGGTAGCTGTATTTCCGTAGTTGGTTTTTATTCTCACAGGTGTCCGATTGTATTATTCGATAACATGCAAGATCCGAAGTTGTTATTTTTTTCATGTTCGGGGAAGCTCCCGCGTAAGAGATGGTTAATGCATTGTAGAGAGCTGTTGACTTTGGGTTTTGCCCAATTCGTTGTGTGTTAAGTGATTTTATCTTCGCCGCCCGTGCATCGGCCGGGTGAAGTGCGCTCGAGTCCTGTTGTTTTCGCAGCTCGGCACTTGTTAACATTTTTTTTATTGTTTTGTTTGCAGTATTAAAATTTGTTTCGTTGAAAAACTGTGGTCTCCCGTTCATTGGCAAGAATCCACCGAGGCGTGGACATATCGCCTGGTGACAGTCCTTTATGTTTAAGCAAAGAATATCATCAAACCTGTGACAGCACACCAGCCTGGTGTGCTGACTGGTGCGGCACCAGGCCGGGTGAATCCTGTTGTGACAACAGGCTGGTGTCACACCAGGATTCTCTGATGTTACACCAGGATTGCCTGGTGCATTTTTCATTAGAGAATGTACCTGATCACGTCGCTGGTATCACCCAAACGGCTGCTTGAAGACGCAGTACGTTACTTAGTACGGTAGCCTGTCTTGATACCAGCGTTCATTTGCTGAGTATGCTTGGATGCGGTCTGTGCCACTAGTTGCTGTAGCACCAGTACTCAACTGTTCGATAAAAATCCCTCCAAGGCGAGGATCACGGAATGCGTTTACAACGAAGATGACGGCTCCATCAACAGCCGGAGACGCTCGAACCAAGAACAACCCATACCGCCGTGATAGCAACGGCGGAAGCACAATACGGCATCCAGGATCCATCGCAGACGTAGAAGTGAACATTGAAGACGAAGATCAAGCGTGAGAGGCAGCCAGAGCAAGCAAGCACTACCGAAATCACCGAAAAAAGTGATAGCAGGCAAGCTGTCAGCTGTACTGAGGGAGCGCGGGAAGGACGGATTACGGATTGGTTTCGTTACGTTGGCTAAAGCCAGAAAACATCTAGTTTTCGTCACAAACCGAACATATTTAAAATTAGTGTGCGCAACTTTCTATCCCGGTTTTCTGTTATATTTTGTTTTCCCAGCAGACAGCACAAAAGTAGTGTTTCGCCATGTTAAAATTGTTTATTAACGCAAACGTGCTCTATGGTCACGAGACGACTTTTCGACCGCAATCGCAATTAACATCACCTAAATGCCACAAAGAGGCGATTCGAAGATTGGTGGAAATTATCTAGAGAAGATTGAACGATACACAACTAACTAGCACAGCTGGGGACAGGCGAGACATAGAAAAATTGGCACTCCCTTCCGCGTGGCTCCGGTCCAAAGTCTCAACCCTGTCTCCTATTGGGTCCGGTGCTGGGCTAAGACCGGCAAGGTTTGACCGGAGGAAAATTGGCGACTCACTCGCTGGGGGGAAGAGGCGGGGGGGGGGGGGGGGGCATGTTTTTAGTTTTTCTGCCTAATCTCCCGAAGGTTATCTTGGTGATCTGAATGTCATTTGGCGTAAATGTAATTTTAGGTGCCTTCGGACAGGAATATCAGATTTCAAAATCTTCCCTATCCATCTCAGCGCCCTCATCATAACCGCTAAGCGCAGCCATATCTATAGTACGAAAAGAAAGCAAGCCACGAGACGACCGATGCCTCTTCATTAACACTTCCGATCTTCCAGCTTTTATGCTTTGAAGTCAGCGTAGTAGCGCGTTTGCAATGGCGGTAAAAACATACTTGATTGAACGCCATCTCCGCTCAATTCCGAAGATTTCGGGACTATGAGGGATGAAAGAAAAAACACCAATAGAAGGTACAACGTCAATTTCTTGGCAAAAAATGGGATATAATTTATGAAATTTTACTTTAAACATGAGGGTGATTCCATGAGAGATCGAACCAGCAGGACCTGCTGGTTCGATCTCTCATGGAATTTTTCAAAATATTTATTTTTTCTGCTTTTTTTTTTATTTGTGATGTACACACAAATGAATCGCACCAAACTGATCTTTTTGTCTCGAAAACGTGTGCGCCGGCAGATAAGGATATTAGCTCTTCTTATTCGTGAAGAAATATCTCGTTGGTTTCATCAGGTGTACCGGCAGATGAGGATAGGAGCACCTCCAGGCGCCCAAAGCAGTGCTGGCAGACCTGGTCTGTATCCTGCAAATTAGCAGATCCTGCTAGTATGCAGCATCCGCAGTAATTCAACGTCTACAAGCTTGACACTTTGAAAATTTCTGTTGGAAGATATCTTCTTCTTGTGAAGCAATCAAACCGCTACAGTGAAACCGCTACAGTGAACACTGTAGCGGTTTCCGGCTGGGAAACGTGGAAGTGAAAGTCATGAGCTACGCCGACGACGTAGCTGTATTTTGTAGTGACAAGAGGAGCGTGAGTGCTGCGGTGACTTTGGCCAATAGGTTTTGTGAGGCTACAGGGGCTGCCGTAAATTGGTCAAAGTGTCGAGGCTTTTGGCATGGGGCGTGGGCCACGACGCCTTCGGTGTACGAAGGTGTGGGTGGGACAGCGTACCGTGCACATACCTTGGCGTGCCTCTCAACTGTTACCGAAAGAACAAACAATATTGGTCGGGCGTCGCCACCGGCCACGACAGGCGCGCTTCTTGCTGGAAGAGGCGTGATCTGTCGATTTTTGCTAAAGCGACGGTTTGCAACGTGTTTCTGATTTTTAAAGTGTGGTATGTCCTGCCGGCCATTCATTGTGCGCGCGTAAATATACTGAAGTTGCATCGAGTTTTCGCGAAGTTCATCTGGAACTCGTGTTGGGACCCAATGAGACGTGAGAATTTGTTTCACCGTATACGTGATGGTGGGTTGGGGTTGTCGCATTTGTTTGTAAGGCAACTTGTGTCCCGTTTCGTCTTTTTGCGCGATCACGAACACCCATTAATACGTACATTTATCCAAGTAAAACTGGCGCCCCATCTTCCCTTCTTCCTTGTATCTTCGTGTGACTGCGAGCCAATGAGATGGTTGGCTTCCAGAAAGGAGTTGTCGACGCAGTCCTTTTTTTGAATGCGCTTTTTTCTTTAGATTACCTCTCTCTTGTAAGCAAGAAAACACTCAAGCGTGACTTGCTGATCAGTTTATTTCCCAACCCAATGTACCGTGCTGTTGTGTGTAATGCTGCCCAAGACGTTTTGAAGCGAGTGAAGCGCATGTGCATACCCCTGCGGCGAAAACTTTCTTTTTTTAAATTTCACAGCAACACTTTACCTGTGAAGGCGTGGCTAAGAGAAAAGGGGTTAGAAATTCCCTGGTCTGTTGACTGTCCTTTATGCAAAGAACAGGAGACCATTGAACATGTATTTATTTTCTGTTGGGACGCTTTATTTTTTTGGGGATGTACTCCAACGTAGGCTAAAGAAACAGTTTTCCATTAGCCCATTGGGCATACGTTTTTTGGACGTGAGGAACGATGACAATGTACCGCATGACATGTTTTTTCTTCTGGGACTTTTCAGCATATGGTAATCGCGTATGGCAGTGAGGCATGCGGACCCAACTGCGAAGGAAGTTCGGTTTTATTTTTTCAACCTCGTGAAGCGTGTTGAGAGCGTTTTTTTCGGCCTGCGAGCCCAAGCCCGAGTGGCTGAGCGTGCGTGGCCCTCTTCTCGAGATGCGAGAATTTTAATGTGCGCTGCCAAGTGTGCTGCAATGCATTTTTATTTGGAATTTGTACCAGCTGCTTTCTTGCAATAAAGATTAAAAAAATGGAGTGTAGCGTGGTGGATAAGACGTCTGCCTCGTAAGCAAGCAGTCCTGAGTTCGAGCCCCCATGCAAAGGTTTTTTTTTTTTTTTTTTTTTTTTTTTTAAATAGGTTGATTTTTGAGGCGGTGCAATTGATGTGAGCACGGACGCCGGACGGACGCACAAGGCTAGACCCGAAGGAGCTTTGCTCCTAGAAAAATGTTGAGTGGACCTGCTGGTTCGATCTCTCGTGGAACCACCCATCATGAGCAGAACCCGAAACGGAAACTTCGGCTCAGTCTTGCAACATTTGGGCAGGGCGGGATTAGGCTAGGCGGCGCAAGCTACCGCGACCTACAAAAGTAACATCCATCCATCCATCCGTTGCGGGCAACTGTTGGAGCGGGCGTGTGCGGAGCGCCAGTGTCGTCTGCATCCGAGACAACTTTCGATGTCTAGAATATCCGGCGACGTCTGCACAAATGCGGCGTGGTCTTTCAAAGTAATGCCGAAGAAGACTGGACTGTTTTTGTTTAAAAACAAAAATGAGCCGGTGTTGCTTTTTAATGTAAACCATAATTGTAACAGACATACAACTTCCGACGTCTCCAAATTTAAAAAAAAAGTGTCTCCGCCTATTACGTCACCGAAAAAACAAAGAAAATTATTTCGAATTTTGTTTCACGATGAATATTTTAGGGGTCATATCTCGTGGTCCAGAAACGTTACAGACGCTAAAAAAGGTATCGATGTCGGGGTGCCAGTGTCCCTTTAAATTCGAATAGATTTAGATAAAGCACCTTATTTCGTTTCGTGCAAGCCAGTCCTCTCCTAGAATATAATTGTACAGACAAAGAAACTGCCATGCTTAGCCAGACGATTGAGTTTGGAGGCTTTTTTTTTTCTTTTTGCCAGCCTTGACGATGTCACCTGAAATTTTATTACAGATTCTGTCGCAGATGCTAAGAAACATTTTGTTTGCTCTTCCCGACAGGCAACGAGATTCCTTTAGGTTTCACCCTAAGACGTCCATCGTCCATCGTGATGACGTGTGCCGCTTGTTTTAGCCTGATGATTTTGAACCAATTGTAATTGGTATTCGTCGTCTGGTCGAGTTGTTTCTCCTTGATGTTGTTGATGTGTATTTTATTGCTCCGCACGGTCTGGCTCACTTGATGGCATCGTTTGTTGCGGAGGTTGGGGGAAGATGGAGGGTTGGTTCGGTTAACAATAATTAGATTATCCCCCAATCTCGCAGTCGGTTTCCGATGGTCACATGCACGTGATGTTTTGATGGCGTCGTCCCGAACCACGAGTGTTTCCTCGGGCGATCCCTCCACAGTTATTGAGATTACGGCCACCGATCATCTTAGGCCTTGGCGTCGTCGCTCACACTGGTTGAGGTGGCCGGGGCGTTCGTACGCTGCAAGAACACGTTGACCTGATATTTGATCTCTTTGCGCAGGTATTCGATCATTTTCATCGATTCGTCGCGTTTCTGCTCGTCGTCGCCACTCTTCTTCAATTGGTTCAACAGGTATTCCAGCCTCCAACGCAAGGCAAACATCAGCACAGCGAGTCCCATAGTTCGATCAGCCAGGGTAACTTGAGGTCCTGGATAGGCGAGAGTAGGGAGGGAAAAAAGAAAAGCATGCGTTAGTGGGTCAACGATGGAAGCGATTCCATATACACTCCGTTTCACTTCAAGTTCGCTGCCGCAGCCACTGCTGCCATCTAATGGAACGGACGGAGCGGTGTCAAAAGTGCATAGTCACGGCGTATATCGTCCCCTGTACGTTTGCCGTCACCGACTTAAACAATCACGCGCAATGAAGGTGCCGCCGTGATCCGGCGCTTTTCCTGTGCTTTATAGCCGGTGACAGGAAACCAAGGAATAAAAGAGCACCGAGACGATGCATTGCTGGGACTGGTTGATTGGCGCCATCGCGTTGTAGCCTTGGGCGTGGTAGGACTCAAAGAATGAAACGGGGTTACCGAAAATGTAGGTCGTGTTCAGTACCGCGGATCCTGTAATTGGTTTGAGCCAATCACATTGCGTCAGTGGCCGATGAGCACGTCGAAGAATCGATCAATAGACAAGATGCTCGAAGACACTAAGCCACACCCTTTGTTTCTTAAGGTGACTGCTACTGTAGGAGAACTTACTGGGCGCAGCGAGGGCCAGGACGGAGAAGGCCATGATAGTCGGAAGCCGCCGCATCTGCGAATTGAAAAGAGATTTTTCGGTTCATAAATTGACCTAAGGAAAACAGGTATTGGCTAGAGATCGGTGTCCGCTTTATGACGGGGCTTGACAAAAGGTTCCAACGGCCCAAACGGCTGTACATCGCCATACAGAAAATGACGTATACATGTACTTTTTGTGATCTGTGCAACATTTTTAATGTGAAACAATTGACTATCCTATGGAGCGGAGCCGGCGGCGTCTGTAACCGCGAAAGAGATACTCATTGTCCCATTGGCTGAGCGAAACGGCTCCTAGATAGCCATTGGCGGCCGCTTCACGAGAGCGCGCGCTCGGCCGCCGCTCTTGTGTCGGGCGTTGCCGCAGCGGGGGGGAGGGGGGGGGGGGGGAGGGGGCTGTGGCCACTTCACGAGAGCGCGCGCTCGGCTGTCGCTCTCATGTCGGGCGTTGCCGGAGCGGGGGGGGGGGGGGGGGGAGGGGGAGGGGGGCTGCGGCCACTTCACGAGAGCGCGCGCTCGGCCGTCGCTCTCATGTCGGGCGTCGCCGGAGCGGGAGGGGGGGGGGGGGGAGGGGAGAAGGAGGGGGCTGCGGCCACTTTACGAGAGCGCGCGCTCGGCCGTCGCTCTCATGTCGGGCGTCGCCGGAGCGGGGGGGGGGGGGGAGGGGGGAGGGGGCTGCGGCCACTTCACAAGAGCGCGCGCTCGGCCGTCGCTCTCATGTCGGGGGAGGGGGGGGGGGAGGGGGAGGGGGCTGCGGCCACTTTACGAGAGCGCGCGCACGGCCACCTCCCTCGTGTCAGGTGTTGCCGAAGGAAGAAGTGGGAGGGGGGGGGGCGCTGCCCTCTCTGCGCCGAGGAACATGGCGGCGCCCGATGCACCTATATCGTCGGCGGCCGCAACCTCGGCCGTAGCGGAAGTTGACCGTCCACGACAGTACACCGCGGACGAACTAAGGGAGCGGAAGAACGACATTCACGCTTTCGCATTCATAACTGGTAAGTGCTTAGGTGTTCTTGGAATTATCTGTTTTTTTCATCACCGTATTTTCAGCTTTTTGAAGTCCACAAAGTGGGGTTTATATTATCTTTTATCTTTAATATTGACTTGAGTATATTTGGTACAGATAGTAGGAATGCCACGTGACCACGGAAAAGAGAGTAAGCGCGAGTGAAACCGGACAATTCTCGACCGGCCGTGTTTGGTCGGAAAAAGCAAAAAAGAAAACGAATTTCGAGCCGCAAACTGTGTTTTGGGTAGATGGGCTCTTGTAAGTCACGTTCAAATGAAAACCTCGGCGAGCATAAATATACTGTCAGTGTACCCTTAAACGAGTTATAATTAAAAGGGTCATGAAATACATTTTGGGCGGGGATAAATGACTTTAGAATTGGCTACCTAATATCATGTCGTGTAGTGGGTAAAAAAAAGAGGGTAGAAAGTCAAAAGCCAGCTTTTCGGTAAAAACAGTTTAACATATGGCGAACTATTCGTACCCCTTTTCCTTCGAAAGCTCCCCGCCTTTTCACTTTGATACCTCCGCGGTACCAAAGACACGTCAGCGGTACATACATTACGCATAGTACAAGCATCAGGTGAACATACATTGAGCACATACACATACATGTCACATACAAACATCAATACAGCGGCACACCACACTAGCCCGAACACTACACCCGTGCTCTGCGTTTCCGTCTTTTATACTGGTCGTTTTGAACGTGCACGACTTTTTCGGTGGCTGAATAAGCAATAAAAAATATTACCAGCATGTCGATTTTTTTCCAGCAATGCCATACCTCTGAGAGTATTGTGAATGGCTCAGGGGATGAATCTCCTATTAAAAAGCAAACGCTCGATCACACCGTAATTATTTGAAAGCAATAAATCAAGCCGCTCCAATGTGGTTCGAGGCCATGAGTTTGTTTCCCCGCACGGCACGTCGTAGCCTGTATTTCTATTGTAGTGTTTGTTTTTCTATTCGTGCTGTTCGCGCAAAGCTGCAATTGCTGTCTTTAATTAATTTCTGTAGAGCGGATATTCACTTAGCTGGAAGTGATGCTTCACGGGCTGAGAAATCGCTTTTCGATCAACTTGAATGCAGTCAAAGCCGCGACTTGCGGCAGGTGTTAAGTGTACGGAGCTACGCCGTGGCGAGCCCGAAAACTTCTAGCGCTCATCTCAGCGCGCCACTTGGAGGGCAGTTTCTCCAGGAACCGTAGTATATTTAAACAGCAAAATAAAGGGAGCTTCTTTTTTTTCGATTTTACCTACTATTGTTTTCAATGCTAAAATTTCACACAGTAAATATACGTACTTTCCGTCACGATTTCGTACTGTTGTCCTTTTCCCAGAGCGCAATCACTCTCGGGCACAAGAAAACCGACAGCCATATTGGCCACTGTACGATAGGAGCTTACTGTTCAGACCAGCGTTCCAACATGACTATCCGGGCGTCGATCCATTGCACCTAATCCCTCAAGTGGTATTAAACTCTTTAATGTAAAGCGGAATGTCAACCTGCGACAGCCCGCCCCCTCCGATCACGGCCCGACCAGTGGCATCAATGCCCGACGGTTTACGAACTCATCTTGTTGTTACACCACTGATACGCGAACACATGGTCACATCGGCGATAATTCCAGTCTACTGTTCACAACCCACAACAATGCCATCACGATGTTGCTGCTATGTTGCTGACACGCACAAATACACAACCACGTTGAACGCCGGTTGCACCCGGCATCGGAAAACAGAACCGAACTCAGCACGGAAGGCACAGGCAGCCGGCAGCAAAACCTGCCTGTCTTGGACGCAGTTCCTGCGATTTCCATAACGTCAAAAACGTCGACATTGTTCCGCGTGGTTTCGCTACTGTAGTTCCGTGCCGCGTGAGTCCCGCAATCTGGAGACGGCCATCTTACCCAGTGTACGTGGCGCTGCTGGCACTGCTCCGGAACTTTGCTGTTTCTAGCGGCTTCGTTTGCTCGTTTGATAAAATTAGTGATAAAAACGTCAATGCAACCGAAATGTTCTGCACGTTTAGACTAGAAGACGGAATTACAGGCGGCCTTCGCTGCCGCTGAAGCTCAATCAACTCAACAGCTATTTATTAAACAACGTGCGCGACCTGCTCGAAAAACAAAACGAAAGAAGACGAGTCGGGAGGGTAAAAGCTTTCTCCCGTCTGCCTGGAGAAGGAGAAAAACGTTTCTTTCCTCCCCTTTTCTCGTGTCCGCTTGGGGGCGCGTGAGTAGAAGGGAGAAAGACGCGCCGTTGCTACTTTTTTTTCCATTTTTTCTTAGAGTGCACCGATGGCCTAGCATGCCACGACCACGTGATTTTTCAGTTCGCTCTAGAGTTGAAAATTACAGCTAAGGAAGAAGTAGTAAAAAAGTCGTTTCATGGCCCCTTTAATTTACCTGTGCACCACTGCTTTTTTGCCCTTCCGTATTTTGTAACCACTCCTACAGTAGCTCCTCGAACGGAGCTGGTAGTATTTCCAAACACATAAATAATAGATAAATTACACTTATATTCACGTTTGGCGTGGGCTAACAATTGTAATGTAGCGTATGACACGGTATGAATGAGTTGGCCACTTTGAAACGTGGTTTCAGGGAGCGACGACAGCTCGCGCGCTATACGGGAGGCAATTGAATCTAAGGGCTTCGTTGATGCATTGGAACGCGAATGAGGGCCACGCGCATCAGAAAGTCATCGTAAAAAATGCGCAGGAAACGTGCGATGACGAAGCAGTCGAGCATGCGCCATCACTGCTCGAGTTCGGGGAGAACTAAAAGCAAACGAGCTTTCTGGAGGGTAAACGAAACGTACGATGTCCGCAAACTTGGACGCCCCGCCGTATATATCATATCAGCTCCTATCACTTAAGAGTGGTGTCACACGTGCGGCGCCTGACCTTGCACAGAGGTGAGCTTCTGCACATTCGCGTAACGCCTTCCACATCGTAGACTATAGGATGGCAAAGCGTGGAAGGCGATCATTGAAATGGTCTCTATACCTCGCCTTATACAGGACTTGGTTATCGCTGAAAGCTACGGCCCTAGTGAGCCAATCCGATTAGCTCTCGACAGCTGGCATCGAATATTTTGAGCACCATGATTGCTGAAGGGCTACCGCGCATTGGTTTTAGCAGAGGAACATCTTTGAATACAGAAAATGTTTTTCGTTAGATAGTCTACACGTGGACAGGACGTGCTAGGTATTTACTTCGTCCATCTAATATTGTCACGAATGTCAAGTGACAAGGCGGCGAATGACTGAGTAAACTGAACGTTTAATGGCGCGAACTTGTGCCCAGAAATACAAGGAAAAAGAAAGATAACAACAGAGCGTCGCGGGCGTCGAAGGCGGCGAAGCAGCGGGATCGAACGCTGAGGCGAAACTGACTCCGGTTCGCCACGCGGAGCCCCTTATGCACATGCGTAAGCTTCTGAAATTATCGGCGTAGAATGTTTGACGCGTAGAACATTCGGACCTCAAACAAGGATTCTCGAATTTACCAGAAAACTAAATTGCAGGAATAACAAAAGATGCGTCGCTCCCAGGAATCGAACTCTGGCTTTTCGCGTGGGACACGCACGATAGCCGTTAGGCCACGCGCGAGCTGCCTTCTTGGCCAGCTGCGAGCGCGGCATTACTCCCCCCTTTTAAAGAGGGCATCGCCCCGATGCAACACAAAACAAAGCAAATAAAAATAACGGTAAAAGTCATTTGAAACACATAAGGTCCACAGTCCTATCGAGCGTAGTATGGCTTTAGGCGCACGACGTGGACGACTTCAGGTCGTGGTGGGCGGCGTGATGATGTTCTTGTTCCGTCGGGCATAGTAGACCCGTTGCTCTGGGGCAGGGGGCGCGAGCGCTCCCGCAAGACCCGACCATGTTATGATGGCTAAACCACCCAGGTGGCTCTGTAACGTTCCATTTTGCACGTGCCACGTTCGAATGCAAGCATCTGAAGATGCGCGATAACAAAGCCTCTAAAGAAATAAAAATTAAATAAAAAAAATTATGGAGCTCGCGCCCGCAGCGTCCCTTTAAACATTCCTGTCATCTTTGCCTTCTTTCATAGCTTCCGCGAGCACGTAAGTTTCACTTTACGTGATAGCGATGCCGAAGCTACTCGCAAAAGCACGTCCTTCTGAAAGATGCTCTCAATGCACGAGCGCGCGTGCTTGACAGGGACGCTGAAATCTCGCAGCTTGCTCTTGTAGCCATAGAGTTATTTATAATGTACGCTAGAGGTTCAACTGGCGCTAGCGTCTATGCAACTTCCGTGACGGAAATTGAAGCAGACAGCAACCAGTCTACTTTTGCGGTGCTCCTGTGCATTCCTATGGGAAAACTCGCGTGCAATTTGACTCTTCGCCGGAGAATAACACAGAACACTGTGGTCATTTGGGCCGTACCGAATAGCATGTACCTTGATTAACACTGTAAAAGTGTAAATGCTTTGGTTAGCGCATTTTTCTTCATCATTGAACGATATTTAACTTCGCTACATTTCAGTCCCAAACGTGTGTTCCGCAGCAGGTGTGTAAAAACAAGCGACGATTCGATGCAAAACTACAATCGAAGCGAACATAGAGTGTGTTCAAGGCTCGCCAGCATTCCGGTGACGCTTGCATATTGATAATATGCCAGTCCAGTCACTATATGGAAATGATCCCGTCGTGCATGAGCGGATAAAAACCTTCAAAACGTAGAGAATGAGTCCGTGGGGGCTATGAAAGGTGTCTCTTCGTATTGTTGTCTCTGCCGGGCAACTTTTATCGCTCACTTGTTCTCAAAGATATCGAGCGCGCGGGTGACATTTCGAACGTAGAACAAGTAGCTTCGCTCAGGGCAAAAAGAATAAAGAGGTACTCACTTATTTAAAATCGGACTAGATTATGTGGCCTTCAATTTATTGTGATCGTACATGCACTGTGAGTTACTGATCCAGTGTTGCTGCGTAGTTCTTGCGCTGGCTCTTGATTTTCCAGAAGTCCTTCGTTCGTTTGGCATGTGTATCCCCCATGCTGGAAATCGCCGACACCGTGTTCGCGCTAACAGTGACCGACAGTGCACGTAAATACACGTACGAAGCCGCTTTTGCACCGTTTTAATGCGATGGATTCAAAAGAAAAATGCCGTAACCGACCAGTTATTTCGTCGGCCTGACTGGGAAATGCTCCAAGCTACCTAGTACGTACAAATTATTTGGGTTATTTGCTCTTATGATCGAGCGCAGGGAGAAAATGCACTCACTTTTTCCCATAGAAATGCATTACCGGAAGTCAATTTTCAACTAGCGCCACTTGAACCTCTAGCGTACATTATAATACCTCTATGCTTGTAGCCTCCGCTACGCTGGAACTTAGAATGGAACGGAGTAGAAAAAAACTCTAGTGGGGAAACGCATTGACGCATATTCGAAACCCGAGCCAAATATTCTATTTTGCTCGCCTGGAGCGCTACTCAAAACTTGAGAGCTACGGGTCTATCACCTCGTAGTTCAGATCTCCAAGTTAACGAAGTACCTTGTAGGGTCCGAAATACCGTTTCAGGAGTTTCTCGCTGAGACCACGGCGGCGAATCGGTGTCCAGACCCATACCCGGTCTCTGGGCTTGAAGTGGACGTTCCGACGACGAAGGTTGTACCGGGTAGCGTTGACACGTTGTTGATCTTCGATTCGGAGTCGGGCGAGCTGGCGAACTTCTTCGGCTCCTTGAGCAACCACTTGGGCGTCGGGGCTTCCATCGTCAGCTGGTTCGCGGGGTGGCATCGCGTCGAGCACGGTCGTTACTTTCCTGCCATGCACCAGCTGAAAGGATGTCACCCCGGTGGTCTCTTGCACGGCCGTGTTGTGGGCAAATGTAACGTATGGCAACACCTCGTCCCATGTCTTGTGCTCCATGTCGACGTACATGGAGACCATGTCGGCGATGGTTTTGTAAAGTCTCTCTGTCAGCCCGTTGGTCTTCAGGTGGTGCGCCGTGGTGCGCCGGTGGCTGGTGTGGCTGAGACGAAGGAGTTTTTGCGTCAGCTGGGCCATGAACGATGATCCACGGTCTGAGATCAGAACTTCGGGAGCGCCGTGCCGGAGGACGATGGATTCGATAAAAAAACTTGGCGACTTCTAGAATTATAGGATTTACAAGAAAACTAAATTGCAGGAATAACAGAATATGCGTCGCTCCCATGAATCGAACCCTGGTTTTTCGCGTGGGAGGCAGGCACGATAACCGTTAGGCCACGCGCGCACTGCCTCCTTGGCCAGCTGCGCGCGCGGCAATATTACTTTGGTAAAAAGAAACAAAAGCACACGACACGTTTTTAGTTTTTAAGCAAACAGCACTGTATACGCCGACCAATAAAACAATACGAATGTAGAGTTATATCTTTTTCAGGGGTCTTTATTGTCTTTATAATTTGTATAATTTCAGGAGAAAAAGAAAATGGTGAACTTTTTTATATTCTAGGTATCGCGACCGTATTTTCGGCCACTTATTAATAATTTTACGACAACAAGCAACGGGCGTTTTTTGCCATCGAGATTAAGCTTGATTGATTTTGAGCGTCAATCATGGGGCAACGGGGGCGAAAGCCGCACACCGGCACACGGACAGCCGCAGCTTTCCTTGCTGTCTAACGACCGCCGTGAAACAACGTGAGCTTCGAAAAACGCACTTGGCGGCAACTACAGCTTTAACGAATGATTTCGAGAAACAAACTTTTTCTTTATAGTCCGCACCCTCAGAATGTCGGCACAGCGTGCAATATCAACTTTGAAACATGCATAGTCCGCACACCTATGGTATGAAACATACGATTGAATAATCCATTCTATATCATATATCGAATAAATTTCAAAATAGTCTCTTCATCATTATTATTACAGTGTCCGAAAAAAAAAAACAAACAAGGCTCATAAAAAAAAAGGGGGCTGCAAAAATTGTTTAGGTGTATGTTCTCCCCTCTGATATCCTAATGCTTCTAAAGGATGTTTGAAGCAACTACACGCACTGACGCGATGCTGCATACGGTCACACTTGTTAATATTTTGTGCAAGTGGAGTTGAAAATGCGCTCTGAAAATACTTTTGGATAAACTCAAACGAATAAAAAAAATGGCGAGCCATTCCAACTTGTGATGGTGAGGATGGCGAGCGTAGACGTGGCCGACGCGGGTCACATTGCAGCAAATCTTAAAAAAATCCTTTATTATCTACCTGACGGCCTAATGATCTCGAAAATGGTGCTTATTGATAACCAATCTACTGAATAGACCTATTGCTAAATTACTCAAGCATCAAGGAGAATGCAGGAAATGTTGTCCCACGCGCCGCACGCGCCGGCGTCTGCAGCAGTAACTGTTCTAAAGCAAAGGCCTAAAACAAATTGCATCTTGCACGCGCGCTTGTCAACGATTTTTTTTAGCTACTTACTTTCATTCTTTTATTCGGGGAAGGTGTGTGCGTGCGGCGCGTGCGGCGGTGCGAGCGTAGAGTTTTTAGTTACTGCACACGAAAAGCCACGGAACCCTAGCCATAAACAGCTTCGCTGTAAAAAGAGGGCTTTCTATTGGCCTCGAGACCCAGATCGAATTGTGTGGAAGCGTGCTTTTGTTTGTCCATGGTTGTCTATGAGGCACGTGGTGATTCTACCTGTCCATAATGCGGGTGGAAACAAAGAATCCACACTAACGGCACGGAATAGGGGGGATCGGTGGCCGAGTGGTCTAGCCTACACCAGCTCGGAGCACGTGGAACGAAAGCTCGCGTTGGAGAATCCAGGATCCTGGGCTCAATCCCCACCTCTGCCCGTCTCGGTCTGGATGAGCATCGTACCGGCGTACTGCGTGATGTACGTTAAAGACCCCGGGCAAGCGGTTGTGCTGCACAGGAAAAAATTTCTCATCTACAGCTGGAAAACTCGTCACCCGTTGAGGCAGACCAAGTTGTAGGCTTTATAAACATACAGACAACATAGTTGTGTGGCTCAGAGTACGGGCAAGGGTACGGAGCACGAGCTCTTAGCAGTAGGTTCCAGTGCGCGAGCGCTGCATTGGCGCCTGACGTGTCTTCGGCCTCTCGTGCGTGGCATTCCTCTCGCTCCAAGGAAGTGTAAAACAAAGCGTAGTTCTGCTTTTCACCATATATGCCGTGTCGATCAAATCTCGAAGCGAATACCGCTTCTCCTCACGCCAAAGGTTGTTTCGTATCAGTTGCTATTATCAGTGTATAGATATCGAACATCGAGCCGATCTCTACGGTTCATACCTTGCTGGTCTCAAAGCTCCAATGAACATTCCATGAGCAGTATCAATGCACTATAACCCGGTGATTGTCGTCGGTTGTCGTTTGTATTAGGCGTAGTCCGTCTGGTGACACTGCGCGCGTCCCCATGGGGGGACTCGCCATCTTTCTTGTCAGGCGCGTGCTGACGCAGAGCGATGACACCACACCAGGATTATGGAGAGCCAGCGACAACTTCAATGGAGGGCTTATTTTTGTCATTATCATAAAAAAGCACGTTGGAAGCTCATCGCATCCTTAATTTTGAGCAGATGAGGTGATTTGACGTCGTGTCACATCAAGATGCTCGGTCCCTTACGAATCGACGCAGAGCGCTGGTTGGTTCCGTCAACGTCGTCGAGTATGCTTTGTAAATAATTTAAATAAATATCTAGTTGCCCTTCGAAATGCACGATAGATGATAAAGCTTTAAACCCGAGTCAAATTGCCTACAAATCATACAAAATACAGCATGCAAACATCAGTCACTCGATAACCGTGGTTCGAATTCCGCGTGCCAAAATTCTCCTTGAACTCGTTTCCATGCGGCATTCTAAGCACGGATCTCGCGGTGACCAGTGGTCGGTCGAATCTGTTTACAGACTGTTCCTTGCGTGATTTACAAGCAGTGTTACCCCGGCTTGAGGCAGCTGGGCAACCATACTTTTACGCACCAAGATGCATGAATAGTCCTTATTCTGAGGCATAGATTTCTTAGGGTCTCAAGGTGGCACGTAGAACTTAACTTTACACTTACCATGCTTGAGCTCGTCCCTGGTCACGGCTAAAAGCAAAAAAATGAGCTGAATGATCGGGAAGCAACAGTTCCGCCTATTATATGTGGACTGGGAGCAGAAGCAGTTTACTAAGAAAAAGAAAGAACCCGATACGATCAATTCTATGAAATATGCTCGATAAACGGGCTAAAGAAATCCTGCCTGCATAGTAAGGCTTTATCGACAATGTGCGTCAACATTTCCTGCTACATTTCCAAGGCTGGCCTAGTATCGATCCGCAATGCTGCAGCTCTGTCAGAGCGCATGAGGAGGAAGAGCGTGTTATCTGTCTCGACACCGCCCGCGGCGATAACAGAGCCCGCCTTATGAACCTGTACTGAACCTCCGAAAAAAAAAAAAAAAAGCTTTTGATGTGTTTTTTTTTTTCTTTTTTTTTTTTTGGTGCTACGTCACCAAGGCTAGCGTAGCTTGTACAGTCTCCGGCAATATGAAAGACCCACTGGGAGCGCGTAGCCGAGGCCGTGGCTGGCGGGGGCGCTGCAAGCGCTCCGGGCAGTTCCGTTCTGCTTCGAGGGGAGGACGCTCACTCGGGGCTCAGCAAAAGCGCGCGTTTATCAGTTTGTGCTGAGCCCCGAGTGAGCGTCCTCCCTTCGAAGCAGAATGGAATTGCCCTGAGCGCTCGTAGCGCCCCCGCCAGCCACTGCTTCGGCCACGCGCTCCCAGTGGGTCTTTCATATCGCCGGAGACTGTACATTACTCCAAGGGCCCTAAACATGTCAAACACGAAGTTGGACCAGAAAGTTCGCGGAGCGCGACGATTGGATGTCGGCGAAAAAAAGCGCGAAGTCATCGTCGGGATAGGCCAATCGGTGCGCTTTGTCAACTTGGGTCCCAACTTTGTGTTTCACGAGCTTAGAGGCCTAAGGGCCGGTTGCACCAACGCCGCTTAGCGCTAAGCGGAGCTTAGCCGGGAACTTAAGCTAAGTTTCGGTTTCGTTCGGTTGCACCAAACTCGCTTATCGCTAAACCTAGCACTAAACTACGCTTAACTTAAGCGCTCAACATTGGGCGCTTTGCTTTTGGTTGTTTCTTAATCCTGGATTAAAAACATGGCGGCTGGTTTGTCGCGGTCGACGCGGTGGACGAAATTGGTTGTGCAAAGTGTTTTAGGCTACATCAGCGTGAAAGTCTCGACAAAATGACCTTCGATTGTGACAAGGATGCAAAATATTGTCGCGTGAAGTGTTTATCGACCCCTGTTTTCAAGTTGGCTCTCCACTCTCAGGGCGTGTTAGCCCTAACCGAGATACGTACGGAGTTGTGTGTCTGTGGGGCTCACGGGGCTCACGTCTGTCTTTCCGTTGGTTCTTCTGTCAACGAGCTTATTCGTATGTACTTACTAATTTTCGCATAACCGTAACGTATTGTTATTTACCACCTTGTTTATTTACACTTGCAGCGCGTATCCTTCAATTTGATCAGCGCGTTGAAACATGACCTCGGCGATCAGCTGATTGTCGACACCTCTGCCGTTCGCATTAGATTCCGGCGCTTTTAAGTAATAAAACAACGAAAATTCAATTTCTTTCGTTTTCTGAGTTTTGAGACAATCTTCAGTGAATTTTCCTAACCTCGCGAGTAGAATCTTGGCTTCAGAAAACTGTATCGTTCCATAACCATAACTTTTTTGGTGATCGCGATTTTTTAGGAATATTTTGCTTTATATCTTTCATTCGTTGCGACGACAAATCGTAACGACTACTATGCTAGATTCGTTCATTGCTGTATCGGGGCAGGCTGGGGCAGGCGATGCGAAGAGACGACTGTTCTTATCGGCATGATGTGATGTACTAGTGGCAGTTTTTTTTTTTTTTTTTTTCTGAACTCGACAGTGTGAAATTGAAGTCCGTTTGAGGCTACAGCGGATGTTCAACGACGGTACAGTGCAGTTCTGTCACCTTGCTGATAGCAACGAGTACCGTCGATGCAAGGTCTCGTGACCTGACCTCTCGACGACTTCTATTCGACGATTTCCGGGCATTTTCGCAGCTGCCGTGGCGAGTTCGTCACTGTTTTGAACTTCATCGGTCTCAGGTTTGACTTGATTTTAGTAGTCATCACTCCTGCCTACTTATATACATGATGTTTTGTCTTCAGCGATGTAGCGAGTAGAGTGTCCTTCTCGCGTTCGGTGAGATTTGGGGCCCCCGATGGCTCCTTCGCTTCAAAATGTGAGCACGAAAACTACTACCACTGTCAAAATAACCTGTTATCAACCGATATTAAACACACAATCACAGATGTAAAGAGCATTCGTGTTTATTTGAAGCTTTGACTTCTCTTATTGAAAGTTAAACGAAAAAATGATTGCATTTGGTGACCTTTAATTTGTTACTCACCGAAGAAATACAGCGAAAAGCAGACGCCGACGACGACTACTACGGCAGTTTTTTTTTTTTTTTTTGTTTACATCACGTGATTCCTCTCCACCAATCGTATTCGTCCCTCTGAGCGTTCCCTAGTTTGCTCTGTTTGTCCCTAGATTCCCTACGCAAATCCAGCGTTTAGCTAGGGGCGCGTCTGTAAAGCCGGCTTAACGTTGGTGCAACCGGAATTTAAACCCGTGCTTACCTAAGCTCGGTTTAGGGCGCTAAGCCGGCTTAGGAAAGCGCCGCTTTAGGTTAAGATAAGCGGCGTTGGTGCAACCGGCCCTTAGTCTGTCAAAGCTAGTTGCGCGAGCGCGTGAGACCGGGATGGACAATCTTTATGTGAGAGGTTCAATGAAATATTTGTTTGAAGTGTCGCAGATCTTAAAGTGACGGAGTTTAGTTACAGCAAGACTTCCAGCGGTCCTGCAGAAAATGATCTACGTCTGATTATATATATATATAAATGTCTTCGGCCAAGACCCCTGGGAATGACGGTGTTCGCTTGAGAGACATCTTGGCTAATTTTAACAAACTTAAATACGTTCTTCTGGAAATAATTAACTAATATATTTCAACGGGTGGAATCCCCTGCGGCATAAAAGTGGCAGTAGTTAGGCCTATCTTTAAAAAAACAGAAGTTAAAAGGACATTTTGAATTACAAGCCATCTATATTTCATCTGTGGTATCTGCAATCATAGAAAAGTTTGTCTTCAAAACACTGACGGCTTTCTGTGAGAAGTATTCTTACGGTGTAATTCCCAGTACGGCTTTCGTCAAGACATAGGCACGCGATCATTACTCAAAGTCAAAGACCTGTCTGATCACATCCACCAAAGTATTGCTCGGATGTGCGGAAACCACGTAAAGCGAATTCTCTCCCTGGAGACGCGCGACCTTTCTCGGACGTGACGTCGTCGTCGCCGAGCTGATCAACGTTGCCATCTCTCTCCAGGGGCACTAATCTGGACACTTAGCGGAAAAGACGGCGAGAAATCTGGCAGCCGTGATTGGCCAGCGCCGCATTTGACCTTGGCGCCTGCCAATCAGAGCGGCCGGATTTCTCGACGACTTTTTCGCCAAGTGTCCAGATTAGGGCCCCAGATGAGATAGTTTTGGTGTCACCGTAGACGCCCGACACGAAATTTGGTGTCGCGATATTGACAAACATACTTTCCATATCGAGGGGAAAAAAACAACAACTTCGTAATTCAGATAAACTGACTGAGCTGAAAAGAGTCCTAATCCAACATTTGAAAATATTGACCGGATCGGGTTGCCCTTTGAGTCCCACCGCAGGCAGTGCCACGGCACGGTGGATCCAGTCAAGTCGCAGCCGAAGCGAGTCGTCATCCTGCTTGTTCTTGATGTACTCTTGCTGGCACCGACCAAAGCAACCACACACACAAAAAAATTCAAGGTTACAGTTCATTTGCTGTGGGTTATTGGTTGTAGTCTAACATGATTCGAAACGGGATATAAACAAGCGCAAGCAGAACGGAAAAGACACGAGAAAACGCACCAATAAAAATATTCAATAGTCAGTGAACTATATACATTTTTCTGCAGATAAACAAACATTACTGACTCAGTTAGCACGACCATCTTTGTGCCTTTTGTGAACCTTTAGCAATCATATGTTGCAGTTTTATCTTTGGACCCTTTTCAATGATCTGTTTGTCTTCAGAGTTGGAACGCGTGCACTCCGGACGTTGATCGCAAAGATAATTTATTCTCTCGAACTCTTTCATTGATACTCCGTCCAGTTTGACCGACGTGCGCTTGTATCTCACAACATATATCCGCCTATCTTGGCCCTCTAAGTGCGATAGCATTCTTCGGGAAATCCCTTCTAGAAAATTTCGTTGTGCAATATGAAAGGCATGCCCATTTCTGTTCGCCTGTTTGCTTTTTTTGTCTTGTTTGCTATTTTATTTTCTTCCTAATAACTTTTAAAGCATGAAATGCTTTTGAACGGATTCTCCCAATCCTAAATATCTGTGCGTCCGTCCGTCTGTTCGTCCTTCTCGCTTGCATTTTCCGCTACATTTAGCGGGGACATAACGTCACGTGTCCTGTTCGCGGCGAGAAGTTTCGGTGTCGCCATCTAGCGGAAGCGCGGCACAACCCAAAGTGAGGACGCCGCCGCTGCTTTTAAAAGCTGAATGGGATTTTGCTCAGTCTGTCTTGCTTGTAACCTTTAATTCTTTTTCTACAACATGTTCTTGCATTCGTCGCGGGCGATTACAAATTCTGCGTCTGGCAGGTCTTCATCCCAGGCTTGAATACTGCTAACTGGAGTGCCCTTATTTTATTTATTTTTATTGTTCTGGACAAAGCACGATTAAGTTGCTCATTTTTTAACTCACTAACGTTTGGTCATGGTTTCCTCCCATGAAAAAAACTCACTAGTTCTCTATCCCGATTGTTGCATATTTAAAAAAACTAGGGACAGTCCTGTACCTGTTTGCTTTTATACATATCCTGGCCTTTACCAAGTTTAATAAATTCAAAAGTGGCACCATGTTTATTTTCCTCGCTAAGTTTAACAAGAAATCTAGCGAAAAGTTTCCAACTGAATTTAACAGGAAAATTTACTCGCTAAGTTTAGCGGGGAAAATATCCCATAATGCAAAGCGCGCGGTCACGCCGACGCAGGTACACTCTTAAAAAAAAAAGAGTCGCTATGACTCTCTTTGGGGGGTATTGGCGCGCCGCAGAATCGACTCCAGTTTGTAGAGTCGCTCGACTCTTTTTTTAAAGAGAGTCGCCACGACTCCTTTGCGCGCTACAGATTTGACTCCTCCACAACTCCAGTTTGTAGAGTCACTTGACTCTTATTTAAAGAAGAGTCCTGCGACTCTCATCACACTAGAGTTATGGTAGTGTATGGGCGACTCCAGGTGACGTAGTCAACTGCGACTCTTTAACGACCCTTATCCAACGAAGAAAAAGAGTCGCACGACTCCTTCCTGGTAATCCCCGTGACTCTGTAACAAGAGTTGTGAGGACCCTCCTTTTATGAAGAGTCCCCCGACTCCTATCGCAAAAGAGTCATGGGAGTGTATGAGCGACTCTCCGAAAGATAGTCAGTGCTGACTCTCACTTTGTCTGGAGTATAGCAGCCCTAGTCAAGTATCAGTTTGTTGAACAAAGGGAGGCATTGTGATCGCTAGGAGACTTCTTGCCGCCTGCGAGGTTCAACTTGAATTACTCTAAAACAAGGGTAGTAACATCAACTGTGGGAAAGTATAAAAGTTGAAATGGAAACTTCGATTCCACCTAAAAGAAGCGGTAACATCAATTGTCTGCAAGTGTAAACGTCGAAATGCAGAACTGATATCTTACAATTTTCTGTAATGAAACATGGAAAAATGAACGATGATGGTCTTAACGATGCTGAACTGAATGCTGCTCTAAAATTTATCATGAAACACAACAGAAGCTTTTAGGACAGCATTGTTTTGTTACATTGGAATTTGCACACAACAAAAAAAAGTAAGTTTTTTTTTAATCGGCAGCTTAACTTTCTATTAGTTTGGTTATACTTATCATTTACAATAGGTTGTATATCTTTTTTGTCACATGTCTATACTATTGGCAAGAGCTGGTGTGAACGAGCATGTTCTGTTGCTTTATGCCTGCTTTGAGTGGGCAGGTGGGTGGCAATAAATTGCAGGAATCTTTAAATTTAACAATTAAAATAGCTGTTTTCTCTCAGCTCATATCACTGCCATTTGTGGAAACGCAACTTCATAAGTCCTACCATGCAGGCACTGCAAAACAAGCCACAAGTATTTAAAACAATTACTTTATTAGAAATTAATGTGATACATATTGGTTCAAAAGCCTGCTTCGGCTTATCACAGGGGTTTTATCACAAACACTAAACAAATAACATAATAAGAAGTAATACTAATACACAAAACTGGTATAACTATTAGACAAGAACGAAAATAAATTACAATGACACGTTTTGTGAAGGCTTACTTTGCCTGCTTGATGTTGAGGATTAAATTAGAATTAAAAAAAATTACAAGTTTCCTAAAAGCTTTGTTTGCCTATTTGCTGTTTTTTCAAAGCTTTGTTTTTCTTTTTGCAGTTTCTTCTTCTATGGTTTGAATCCTCATATCAACAGATGCACAAAAAAAAATCTAACAGAAGTTTAGATACACAAAGGAACACACAAACCTTTGTATTTTAGCTGGAATATTCACCAAATACATATGGAAAACATTAAAAGAGTAACCAATATTGGTAATTCTTTTTCCCTGTTCTAGGAATGTGCTCCAAGTGCTGTCACAACTTTCACAGCTCTTACCGAAATCTTTGTATTTTTTTTACCCATGAGGGTGCTCAAACACAAAAAGTGTGCTTCGTCGATTCCCCCCCCATACTGACCTTTCTATGCTCAGTACATGGCTAATACCCGAGAGATTCCTGCTGAAAAGTCCAGGATGTCGATTGATAGGTCCTCGCAGACGACGCACATGCTGCCAGATGTCCATGGGTGCTTTCCAGTGAAAAGTAACGCCGGGTTCCCGAAAGTCTTTACCGGGTGGGTCCTGGGAAAAAAGAAGCCAATGATAAGAAATAAGTTCTGGAAGTCAGACGAAGTTGTAGGTGAGCAAAGTAAAATTGTCGAGATCATGTTAAGTGCCCGCAGTGTCATAGATGGAAAGTCCATGCAACAGAGTGAAGGCAAGTGAGGCAGACGCCCATTGTTGCCTTTCTATATTTCGCTTTCCCCAATTCTCACTTGATTGTGAAGCATTTCGTACGGTGGAACTAGTGCATCAGGGTGTCTACCAAATTACTGATTTCAAATTCCTCGACTTTTTTAGAATTACTCTTGACTATTTTGATAAAAACTTCCTGACCACTTCTGGGTCAAAGGATCATAATTCGGAAACATTATTCAGCATAGTCGTGCCCATGTGCAACCATCAAGCTTTGTTTCGTATCGCCGTTCCACTCTCAGTGGTCATTTTCCCTGATGAAGCCAACTTTTTGATGATTTCCCTGAGAATTTCAGGTTGGTAGACACCCTGATGATGTATCAGGTTACAGATGGACACCATAAAAATGCAGACTCTTGCATTCAAAATTATTTTAGCCATCAGGAGGAACCTAAAATATTCCCATGGAGAGAAATAGAGAGTGGAGGGGCGAGGGAGGCTGCTGCTGCTATTGTCTGCTTTTCCTTTAAAAAAAATATCTATCTAAGGCTCAAAGGGAACGTAAATAATAAATCACTAAGTGCACTGAGAGCACTTGAAGCACAAGGGGCACGGTCCCTACTGAAGAAAGAGGGGAGGACACAAAGTCCAGCTGAACCTGTTCTGCAGCACCCTGCATAATCTAGTTGCTAGGCAAGACTGGGGCTTATCTACTGAGAGTGTCTAGTACAGTCAAAGAAAGCATTATAAAATTCTTTGCTGGGCAAGGTGCTTTGTGGCTGCAATGAAAGAAAAGAGTACATTAAGGCAGGGACGAAAGGAAGGGAAGACTTTTTTTTAAATAAACTCGTTGGTAGTGAGCGCTTGTTTCTTCCTTTCTCGTCCCAGCCTTATTGTGCTCCCTTTTGAGTTGTTACGAAAGCAAGCCACGATGGAATTTAGAGAGGGCTTAGAGCTTGCTTTAGCATCTGTGTGCATGTGAGGGAATGCTTCATGTACAAGGCCTACTACAAGGTAGTAATGATTACAATTTCCATCATCACTAATGAACAATAAAAAAAAAGAGTACATAATGCATCTCTGCAATACAAAGTCTCTTATAACTTTTCGTCTGCTGTACCTATATAGGCATCTTTTGCATGCAGAAATGGCGGGACACTAAAACTAATAGTAATTTGTTTATCATCTTTGCTTTGATAAATGTTTCTGAAGTTTGGCAGGAAAGACCCGCCTTCCAACATCAGCCCGAATCTGGTCTTTGGTTTGTTTTGAAGTCATGGCCAAGTACTCCTAATAAAATATTGAAATAACCAGTTGAGAAGACAGCAGATGATACTTATCTCACTTGGTCTCCAGCTTTAAAACTAAATATGTTTACAGATTGGCATAGCGAACACATTCAAACACATTTATCTTAAACAACCATAGTTACATGTGATTTTTCAGCATGAGCAGTTACATCGACCCCGCAAACGGCACGGCTTTCCTCTGCTCTTGTCCCTTCCCCCATCTTGTTTTCTTTTGCGAATATCGGCATTTATAAGAATAGCGTAGGCCCTGACGACAGCAAACGGAGCTTGTTAGTGGTTGTCCGCACCAATTTAATCATAACAGTCCAACCCTCTTTTTTAAGAATGCAAACAAAAAAATGCCCTCCCCTGAAAAAAAAAAGGAGCAAAGTGGATTAGAGTATGACCATGGCACCTCTAAACTCACAAAGCCTCCCAGTTCGACGACGGAGTCATAGAGTGCCTGGTCACAGATTTGGAACGTGAGGATTTGGTAGCACAGAGCATTAAAGAGCCATTCCTCGGGGAACCTGGACGTCAGCACACAGCTTTTGCAGTGGCAAGGACCCAAAACATACTTTTTTAGTGTTTCGCGTTCGCTGCGGCGAGACTCTTCTCCGTTGTATGCCACTCCACCTTTTCCATTTCGGCGACCGCTCCTCGTGGCAATCTGCCAGGTTGCGTCAGTATAAAGGAGGCTATGATACGACATAAACTGGTGCTCTGTAGCGGGGCGCCATCTTGCTGTGTAATCTTTGGGCAGCCCCTTTGTCCACAGAACTCCGAGAATGTAGAGGTTATCTATACTACCTGTGACATTATCTGCAACTCACAAATTTCAGTGCTGCAATGGATTGTTTACAGCAAGGCATGCAAGTGAGTCATGTTTTTTTTATCCGCAAAAACGCAAAACTTTCAAATGGCCCAATTGTTTACCTCGGCAAAAACTGCACGGTTCGGGGCACAGCCACGCAGGCGGCAAGGCGTTGACACCAAGAGGTCCCGTTCTCTTTCCCTCGCTGGCTCTTGTGGTACCCTTGTCTGCGTCGTCTGAAAAAAAAGTCCTTTCAGTGTCGTGCATACTTGAGCCTCCACTGAAGCAAAAATGATTCCATATGAACCTACTTGCCATTAAAGACTAAAGTTCACTTCACTCTTATTTTCTACCTACCTAATACAATGGTTTGTTAACAGGAACACCGCCGTTAAACTCATTCGTAATGCAAGTCCTACGTAGTAAGGAATCATGTTCAAGGTCTAATTAAACAACAAGCATGGGTACTAAAGACACCCTCTTACATGGGTGGGCATTAGTGGACCCGATTTGGCTAACATTTGCGAGGCCTAGCTTGACAAAATAATAAATGACATTGTTTCTGGTCACATTATTTTTTTTAGATGCCTTGGCATTAGTTCTGACTTTGGACTGGTTTTGAGCGCACCAATATCATATTTGCAACTTCGCCATGGGAACCACGAAGTTCTTTCAAAACTAAATAGCAAGCTTTAAGATAAAATAACAAAAAAAGTTGTACAGATGCACGAATATAATTACCATTGTCTATGCCCTGCCTGCTGGCACCTGTTTCCAGAAAAATCAACAAATACCAATGTAATGCACATAATATACATCGTGAAGAGGCCTGCCGAGAACCTGATGAAATGCCAAGAACGCATGAACTGTTAAGTTTTCCGTTCACTGCATGGTTCTCTAAAGGCCCGTTCACACTCTTGCGACCTCTTAAAACTGGGTTCCTTAAAACCTCTTACAACGGATGGATAGATGGATGAATCCGGCTGAGCCCTTTGGATCGGGCGGTAGCTTATGCCACCTAGCCATTTTGTTTCACCATTTAAGCTTAGAATATTTATATGTGAAATCTATATTCACTCCGCACCGCAAAAAAAGTGGGGCTATGAAACCCCTTGCCATCAGTTAATAAGAAAATACCTAGTTTTCTCTCGCTTTCTGCCACCATTCACTTAATCTTTGCTTGGTAATCTCTACAGTCTTGAAATCCACTCTCCCTTCACTGTCTCTAAAACCCAATGACTTTATTAAATTCATGTTGTCTTCAGTAGGCATAGGGTGAAGCCCTTTACAGTATATTATCAAGTGCTCAGCCGTCTCGTCCTCCTCTCCACAAGCAGTGCGCACTATATCCATTTCCTGGTACCTCGCTCTGGATGTTCTGGTTGGCAGAACACCCGTCCTCGCCTCAAACAACGAGCTTCCCGTAGAGTTGTCATAAATGCTTTCTTTGGCAATAACTGTTTTGTTTAATCTATAGCTTTCCAGAGCCGTTTTTGTCTGCATTCCGTCTAGCCACCGATCTCTTTCTGTGGCCTTAACTTTCTTCTTAACTGAGACTTGCTCTTCCGTATCTCCACTATAGCCTAAAAACTTTCCTCTTAATTTCCTAGTGCGCTGTCTCCACCTTGTGTCTATACTCCTCATGCATAAATAGCTGAAAACCTTTCGTGCCCATTGGTCCCTATCCATCTGCCTCGACCGATCCTCAAATTCTATCTTGCTCACCACTTCCCTGCTCTCAAAAGACGCCCATACATGTCTCCTTGTACTCCCTGGTTTGGCGTTTTGTAATGTGCCCCCAAAAGCCAGCGTACCTACTCCGCGCTGTTTTATTTCTAGTCTTGCATCCACTTCGGATTTCATGCATAGCACTGCGTTTCCAAAAGTCAAGCCAGGCACCATGACCCCTTTTCAAATCTCGCTCACCACCTCATACCTGTTGTAATTCCAAAGTGCTGTATTTTTTATTACAGCTGCATTTTTGTTGCCCTTACCTATTATATACTTTTCATGCTCACTGAGATATTCTGCACCATCACATGTCCATACTCCTAGATACTTCTATTTACTAGCTCTCTTAACTGTAATATTCTGTATTTTCATCCTCTCAACTTCATCACAGTTAAAAATCATGACTGCTGATTTTTCACTACTGAATTCTAAACCTAATTCCCCTTCTTCCTTACCACAGATGCTCATTAATTCCTGCAACTATGTCCTGTTGTTAGCCATTAGTACAATATCATCCGCATACATCAATCCCGGTAAGGATTGCTGAATTTTTTGGCCTAGTTTACTGTACGAAAGGTTGAATCCAAGCCCACTCTTCTCTAGTCTATCCTCCAATCCTCTCGGATACAACATAAACAGCAAAGGCGATAATGGGCACCCCTGCCTAAGGCCTCGTCTTACCTCTATTTCCCCTCTCGCCTTTCCTTCCCATGTTATAATCACCTCATTATCTTTGTAAATGTTCCTTAATAGGGCTGTTAGTCCTTAATCTAGGTTTAAGCTCTCCTGTATGTCCTACAGTTCCTTTGGTTCACATTGTCATAGGCACCCTTGATATCCAGAATGCCAGCCAGAGCTGTCTGTTTTGTTTTTGCACTATTTCTATACACTGTGTTAGAGAAAATTTATTGTCCTCCAGCCTTCTTTGTTTCCGAAACCCGTTCTGTAACTCGCCCAGTATGCCCTCGCAATCTACCCATTCCTCCAGTCTGTTCTTTATAATCTGCATTACCAACCTGTAAATAACTGGTGTTACGGTTATGGGGCGATAATACCTAATATCAGAATTATCTCCCTTTCCCTCATATATCATACTCATCCTACTAAGCCTCCCTTTCCCTTATATATCATACTCATCCTATTAAGCCTCCATTCATCCGGAATATTTCCTTTTGTTATCATAGTGCTCACTACATCCCTTAGTTTTGCCTTCGATTTAGGACCCAAATTCTTCACCAGCTTGATTGGGATCCCATCTGTGCCTGTCGACGTGCCACTAGGGACTCTTCGTTCTGCCTTTTCCCATTCTCTTTGTCCAAAATCCGCGATATCACAAGCTGGACTGCTACTTCCTTCGGTTCTCCTATCTTCCACATGTACCCGTTCCCGAAATTTCTCCTCTATCACTGCTCCTATATATCGTACCGCATCATCTCCCTCTAATTGATCTCCCTGATGCGAGAGTATGAACCTCTGTCTAGCTTGCGTCGTTTCACCAAGTGAGTTCAAGTGCTCCCAAAACTTCTTAGCTGCGTTTTTATCTTTCTTGCTTACATTACTCATCCATTCTTCACCCTTTCTCTGAATTTTCGCATTGATCAAACCGGATGCCTCTCGGCGACAAGTTATAAAAGTGTCCCATTTTCTCTCTACTTCCGTTTCTGAATCCCCACTGCGCTTAGAATACCTGTGTTCTCTAGAGGCTTCTTGACGTTTCTGTATCGCTTGCTTCACCTCTTTGTCCCACCAGCTTTTTGGTCTATGTCCTTGCTTCCCCTTTCGTTTACTCTGAACTTTGTCTAGTTCCAGAGCAAAAAGCCTGGTTAGGCTCTCATACGTCCAATCTGTATACCGTTGCTCAGAAACTGCTCCCTCTATTCTTTCAGTAACTATTTCCAACTCTTTGTCGCTGCAAAAAGTTTGCTTTGAATTATGTTGTCTAGTTTCAGAATTTACTTCTCTGGCAAAATTCAGCTTAAGGCCAACATGAGCCCGAATCTGGTCTTTGGTTTGCTTTAAGTTATGGCCAAGTACTCCTAATAAAATATTGAAATAACCAGTTGAGAAGACAGCGATGATACTAGTGTCACTTGGTCTCCAGGTTTAAAAAAAAATATGTTTACAGATTGGCATAGCGAAGACACCCTTTCAAACAGATTTATCTCAAACAACCATAGTTACATGTGATTTATCTTTAGCATGAGTAGTTACATCGACCACGCAAACGGCACAACTTTCCTCCCGTTTTGTCCCTTCCCCTATCTTTTCTTTTGCGAAGATTGGAATTGATAAGAATAGCGTAGGCCCTGACGACAGCAAACGGAGCTTGTTAGTGGTTGTCCACACCAATTTAATCATAACAGTCTAACCCTCTTTTTTAAGAATGCAAACAAAAAAATGCCCTCCCCCTGAAAAAAAAAAAAAAGAAAAAAACGAGTAAAGTGGATTAGAGTAGGACCATAGCACCTCTAAACTCACAAAGCCTGCCAGTTCGACGACGGAGTCATAGAGTGCCTGGTCACAGATTTTGGAGCGTGAGGATTTGGTAGCACAGAGCATTAAAGAGCCATTCCTCGGGGAACCTGGACGTCAGCACACAGCTTTTGCAGTGGCGAGGACCCAAAACATAATTTTTTGTGTTTCGCGTCCGCTACGGCGAGACTCTTCTCCGTTGTATGCCACTTCACCTTTTCCATTTCGGCGACCACTTCTCGTGGCAATCTGCCAGGTTTTGTCAGTATAAAGGAGGCTATGGTACGACATATACTGGTGCTCTGTAGCGGGGCACCATCCTGCTGTGTAATCTTCGGGCAGCCCCTTTGTCCACAGAACTCCGAGAATGTAGAGGTTATCTATACTACCTGTGACATTATCTGCAACTCACAAATTTCAGTGCTGCAATGGATTGTTTACAGCAAGGCATGCAAGTGAGTCATGTTTTTTTTTATCCGCAAAAACGCAAAACTTTCAAATGGCCCAATTGTTTACCTCGGCAAAAACTGCACGGTTCGGGGCACAGCCACGCAGGCGGCAAGGCGTTGACACCAAGAGGTCCCGTTCCTTTTCCCCCGCTGGCTCTTGTGGTACGTACCCTTGTCTGCGTCGACTGAAAAAAAAAAGTCCTTTCAGTGTCGTGCATACTTGAGCCTCCACTGAAGCAAAAATGATTCCATATGAACCTACTTGCCATTAAAGACTAAAGTTCACTTCACTTTATTTTCTACCTACCTAATACAATGGTTTGTTAACAGGAACACCACCGTTAACTAGAAAACTCATTCGTAATGCAAGTCCTACATAGTAAGAAACCATGTTCAAGGTCTAATTAAACAACAAGCATGGGCACTAAAGACACCCTCCTACATGGGTGGGTATTAGTGGACCCGATTTGGCTAACATTTGCGAGGCCTAGCTTGACAACATAATAAATGACATTGTTTCTGGTCACATTATTTTTTTTAGATGCCTTGGCATTAGTTCTGACCTTGGACTGGTTTTGAGCATACCAATATAATGTTTGCAACTTCTTCATGAGAACCACGAAGTTCTTTCAAAACTAAATAGCAAGCTTTAAAATAAAATAGCAAAAAAAGTTGTACAGATGCACGAATATAATTACCACTGTCTATGCCCGTACCTGCTGGCACCCGTTTCCAGAAAAATCAACAAATACCAAAGTAATGCACATATTATACATCGTAAAGAGGCCTGCCGACAACCTGATGAAATGCCAAGAACGCACGAACTGTTAAGTTTTTCGTTCACTGCATGGTTCTCTAAAGGCCCGTTCACACTCTTGCGACCTCTTAAAATTGGGTTCCTTAAAACCTCTTACAACGAGAGGACACACTGGCACCATCTATTGGGTAGCAGTGTAAACTCGGCGGTCCGGCATATTTACTATTTCTCTTGCGCATTATCCTTTCTTTCTTGGCTCGAAAAACTTTTGTCAACGTTATAAACAAGCCTTTCCTACAGGTATTACACACGTTTGACCTCGGAAATTCCGCGAAACCTTTGCTCTTGTAAAATGCAGTTCCAGGGTCAACGCATAGATGGTGCCAGAATGCTCCCAGTGTGTACCCTCGTCCTAAGAACTTTTAAGAAGTTTTAACAGATCTCGTCTCTCTAGGTCGTACTCGGTTGCAAGAGTGTGAACGGGCCTTAAGACTCAAGTTTTTGCCAACTGTGTTAATTTTCTTTAATCTTGGAAAGTGCTTCCAAGATAGCAGGGCCCATGTATCCTCCCGAAGTTGCTGGTGCATGCTTGGGACACCCTCGGAAGCTTCTGCCGTTGGCATTGGAAACCTGTGGACGCACACATACTGCGGTTCCATCCTCCAGCCAAGGCTACCCGCTTGCGCTTGCACAGCTTTTGCAGTTAGTTCATGCTGAGGCGAGACGAGGTATAGTGGCATTTGCACATTCAAGATATCAAAACCCACCACATGTCGCTCCGAGCGGCATGATGATGATACCCAAGAGCTATTTCGCGTATGGTCTATAAAACCTATATAATGCACGATGCTGAACCTTCCAATTTCTCCATAGTTTAGAGCCGGGAAGGTGGACATGCAGCAAGGCACGCACCTGCAGTTGTATCCACTTTGACAGGTGTAATGGGCTTCCTTCCCACGGCGCCATACTTTGTCACGCCTGGAAGGTTGGCCTGTCACACTCCTATTGACAAGGTCCTCGCCGTTGTAGAGGCACCGGGACAACAGGATCAGCAGCGCGAGTCGAACTTGGCCTTGCCTATGGCCCTGTCAAATTTTTCTTCTGGTCGGGAAACCTTGCCTCGGAGGTAACGCTGCAAGTGTAAAGAAAATCATAAATAAATAGGTGATCAAGAAAGTTTTAGTACAGGTATAGTGCCTGGACGTATTCTCCACTGGTGCAATTGCCATCTTGTTCCTCCCATATATTAAGAGTTGTCCCAAGGAAGCAACAATGATGCTACAAAACCGAAAGTGTCATGCTGCCGAAAGTCTGCAGTTGGTCTTCAAACCTCTAGTGAATAAGACAAGCAGGCACAAGTGCCGCTGTGATCATGGCGTCCCAACTTGTTACTGTGAAGTGACTGTGGACTGTCGAGGCACCGTAGAGAATGGTGCGGCAAACACACCGGATGACTAACCCCACCTAAACCCCTTGACAAGTTTGTGCTAGTTTCGTAAGTGGCATCAAAGCGCCTGAGCAGGAGGCCCGTGCAGGACTTGGAAGCAAATGGCAGTGTAGCCCTGAAATGAGAGGCACTTGGAAGTGAGTGGCAGCACGGTACTCACTCGTGGCACGTGTCTCTCGCTTTCAGACAATTAAGGCTGGACCGCATGTAAGCGATTTAGTGAGCAACGAGACGAGCATCGGCAACAGCGACGGAGATTTCTCACTGTTGCTTGTAACGCTGCTCGGTCCTTGAATTACTAGAAAACGTCGCAGTGTGCCTAATCGTGCGGCTGAGCGATAGCAAAAAGGGTCGCCATCGCTTGTCCCGTCGCTCCCTTCATGGTTGTCAGCACTTGCAAAAATGTGAAGTGTGAAATTTATGTAGGGCTTTGTCCATGCCGGCTCTCAGACTGCTGGCAGAACTTTGGGTTTCAGTGAAATACGACCACATGGGTTCTCACTCTGCTTATGTACTAAGGAGGAAAGCTCACGAGGAAGTAGTTGAAAAATCAGTTCATGATCTCTTCAAGAAAGTTGTTTGAAACACCTCATTTTTTGTTGTTTTTTTGGCTGTCTACAGTGCCGTCCGACGGCACTCCACCCGTGCCTACAAGTGCCGTCCGAAAGAAAGTCGAACAGCACATGTATCCCTGGGGAGCTCGTTAACCAACCCCCCACATACATTCATGCCGCCTCGCGGCAACAGTATGCGGCTGCTAATTACAAAACTATTAACCTACTTGGCCCCGTTGCACATGACGCCTCGCAGCGTCCATCCCCTCTGTCCCATACCGAGCCCCGCTGTCCCCATGTACCTCCGGAAAGGGACGCCCATACCATTTCGTTAAAGGGGCCCTGCAATCATATTTAAGCGCCTACCTTCTTTGCGGTTTCCACGTCTCTTGGGGTTCGGGCAAGCCAGCGGGCACGGAGAGAGTAACTAAATATCAGTGAGTCATATTTTAACCGGAAGGTGCGGAAACCTCCTCCATTTACGAGGGCGATTGGCATCGCCGAAAGCGCGCAATATGTGACGTCTTTGGTCCTGGGCTTACCACTGGTCAGAGCCGCTAAAAGCTTTTTTTTAGTCGAAATACAAAATATAAGTGTCGCAAACCGTTTCAGTTATGTATGAAAGTAGTTTTTGTTTGGTAATTTAGATCAGAAAAGAAACAAATGCAGTTTATAAAGTATGGAAACAAGAAAAGACTCGTCGACAAACCCGCCACCAAGCGGTGGAAAAAACGGCGCATACTAGAAAAGGCTTGTGGGATGAGGCTCCGACGAACAGCGAGCGTAGAAAGGTCCCGGATGTACGCGGCGGCGCTGCGGTCGTATACCGGATCGAGGATTCGACCGGTTCCGAGCGTTCCGAAGGCTTTCAGCACAGGCTTGGCTGGCGATTTGGCCGTTTGGCTGTATGGCAGCGCGAAGTGGCTCCCGTTCTGAACTGATCTTTACACCGTGTTTGCTGTAGTTTGTGGCCAATGAAGTGTTATGCCAAATTAGTCCTTAATCGCGCAGCAAATGCAATGCAAGCCGCCCTGGCCACCCGCCTCATACAGCCTATCCAGAATATGCTTTAGTGGCGCCCTCTCGAGCCGTCGACACGGAGTGCAGCAGCCGTGAGCGCTCGATGAGCTCACTACTCCTCTAGTTCACGGCCACTCAAGCCAGGACCTACGACATCATGAAAGAGGTTATTTTTTGTTTGTTTTTGTAATTCTAAATTGCCTATAACTTTTCAAATAAAGCGAAATTTGAGAAAAGATTAAGTTACTACGTTCAGTGCGCTCAAGTTCGGTGCAAATTAAAAACCAGTCAAAAAGTTATTGCAGGGCCTCCTTTAAGCAAAGTTTCGTCGACAACACCTTTTTTTTTCTTCCCAGTGTTAATGGTAAAAAAGAAATGACGTAAATATCGCCAAATGCCTCGACAAAACAAAATGTTTGAGAAAAAGATTTTAAAAAGTAAGCCCACACTGTGGATCGAATCCGGGTTTGCTGCCTATGAGGCGAGCTATGCTACAATTTCCAATAAGCTACGCTACAAGTTCGAAAAACTCGTTTTGACAATTCGCTTTACATAAGACATTCGGACGGCACTTGAAGACGTGAGTGGAGTGCCACTGCAAGGCACGTGAACGTTCTGCAAGAGTGCCGTCGGACGGTATATATTTTTGTAATTACTCAATGCGCGTTTTTTCCCCACAACCTTCACAATACACTAGAGCCAGAGCCAATACACTAGAGCTAATACACTAGAACCAAATAACTGCAACATATACAGCATTTTGTATAAAAAGTTCGTGCCCTAGTCAAAAAAGAACTCTTCGAAAGCAACATCAACAATGCAGAGAAACGATCCTGATTTCGAACACCCGCAGTGAAAGCAAACGGGGTGCAAATACGAGCGCCAGCACATAATGGGTACCATAGCAGTCATGGGTTCCGCGAAATACACCGCCTAGTTAGGTGGTACCACAGCCGTACCAAGGCGCCACCCGATTTGTAGAACTCGCCTTGTCCACCGATCCACGAGATAAAGCTCCCGATACACTTACGAAGTCCCGTCCCCCCCTCCGGCTTCGGTGGGACCTTCGCCTCTGTGTGCGTTCCCGCAATCTGACTGCTCGCTCAGTGACAGGCCGTGGTGACAGGTCGGTTGCGGGACTTCCTCGGGAAAAGCTCGAAGGTCATCCCATGCGCAAAGCACGTGTGCGACAAGGAGCCCCACACGTTCGCCGCGTTCGCCTTCACGCTTCCTGCACACACACACAAGGACACTTCACAAACGCTCCGAAAAGAAGGCACTGAAAAAGTCAAGCGAATAGGCGAGTACTCACCAAGTAGACACAAAACCCACAGCTCGGTCCATGGGCACGGCGACATCCGAGACACTTTTTGTTTTTCGGAGAACGTTCTTCGAAGGCACTAAAGGCCTGAAACTGCCCGAAAGTTTGCAGCTTGCTTTGTTTTTGATTTTGGCTCTGATCTCTATGACAATTGCTGGATCGCGCTTCCCCGCTTGTTCGCTGCAGCGCAAGTGAAGCCACCGGACTTCACTCGCTTGGGATACGATTTGCCGTTTTTGCTAGCCTTTGCTGCGGTTTTCCAGCGTGCTGTAGACACGTTTTCTACTCGTTCGTCGTCATTCGCTGAAGAAGTTTTTTGAAGACTCTGTGTATTGTTGAGACTTGCCGTTGTGAACACGTGGAAAATTTTAGGAAAGTGCAGTGTCGCAGGAAAAAAGCACAAGGCGTCGAAAGGAAGGGCTGGCGGCGTGTTCAAAGCTTCCTTGGCACGCCGAATTGCCGTGTCTCTGTGCCTTCGCACGCTTGGATACCGACCAAGAACCGACGCCGTGTGTATGTGTTTAGCGAGTGCAATGTGCGTGAAGCTGTTCGTGCCTCTGGATCAGCGTCTTTTCCCCTCGCGGTTTAGGAACGAGCTTAATCCAGCGTCCACTAGCGACGGAAGATGGGGGGAAGGTACGGTACTTTTTTTCGTCCTTAGACGATTTACACAATACCGTGCACAACAGCTCCTCATCACTGATCAGTGCTGGCTTATTATCAACCTACTTAATTGCACTTGACGTTTGAGCGCGGCTCGCCTAATTGTAATTGGTCAACAGCGCTTCAAAGATTTTCATTCTCGCCGTCTTGTACTTTTGCTTTCGAAAACCTCCCTGGCTCCACAACGTTGCCCTATTCGTGCTCCCACGGAATCTATTAGAGTAGATTTGGGGCATAACCATGGTTAATATAGTACATAAGAACCCGTACAGACCTCCCCCTTTTATTGATAGCAACTCACCGGAACAGCTGGACGATCCAGAACTCCGTGGCCGATATATATAAATGACCTAAAGGCATCTACGCGCGACACACGTTCAGAACTTTGGCGCGGCGTCAATTCTTGACCGGTATCCAAGCGTGCGAAGGCACAAAGATGCGTCACTCGGCGTGCCAAGGAAGCTTTGATCACGTCGCGACACCGGCGACACGTTTTCGACGAGTTGTACCTTTTATACGGCTTCACGCACATTGCACTCGCTAAACACATTCACACGGCGTCGGTTCTTGGTCGGTATCCAAGCGCGCGAAGGCACAGAGACACGGCACTTAGGCGTGCCAAGGAAGCCCTGAACACGCCGCCAGCCCTTCCTTTTGACGCGTTGTGCCTTTTTCCTGGGACACTGCACTTTCGTAAAATTTTCCACGTGTTCACAACGGCAAGTCTCAACAATACACAGAGTCTCAAAAACCTTCCTCGGCGAATGACGACGAACGAGTAGAAAACGTGTCTAGAGCACGCTGGAAAACCGCAGCAAAAGGCTAGCAAAACGGGAAATCGCATCCCAGCGGGGTTGCGTCCGGTGGCTTCACTTGCGGGAGCGGCAAGCGCGATCCAGCAATTGTCATTGAGATCAAACGAGGTAGAGGGGCTTAGAGCGATAAACCGGGGTTCAGGTCTGCACTCGAAAGTGACCCCCATAAGGCGGCTGCCATTGTACGCAAATTTGACCACACGTCACATGACCAAACCAAATACGTGACGTCACAGGAAAGATGGCAGCGCCCATGCAGCGGCTGGCCCCAGCTGGGCCGGAGCTTGTCGGATACTTCGTTGGTTGTCGTTCGTCTCGGCGAGTTGATTTCAGACGCGGAAGCCGTCATATGAGGCCGGTCGAAAGCGAGTTCAGAGTTCAGCGTGGTGTTTGACGTAGGTATAACGTGAAAATACGGAGGAGCGGTGTGCATTTCGCTGGTGACCGACCGGGATATTGCCACGGAAGAGACAATCTGACCGACGTTGCTCGGACCTCGAATTGATTTGTATACCGCTAGGATAAAATTTAGGGCGACGTTTCTGTGCTCTCGTTGACCATCGGAATCTTCGAGGTTTGCAGTGAAGCGTGTGCAATATATTTGGATACACAGTTTAGCGACGGAAATTGCGTGAGTCGTGCTTGGCGGTGTGCAATCGTGGTGCAGCTTCGATCAAATGACCGAGGGCTCACTTCGGTTGTGCGGCGCACCGGAAGGCTGCCTTGAAGCTGGTAGTTCCCGTGCCGTGCTGAATGATGCTGTGCTGCTTACAAATTGTTCCGGCGTAGAAGTGCACTTTCACGGAGCACAGGTGTGCGGCGCACCGAAGAGCTGCCTTCAAGCTGGTAGTTCCTGTGCCATGCTTTAGGTGATGCTGTGCTGCTTCCGAAATTGTTCCGGCGTAGACGTGCACTTTCACGGAGCACAGGTGTTGCAGTTGGTATTGATCTTGCTGGTCTGTCGCACGTTTCGTCAACACAAACGTTTCATCCACACTCGTTACGCGAATTGCAAACTGTCCGGACATTTCATCGAGCGTGTTACGTACCCAGCTCACGCCACTTTGTGGCAACAGTCTGCAGTGGCTCATTACCAGAAAAGTGGTCCCACATCCATTTCAGTTCAGTTCGTCCACGGCAGTCGCCAAACCGCGAAGGAGAGGATTTATTCGGACAGAATGCCACTAAAGCAATGCAGCTTCTTCAGTGGTCAGGATAGATTCTCTTCTGCGAGTTTTGTTATACTGTCACGGATCCTTGTTCCAGTCCTATCTTCTATCAGTATTCACTATTCTGGGACACTGCAGGTCATGCTCAGCTCGAATCGTATGTTCTGGTGGAGGTGCTGGGCACCCATAGCCCTTCACTCTGTGTGAACCCGGCGGCTCTTCAGCCGAGTTACTCGATAATGGGACACGGCTGGCGGACTATCCTGCGTCTTACACCCCCGTCGAGCCGTAAGCAAAGTCCTGACCCGAGCCCGGCAGAACAACCGCAAGACGACCGAATACCACAAAAAGTAACCTCGGAAATACACCACGAAACACCTGAAATCCGAGCCAGTTGCTGCTACCAGGAGAAACCACCGGAATTCGATCTCCTGTCAGAAAATCCGAAGCTGACTAAGCCAACAATGACAAAGCTGTAGCAGCAAACCGTGTCCCCTCCCACCATTGTTTGCATGCCCGTCGCAAATCACACTCCGACGCTTTTTCACGCAAGGTGTATGAAGACGTCAAGGACTGGATTGAACAATATGACAGTGTCGCCCGCCACATTGGGTGGACAGACAACCAGCTCCTGCAGAACCTATACTTCTCGTGGAAGAAACTGCCGGCGCTGGTCTGAGAACCATGGATCCTCCTTAACGTCACGGGAAGTTTGCAAAATTGAGCTGAAGCGCGCATTTGTCAGCCAACATCAACGAGAGAGAGCCGCATTCTTGATTCTGTCCAGGACACTGCCCCAACGAGAGCGCCACCGCACTCGTGGAGGATGTTTTGCGCTTGATCGAGCGCCCACGCCCACCTTGATGCTACAGAAGACAAGAACCTAAGAATCCCATGCCCCTCACGTGAGGGACAACACCTTCGGCAGCCTTGTCCGCAACGTCCAACAACAGTCGAAGTGTTCATATCACCGAGGCTTCCAACATGGAATGTGCACTGCATGCCCGAGCCTGCCACTATGAACAACTTCCCGGCGTCTCAACACTCGAGTTGTCCAGCTACTACTTCGACGCCAGCCTCCCAGGCATCCACGACATCATCCACGACGTTGTCTGGGAGGAGATCAGGAAGCTACTTCCTGCCATCAGTTGCCCGGCTTTTATTTTGATTGCCGAGATTGTTTCGGAACAAGTTTGACAGGTATTTCAACCGAGACTTCTGCGAGCGAAGCGGCATCTGACAAACCAAGGGCAACTTACGCCACAATGGCACGACGACCGCCACCGGCTGCCCCTTAGTATTCAACGCCAATTCAATGAGACACTCTAACGCCGAAGCATTCCCGACATCGTGTGTAGGTTTGCGCTCAACAAAGTACACCGATAAAAACGTAGGTGATGCAAATGTGCGACCGAAAACCACTTTGCTACCACTGCATGAAGCCCACCATGTCTACCAAAGCAGGCCGTACCAATTAATTGGTCTGCAATGGTTCGTGCCAAACGACCCTTGATTACGTCTTGAGAAGCAACCACGGGAGATTAAGGATTACCTTCGGCGACCTTTGTCCCTGATGCCGAAGGTGCTGAACGGAAGATTCTGAATCCCTGATTACCCCGAAGCTCCTCATGTCCATCACCTCAACAAGAGGTAAGCACGACAAAGCAGGTGAGCGGCGATGCAGTGACAGTGGATTTGGTGTTGGTTGTCGTCCAAGGACAATACCTAAAAATTTGCTGACATCAATTTTCTGTGTCCACTCCACAAAGCACACAATTTCCAACTTTGAGGGGGAATGCCCCTGAGTGACTTGAAGGAATAGAATGGTTGGTTGCTCTCAAAAGTGAACTGCAAGCATAACCAGACTTGGATAGCAAACAAAAATTGTTGCCAGCTATCAAGTCAACGGTACAGCAAGAGGCACAGCCATGTAAGCAATACATGCCCGAGCTTGCTGCATTGATGCCAAAAACTACCAGGAAAATTTTCGGATTAGAAGCCAGCCCTGCAGCTTCAGTGCATCAGACGTCAGTGGCCGCACATGACGTATGATTACAAGACAGCATCAGTCGGTCAAAGTTGCCACTCGACCAAACTGAACACCGACGTGCCAGGAGCGTCATCCGACAACAATGTCCACAGGTACTACGACTGAACGCCTGACAAGAGACTGTCGCAGAAAGAACTCATTATGGAACCATTTCCTAAGAATCAATAATTATGTAATCAAGTGGAAATAAACATATTTGATGCACTAACCAGATAAACATATTTCCGCTTGCTTTCATGCCTTGAGAGTCTACACACCGAGAATTGTGTCCACTGCACGCTCTGGACCTTACGAGGACACTCGCATCTCTGACCCTTCAATATTAATTAAGGGGTCATACCAGACTGGCAGACTTCTTGCAAGGGGCTGCACTCGTTCAACCTTTCCTGAACATGTGGTGCATCCGAAAACCAACTCCAGTGATGTGAAAAAGTTATTTATTAATTTATTCCTTCCAGGGGCCTTCGTAGGCATTGCAGAGAGGATACTTAAAACTACACACATGATAATAGCATTAAAGCACTCTGCTGTAACTTGTTAAATGGAAAAACAAACACACCTCTCAGCATATAGTTTAATAGTATGTGTTGATGCATTGTTATCTATCATGACACTTCCTATATGTATGACACAATAGACCCTTTGCAGAACCTTATCAAGCAACACAACTGTCACCATTTTTTTCGGCGTAAAGCACACGAATGGGCCCCAGTTCACGTCGAACGCTAATGCAGCATTCGAGTCCAATACGTGCTGAGCCGAATTCACAGGGATGGCGGACATAACATTCTTGTCGAACAAATGCCCAAAGTCTGAAAGCTTGGGGTAATTACAGTAGTAGCTACTGTAATTTGTTTCATCAGAATTTGGCAGACGGCAAAGGCTACGGTCTCGGTGAGTCAACACACACATTGGAGAGAGGCACATGACAGCATATCACCAGAGTGCTTGTCTGCACAGATTTGACACACCTTCGCTCCGTCTCTCTGATTGGCTCGAGGGGGCTGTGGCGGTTGGCCTTTTCCAAGTTACGGTGATGCGAAGTATAGACAGCCCACACTTTTAAAAAGAGTCTATTGAAGAGACCGAAAGGAATGGTAGTCAACATTTTTCAACAAGACTGCTCTCCAGGCAAGGGATGAACAAAAATATGAATCATCTTATCCAGGTAATTAGAACAATTAAATAATTGACCGACTAATACAATGCACTCTTGATGGAAAAGAGTATAGCTGCAATAAATCCTACAAAACAGAAAAAATGCGCAGTTTATCTATGCATGCACCAAAACGGTTGTTCTTATAGCAAGTCGAATAGCTTTGAAGCAGGTGCCTGCAACGAATTATTCTTCCCCATACTCAGTAAAACGCCATCCTCGTAGCTGAAAATAAGGGTGCGCTTCGCACTCACACACACACACACAAAAAAAAAAAAAAAAAGGAAGAAAAGCGATCGAATGTAGAATCGTGGATTAGCACAAAAGAATCGCAGGAGCTTCCTCGCTAAAAGTTGCTATGGTTGTTCGGTGACGGAAGGCTGAAACAACTTCCCTTAGGCCATAACGCGACGTATACATTTCGCGTAGATTCTCAGATATTTCAACGTTCAAACAAAGCTAAGAGAATGCGAAAATTTCATGTTAAAAGCACTCAAAGTTCTATCGGTCCTCGGACACATCCCGGAATCCGAGCACCGGTACGGCGATGCTGTCCCACAGGCGTTAATATCCAGATGATCCAGAGCGATTTTGCGCAAAAACGGTATGAAGTCTCATTCCTTCATATTTTCACATTATACCTGCGTCAGCGAGCACGAAGAAGCCCGAAGTCGTCGGAAAGCAGCTGCACATCACGGCTACCGCGCACCGAACAAACTCGCATCCGCCAGCTCTGGGCGCTGCCATCTTACCTGTGACGTCATGGCTCTTGGGAGGTCACGTGACGAGTGGCCACATTTGCGTAAAATATGGCGGCAACCGGGGGGGTGCCACTTCCGAACTTCCGGTTTATCACTCTAAGCCCCTCTACCTCGTTGTTGAGATCAGTGGATTTTGGCAAGGACGTTTAAACAGACAGGACCCGGCATGACGTCAGCCTGAGTGAAGCCGGAAGAGGCGTTTAATCCCAGACTGCCTTGCGCACCCGTTCCGAGGCCGTGGGGTTGCGCACCGGCGGTTCGTCTGCTTTCTAATCTGCTCCGGCGTGTGCTTCACGAGGCTAGCTTTCGATGCGGTCGGCGTCCGCCGTGGGCGTCCGCGATGCAAATGCTTTGCAGCGTGAGTGTTTATACTTAGTTCCACATTATGTGCGAGCGAAGTCAGAACTGGAAGCGCGAGCCCGTTGTTCTGTGCGCTCCTGGCTTGCATGCGCGCTCGTGCGATCTGCTGCTGCTGTTTATTAAAAAATGCGTTGCGCACCACCAAGTCCTTCACGGTGCGTCGTCTAGAGCGTCTCAATTCTAGTCACTTACTTTCTGCTGGGCAACCAGGCGTTCGTTTATTACCGGTTTAAAGTCTCCCGTCATGCGCTGTTTCAAATAACGGTGGGTGCCGCCATTACTTTCGGTGCACACAGTCGTGTTGCCACGGAAATGTCATGGCAACGCGGTTGTTTGCACCGAAATTAATGGCGGCGCCCACTCACTAGGGTTCCCATTGGTCAAGAAATGTTCGTTGCGGCTCGTGGCCACGCCTACTTCCGTTACACTTCGCTCCATGCATTGGGGATAGGGACGCCACCTCCTGCCCATTATAACCTCCTTGGGATTTTGGTTACGCTGGCGATGGCGTCGCGGCCGACGCGGCGACGTTCGCTGGTTGCGACGAAACTCATTTGACGCAACGTGAATGTTTCTGTTTTAATCAACATACATTAGAACTTTTAAACGTAAAAAAAATTGTTTAAACATTTATCTAATGCTTTGTAATGAAGTATGTTGGTTGTGTACTAAACTGAACCTTGGCCTGTCTCAGCTTCGTCGTATACTAAACTGTAGCTTGGCTTGCCTCAGCCAGGGGGGGGAAGGAGGGAAAGGGAACGCGGCGCAAAGCGGAGGCCGCCATATTAAAACCGCTAGCGTTGCCAGCATAGGTTTTGCAGCGAAGAAGTTGCTGCTATATACGGCGTACTGAGTTTTACTTTCTTTTTCGTTTTGGAAAGAGAATGTCTTGTTGTGTTACATAAGTCGTCCTGCATACAGACAACCAAGTTTAATTATATTTGTCTTGTTTACTTGGTTTGAAACCCTAAAAACGGGTTTTTGACGACTTATTGCTTCCATTATTTTGGAGTACGGAAGGCAGTTATCTCGCTGCTCTGGTTTCGGTTACAAAAGCAAGGCAAAACGCTCGTAGTTCCCGCCCTCAGTACACTTTGGGCACCGGATAACTGAATGAACAAGGATTTAGATTTACTTCAGAGGTCACTTTCGCTGCTTCCTCACCGTCGAGCAGCCGGATCAGCTGGCGGCAAGCCGTGAATGAAAGGCTTGAGCATCAACGCCCTGGAGCAGGGAGGGGTCTCAAATACTCGGCCCGCGGGCCGCATGTGGCCCGTCATTCGCTGGGACGCGGCCCGCAGGCAACCGGCTATGAGTCGCGGTTCCCATGTCTCGAGCGCTAGAGAAAGTATGCGGCTTCGTGATCTCTTCTCGCCGATTCATTTTCGCTCGAAAAGTAGCTCTGCTCTTTTAACGCATTCACAGACAACTTATCTATGTTTATTTGCCCTATGTTTCGTTTCATTAATTTATTTATTTATTTTGCTTCCCAGCTTTTTTTGTACTGTACAACTGTTCCAATACCAGGTCACAAGCGCGAGCTTTTCGCTGAAGGGTGCATCTCGGCTGCGCGAACTTTCGATCAGCCGAGATGCATCCTTCAAACTCATTCCGGTTTGGGCTATTTGACCCCCACACCTGAATGAGTTTGAGACCACTGGCCTAGAGCCACTACAACAGCCCAAGAGCACCGAGTGCCGATGCGGGCGACGCGGGCTTCTGTCAGCCGGTAGCCCATGGCACAAACCGAGAACGTTCCAGCTCTTCGTCATGGCACGGTGTTGCAAAAAGCAGGGTAAAACACGACTACACGGACCACCCAATCAAACGCACTGCTATAGTAAATTTTGGCTTGTGATTGTGCCTTTGTAGATCATCTTATTCGTTTTGCTGGAGAGACGCAAACGACGGGCATAACAAAATCGTTTGCATGTTCCGCATACCTCGCAAAAGCTAACCCAGTCATCTTGCGAAAAGCGCGAAACACGGAGTCCGCACCGCCCCGACTTACCGGTCTTTCACCTGCTTTAGAGCAGTTTGTACCTGCTCGTAGGTATGTCTACTGAAACTGCAACTTGAAAATAGGGGCAGTGCCAGAAAGAAAAAAGACAAAGTTGGGAAAGCTTGTTCGCTCTCCCCAATTTCTAAACTCTCAAGTGATTGTACCATAATAAATTCACCAACACCTCTTACCAAGATAAAAAAAAACAATAATAACTATGTTCACTACGTAAAAAATGGTCCCAGTTCATGCATCTGTAGGCAGGTGGGAAACGTTGCCCTAATTTATTTACACCGCACGATGAGCACAACAAACTCACACGATATTTACAGGAGAATATTGGTGGTGACTTAAGTTTCCTCCTTTGCAGGACCGAATCATCTACTCGAGCGGTGTGCATCGCTGTGCAAGCGCAGTAAAACACGAAGCACAAAAACGGCAGATTTAGGACAGCAATCCGGAGTCAATTGTTTAATTAAAACGACGTAATTTTTTTTAAAACGCCCGCAGCTTTTTACTTACGGTATGCGTCGAGAATCTTCCACATTTTGAAAAGGAACGAAGGAAGATTCACTTTTAAAAACGCTCGCTGGCGTCCTCCCGGACCAGCTGGACCGGATCAGCTGACGACGACGGGACTAACCTGTTGAACCTCAACCCCACAATAACCAATTTGCGCTTCGTGTTAGTATGGGCTTCTACCTCCAAGCACCGCACCACACACCACGAACGTTTCAACTATTTGTCGCATCGCCGTGTTGCACACACCAAACAGTCCCCGATCGCCGAAGTCACCGCAGCGCTGTCGTGAACCTTGGCTTGTGGTCGCGCACGCGTGCATTCTGTGACTCCCTTCGCTTTCAAAGCACACACGACGATTACGAATGATACTTCCCGTCTACCGGGAACATCACAGGGGCACTTCTCCGGTCACGTTTTCGCTATATGTACTCGCAAACCGCGTCAAACCTAAACAATACCGCCACCGCCACCGCCGCCGCCGCCTTGTTGAACGCTGTGGTTGAACGTGCGTTGTTGCTAGATTTTCTCCTACCAAACAAAAACAACGAAAGCAAACCTGTTCTAGCTTCCAGCGTACATCGGCGTTGCGCCGTGGCTAGATTTTCTCCGTCAGCTCTAACTTAAAGATGACCTTCAGATGCAGCAACACTGGTATCAAGTTTTAATATGGCGGCCCCCACGGAGCGCCGTAAATTCTGAGGAGGTTGCATGGGAAGCGGCGACACCTTCCCCCCCCTGGCCTCAGCTTGGTTTTATTTCAACATGGCGGCGACAATCGTTGCGTGCTGTGTTGTGCTCAACCTATTTTCTGTGCATTGGTCGTCCTGTTAGCCACCTCCTGCAATCCACATCAGCCGCAAACATGCTGTCGGAGTATTGTGTGCCCGCCGGAAAGAATATACAGTCTGGTCGGAAGCAAGGCTGCTACTAGGGCTGCTTGGATCGTGGCTTGGACGTCGTCGGCTCCCACGAACCGCTTCCGCGAGCCTCACGTCGTTTGGTTGGTTCCTTTACGTTTCCGACGATGAATCCCCCAGCCTTGGCCTTGGCCTCATCCCTACAGGACCTAGCTGGTGAAAAACAATCTACGACAACGCGGCGTCTTTGGAATGCGATTGCTACGATCAGTGGCTCTTAAAACCTCAGTGGCCCCCCTTCAATTGTGAGCTCTGTGTGTGTGTGTAGGCGTTGTAAAGAGAGCTCTTCGGTGTGAGCGCTCTTACCTTCACAGTGTGCAAACTCTTCGAATGGTTATTCAACAGGCGGCGCTGCGAGACGCGAGCCTTCGGCGTTGCTTCAACTCGCAGTGTGGTAGTGTGGTTCTCAAAATGGGCACTTACACTCATTTTCATACATAGCGTGCATAGCTGTCAAAGGTACTGAAGTGGTGCGCATGAAAATACAGAAGAAAAAAATGTGTTCCTGGGCGCGTTTCGTGGACGAGTGGTAGGGCTGCTCTGGCGATACCGACGTCCCGGCGGCAGTAATTCAAACACGCTAAACGCGCAGTTTTTTTTTTTTTTTTTTAGCCATTTTTTTGTGCAAGATTGTGCGCATTGCCGAACTGCATATTTCGATTCCTCCTTTCTTCTTGCTATTTATTTGTAAGTCGCCGAGAGGCCACATTTCTACCATCTGCTCTACCGCTTTGCAAGTGTTATTTGCCTCCAGCACCGAGTTATATTTTTTTTTCGTGCAGCGTGGAATGAGGATACTCACTGATAGCAGCCTTGCCCCAAAATTTATAATAGGACGTTAATCGACAATAGTTGTGGCCTGAACAGCTTATTTTAAAATAGCTGTCAAGGGTAGGAATCCCCCTCTCGGGGTACTTGCGATGCACCTTGAGGCGAATGGCGTTGTGTGTGAATTCGGCATGCTTGACAGTCCCCGTGCTCGAAACTTCTACATGGCGAGGTCTTCGCTTCGGGGACGCCAGCTTGCCAGATAGACACTGCGCCTTGCACTTCGCGACAGTACGGGCGCACACTCCGGTGTTATACTGACCGTCTCCAGGACTTCACGACCGACTTCTCCGGGAAACGCGTTCTTGTACTCGCGTACAGGTTGGCGATCACCTGCTTGCACTCTTTCAAGGTCTGCGCACAACGAATCTTTGAAAATATCCGAGCAGGAGAGGTACTTGAGCTTGTTGCGTAAGACGCCACCTTCTCAAAACCAGCCAGTGCCACACAACCCGAAAACCCGCAGCTGCTGCCGCACGGACGAAGACGAAAACAATTTAAAGTAGTTTACATTATCTTTTCCTTTTTATTGAAAAAACTTTGTGCTCCGTCGAAATCATAACACCACTATCAGTTTTTAGATCCAAGGAGGCACCTTTTTCTACTTTTTTATAAATGTTTTCGCTGGGGACGCACTATTTTATGGGGTGAACGTGGACACGGTCGGCGATGCAAACCGGTGCGCTAGCTTTGACTGCGTTGCATGCATTGTATGAAACGGAGTATAGTCTTGAATAAGCTGCTGCACCTTCACTCGCTCCCAGAGACGCACCCCACGACAGTTCTAGAAATATATAAAATGCAGACGCAGAATTCGGTTTCGAATAATGTGCACGACGCGAAACTTGTTGAATCTCGTATAGACCTTTTCACTCTCCGCCACATGGGCGCTGCCATCTTGGAATCACGTGATGCGGCCGCCATTAGGTTGCTTCAACTTGTTGCTCCGCTCTCCCCTTCTCGCTACCCCGCGCCTTGGCAAATGCGTTAAATTCGTGTTTATCGTCGCGTTTCACCGCGTTTCTTACTTTACTCCGGAAAGTACCACGTAATTGCATTACATCATTATGTGCACACATTCTGCAGTTAATTTTGTAACAACTTTTGACTATTTTTACCGTCGGCGTGTCGGATCCATGTTAAGAGGTTATGTGGCACATAAGTCAGCGTTAGCGCTCACGCTCATTGAGTACATCTATGACGATAACAGAACGAGTGTTCAAAGGTTAGTAACCTATGAGAACTTAGGTTTGCTTCCTAATAGTGGCGAGACATTCGCAATAGGAAGAAAAAGTTAAGTGCATATAATCGCGCATTTAAGATCTCAAGAAAGGTGACAAAATTACTCGACATAAATAGCCACGTGTGTTTCCTAAAAGCATCGTGTTTTGTATTTATAACATATCGAGAACAGTTTATTTTGATTACGGTATATGTGGAAACTTGTAGACAAGATAGAGTACGAACGCTTAATTTTTTTTATGCTAGAAATAATGGTACGTCAACGTCAGGCAATTTATTTACAATTTCAACTACATCTGTTTGACGTTCTTAATCGTTTTTGCGATATAAACATTCGCTTGATCGGTTTATATATGAATTCCAAGAAACTATACCGTGCTTGGTCCCATGCCTTTTAATTGCCTAAATGATTTTCTTGAGATAACCGTGCAGTTCATTTCAATTATTTAATTTCAACAAAATATTGCGACTCCCCGTGTAAGAAACTGTCACAGACAGCTTGAGAGTGCCTGGGGTACAAAATATGTGACACCGAAAAGAAACTGTCCGCATAAAAATCGCCCGAGTGCAGCGTTGACAACGGCGAATATATAGGGATTTACCTTCAGTAGCTGGCGACGCCGAAATCTAAGAAGCGCATCGGTTCAAACCAGTAAAGAGCTTTCTGCATTGGTTCATGGCGTGGCGCCTGGCGCTCGACTTCAGCCGAAATTTTCATATATTACTTCTTTTGCGCCATTCAATTTTATTTGGCAAATTTTACTGAAGATGAATTTCAGACTATATTTGAGGGGCAAGTCACTTATCTTATATCTTGAGAATGTCGTAAGCAGATGTCCATACAACAAATAGTCTATTTCATAAGCCCAATATTGTGAAATGTTGATAATGAGTACTTAACTTAAAAAGATTTTCTAGTTGGCCCTAGGTTGGTCTATAAAAACATTTCTCTAACTTATTTTTTTTAATAAAACAGGCTGATACAATATAACTTCGTTTTCATATTCTCTACGTCATTATAGGAGACTTTTCCATAAAAGCTTGGTGAACAAAAACAAAGCATCGAGCAATAAACTTGTCCGTTTATCTGTTCTTCATGATTCAGTACATTGTTAATTATGTTCTCAACCTGCATCTCCACTAAGCACTCATGCATTAAAGTTTGTCGCAAGATGAGCAGATATAATCTCTGACTTGAGCACGAGCTATCGACCTGCCGTACCACACTGTGCGCGCGCAGCCAAAGCACGGCGGCACGCAACGAGCGCGTACTGAAGCGGCTGGAGGCGGAGCTTGTCCTACTTTTTATTTATTTTATTTTTTCTCGAAACTAGTGTCCGCGTGTACGGCCATGAATAATGGTAATTCTCCCTGTGCGTCAGCGCAGTTCTTTCACCGCCAAACATCGTCGAAATGAAAGATGGACATCATCAAACGCACTTCATGTTCGTGAAAATGCTCGCAATTAAGACTCGAAGCCAATTACTGATTCTCCAAGTGGCTCAGTACCATCGTTTCATTCGCTGTGTGCTACAACAAGAAAACCTGTATCACAAAAGAAGCGAAAACGGCACGAAATAGCAACACAATCGCGTGCACGTTGATACCGAAACCAACCAAATTGAAGCAACCTCATGGCGGCGAGTGCGCCAGCGCCCTCTACCCGACAGTCAGGCAACTACTGGAATGAAAAGGTCTATAAAACGGATTCTCAAAACGAGTACTCGCAGGTGTAGCTATGTGGAAAGGTGCCCGCTTCTTACGGAGCGAACCCAGGTTCAATGCAAAAAATAAACATACTTTTTTTTTTTTACAATTATTCTTGAGAGAAATGAATGTCGACGAAACTTTGTGCATTATTCTTTTTCCTTTCCTTTTTAATTTTTTTTTGCACAATTATTGAAAATAAAATGTCGACAAAGCTTTGAACTAAATGGTGTCGGACTCCCTTTCTAGAGGAGCATAGGGAAACGGCGGGGCTTGGATTGCCGGATGGACGGTGCGAAGCAGCATTCATACTTTTTTTTTTCGGTAGGGCAAATGCTGCTGACCTGTGACTCCCGTTGAGAAGGGGAAGAGTCAAAACAGAGTCACACGAAAAATTGACTCTCTACGAGAGTCGTGAAGTGTCAAAGAGAGTCATGGAAGCAGTGACTACCTTTGGACTCCTTTTTTTCTAAGAGTGTAGCGACGGCGACGGCGACGCCGCTCTATTAGGAAACGGGCGCCTAAGAGCTGTGCTCTAAAATAGATAAGAACCTTAACGAACATGGCGCAGTCGAAAACAATAACTATCGCGGACCCAGACGCTCAGGATGATCTTTGAAAAGCAATAATAAAAAAAAAAGATCAAGACGCAACTCCAAATGCTTCTCCACGCTTTAAACCTCGGCAACAGTCAAGGCACCGATCAGCGAGAAGTAGAGGAACACGTCAATCAACGACGGCCCGAAGTGACACTATTAGAGAGTTTTAGCAGGTCGTTTTCACACGAACGGTTCGCCCTCGAACACATCGGCGACGCCACTGCGCATGCGCGCGCGAGTTGTTCGGGGCGTCGGTAGGCTCTTCTCGTTCGTTTCTCCCATTCCGGCCGCTGGAGTCGTCATCGCAACGCAGCCAGCCCCGGTCACGATTTGGGCAAAAAAAAAAGATGGCGGTTGGTTTGGCGACTGACTACGCCGACTCAGACGAGCGTTAGGCTTAGGACAGGAGGAGGAAATTTGCCAACCTGTTTGTCTGCTTCATTTGAGAGGTTGATCCAAATCATATCGGGGACTTTTCATAACGGTAAGCGATTGTGCCTGCTGTAAACTGGGCATGCTAGTGAATTTTTGCGATATGCGAGCAGACTAGCTGCCGTGGCGATCGCGAGCAGACGAATTGATTTGGTTTGACGGCTCACACAACGTGAACGATTGTTCAAGTTCGAGATGACAAGACACACCACATACCTTTACAATCGTTCAGATACTTTTTACTATATCTAGTTTCGCAGTTCTTGAAATTTCGGCCGGCAAACCTTACGTCGGCCGTCTTGTTCACATCAGTCGTACGGGGAAAACACGAGCTGCCACGGATTTACTCGTTGCAGAATGTTTCACGTGTTTACTAGAAGATGGCGCCATCGTCAAACACAATCATTATCATCGTTTACACGTTTGCGCCAGTTTCACGATTCGCTAAAATATGTCAAATTTCATGTACGGTTTCACGGAACGGAACAGCTGCACCGTTCGTGATTTCGGAACCGTGTGCTCGCAAAACGACTAGCTAAAACTCCCTATTGTCAAATCGTTCCTTCTACGAACCCATCAACAACAGGAAACACGTCGGGCAACGAAGGTTCGACGTACCGCAAACGTGAAATCGTTGCGTCTCCGAGCCCGACAATGACGACAAAGTAATGCCTCTCGCATCGGACAACATCCTTGGCGTCATCACCGAAACGCAGTGTCAGCTCGTCCAAGCTCTGGGCTAAAACTCGAGACATCTTCAGATGTACTCATCGGATGACTCGGTCGTAGCAATACAAACATTCGAGGTAACCTGCGAGGAAGTTTGAAAGAATGGCTAGCGATGATCGAATATGTCGCGTCTCTAGCAAACTGAACGCCATCACTAATAATGCTCAACGCTTTTACCCGCCTTCGCGGACCAGCTCGTGACTACATAAGTCAAACAGAACTCACATCCACGACTGGGAGGCGTGGAAGCGTGCCATAACCGAACAGTTTAAGCAGAAAATGGCGCAGCAGGAGCGTCTGGAGTTTTAAAACAAGCGCAAGCTCCGACCAAATGAATCGCTCGTACAACATGTACGTGAAACACGCTAGGCTTGAGAAGGCCCCGCGGTAATTCAGATCTAAACGAATATTTACTTGATCCTCAGTGGAATTCAAGACGACAAGTGGGCTACGCCCCTGGCTACCTAGAACTGCACATCCGTGCTCGAGCTGATCGACCGAGCGATGAATCTTGACAATTAACGAAAGTTGGAGGCTCAATCCTCCACGGAACCGAAACAGCCACCTACCTACAAAGACCTCCAGCCGAGCCGGTGGTCTACACCGTGACAACCACTGTATGCAAACAATTCAAAAGATAGGAAATGTTTCAACTGCACCGGTTTTGGACATATCTCATGGGATTGCCGACAGCCTGGGTTAGGCAACAGTTAGAGCCAAAGATAGAAGATAGACCGGTGTGGAGTGTGCGCATCAAGAAAGAGCTATCGGAGCCGGTGGGTAGGTTGTAACATCACAATCAATGTCTTTTTTTTTCATATAACGACAGTAATAACATGAAGCTCAAAATTGCACAACCCGTTGGAAAGATGGCTGCCCGAATTCCACCATAGCATTCTAATTCATATCGGTGCGTTATTCAGTCCGGCACCATTTTGTGCGGAATGATTTTGGGTAGGACTTCCTTTTAGGCCCCCCCCTCCCCTCCCCCCCCCCCCCCCCCCCCCCCTTTGGCCCTTGCCATGTCAATCTTAGTGAATTGAGCAATTTGTAGCCAAATTGGGTAAATTGTTTACAATTGGCGTCGAAATCTGATGATGTGCACAGCCTGCGGTTACTTTAGAGACATTTTAAAGTATTGCTTAGAATCGGCAGCAAATACCGCCAGATAAATTTTGGATGCTAAAACATATAAGACGAGATTTAGTTTTGAATATGCAAGATATCATGATAACCATATGTTTTGAAAGCACAGTTTCTAAGAAAACACGCGCAAAGTTCTCCCTACAGTAGGGAGTATTCACTGGCGGCCAGCTGTGTGAGCCATTGCTGAGCGCGTGCTGACGCCGAGCTTCCATAGTTCTTGTGCAACGTGCATTCCGCACCATCGAGCTTGCCGTTCTTAGCAGCCTATAAGTGTGAGCTCGTTCTGAGCATGCACTCTAAACAGCGCTCTTAAACACGGCGTCTATTGAATGTCCTCTGAGCGCGATCGAAAGGGTCGCTCTGCTTTCCAAGATTGGCAGAATGTTGACTATTACGTTGCAAAGGCTTTCTTATCGACAAAAATAAAAGTAATGCAAGAACTCCAATTTTGACGGTGTTGGCAGTGTCAATTTTTGAGCTCAGTGATTTCAAGCTTCCAGGTTGCTAATTACAAACACCATCGAACTTGTTATTCGCAAGGCATAGACGTCACGAGAGAAGAACCATAAGGGGGCGCCATCAAAACTTCTCGCCGCTGATAGACCCTTTCAAAAGTCAGGGCCATCATCTGTTGGCCACTGCATGCATGATCGCGTACAATGAGCATAGACAAGACGGTTTCGTCAGAGTTAGGCGTGATCTCAGCTCAGCTCGCATCGAGAATAAGAGCTGCGCCTGGCGTTCGGCAAGGACTCGGACCCCCCGACCACACGCTACGTGTCCAAACAATGGCGACCGCCAATATTACTTGATAGACGTTTGAAAATGTCAGTTTCGTTGAGCCTGCAGAACACGGCCCCTTCAATGATGCCGTCTTTATCAAATAGTGTACCCTTCGGTAGCTGTATATACTCCGTTCACATGCACTTAAGATGAGACTGCAGCCGAAGCTACACGCGCGGGCTAACCTAGGCTCCTGACTTTGAAACCAGCATGTCGAGTGCGAGGGCTCGTTCTGCGAAAGAACGCTTACGACCAGCTACCTCGTGCTCTTCAGCTTGTGGCATTTGCTGCAGTCTCAGGTTATGGGTGAACTAAAGTGCCTCAATAAAGCGCACATGAAGGCACCCTACGGTTGACAGAATACCACCTTCAAAACTTTCAACGGCGTGCACATGAGCTCCTGTGACGCACGCGGAACTGTTTGCGCGCTCTCGTGCTGCGTGTTGTACAAGGGCACGCGCTCTCGTGTTGCTGCGCTCCCTTGTCGCGCGGGCTCCTGTCGGCGCTCTCGTGTCGCGCGCTCAGACCATTTGCTATATTCCCCAAGCATGAAGGAGAATGCAGGGATTGGTGTTCCACGCGCCACGCGCGCACGCCTTCCCCGTAAAAAAGATTCGAAGTAAATAACCAAAATAAGGCGTTGACGAACGCGCGTGCAAGATGCCATTTGTTTTAGGTATTCGCTTTAGAAATGTTCCTACTGCTGAGGCCAGCACGTGCGGCGCGTGGAGCACCGATCCCTGCATTCTCCTAGATGATTGGGAAATATAGCAATAGGTCTAATTAGGGTGCCTTCATGTGGGTCTAATTATACGACCTCCCGCCCCCTCGCTCCTAAACTCGCGTTTGCAAAAAGTGCGCTGTGACATTAGGCTTACAGTCTGCATGCGTTTGTATGTGTTTTTGGCTTTGACAACCCTTGCAATCGTAGTACAAAAACGTTATTAAAGGATTTGTGACTGCCCCGGATTTAGCAAAAAGGTGTGTTGTGAAACACGAAGATGAATGCGTAGATATTGTATTAGGGGCAGTTAACATAATCCCGTAGACCCGCGGCAAAGCACGATTGACGTTGCGACCAACGTTCGGAAGGCACGATATACAAGCTGTCACAAAAAGAAAAAAGAAAAAAAATTAAAGTTTTTTTTTTTTTACCGCAAGAATAAACTAGGCATCGCCGAACGCTCATTCTCCGCCAAAAGGTAGCGCTAGAGGTCACACCAAATGCCAAAGTTTCAGCCCGATCCGATATCCTTATTCAAAAGTTATGTGATTTTCTGTAAATTTCAATGGTAAAATGGAGCCCATTTTGCCTGTTTTCGGTTTCTAATGCCATAGAGCCTCATGTATTCTAAAACTCCGTCGACCGCCATTTTCCCATTGAAAATTTCAGAAAATCACTTATACCTTTTGATTAAGGTATCGGGTCGGGCTGAAACTTATGCATCTGATTGCGATCTCTAGTGCCTCTAGCACTATCTTTGGGCGGAGAATGAGCGTTTGGCGATGCCTAGTTTACTTTTGCAGTAAAAAAAACCAACAAAAAAGCCTGTAATATTTTTTTTGGGACACCCTGTACCTCAGCATTGTGCGTATATTCATTGTCGTTCTTACTTTGAAAGCATACATAACATTGGGAAGGCTAAAGATAAAACACCATTGGAATTGCCATAGAAAGCAAAAGGCTAATGAAACTAACAAGAAGTGCACAGATGGTTGAGTCAGTCAGACGTCCATTTATCTGTCAGGGAGAAAGATAGGGTTCATTAAAGAGTGGTGAATCGCGATTAATATGCATTTTGATGTTTTTCATTTTTTCTCTGCCTGTTTATTGAGCTCTCGAGCTTGAGCTCTCGATCCCGAGAGCTCTTTCACTGACACTCCTGCCAGTTTTTCCCACGTTCGCTTGCATTTCAAAACATATATGCGCCTACCTTGGACTTCTAAATACGATAGCATTCTTCGGAATGCCCCCCCCCCCCCCCCCCCCCCCCCATTCCGGAAAATTCCGTCATATAATTCGAAACGCATGCGCATTTCTGTTTGCCTGTTTTTGCTTTTTAACGTGAAACTTTCCTTAAAGAGGTGCGCTTCTTTTCGTGGAGCCTGATAAGTAAAACCTGATAAGTGAAGCCCAATAAGCGTGATCGCGAAGCTCGATGCTGATTGGTCAACGTGGAGAAGTTATGTGACCATAGGGTAGGCGAGGAGGAGCTCGACCACTTGTACGGACCGAAGGAAAGGAGCTCGAGAGATATAAAAGGCTCTGGAAGATCGGCATATTTATCTGCCCTGCTTGCGTGAAACCACAGTATCGCTAAACATTTGTGATGTTGGATTGTGTTACGTACGCAACATATTTGCCTAGCAATTTGCCATAAATTTCTTGTGTGTTTGCTTCTTCTATTTTTTCCTAATTACTTTTGAATAACGAAATGCTTCTTAACTGAGTCCCCCAAACTCAAAATTGTGTCCGTCTGTCCGTCTGTTCGACCGTCCGTTCGGCCGAGCATTTTCGGCTAAATTAAGCGGGGAGATCAAGGTCATGTGACGTATACGTACAAAAGTGGGGAAAGGGACAACACGTAACCTACATGTGAATTAGTTTCCTCGCTAAATGTAGCGGAAAAAATTCACGTGACCTAACCGTCAATTCAGTTTCCTCGCGAAAACTAGCAGGAAAATGAAAGTTACGTCACGTACCACGCAAATTCAAATTCCCCACTAAATTTATCGAAAAAAAGTGCCGGCACGAGACCTATACATTAACCCAGTTTTCCCGCTAAATATAGCGAAAAAATAGACATCACAGTATCTAGATTCAATTCAGTTCCTCCTCCAAATGTGGCGGGAAATTTGATGTCATGTCACCCACGGGCCTATTCAATTTCCCCACAAAACTTATCGGAAGAAATTACTGCCTATTACATATACACCACTTTAGTTTTTCCGCTGTATGTACTGTGGAATTGACATCACGTGGACTCGATCCGACTAAGCTTTTCCGCTGAATTTAGCGGCGAAATATATTTCACGTGACCGCACACATTCTTTCTTCCTATCCCTTTCCTCTGTTTCCTTCCTATTAAAATATCTGACGTCATGGACGTATGTGACGTCACAGGCGAGGCATTGTCCAACTTTATGTTAAACAGTAGGCATTTCTCCCTAGAAATGCTAGTAAATGGGATTTTTTCGATATAAGGTTAGTCCTTAGAGGCACACTTGTGTCTATCTCAAATACTCTGCTCAAGATACTGTGTTTTTAAATACTTTTTGAAGTATCTTGGTATCTTGAAAATACTTTTAATCTAGAGTATTTAATACTCTATCTTAATTACATTTCTGAGTATCTTGTACTCAATATCTCAAATACATTTTTGACATTCCGCCATTTTCCGAGTTTTTCGGTATTAAGTGGCGTGGGTGTGGCACGAGCAAACGTGAACATTCTCTCGAGCAACCAAATCCTGGTGCTAGCTTCGATTAGCTACGGTGACTTCGAGTAAGCTCGTGAAAACATCGCTTTTTGCCGATTTTGATTCGTATTTCAGAGTTTCCCCCCAAAAATCCTGAAACAAAAGGGGTGGTTTTACGGAAGTAAAGATTGCCACACTGAGGCTCAACGCAGACCGGGAAACGACCTACGACAACAATGCAGACTTGAGATTAAAAAAAAAAAAAAAAAAAGCAAATAGAAGAAAATGAAAAGTGGACACAAAAACGAAAATTTGTTTTCGCTTGTATATTTGACAACGTGGAGATTTTTTTTCTTCTTTTTTTGCGTTGCTAGTCCGGCACTTATTGTTATCGCGAGCACTGTCTCTAAACGACCATTGTTAAGCAAAGAACAGGACAGGAAATGAACTAAGAGCTGGATGACCACTCAAAATGTCAACAAAGCATGCCCCAATGTTGAGTGCGTTTCTGAACGCAACCTAGTTGAAGGTGCGACCACTGCCGTGGCTATTATGTAGGTTGTTTTTGTTATCCATTCACTCATATCCGTATCCCAAGTTCGTTTATAGTGAACTTAGGGAACATGGATTGTAGTTAAACGATGCGTCTAAGGTGCGCCGTAGGACGTGATATTCAGCGATGTCACTATCGGCGAGGCGCTCTGTCCCGTTTGTTGTCCCCACACCTCGGTGTTTACCCAACAAGAGGCCTGTGCACGTGCTTACAAGCCTTGTGGGAATGTCCATGACGTTAACTGCCGGATCTCTCCCGAAAGCAGTCGTCAGAGGATGCGAGCTTGACCCACTTCGGCTTTTGGGCTTAGCTGAGGACCGTGCATGCTGTATTGTTCATGCAAGTCGGAGTGGTAACAAAAAAGCCCCTCCTCCCCCTCACCGGAGAACACGAACCATAGCCGAACGCTGACGCCGCATTCGGTCATGTCAGCCGAGCGCCGAGTCATTGTTTTTGTTGTTTTCATCCGTGTAGTTCTAAAGTTAATTGCTTGAGGCGCCACGGTCTGATATCCTCCCCAAAGCGACCTTTCTTTTTGTCATAGAGATGTTTTGTAACATTATCACTGATATTGCCACGCGCGTTGCAGAGCGAATGCGTGTCCGAATGGTTGCCGCGCTTGGCTCTCGTGCGGAGGCTCCGGGTTCGATTCCAGGGAGCGGACTCCTCTTTTTATTTATTCTTTCAACTTGAAATTCTCGCAAGTTGAAAACCTTGTCGTCTGATCGAGTTACGAATGTTCTACGCGCCGAACGTTCTACGCCGAATGTTTCAGAAATCCACGCGAGTGCAAAAGGTGCTCCGTGTGGCGGTTCAGAGTTAGTCTCGCCCTTGCGCTCGATCCTGCTGTTTCCCCGACATCGACGCCTGCGACGCTAGTCTTTCTCTTTTTTTTTTGTTTTGGCACAAGTTCGCCCCATTAAACGTTTAGTTCCTACAGTTATTCGCCGCCTCATAATTTTCCATTCGTCACAATATCCTGCTCCTTATAATATGACTGCATAAAATAAGCGTAGGATGTTTTTTTTTTTCCGTTTTGTGTTGTTGCGTGCTAGTAAACCATTCCAGTAAACCAGATTTGTGCAGCTGTATAATTGTCGTTGTCAATGACGTCGATACAAATTAAGCGATGAGGAAGTATCTTCAAAAGTAACTGAATTACATTTCTAAGTATTTTTACTCTACTCAAGATACTTTACAGTGATAGTAACTTGAGTAGTATTTTAAATACTTTATAAAGCAGGTATTTAGTAACTTAACTTAAATACTTTTATCGAGTATTTTCTCCAACACTGCTTATAAGGCGTAAGGGGCGGCAGTCGCTATCCCCCCCCCCCCCCCCCCCCCCCCCCCCGTTTCGCCCCTCCGCTCTTAAATCTGTACCCGCAGAGTGCGCGCCGCGACTTTAGTTTCACAGTCTTTATTCGTTGTGCGTTTGGGTGACTTCTTGGTTTTGACAGTTCCCTGACTTGAAGTGAAAATAACTTTAGTAAAGGGTCTGTAACTGTGTCCCCGACTCAACAAACAGAGGGGATAAGCACATTTGTGTTGTGAAACACAAGCACAAATGCGTAGGTATCGTAAAGAGGTAGATCACAAGATCCCATTGACCTGCGGCTAAGCATGATTGACTTAGCGATGAACGTCCTGGAGGCACCTACCTCAGCACTGTGCGTATTGTCATTGTCTTTCTAGCTTGAAAGCATACGTAGCATTGGAAAGGGTGAAGATAAAGCACCATGCACAGCAAGCAAAAGGCTTATCAAAATAACAAGGAACGCGGCGTCCGCCAGACGGCCATTTATGTCCCTGTGGGAAAGAAAAGGTTAACAGACAGGTGGTGAATCGTGACTAATGTGCCTCTTGACGTTGATTTTTTGTGCGCGCTCTTAGCACAGAATGTGTTTATACGCTGATTTCTGTGAGAAATGGCAGAGCTCGGTTGTAATGTTCTGTTGTAACACTCGGCTGTGACGCTGGAATGTTTTATGAAGGTTAAAAGTATATAAAAATAGGTCCACTGTGAATATTGAGCTGTCAAAAAATACTAAAATAGTGACATTGCTAAGGCAGTTTTAAGGGCCGAGCTATCATACAAATTTACCACAGACGCTGGAAGCTGGTGGTTCCATGAAAGCGTGGTTCGGGGTATGGATGAACTGTGAAAAGTTGTAGTTTTACACAATGCGATGGTGTGCCTATCTTGTCCTGGTGATCAAGACGCGTTGATACGTGGAAGGGAGGTATTAGTAGCTCTTCACGTAACGAAAAATTGTGATAGATTTGATGATATCTATCATAACTGTCTATCGTATCTATCATCCATACATTTTGGTGCATTGCATCATTTTTTTTAAATGCCGCCACGCTTATACGTTTTCAATATGAAAGGCCTTCGCGCCTACTATACTCTTTTTCACCTCAAGAAAGAAAGAATAAAGAAGTTTTGCGCAATGTTTATACGCCGCGCGAGAAGCAGTCCTTAAAATATTTGGCTGTCGTTTTTGTGATGTCCTCCTGATAACGCGCCGACGCGCCGACGGGCCAATTCCTTGCCAACTGTTATCACATGTCACATGACCCGATTCATCTGTATATATTCACGGGTATTTGAATAAACAAGACTGCTCTTTGCTCTCCCACGACGGCTTGTCTGGCATGGTGTCAGAGGTGGGCGGATTCCGACCGGCTCCGACGGAATGCCGCTAACGACGAGTACGAGCCCTTATGGTACGTTTACACCTGAGAAGAAATCCGCTGCCGCGCGAGCGGATCCGCTCCTGGCGACGGCGGCGACGAGAGGGTTGCGGGTTGCGTTTACATCTATTCTCTTCGAGCGGCGGCGGTGGCGCCGGCTGCGGCAGCTGTTCTCGTAACATCCCGTCAAATATGCCGAGAAGGCGCGAGAGTTCCCATCTCGGCTGTCTCTCCCGGGGCTCCCGGGCGTTGCTGCTCCCGGAAGAACGCGTACTCATGACGTAGGCAGCGTCGCGCTGCGCAAGAATTTCACATCGGGTCAGCGAAACGCCTCGTTCGGCGGCAGAAATGGATCCCGGACCTAAACGGCTCGCCGCCGCGTTTTCCGCCCAGCGTTTCGCCCCAGCGGCAAAAGCTGGGCAGATCCGCTGGCGGATCCGCAAGTGTAAACGTACCATTAAGCAACAACGGAAGCAGCGTCGACCTCGCCACCACAGCAGCAGCCGGCGCCACGTCGACGTGGCAGGACTCAAGCCTCCGAAGCCGTTCGACTTCCACAACGCCGCTGACTGGCCCGCCTGGATAGACGAGTTCGACGACTACAGAATTGCATCGGGCCTGCACGAGAAACCTGAGCTGGTTCAAGAAAGAACTCTTCTTTATACGATGGGCTGGAAGTCGTTAGAAATTCTGCGTTCGGTATGCGTAAAAGACAAAGAATTCAAGAAGTTCGACCTGATAAAGTCAAGGTTAGACGGATACCTCGTTCACACCAAGAACGTTGTGTACGTGAGCGCTCGTTTCAACCAACGCCGACAGCAACTGGGAGAAACGGTAGAACAATTTGCGACCGTGCTACACAGGCTAGCAGAGCGCTGGAAGTTTAAGGACATGAAAGAACGTCTTATCAGAGATCAATTCGTAGTCGGTCTTTTGGACCAAACTCGCTCAGAGGTGCTTCAAATGAATCCAAAGCTGACGTTGCAGATAGCTTTATCGAAAACTCGGACAAGCGAAACAGTAAAGAAACAACAAGCCGAACTAGCAGGGCAAGAGTCCGCAAGCCCTGAAGCGTGCGTTTCGGCCGTGAAACAGGAAAACACCGCCAGAAAGAGCGAAGCCTCAACCAGTCAAAGGACTGCAAACAGCAAGAAGTGCAGCTATTGCGCTGGTCCTCTACATCCCAGGACAAGTTGTCCGGTTAAACGAGAAAAATGCCGCTTTTGTCAAAAGTTAGGACATTTCGAAAAAGCATGCAGCATCAAAAAACGCGACGGCAAGAAACTCGACGTCATTGCCGCACCAGATAACTAGCATTTCTTGGGCACGCTCGAGTAGTCGAAGAACACTTTATCTGCGCTCTTCGGGACTGTGCAGATAAATGGTCAGGAACTTCGAATGAACGTTGATACGGAAGCTGAAGTGGCTGTAGCCAGCGATAAGTTTCCAGGCGTTCCACGCTCTCTAGACGAAGCAGAAGGTCTTCGAGGGCCGAGCAATGCAAGAATTTGCACTGCTGCCAAGTACCACTCGAACGTCACCTGGAATGATAACTACTCACGACAGACTATCTACGTCGTCTGCAATCTGCGAACGGATTCTTGGGTTCCTAGCGGTCAATGCCTTGGGCATCGTTCGATTCTCGGACGAAAAAGAGAGAGTCGAAAACGTCGAAGCGAAGTATCACAAACTGTTCAAAGGTACGGGATCCCTGGCCGGTGAACGCACAAGCCGCTTAGTACCGGATGCCGTCCCGTATGCGGTGTCTACTCCTCGTCGGATTCCCGTGAAAGAAGCAGTAAAGAGAGAGCTAGACAAGCTAGAGCTTGAAGGAATGTTTCGAAAGGTTGAAGAACCAACAGAGTGGTGCGCCCCAATCGTGCCAGTACAGAAGCCTTCCGGTGACATCAGAACCTGTGTCGACCTGACCCACCTAAACAAGTTTGTACGGCGGAAAAGTCACCAGCTTCCAGCGGTAGAATAAATCATGGGCAGCATCCAAGAAGCCCGTATCTTTTCCGAACTGGATGCCAGTTCCGGATTCTACCAGATTCACCTTTCGAAAATCATGTCAAGAGCTTACCACTTTCATAACGCCGTATGGAAGGTATTGCTACCGAAGACTACCTTTCGGCGTGACTTCAGCACCAGAAATTTTTGCAAAAAACTTCACGCAAGTCTTGGAAGGCTTAGAAGGCGTACTGAACTACATGGATAATGTATTAGTGTACGGAGCGAACAAGACTGGATACGACAGTCGTCTGCACAAGGTACTGGAGAGGCTACAGCAGAAGGACGCGACGCTAAACAAAGAAAACGCTGCTTCTCTGTCGGGAGAGTGTCGTTCCTTGGAATGGTCTTCGACGCCAGTGGAGTGAGACCTGATCCCGAGAAAGTTCGGGCCATCAAAGAGCTCCCCCACCCTCAAAATGCCGTCGAAGTTCGTTCTCTTCTGGGCATGATTAACCACCTTGCAAGATTCCTCCCAGATGTAGCATCTACCAGAGCGCCTCTTCGCAACCCTCTATGCAAGGATAACGACTGGTCATGGAGTCCTCAGCAAGAACAAGCATTCGCCAAAATGAATGACACCTTAAGCTCGGAAAGGTGCCTCACGCGGTGCAATCCAAGCTACCCAACAATTGTCCCTGCAGACACCTCGTCGCACGGCCTCGGCGCCGTGCTGCTCCAAGATCAGCCATCGGAGGAGCGACGTCCTGTTGCATACGCCTCCAGGCCACTGAAAAGACGGAACAGAGGTACTCTCAGATAAAGAAGGAAGCCCTTGATCTAACATGAGCTGCAGAACGCTTTGACGAGTTTCTGCGAGGTCTCACGTTTTTGTTCCAAGACTGATCATAAACCCCTATTTCCGTTGCTGGGCCGCGACCCATTGGACTCCCTACCCCCCAGAATTCAAAGGTTCCGAAGGCGCCTGATAAGGTACTCCTTCACCTTCACGTACGTTTCGGGTAAAGCCATTGCCACGGCAGACACACTGTCACGAGCAAGAAGCAACAGTTTCCCACCGTCACAGGAAATGCTCTTGGAGGGGGACTTCTCGGCACACACTGACGCAGTCATCCGGGGACTGCCAGCATCCGACAGTCTGATAGACGGAATACGCGTGGAGCAGACGAATGACCAGGAATGCTCATTGCTGCTTCAAGCCTGCCGTCAACGGTGGCCAGACAAATACAAGCTACCACTAGTTCTCGGGCAGTACTGGGCACAGCGTGGCAACGTTACTGTTTGCAACGACTTGCTCCTAAAGGACACCAGACTTGTCATTCCAAGGAGTCTACGGAGGGAAATGTTTCAAAGGCTCGATGAAGGCCATCAAGGCTTCGTTCGCTGCCGAGAAAAAGCCAAAGAATTTGTTTGGTGGCCGAGTCTCAGCAAAGATACAGCTAGAGTTGTGTCCGAATGCCGAGAATGCGCCACTGAACGCGTGCAATTCTCAGAACCGATGATCCCATTCGAAACACCAGAACTACCATGGGAGAAACTAGGAGTTGATTTATTTGAACTAAAAGAAGCAGTGTACGTTTTTGTTGTTGATTTTCACTCCAGATACCCAGAAATGGCGTTGCTGGACAGAGGCACGTCATCTGTGGCCGTCATTCAACGCCTGAAAGGTATCTTCGCCCGACACGGGATTCCGAAGACCGTGGTTTCGGACAACGGGCCCCAGTTTGCATCGTGTTCGTTTCAAGACTTTGCGAGGACGTACGGGTTCAAGCAAATGAAAACCAGCCATCGCTACCCGCAAGCAAACGGTGAGGCTGAACATACGGTAAGGACTCTAAAACTGCTCTTGAAGAAAGCAGAAGACTCTTACCTTGCGCTGCTGAACGACAGGAAGACCCCTGGGCCTACAGGTTTTAATCCAGCACAACTTTTTATGAGCCGACGACTTCGCTCAAGAGTGCCTTGCGCTTCATCTTTACTCAAACCTCGCACGGTAAGCTCTTCTTGGAAGAAGAGAGATGAGGAATATAGGCAGAAACAGAAAAAGTATTTTGACAAGCGTCACGCGGCCAGCCCTTTGCGTAGTCCTTCTGCAGGCAACCAAGTATAACTGAGAGACACAGGTGCTACGGGTGCCACCCTTCGCCCCGGAGACACACCAAGGTCCTACTGGGTCAGGACTTGTACCGTACGCATTACAAGTAATCAAATTACTTGTAATCGATTACTTTTTGGAGTAATTTTGTAATCAGTTGATTACTTTTATTAGGCAGTAATCACAGGAGTAATTTGATTACTGTTTGAAGTAATAAAAATTACATTGAACCGTTACTATTCTTCCACGCCCCCCCCCCCCCCCCCACGCACACACATTTTTTTATGAAATGTCAAAAGTAAAATTTGATACTTTTTTCGAACGGAAAAAGCAAGATTCTTGCGGAGCTGTAGGAAACGAGGTCAACCCCTTTGTGTGTACGGTTTCTGAGGAATGTCCGTCTTTTTTTTTTTTTTTTCGAGCATGAACTGGGAATGGGAAGGACCAGGGAGGCCCCAGTGTGTCACAAAGACCGTTCAGGGCAAAGTGTGAGGGAACATAATGTAACTTTGTAAGTCCTTCGTTCAAACTAGGCCCCTCACGCACACACACACAGAAATAAACAAAAAGACTCCTGCTTACGGTACCTACTCGCAGCCCGTAGGAGAACCAGAACCGAAGAATGCCTAAAGCGGATGCAAAATATTGTCACGGGTAGTGAACAAAAATAACAAATAAACAGGAAGAAATAAACGTTTAATGTAGCGAACTTGTGCCAAAAATAAAAGAGTACAAAAGATAATAATAGAGCGTCGCGGGCGTCGAAGTCGGCGTGGCAGCAGAGTCGAACGCTGGGGCGAGACTGAATTCTGCTTGCCAGGCGGAGCCGCTTTTCTACACGCGTTGGCTTCTGGAGCGTTCGATGTAGAAGGTTCGACGCGGAGAACATTCTAACCTCGAATCAGCTAGACGGTTCTCGAATTCACTAGAACATCACATTACAGTGTAAACAAAAATGCGTAGCCGCGGCCAGGAATCGAACCCTGGCCCTTCGCGTGGGAGGTAAGCGCGATAACCGTCGTGCTACGGCCGCGGTGCCTACTTGGCGCGCGGCATTACTCCCCCCTTAAAAAGTGTATCGCCTCGATGCAACACAAAACAAAGCACATAAAGAGAACGGCAAACTAAAGAGTCATTTGAAACACATAAGATCCACAGTCCTATCGAGCGTAGTAAGGCTTCAGGCGCACAAATGTGGACGACTTCAGGTCGTGGTGGGCGGCGTGATGATGTTCTTGTTCCGTCAGGCATCACCTCGTAGTTCAGCTCGCCGAGGCGACGAAGTACCTTGTATGGTCCAAAGTACCGTTTCAGCAGATTCTCACTGAGGCCGCGGCGACGGATGGGCATCCACACCCACACCCTGTCTCCGGGCTGGAAGTGAACGTCCCTGCGACGAAGGTTGTAGCGGCCCGCGTCGACGCGTTGCTGGTCTTGAATCCTGAGTCGGGCGAGCTGGCGGGCTTCTTCGGCGCGTTGAGCAACCGCCTGGGCGTCGTCGCTCTCATTTATAGATGGCTCATGGGGCAGCATTGCGTCCAGCATGGTCGTGACCTTCCGACCATGTACCAGCTGGAAAGGGGTGAATCCAGTGGTCTCCTGAACCGCCGTATTGTAGGCGAACGTGACGTGGGGCAACACCTCGTCCCACGTCTTGTGTTCTACGTCGACGTACATAGAGATCATATCGGCGATTGTCTTGTTGAGTCGCTCGGTCAGCCCGTTGGTCTGTGGGTGGTATGCAGTGGTTCGACGATGGCCGGTGCCACTGAGACGAAGGTTCTCTTGCGTCAGCTGGGTCATGAACGAAGATCCACGGTCTGTGATGAGGACTTCAGGGGCGCCGTGCCGGAGGACAATGGACTCAATGAAAAACTTGGCGACTTCAACAGCCGTGCCTGCTGGGGTGCTATCCTGGTCACAAACGGTCACGTTCGTGTTTCTCGAAAACTCCTCCCCCCTACGAACCGCGCGCTCCTATTGGCCACAGCCCGCGTGATAATTCCATGCGGTTCCCATGGGAACGTTCGCGAAACACGAAAGCAACTGTTTGCCGTAACTGTCACTCTTCGAGCTCGGACCGTGACGACAAAGTAACGTACGACCACGTCCGACCTACGTAGCACATAGCGGAAGTCGCGTAACTAGATTAACTGCGGTATTACTCGACACACCCTACTCTCTGTTTCACTATGAGTGCGAGCTAGTGCGGGCGTAGGAGCTACAAGAACGTGCTCCGGGCTTTCAACGTCCCTGTCGAGCAGGCGCGCTTGCGCAGTGCAAACCAACGTTCGTGCAAGCATCGTTTGGGGTGATGTGCTCGTGCTTTTAACTTCTGTTTCTATTGCACGAAGGGGAACAAGCTTTGGGCAGGATTCTAGAGCGTAGAAAATGGCGGCGATGCTTGTTGCGCAACGATGGCTCGATTAACGCGTAGAAGGACGGGTTTTCCGCGAGCACCCGGTAGCCTTCGCGATGCACGACGACTGTTTCTGACGACAATACCGCTTGTCGAAAAGCACCGTGTGATCGCAGTGTGACCAGCTGCGCGACGAGAGACGGCGACGATGAGAGATGATGATCGTCGAGCAGCAGCAGACTAATTGAATCGCACTGAGATTTTTCGCAGCGGGCAACTACAAGAGCGCGGTTGCCACCGATGATCACATAGCTAATGCCCAGTGGATGGTGATCAGAGCCGTGACGGCCGTCGCGAGTGTCGCTGTCAACCGGCTGGGAAGAGACGGCTGGGTCGACGAAACCCCGAACCGAGGCAGCTGAGGCATGTGCAAAAGAAGACTTTTGTCACCACCACGACAAGCACTCGACGTCGTGGGGTGCGTTGACGGAACCTAGAATCTAACAGAACCTTCGTCACCATCATCATCGGTCTGAAGGAGATCGTCACCGTTCTGAAGGACTCCAACACTTTTCCGCAAACACCACTCTGTCATTAACAACTTGGTGGTAAGTTTACGTTAAAATTTCAGGGTTTCTACCGCTTCGAAGTTAGTGCACGCTTAGTACCTATGTCTTCAGTTGACCATTTGTTGCGGTTTGTAGCTACTGTCAATCACGCAATAAAATCTGAATGGGTTGCTGATGGCGCTTTATTGTATCAACTAGATATTTTACCTTTTCACGCCAAGCTTCTGCAATTGCATGTCAGTCATCGGACAGTCCTAAGAAACACTTTTCGATGCCCTGCAATGAACTACGAACAGTGTGTCCTAAAATGAATCGTTAGTTGTTTAGACAGCAGGAGTTTAGTCTGACGGAGCATGGTAACATTGTTACCCACTGTAGGCGAGAAATTTAGCCAGTGCAATCTTGTGGATGGTCGTCATCTCCATGACCAAGAAAAATAATAAAGATACAATTGCCCTCCATTCAACACCCGTGTGTTTAATGTAAAGGTTATCATAGAAATTAAAAAGATTGTCGTTTCAAAAGTGACAGTAACTCGTTGAAATTATAGATTAGTGTGAGCTGAATTTTTTTAAAAATTTGCCTGTAATGCAGAGCAAATACGCGCTGTTGAAGCAGAGTAGATGCGTGAAGGAAAAGCGAGCATATGTACTAAAGAAAGAACCGCTACGTAACGTGAAAAATGTCAGCAACTATCTTGCCATTGTGGTATACGAGTTCAGTGGCTCTGCACATGCTTATGGCAGCCTGTGACTGTAGGATGCTCCCCTTATGGTATCATCCAGTGGCAAAGCCAGGGGGGAGGGGGGCTTATCTTCGCTCCCCCCCCTCCCCAAATCCGGCGGGCCCTAGAATATACACACAAATTTCGACAACCCCCCCCCCCCCCCGCTCCCCAAGTCATGAACAACCCAGCCACCTCAAACCCCCTCCACCCTCACCCCCTTAAAAGTTCCTGGCTACGCCACTACTATCAACAGCACTCAATTGATAGTCAACATTATCAAGATAAGCGAAATTTTTCTTTATTTTATGCACCATATAGGCAGTGTTTCTGTCTTTATATGCGTGCAGGCAAAGCACACACTGTAGAAAACACTTGTGTGAAGCCTGCGTTCACAATGCAGTCCCCGTCAAACGTTCAAGGCATTAACGAATTCCACAAATTAAAATTTTCAACGAAACGCATTAGTTTTGCAAACCGCTGGCAAACTTACGTTGCGTTTTACATCATTCACCTTTGTCGTCCGATGAATCTGCATTAAGCACTACACAAACCTCAATAAGCTTGTGGTTTTTTTTCTTGCCGTTGGGGCGATCGCTGGCGGTCGTGGCGGCGGCACAATTCTTTCTCAGACCGTTGGCTGCTTCCTCCGTGCTCGCGGAAACGTGGTTTCCTTTGTGTAAAAGGGAGGTTTTGAATCTTGATGCATGGCAACGCTGAATGAAGGTATATTACTGTCTTCATAATCTCAGCAAGGCTACCGTACGAGCCACAGCACCACCACCACTTTCAGGCTTCATAACACCGGCACCAATAGAAGACAACTTGCATCTCGCCAAGTGTTATATCGGAGACGTTAAACGCCAGCTCACTGTGCTCTTCGACCCGGTCCTGCCGCCGAATGGGCTCATCCAACAGCACGAAAGCATTCGTGTGCGCGTTGACCCAGTGACCGATCGCATGTCAAACCCCAGCCGCGGTCGGTCCGACGAGCATCGTGGCCATGTTCTTTCGAGTTTAACTCGCCAAGGGTACGGTTGTCGAGTTAAAACAATGCAAATAGTCCCGTGCATTCTTGTTCTTACGTCATTTTGTCGTCACAACCCGAACTCGAAAAATGACTGTTAGCGGCAAACAGAGGCTTTCTAGTTACACGAACGTTTCCATGGCAAAGAGTGTTGAATCGTCACGCGCAATGAAGCCAATGGGATAGCGAGGTACCTATGTAGGGACGTGTAAAAACGTGGAAGCCGTTTTCTTTTCTTCTTTTTTTTTTTTTGCACGAGCTTTTTTGCAAATATAAAAATAAGTAAAAAAGGCTGCCCAAGATTATGCGGTCGCGTCCATTTCTTCAACGCCGAAAGAGAAGAGCATGGCTTATGGGGACTACCGTCGTAATCACTGCGGTGAGCAAAGCGAGCAAAGCATTATTAAAACTGCACGAAGAAACTTTCCTGCACCATCCACAGCATGTTCACAACCGGTGCACTCTGCGTCGATCTCATGACTAGTCATATATTACCACAGAGTCGTCGTCAGCTCTGTACCCATTTGGAGTCTCCTTCACAGGCGAACAGAAAATTTCATTTGCAGCTTATGTTCACGGCGGCTTCACAAAGGATGGTCGGTGTCGCAGCGTACCTTCACATAATATTTTCTTCTCGTAATGCCACCCGTATCGTGCAGAAACAGGGAAAGCAACCACGCAAGCGAGACACAAACACCACAAGGGACAAGGTCGTTACCGCGGTTTACGCCATGTTTGTTTTCAAAGACCGTAGCGAAAGACTTCGAGAAAAAAAGCTGAGATATCTTAGCTAAATTTACTTTACGTCATAATTATTGAAATAATCTTTCGTATTTTACAAAAGGATAATATTATTTTTCTCTGTTTCCGTCAATTTTCCGGAAGGTAGCCTTTTCTCCGTTATTCGCTTGTTCTAAGTCCCGGAGGAAAGGAAGAAGATAACAAAAAGAACAGAGGGAAATGCAGGGATTTCTTCGCCCCAACTGGATGGACACGTCACTGCGACGTAGGGCATCGTCAGATTCTAGCTGACCGCGTGCGTGAATGCGAACGTTGGGGTGGAGCCTCAAACAAGAATCATTATAGTTTGAGGCTCCGCCCCTTCTTTCTCGATACGTCACAACTCGAAAGGTACCCGTTTGCGACCAGAATAGCACCCCAGAAAGGGCTTTCGTCTCGGCGTACCGTGTGAGATAATCGGTGGCGACGATAATCCAGCGGTTTCCCGACGTTGACGATAGGAAAGGGCCAAGTAAATCCATTCCGATCTGCTGGAACGGCATAGACGGGGGAGAAATCGGATGCAGAAGTCCTGACGGCTTCGTTGGCGGTTTCTTGCGTCGCTGACACTCGTGGCATGATCGAATGTATAGGTGAACGGTCTTCGGTAGCCTCGGCAAGTAGTACTTTTCTCGAATCCTGGCGAGCGTCCTGCTGTAGCCAAGGTGTCCAGCCGTTGGGTCGTCATGGCATCCTTGGAATATTTCGTCTCGAAGGCTTGCAGGAACAACCAACAGCCATGCTGTGTTGTTGTTGATGAAGTTCTCCTTGTACAGCACGCCTCGCCGCATGGAAAATGTATGCAGGATTCTTAAGAAAGCACGGGGAACCGAACTCGCTTGTCCCTCTAAGTGATCGATGAGCGCTCGCAGTTCAGGGTCGTCTCGTTGGAGTGCTGCCATGTCGCTGACGTCCAAAGCGCCGAGGAAACACTCATCGTCGTCGTCTTCGATACAGGCAGGACCGTCCTCGACAGGAGCTCTTGACAGGCAGTCGGCGTCATGGTGCTTCCGGCCGGACTTGTACACAACGGTCATGTCGAACTCCTGCAGTCGTAGGCTCCACCGGGCGAGGCGTCCGGAGGGGTCTCTCAGATTCGCGAGCCAGCAGAGCGAGTGGTGGTCCGTGACCACGCGAAAAGGGCTTCCATACAGATATGGGCGAAACTTTGTTATTGCCCAGACGACAGCAAGGCACTCCTTTTCAGTTGTAGAGTAGTTCCTCTCCGCCTTAGACAGCGTCCGACTCGCGTATGCGATGACTCGCTCTGCCCCGTCCTGCCTTTGAACTAGCACTGCGCCAAGTCCGGTGTTACTGGCGTCCGTGTGGATCTCTGTATCAGCGAACTGGTCGAAATGGCCAAGAATCGGGGGCGTCTGGAGTCTTCGTTTCAGCTCATCGAATGACTGCTGGTGTTCGTCTGTCCATTCGAACTTTACGGCGTCCTTCGTGAGGTGCGTCAGCGGTGCGGACAGCTTGGCGAAGTCCCGAACAAATCGTCTGTAGTAGGCACAAAGTCCGAGGAATCTTCTCACGGCCTTCTTGTCAGACGGCGGCGTAAATGCAGCCACGGCGCGGGTCTTCTCAGGGTCAGGGAGAACACCTTTGTTGCTCACGACGTGGCCAAGGAACTTAAGTTCACCATAGGCGAATCGACACTTTGTTGGCTTGAGTGACAGGCCGGCGGTCTTGATGGCTTGAAGCACGGCTCGAAGTCGTTTCAGGTGCTCGTCGAAATCTCGTGAAAATACCACTACGTCGTCGAGGTAGACGAGGCAGCTCTGCCATTTCAGACCTGCCAGCACGGTGTCCATGACACGCTGGAAGGTGGCTGGCGCAGTACAAAGCCCGAACGGCATCACTTTAAATTCGTACAGTCCGTCGGGAGTGACGAAGGCAGTTTTCTCCCGGTCGCGTTCCTCGACTTCAATCTGCCAGTAGCCACTCTTCAGATCCATCGACGAAAAATATCGGGAGTGGCGCAGTCGGTCTAACGTATCGTCGATGCGGGGGAGCGGATAGACGTCCTTCTTCGTCACAGCGTTCAGTCGACGATAGTCTACGCAGAACCGCAGGGTTCCGTCCTTCTTCTTTACAAGGACGACTGGGGACGCCCATGGGCTTCTTGAGGGTTGAATGATGTCGTCGTCGAGCATCTCCTGGACTTGATCTTGAATCACCTTCCTTTTCTTTAAGGAGACTCGATACGGCGACTGGTGGACAGGAGGTGCGTCGTCGTCGGTAACAATGCGATGTTTCGCCATTGGTGTTTGGCGAATCTTGGATGTCGTGGCAAAACAGTCGCTGTATTCGGCAAGGAGATCAACCAGTTGCCGGCGCTTCGTAGCTGGGAGCTCGGGGTCGATGTCGAGCGGCGGTGGCGTGCTGTTCTGCTGTGACGACGAGGTTTTTACGGAGATTGCGGTGACCACGACTGGCGCCTGAAGCTCCTCAATGTGGCCCACAGTGGTACCCTTCGTTAGGTGCTGCGGCTCCTCTCGGAAGTTCGTTACAAGAACAGTTGCACGTCCTTCTTGGAGATCCGTTACGCCTCGTGCGACGCCAATTCCTTTCTCAAGGAGCAGTCGGACGTTGCCTTCCAGAAGAGCTTCACCGTGCATGGCTGCGTCGGTTATGACGGGGACGAAAACACTGGACCGCGGCGGTAAGTTCACATGGTCGGCGATAACTCGGATCGCGGTTGACGTCGTGTTGGTCTCCACCGACGGTAAAACAGGCTTTCGCAGCGTCAGCTGGTTTGCCCCGAGGTCGATGACGGCGCCATACTCGCAGAGAAAGTCCATTCCGAGGATAACGTCTCTTGAACAGTCTTGCAGAACGACGAATTTAACAGGGCACGTCTCACCGTGGATCTCTACGCGAGCAGTGCATCTCCCGACTGGTGTGATGAGGTGCCCTCCGGCGGTTCGTATTTGTGGTCCATCCCACGGCGTGGTGACTTTTCGAAGGCGGCGGGAGAGCCTCCCACTCAAGACTGAGTAGTCTGCTCCGGTGTCCACGAGCGCTGATGCGTCGTGGCCGTCGATGACGACGTTTAGGTTATTGGACACCGTTGCAGGGGCGTCGTTTCGATTTCTGGTAGCGTTTGAGTGGGGGCCCTCTGACGTTCGTGGAGGATCTTGGCGTCGGTCGTCTTCGGCAACTCCACCTCCAGGGGTTGCCGCGCCTAGTTTCCCCGGCGAGGAGCGAGGGGTGACAGGCTTTCACGTCGGGGTCGGTGCATCGGCGAAGCTGGACGTCCCGGTGACGGCGACCGGAACTCTCGGCGTGACGCAGGCTCGGGGGACTGGGGTCGTCGCAGGTACTCGTCGATCTCCCGAGGGCGTTCACCATACCGGGGGCGCGGGTCGCTTGGGTGGAATCCGCGCAGCCCGAGTCGTCGGTATGGGCATCGGCGGTACACATGGTCAGCTTCCCCGCAGTGGTAACACAGCGGGCGTCGGTCGGCCGTCCTCCAGACGTCTGTCTTCCTCGGCGCAGGTCGCTCTGGGGGAACGTGCGCCTGATCTTCCTGCCGTCGAGGGTACTGCGGCGTTGGGGCGTCTCTTCGGGGTGGCGCCGTGGCTTGGCGGGAAGCTTGCGGCGGTCGTCGGGCCATGGCGGCGTAGCTCAACGTCGGTTCCTCCGGTGCCACCCTGGTGACGGGAACCTCTGGTTGGAGCGCGCGATGCACTTCTTCTCGGACAGCCTCGGCGATGGAAATGGTTGGCGGACGGCTGGTGGTTGGCAGCAACCTTCGCAGTTCCTCCCGGACAACCTCCCGGATAATTTCGCGGATGTCCGTACCAAACACGTTTTCACCGCTAAGCAGCGCGGTTGCAGTGACGCTTGGCTGCCGCTGGTGGTGGGAAGCGCGCGCTTGGAGGGCGCGCTCGATGTTTGTCGCCTCGCTGACGAAGGCGTCGACGGTTGCCGGCGGGTTGCGGACGAGGCCTCCGAAGATGTCGTCCTTCACGCCCCGCATCAAAATGCGCAGCTTCTTTCCCTCGGTGGCCTGAGGATCGGCGCGGGAGCTCAGGCGGAGCACGTCTTCAACAAAGCTCGTGACGCTTTCATTGGGGCCCTGGGTCCTGGTTCGCAGTAGGTCCTCGGCTCTCTCTCGGCGGTGGTGGTTGACGAACGTAGCCTTCAGGTTGGTCTTGAAGATGTCCCACGACGTCAAAGAGGACTCATGGTTCTCATACCAGTGCTTGGCGGTTCCCTCAAGCGAGAAGTAGACGTTGTGCAGGCGTTGCTCGTCGGTCCAGCCATTGTGGCGGGCAACGCGTTCATACTGGTCAATCCAGTCTTCGACGTCTTCGTAGAGTTCACCGTGAAAGGGGGCAGCCGTCCGCGGTGCGACGGGCATGTAGACGACGGGAGAAGCGGCGGGGGCTTGCGACTGGTTGGCCATCGTCGTCTTCTGCGGCTTGGGCTTGTCCAGGAGCAAACCGTACTCAGGATCCTCTCCCTTGGTGCGGCGGCTGGTCCGAATTTCAGGTTCTGCGGTGAGTGGTCTTCTCACCGAGCCGGGAATCGGACTTGCACTGCGGTCCCTTGGAGGGGAACGCTGCACGGGCATGCGGTACCCCGCACCTCCACCAAAATGTCACGGGTAGTGACCAAAAATAACAAATAAACAGGAAGAAATAAACGTTTAATGTGGCGAACTTGTGCCAAAAATAAAAGAGTACAAAAGATAATAATAGGGTGTCGCGGGCGTCGAAGTCGGCGTGGCAGCAGAGTTGAACGCTGGGGCGAGACTGAACCCTGCTTGCCAGGCGGAGCCGCTTTTCTACACGCGTTGGCTTCTGGAGCGTTCGATGTAGAAGGTTCGACGCGGAGAACATTCTAACCTCGAATCAGCTAGACGGTTCTCGAATTCACTAGAACATCACATTACAGTGTAAACAAAAATGCGTAGCCGCGGCCAGGAATCGAGCCCTGGCCCTTCGCGTGGGAGGTAAGCGCGATAACCGTTGTGCTACGGCCGCGGTGCCTACTTGGCGCGCGGCAATATGACAAAGCCATTTCAAATATTTCCCTATTTCCTCTACATGGTCTTTGTAATAAGCAAGGTTTCGAGTTGAGAAGTGGTCGGGGCGATCTCTTTCACTAATGGATGCTACACATGATCCTTTTTAAATCCTGGAGTTGCTGCTCTTTTGTATAACATGCGAGTTCATCGACATGTAAATAATATCTGGAGAAGCGCGTCTGTGTGCGAAAGACAGCAAGGGCCACTTGGTTGCCAATACAAGAAAATATAAAAAGCAAGAAAATAAAATACCTTTTATTTGGAACCAGATATTCCAAGTTTTATTCATTAAGATGTAAGTCTTCTCACAATAAAGTAATCGGAAAAGTAACGGTTACTTCTTAAAGTAATGTCCAATTACTTTTGCTGTCGAGTAATGAAGTAATCTAATCGAATACTTTTTAGCTAAGAGTAATAGTAATTGTAATCGATTACTTTTTTTTTAGTAACGTGTACAAGACTGGTCAGGACAAAGGAGGTAGCTCCCGCAGGAACCGCCGTCACCTGTTCTTGTTGCCGGACATCGATGCTGGTGCAGAGCCAGAGTGTCAACAAAATGCCGAGCCCGCGGACAAGACCACGAATGATGCAAGCAAGTCTGGGGAGACCACACCGCCAAGCGAGCCTTGCACGTCCGATCATCTGGCGACCAGCATTCCACAGACTGCCCAAGCGGGTGAAACCGCGTCACACGGTGTAACGACGCGATCTGGGCGTGTTGTAAATATTCATAAAAGACTTAAATTAATGACTAGTTTGTTTACGACAAAGAAGGATTTGTTATGTTTTCCTACCTGAAGTAAAAGGGGAAGATGTGATGTCATCCTGATAACGCGCCGACGCGCCGACGGGCGATTCCTCGCCAAATGTTATCACTTGTCACGTGACCCGAATCATCTGTATATATTCACGGGTGTTTGAATAAACGAGACTGTTCTTTCCTCTCCCACGACGGCTTGTTTGACACTTTTCGCGTTTGAAATGCGGGGTTGTAAAAGTTACTTCAAAAATGTACCTAAGATACAGTTAGACCTTCTCCTATGAAAAGGTACTTAGGAGCGTACCTAGGTGTTCGTTTAAAAATGTACCTAGGTACAGGTGCAGTTACTTTAAATATACTTTCTTTATTTATTTTCCCTACATTTCTCAGGATATATTGGAAATAAAGCTTTTTTTTAAACTAATGGTACACACAAAACGAGTTAGAGAAAAGTGCTTTATTGGTGAAGCTGCGAGAAAAAAGAAAAACCGCATTCACATGAACATTCCAGGACACGTTATCCTTTTCACTTTAGTGCTCTTTTTTACTTTTGAATAAGGACCTCCTAGAAGTGTTTATCTTACATCTTTGATCGCAGTTTAGGAGGAGGAAAGAGAATGTGCCACTTTTCCCTGATACAGGGGTTTTAACAGAAACTGCGCACATCTTTCAGGTTATCTCCACCTCTGCATAGCTGTCAGAAGAGCTTCAAACACGCAATGAAGTCGATTTCGGTTTGAGATGAATGAAGCAGTTCGCTATATTCCCTAAATGAAGTTCTGAAGCGATTCGATAAATTACTGTCGCTAGAATGGCATTGCTAATCCACGGTTCGCTCAAATGAAGACCACCATTCGCTAAAGTGTCGTTTAATGAAACATCATGGGTGGGGCTTCGTTCAATAAAACGTCGTTCGATCAAGTCAGTGTCTCCTGGGTCGTACCTAACTCAACTTTAATCTCGCCACATGGTAGTGTGTTAATACTTCAAGACTAATAGTTTCTACCATTTTGACGAAGTGAATAGAAAATTACCTATAAAAAGTAACTTCACTTAGTTGCAAGTACTGAAAAATGTGCCTAAGATAAAGATACAAATACCGAGAAATAAAAGTACCTAGGTTTATACCTCAGGTACAAAAAGGTACCTAGATACCGCTTTACAGTTACTTATTTATTTTATTGATTTATTTAAATACCCTCAAGGCCAATCGGCATTAAAGAGGGGAGTGGGAGTAACAAACTAACACACAAAAAGAAACAAAAGGGCAGAGTACATAAGGTATCACGGCTGCTCGGGAGAGTAAAGAGTGTTTATAGCATTTAAAAAAAAAAATTGGGTCCCAAGAATATAAATTACGGAAGTCGGAAGGTGATTCCATTCCAAAGAAGTTTTATGGACGAATGATAGTAGAAATGTGTTGGTATTACATTTAGAAATTCCAACTTTGAGGTGATGATCGATGCGAGCTGAAATGTAGAACGTTGGGATGAAAAGACGCTGCTTTCAGTAGGGGTTAGCATGATAGATCTTGTGGAAAAGTCACAAACGAGCGACTTTACGTCGGAGAGAGAGGTTAGGCAGGGACAAGGTGATATTCATGGAGCTTACACTGGCAATGCGGTGATAGTTACCTAGAATAAAACGGACAGGACGGTTTTGGACCGCTTCCAGAACATTAATTAGGTTAGACTGATTTGGGTCCCATCTAGAAGAAGCATACTCTAATTTGGAGCAAACCAGAGATTTATGCAGTGTTAATTTCAAGGCTGACGGTGCGAGAGCAAAGTTTCTTTTCAGGTAACCTAGCATATGGTTAGTGTTATTGATGACATATTCAACATGCAGTTTCCATGAGAGGTTGCAAGTAATCTGAACGCCCAAATATTGATAACAAGAAACAGGGGCCAAAGGGACGTTGTTGAGATGGTAGAAGGGCACATTAGGACTAGTACGTGATATTTTCACAACTTTACATTTAGTAATGTTAAGTTCCATATTCCAAAGTTCACACCAGTGATAAACAGCATTCATATGTGTTTGGAGCTTTAAAATATCAGGGTCGTTAGTAGATTTAGTATATATTACGCAGTCGTATCCAGGTACACTGCGTAATATATACCTTGTACCTAGGTACTTTACAATCTTGAATGTCTTAATAAGTCCTAATAAGGTAAGATATATCTAATGTAGAATGCACCCATATATATCTTAGTTTTCCAAATATAGTGGAAAATTATTAAAGCTCCGCCAGGGTTGGGCAGTATCGCAATGCAAATGTATCACGATAGTATTTCAGAAATACATTTCGTATGTGTATTTCTGTATCGCAATACATTTTTTTTCATAAGTATCTGTATTCCTGTATCCAAATACATTTGGAATGTTTCTTTGTATTGCGATACAATCGGGGTAAAATGTATTTCGATACATCTCTTGAGAAATACTCCCCCCTCCCCCCCCCCCCCCCCCGCCCCCCAAAAAAAAACATCCGCGCGCATCTATTTTTTATTTTATTTTTTTACTTCTGAGGTGCTAGGTCAAGGAGATGCTGGGGCATTGTTACCATGCCGACCGAGGTTCCCTCCGATTCTCCGAACTATTTTTCTATGCGTCCTCTTCTCTCTTCTGAGAAGTGTTGCCTTAGTCGCGAACTCGAACCAGGTGGCGTGCCAGGAGTGGAGTGAGAGCATCTTCTGCCCTAGGTCCTCGGTAGGAATTTCTTGAGTGATTGTTTGCTGGCATCCAATGCCCGCGGCTAACCGCCTCTCTTGCTTTAGGGTACACAGTACAACCAGCCGGCGAAGCTGAGTCACAGTCCGTTGCAGCACGAGCCTGGCGGTGGTTGACTTGAAATAGATAGGATGGCTGACGCAGTGAAGTTCAACACATATTCGAAGGCGTCTGCGGCTGCGCCCGTAATATTGCACGGCTCAAGGGTACGTCATCAGCCGACGTGAACGTGACCCGCTGCTCTGGTGATCCGAAACCCAGAAAGAAGGCTAGACGTGGCCTCGCTGTGCCGACCCAGACTTCGTACACCTGTGACTCGTCTCGAGCGCGCTGTTTCTCGAAGGGCTCGCACCTGTGCCGGCAATATCAGGTCGCCATTTACGAGGCCTCTGTTTGGATGATGCTAGGCGAAACTTGCGGACTGAAATCCATGCGTCGGTGGCGGAAAGTCGGCAGGAAGGACCTCCACAACAGGGATGCCACCGTATCGTTTTTTCAGCCGTAACAGAAGATAAGGCATGTGTTCCAGAATGTTTCAGGTGGTTCACTACTCTCGAAAATTCCAAAGGTGCCTGCATGATCTTCAACGAGGTAACCTACAACGAAAGTACGTATTGTCCTTTCATACAGGAGCGTGGTAAAGTTTCATGGTCAAGGCCACACCTACAGATCAAGAATACCAGTTCATTCCACCGTGACATCATGTGATCAATGTTGACAGGGGCGTCCTTATTGGACAGGGGCGTTGTGACGTTTTGATGGGATTTAGCATGGCATATCATTTATTTAGAGGTCCAAGTCTTTTCGCATCCCTCGTCAGACATATAGGATGTCAGGGAAGGGACCGCGGGCAGTCCTTGGTGGAACGTTTTTTTTAATCCCATTGAAGACTCCTCGTCGTCTGAAACCACTGCCTTCAAGGCAAAGTGCCAAGCCTACGGGAAAGTAGTTTCGGGATCAAAAACTTCCACTTCCAACTTCATGCTTCATCTCAATTGGCATTTTAAAACAAATTTGAAAAATATCTTGCAGTATCAGTATTTCTGTATCTGTATTTCTAACCTCCCTAAAATGTATTCCTGTATTTGTATTTCCAAATACTTTTTGCCTCTAATTAAAATGTATTTCCGATACGTATCGCGATACACTTCTTCGGATATATTTGAGTATCAGTATTTTAGGTACCATTTTAATATATCCCAGTATTTGTATTTCCAAATACCTTTTTGAGTATTTCTGCCCAACCCTGAGCTCCGCGAGGAGCCAGGCTTTTTTCACTACGGTTCTTGAGGTGATAACATGTTTAGGTCATTCTACTATTGCGCTGTTCCTACCCTACTACGCAGCCCGTTCCTTCGTAGCGGAGGGGGGGGGGGGGAGGGAGGAAGGGAGGAGGCAGTTAGGGAGTACTGTTTGCGCACCGCTTACCCTCCTCCCTCTACACACCGCTCGGCGACACGCTATTGGTCGTGCGCGCTAAGACGTCACACCAACAGCTGCGCTTCCTTGCTGGCATTCTCTTCACCTAGCAAGCAGTCTCTGCGCAGTGTTGCCTTAGAAGTCTATTTAGTTACAAAATATGTGAATCACCTGACCATTATCAAATGATTAATATTGACTAACACGCTCAATAGCGTTGTCACCTGGCGGCGCCTTCGTTCTCACCTGAACTTGAGTTTCGGGGTCAAATAACATAAATGGATGTTGTAATCGTGTGAAGTAGGTATCAACAGAACGCACACAATTTTGGAATAATAATGTTTATAATTAAACCTAAAATAAATACATGTTTGAATACAAATGTGCAGAATAAAAAAAAAGCTAAACGAGTCGTAGTTTTGAGGCCTTAATGAATGAACGGTAGATGAATGAACACAATTTTATTAGTTTATTTACTTTTATTAAAACAAAAAAAAATCGCATTCGGTAGATTCACAAGGAAATTTTTGTAATTTTCAGCAGATCTTCTGTGTGTAGAGTGAGTTCAAGCTTCTCTATGCTTTGCTTGATCCCGCTCCTCAGGTCACGAATGTTCTCCTCTATCTTCACCCACTTCTCCCATGCAAGTTTCTGCACCTTGTCCAAGAAACTCTGCAACCTGTTGATTAGAGTAGCCAGGTTTTCTAAAACGGCTGAAGAAGATCGTCAGACAAGCCGTACGGCGCCAACTTCTCAGGTCGAACTATCTCCAGGACCTCCTTCTTCAAGTCACCAGCTGCTTCACCGAGCTGCCCCTTGAGATCTTCAAGTTGGGTTTTGAGCACCGTGGCACGCTCTCCGACAGCTTCCTTGATTTCATTTACTTTGTCTGCAATTTGTGCTCCTAACACGAGAAATGTTTCTTTTAGGGTTTTTAAAATAGTTTTGAGCGTGTCGACTATGTAGGCTTCGACATATTTGTCGCCGTCGCTTGCTTGGTAGAGGGCTGTCTTGTCTCTTCTGCAGCCGATGAGTTCTTTGACATTCTCCCTGGTTTCCTGAAGCGTTCTTTTAATGAGTTTTTCAAGCGCTTCCGCTTTGTCAGCAGTGACCTCTTGCACGTCTGCCAGGAACTTGAAAAGCTGCTCTTGAATCTTGAGCAATTTACGGAACGTTTCCATCGTATGTCCTTTGAATGATGCATACTGTGTTGGTTTAACCAATGCTTGAATCTTTGGCTTTATCTCTTCGCGGACATCGGCCACTTTCTCTTTAAGATTCTGAATTTGCGCTTTAATCTTCTCTGTGTGTTTACCGCCAACTTGCTGGAGCTCCGCAAATATCTGCTTCAAGCGCACGACAAGAATGAGAAACTTATCCTTGAGGGTCTTGGAGATGTCTTCAAGTGTTTCGATAAAGTAAGCCTCACCATCTTTGTCCTCATTGTCATCGTCGCTTTCGTGGTATAGAGCCATGGGAGAATAGCTGGAGCCGTATATGAGTTCCTGAATGTGCTCCCTGATTTTCTGACGCGTTTCTTTGATTATCTCCTTAAGCCTCGCCAGTTTCTCACCACTTACTCTCTTTACTTCTTCCTTAAGTTTGTTAAGCGTTTCGCGAAGATTGGCCATCTTAGCAATAATTTTCATCACGTGTTTTCCTAGTGACGCATACTGAGCCGGGTTAAGCAATTCTCCAACCTTCTGCTTTATAGCTCCAACAGAGTCGGCCAACGTTTTCTTCAGATTGTGTATCTGCATTTTGATCTCTTCCGTATCCTTTAAACCAACCTGCTTCAGCTTGGCAAATTTCTGCTTCAATTGCTCGACTATAATAAGAAACCTCTCCTTCATGGTCTTGGAAATGTCTTTAAGGGTTGCGATAACATAGGCCTCATTATCTTCATTATTGTCGTCATCGCTTAGATGGTAAAGAGCCTCCTGAGAATCTCTAGAGCCATGAAAAAGTTCCTGTATTTTAATTTTAATCTGCTTTCTTAACTTCTTCGCCCGTTCCTGCATCTGTCTCAATTTATCGCCGGTGATATCCTTCGCGGCCTTCATAAACTCATTAAGTCTTTCTCGAATCTCGACTATTTTTTCCCGAAAATTGCTGGCATGTTCGCACAGCGATGCGTACTGGCTTTTCCTGAAGAGGTCCTGCATTTTCTCTTTGAGAGCCTGGGTGGAGTCTTTCAGTTGCTGTTTCAAACGCTTAAGCTCTACTTTGATATTTTCGGCCTGATCGCCGTAAGCTTGGTTTAGTTCATGCAGCTTGTCCTTTATTTTGTCCCCGATGGCTATGAACTTGTTTTTCAGGATCTCGGAAATGTCCTTGAGGGTACCAATGACCGTAACTTCTGTACTCTTGTAGTCTGATGCATTTTGAGAGGATTCAGTCACCACTGAGTCGTCTTGGTTGCATTCAAAGTTTGTCACATCTTTACTTAGTTGCGGCCTGAAGAGCAGCAAATATTTTAACATAAAAACAAGTCGAAATACAAATTGGGTAATGTTTCTAAGACCTTAAAATTTGGTAAGAGGAACTCACCTGCCACTGCAGACTAGCATGACAGTGGTAGTAGAAGCAGGGAGAATTAAATGTTAGTGGATTCTCATTAAAAACGTATATCCGGAACTTACTTTGCATTGAAAGGGCCAGGATGGAGAATGCCACAAGATATAGACGTCTCATCTGCAATTAGGTGTATTTGTTTTGTCATAAGGTAAAGTAATATATGTCTACCGTATGACTGACACTTTACATTTTGTTGATTGAATTACAAAAAAAGTAATGCAGTTTGGCTGTATTAATTTTACTGCGTCTCTTCAAAAGCCTAAAGCTTGCTTCACTTTTCATACCCATAAATGTTTCTTTCTTTGCGGGTTCACTATTGCAACTATTTTTTCCATCTGTATTTTATATTTATTTAGCATTGCGCCGGTAAAGGCACTACAGTCTAAAAAAAAGAGGGTGTAGACGTTACACCCCTTGTCACATATACGACACCCCAAAACTTCAGTTGGATGTACAGCGCACTGACGTTGTACCAACAATACACAATTTCACGAGCGGCTTGATATCCGAGTTGTACAACTCATTAAAGTAGTTAATGTAAGTATGACTGAGTGCAAAAAAAGTTATCAAGGTTTTCCATGCTCACCTGCAAAACCTGTGTGTTTTTTCCCTGTAGACTTTGATACGTACTTTAGCTGTATAATATGTTATATCGCACCGTCATCCACCCTCTCGCAAAAGTTCAGGCAGTCAGTTCGAAGTCGGCGCGCTGTACGCCCAACTGAAGTTTTGGGGTGTCGTATATGTGCCAAGGGGTGTAACGCCTACACGCTTTTTTTAGAGTGTACGCGTTTTCTAGGGGGCACAGTTCGTTCATCGAAATCTATATAATTCGCTCTTTTCTTGAATTAAAAACATCCACGTAATTTCCGAAATAATCACCGTAACTCAAATAGGCTAAAACCCCTCCGTCGTTTTAATATATCAGATTGCCCATCTTTAGCTCTTGCTAAAATCAAAAGTTAAAAATACTTTACGTGAATAAGACGAATATTAAACAGAACTAGAAAAAAACATACCATAATGTCTTTATTGACGTAATCCCATAAAGTTGTGAAGAAATTGAAATACAAATAAAGTTACCTATGCAAAAACTGATTCAACGGCCGGCAACATTATGTTCGTAAAAATGTGCCTGTAATATTTCAGCATGTGCTTAACCCTTCCCCTCCCCTCCTTTCCATCTTGCTTCTCGCAACGCTTATGTTTTTGAAAGAGTTTGGATAAATTACAAAATATATCGAGATTCTAAGTCATCAACCGGTTCAAATCTAAATCCATCTGGCAGTACCTTGCTCTTGGTAAAATGACCATTATTAAGTAAATACATTAGAAGTCTGCAGTGAAAATACGATATTCGAATTCGACCTATTTTGTTTTGCTTTCCCGCGCCTTTGGCCTTACGATGAAACACCAATAGGAGACGGGCTTAACCGCTCAGCAAGTACTATATGAGTTGACAAAGACAAAGTTCAATTCGTGAAGATGCAAAGGTCTGCTTTCTCAAGAAGTGTACAGTCATAACATCTGTGAGAGGGAACAGCCCGACGTGCTTATTTTGATAAACTGAATTCCAGTTATTAAGGACGTTCTTTTTCAAACTAGGGCAGAAACTCGATTTCTCGGTTCCAGTCTTCTAAATATTTTACAAATAAAGCAATAATTGAAATTGGGGAGACTGCGGACTCCCTAATCCTTCCGAATTATCGCTTCCGTGAAGGGAACACTAGGATTCCTGAAGCGTCAACTAGGCACCCTGGGTGACGGTTCAGGAATACTCTTGTTTTATTTGCGGGTGCGATAAGTTACATGCGAACGCCATAAGATTGTTGCAGAGGGTGACACCAAGGATTTGTCTGAGTCCACTAATTCAACGGAAATTAGTGCAATAACACAGGGGGTTACGGCGGCGGTGAAAAGACGTGAATGTACATTTATAAGGGTCAACACGTAAACACGGAAACACGTAAAATTACTAGCCTACAAATCACTAATTAGATGAAAGTTTGAATATGCATCTGCCATCTGGAGTTCGCATCAAGTTTATCTTATTAACGCTCTCAAAGCAGTTCAAAATCACTCCACTAGATTCATTCATCCTTCATATTCGTACGATGTTAGCATTTCCTCAGTGAAAGCTGAATGAAATCTAACTAAGCTTTCTTGTCGTCATTGCATAAAGAGTCTTTGTTTATTTTAACAGTTATGTAATTCTTCGCTCGCCCATGCACCCTACATTGTACCCCGTGCACGCATATCCCCAGCCGCACTGGTCACCCACTTTAAATCTCTCACCCAGGTACCTGCACCACTAGCTTTTATTCCTAATTTTTTTCTCGAGCGGCCTGTGACTGAAGCGGCCATTCCCACCAGATTGCTGCCATAACCTGCCCATCAAACTTCTTGGAACATTTATCACATTACCTTCAAAATTGAAGTGCTGTGGAAATTTGTTTATATTAACCCACCCTTTATATAATACTTTTAAGGAGGTTTTTAAGGAAATAAAGTGAAGTTATTCATAAAGTTCAAGACTCCAACGAAAGCACTGCCCGCCAAATGTAGCGGTAATACTTGCCCACGAACTTTGGAGCGAAACGTACGTACGCGGCGTCCGGGGCGTCACATCTAACTGTGACGTTCCATTTTCTTTCAAAAGCGCCCCCAGCAAAAACAAAAACCAAAAAAAAAAAAACGATTTTGCCTTGAAAGAATTTAAGTTTTTCTTTTCATCCAATGGAAGAGCCAATAATAGAAATTTAATAAAACAAAAAAAAATTACCATCACCCCCTCAAAACCTTATTTTAAATCTGCCCTTGCTGTAATATAGCGTACCTGGATCAAGCAGATGTCTTCACACTACGGTCATGCACTCTCTGCGGGCGCGTATAGCGGCGAACTTTACAGACTCAATTCGTCCGACGAGCACCTAGCTTTGGGTATACCACCATTTTGTTGTGAACTGGGAATTGTAAGCCCTAACAAATAAAAAAAAAAAGGTAGATGGACCTTGTACAAAACATCTGAATATGATTCCTTAATTGCTTTATTTTATTTTGTAGCACCGGGAGGAAATTACTCCACAAAAGTGACAAGGGCAGAGAGTAGAAATGCATACGGATTTATATAAAAATATACGCACACATCTAGACAAAAATACACAAGGAACATATATATAGATATAGGCAGAAATGTACACCGAAATATATATAGAATATAGGTGTTCACGAATACAAAATAAGCATATAAGCCTTAATAAACTTGATTATCAAGAAAGGAAAGCCGAAAGACAAGAGACGTCACTAGTCACTTTCGTTTAAGATTAAAAAAATCAAATCCTTTCATTGTTAGAAAACATTGAAACAGTCTACTAATGGGTAGCCGATTCTATTCTTCAACTATAAGTGGAAAAATAAGTATTTGCAGACATTACTTTTACAGATAATTTTCTAATTTGGCAAGCGTGATTTGACCTTCCTTATTTAAAATATGGCACATACCAATCTTTTGTCTCTCAATGTTTTGTTCGAGTTCAGTGAATGCATCAGTTTTAACCAAATATATTTTCTATGAAAGTACACTCTGACCTTACTTGAAGGTCAATTTTGATAGTCCGGATGATTTCCTCATACCCATACCTCCCAACAACAAATCTCACACTTGTTTTGCACTCTTCAAATTTAATAAATCTAAGCGAACGGTAAAAAGGATCCCAAGTTATGCAGAGCACATTTGCTTTTAAAATCCCGCCGCCTAAAGTATGGAAGGCTTTTGAGGCTGCGTTCGCAATATGCACATAAAAATATAAGACAATTGGTACGAGGAACTAAAAAAAATATTCTTTTACACACAATACACTGGAAGACACCTGAGCATAGAGTTTTTTGTGTGTACATCACCTATATCTTGCATTGTCTTTAGCAATAACTATACTCTTCCACGCTGTTCCCAGAGAGGGTTCTGAGAGTGGACCAACTTGGGTTTACAAAATAACTCGATCACCGGGCACGAAATCTTTAATGCTTAGTAAATAGGTATACTGCTACCTTTCGTTATACCTTAAGTAGCGGGATTGGGAACTAGTTATAAAATAAACACAAAAGTACGATCTAGAAACGCGATGTATCGGTTGGCGATAACACACAGGTATAAACAGGGTGCCCACAAGCTCGTAGCTTTGGCAGCGCTTACAAATTGATGGGAAACGGAGTAAATAAAGTTCCGCCATTGAAGCCTATCTCTCATTTCGGTTGTAAAGAAATCGCAGCGCTTTCTCCCGGACGTTTTTCAGTGCGTTAATGAACGCTTGGGGTCATGGATCCCATACCGTGCCTATGCATTGCAGAATTGGACCAATTAAACTTTTATACGTTGCTAACTTATTCACAGATGCATAACGACGCCAGCACGTGCAGAGACTTTGTGAACATGGTAGCCCGTTTAGTCACGGACGACATGGGAAAACACGACAACACAATGCGCTAACTTCAACTGTTCATAATGCAGAAAAAAAAGATGGGTACAAATACTCCGCGCCATCGCGTCACTCAACCAATACCCTGCCCTGCCATTATTCGCAAGGACTGGGTCTCTTTGTCCTCTCGTCCGTGTTTAAAAGCGCCGCCTTGTTCTTAAAGTTTTAGCACCAATTCGCCCAAGAACCAGCACATTAACCTGCAGAGAACTCGCACATTTTTTTTCCTTTGTATCTCCTTTGCTAATATGTAAGTAGACCCCTTTCTAAAGTCACCCCTCTATCGGAAGCTGGCGGAATCCCTGTACCATAGAGGACACCGACGACACACCACAACCAACGCTACTTGACAATGGATGCAAACACCCCGCATCAAATGCGCAACGTCACGGCGTTCGTTGTCTGCCAGTGCGTATGCTATCATCGGCTAAGCAAATCAAGCGCAGACATACAACGTGACCTTATAGTTTTAGTACGTGAGTTTGTGCTTGTGTTTCTTCTAGGTTTAGACTCGCACGTTCAGCGGTGTGGGTTGCTCCGCCATTGTGCAGCAATTCTACCAATCGGCACGTGACTTTCGAAAGGACTCTATTCTAGATCAGGCAAGATGTGAGCGTGACGCCGAGGCGCTCGTATTCATTGACTATTTTTACTTGCGCATTATGAATGGTATTAGGAAAGAAAGCATTTTTTTTTTAATTTTTGGTAACCGTCTTGTGGACTCATTTTGAAGTGCCAATGAGAATTCGTCGAACCATATACCACTATGAAACTGTGAACTAGCACTTTCCCATTAGCTTGATTGGCCCAATCGGCTCGCAGCTCTAATAACGTCCGGGCTTAAGGTTAAACAAAGTAGAGGTATGAAGTACCTGGTAAACTTACCGTGGCAGGCTTCTTCACTCCAGTTAGTGAAAGAGAGTGAATTGATGTCGCGAAAGATTCACCCTTTTATGTGGAGCATACATAATACAGCACTGCACTGGGAGCAGCTCCTGATGTTTTGCGTGGCCTCATGGACGTTCCTGATCTTTCTGATTAGGCGCAGTGGTTGTAACAATCTGGATTGACTCCCAACCGATAAAGCCTTCAAAATTGGGCTGCTTCTTGTAGGTGCTTGCGGAGCTCGTTAAATAAAGATACTAAAAGCGAGTATGGTTCTAATCTTGCGATTAGAAAGCTCTTAACAGATAATTAGCCTTGGAGCAAGAAAAAATACTCGTGAGAGCTCACAGCTGTGAGTCCAGTACCTCGTGTCGACCCTCCGGAGAAAATGTGCTTCTATGTTGCGTCCTTGGTGTTCTTCGTCATTTTGTTAGTAGTTTCTTCGTAGACTGTTTCATAAGGTATAACGCTCAGTCTGTACTTCTGATAGATCGTGGGACTACTCAATTATGTATTGGATTAATATTAATTTTAGCAGTGTTTGGAGTTTTGTTTTGTTCGTCCGCTTTTTTATGTGCACCTGGGTTGTTTGTTATACACCAGCTCACCTGTAGTCTCGCTTTAGTTTTTGTCACAATTTGTTTTCACCAGCTATGCTCTTAACTATAAAATCATCAACGGCGTGACTTTATAGGAACATAATGCTATAACTCTGTACTTTCTAGAATTTTTCTAGTATGTGGGAGAAATGCTATGATACAATTCGAGATTCAAATTGAGTATTTTCAAGTATTTGGCTACCCTAATTAGCTATGGTATCAGTAGTTAGTTATTTCAAAAACATTCAGTGAGGTAGGAGTGACCGCAACCGGAACTTAGTTATTATTTTTTGAGTAATATTTAACTTTCATATAAAGTAGCGCAAAAAAGACAAGGACAAGAAGTGTACAGGACAAGAGCTGCAACGCGCGGGAAAAGCGCAAGCGCTTGTCCCGCGCGTTACATTGTGGGACCGTCTAGTGCTTGTCCTGTATACTTCTCGTCCTTGTCTTTTTTGCGCTATTTTATATGTCTAAATACGATGAACCAACTAGCCCAACAACGTTCCCTACTATTTAACTTTCAGATGTCAACAGCTCCTAATAACTGGAGCTGGCTTGTTTTCTGTTCGCGCGAAAGGGGCTCGCCTTTTCACAGCACTTGCGTAATTAGGGCTCGCCGAGCCTTTCAACTCGAATTTATCAATGACAATTGAAAACTTAGGTGGCTACTAAAGAAGCGTGACGTAGTAGTATTTCATATTAAATGGAAATGCCCAGCGCAAATTGCATTCCCAGAAGCAGAAATGGAAAGGGCAGGATAGAGAGGGCAAAATTGAAGATGCGTGATTTGATTCAGCTATTAGGATAATTATTGCTTGAGCTACCGAGGGTAGTCAAGAGACATCTGCTCATTGATAAGATCTTGGCATTCGGCCTAGAACAAGACCAGATCTTGGAGTGCTGGGATCCTGAAGTGCTTGGATAAGATCGTGACATTCTTAAAGCCCAGAAGCTATTGTGCACTGGAATGGCCTTCCCGATGACATCGTCACTATCACCGATAACGCTAAATTTAGAATTGCATTTACCAACCACTCCTCTCTGTAGAGCCCCTCGAGCCCTGAGGGTAATTGTGAATAGAATAAATAAAATAAATAAAGTAGAAAAGAAAAAATAGTGATCGCAGGCGATATCTTCATCTCAGTGAAAGGGAACTGGTGTTTCAGAGATTCGAGTTGGAGAAACGGAAACTCGGTAAGGCTGTAAGCGATCAGGCCAGGAAGAGTCAGAGAGTTTTAAGATGCCGAAACTGATACAGCCGTTCCAAATGAGTGAGAACAATGACCTTTTTTTGGTGAACTTTGAGCGGACCTGTGAAAAGATGGATGTCAACGAAAGTAGACCGCAGAGACAGCTCGCGCCCCTGCCTGTAAAGCTGCGGACGTGGTTGCGCGAGTGAGGAAGGAGCATGCGGAAGACTATGAAAAGTCGAAGGCGACTCTGCTCTGTAAATACTGTTCCGAAGTTTTTTGGCAGTGATTCCAGATGATGCTTAAAAAGCCCGAACAGGGATACTTGGAGCTCGCATACAACCCAGGGACAAACCAGTTCAAGTGGTTAAATACAGGGTGCATGACAAGGTCGTAGACTGCATGTCCCTCGAGCAGTTCTACCGGCGTATCCCCGACGTGGTGAGGTATTGGGTTTTGAAAAACCGGGCATCAATAAAAGTTGACAGAGCGCGAAAACTTCTAGTGGAGTACGCTTAAAGGGCCCCTGAAAAGAGAAAAAAAAAGTTATTTTTTTTAAACAGTCTGGTTGGGACAGGCGTGTTAAAAAATAAATTTTACGCGAAAAAAAAAAAAAATTTTAGAGCAATATTGACTGCGCCAGACGCAATTTAGTCGGTAGTCACCTCCTTTCCACTTGTTTGCTCTCTCGGCATTTCGGGCGCGTGGAGGAAAGGTACCCCCGCCTTTTCGTAGTGGATCGGTTTGGCTGCTTGACTGGCTTGGCTGCGCCCCGTACGAGAGCCATTGCTACTTCCTGGCCGTGTTCCAAAATTTACTCGATCTTACTCCAGGGTAAGAGTTTTGTACCCTTGGCGTTCTAAAACCAAGCCGCTTCCAGCGTTTTTCAATCTGTGCTGTCACGTGATACGATCCGCCGGGGTAACTCGGTTTCATTTGCAAGATTTGGAACACAGCCTTTGTGTCCGCCGGTCGCACATCGTACCGTGTCGTACCGTGTCGTACCGTGCACGTACCGTGGTCGTCGCGATGGACCCCGACGTAAAGCGTCGGTTGCTTCAACGCTGCCAGCAGCTAAGCCTTCGCCTGTACGAGGACAGGCCTCGCCAGCCGGAAGGCGTCCGCTCCGACCACCGCGAGACAACCGCTCACGAAGCGGCACCCGGTTCGCCGCGGAAGGCGGCGAAGCGGGTGCTTCGACGAGTTCGTCCGAGCCGCGCGACCCTTCAAGCCGCCGCGAGGACACGCAGTGGTAACTGATTTTTTTATTAAACGTTAAGTGCGGTGCCGCGTGCCTTCACTAAACGCTTTGCGGGAACCGACATATATAAAAAGAATTGGCACTGGCGCGCGCAAGCAAACAAACAAAAGATGGGGTAAACGGGACACACGAATCACGCTAAGAAGAGCAGAAAAACAAAAACCTGTCACCCCGCGCTACTTCCTAAGTACCTACGATGACTAACTAACACAAGCAACAAGCCCTCTTCAGGAGGACTTCACATATAAAGGCGATAAAACTATAAAAAACACCCAAGGTACGCGAGACGCGTTACAAGACGGCGACCACGACAGAAAGAAAAAAATGGCAAAGCTTTTGTTTGTTGTGGTATCTGAACGGAATTAAAATCCTGAAGGTGCAAAAATGTGTTTTGATGCATAAATAGCCGTTTAATTCACCTTGAGGTTGTCCAAGTAAAAATGCAAAATACGGTGGTTTTAGAAGAACAATCGATTGTCCTCTTATCCTGAAAGTTTAATCAAAGTATTTTTTGTTTAAAGCGAGAAACATTTCTTTTTAATTTGAACTCTCGCACCACAACCCGGCTTCACGTCTTAGCACATTTTCGCCGCACAGCACACCACCTGCGACCACAAGATTGGGTCCGATCAAAGAACGGACTTTGCTGCCGCTTCCCTTTGCCCGTCTTTTCGACAGAAAGAGATGAGACGGCGCGTATCGTGTAATAATTGGAGGTGCCGCCAGTGCGTAGCCATGTCACTATCAGGCCCGATGGACCCTTTGTACCCGAGGGCGGCGCCTCACACTCCGAAACGCTATTCCTAATCATCAGGCGGCATCAGCTGACGTGTACTTCTCCGAAAAAGGAAACGCGATTATATTGCCGTGAAATCTAGCCGTCATGCATACTGCAGGAAAAAGCGGAACTATGATCCGGTTCCCGCTTACTTGGAACACAATGAAGGCCACAAGCACGTGATGAAAGCTCTGAAACGCGCATATTCAGTGTGTTAGCTCGGACGCTTAAAGAACCGCCTCAAGCCAAGAGTTTGCGCTTCTAGCGGTATCACACCAGACGAGTTTGGTGAAAAATTCTTAGATATACTGAAGGCACTGAAGACTCACCACTTTGTGAGCAAACAACAGGCCCGACAGTTGCAGGAACGTAAAGAAAACATAGGCAAACACGAGGCAATAGTACTCCAGTATGTACTTCGCTGGGAATTATAGTTTTATCGTGCAAGACGACCCACAATCCTATCACTGGGTGAATACTGAGGTCTCAGTACTCCATTGTTATTTACTTTCGTACACAAAAAGTTACTGCGCAAGATATTTGTGTAAAATCATTCACTTTTATTTCTGACTGTCTAGAACAAGACCTGGTGGCAGTTTCCGTATTTCACAGTTAAGTAATTAAGATATTGAAGCAAAACCTTTCGCAAATTACAGAAAGTGACTACTTTTCAGATGATGCGTCCTCTCAGTGCAAGATTAAAAAAAAATGCAAACCTCTTCGAACACGAAAAAGATTCCGGCTTTTCCGGTGTTTGGAATGTTTTTGCAACGTCCCACGGGAACAGTGCTTGTGGCGGAGTCGGAGATACAGTGAAGCGTCTGGCAGCAAAGGCCAGTCTTCGAAGTCCCTTTGAGAAGCAAATCATGACACCCCAAGAGCTGTTTAGCTGGGCCAAAAATAACATCGGGGGTATAATAATACTTTGGGTGCCGAAAGAAATGGTTAAAGAAAAACGAGCCCAACTTACTCCAGGATTCAACTCAGCGGTCCCCGTTAAAGGGACATGTTACCATTACTTCAAGGCTACGTCTCTATCCACGCTACGTTCTGGACATACGCCCTATTTAGCGACGCAAGAATTTGCCGTTTCAAAGCCGATTTAGACACAAACGACGTGTGAGCCTCCGACGCCGCGCATTCGCTAACACAACATCGCCTCGTCGTTTGAGATTGCCCGGTCACGGGGATTTTGTGTTACTGTTCACATCTGAACTGACGTGGAGGAGAAAGAGTGATTGCAATGTGTACGTACGAACAGCTAGCTTACTTGTGGATGCTCTGACCCCGGCAGCGCTAAGCATCTGTTGATATCAAGGCAGTGGAAGATCACAGGAGGTACACCGCCGCGTAAAACGCTCGAAATAGGAATAGCCATAAAGCACCAGGAGTAGATAAAAGCCTCTTTGCACCAGGATGTACCGGAAAACTCGAGGACATTACGGTGAAGAGTCATTAATTTTATTTTAGGAATCGGAGGTGGCCGTGGGACCTTTAGCATGGCATGGAGAAGTCCACGTCGCCTGATTCTGCCCGTCGTTTAGGCGTCGCATTTTGGAGTGTGAGGAACCACCCTCGGGTACAAAGGGCACAACGGGCCTGCTATAGCTACGCACTAGCGGCACCTCCGATTATTACATGATACCAACCGTTTCTTCCCTTCCAGCCGGAAAGACGGAAAAGAGGAACCGGCAGCAAACCCCGTTCTTTCTTTGAACCTAATCGTGTCAGCCTTTATCGCAGGTGGCGTGCTGTGCGGCGAAGAAATGTCAGGAAGCGATGCCGGGTTGGGGTGTGAGCGTTCGAATTCAAAAATTATTTTCTGACTTTAAGCAAAAATTCTTTTGATTACACTTACAAAATAAAAAGATAATCAATTATTCTTTTGAAACCAAAATATTTTCTAGTTTTACTTAAAACGCTTAAAGGTGAAATAAACGGCTGTTTATGCGTCAAAACGCTCATATCGCAACTTCAGGATTTCTTTTTCACTGCAAGATCATTATCTTATTGAACGATCTTAACTTTTTTTATAAATTATATACCTACAGGGCAGTCAATGAAGAGTTCTATTAAATCCTGGGAGCAATATTATACTTTTTTAATAAAATAACAAACATTTAAACCTTTTTAAAAATGTGTGTATTAAAACAATGAATTATACAAAACTTTACAAGCCCGACCATATTGTAAGCCAAAAGCCGTGCAAATTTAAGAAAAAAATAGTGTGGGGTTTTTAATAAAAAATCAGATTTTTCATCAATTATTCAGTGATGCCTAGTTTATCCCTGTTTTTAAAAGTTAAAACCGCGCATACGTCATAAAAAATGTTTTCTTCAAAAATAATTTAGGGCAGAACTACAAACAATGCGGCAAAAACCAGATTTTTTAATATTTTTTTTTAGAAATTGGAGGTGGTTGACTGCAACGTCCGGGATGTTTGACAAGGAATGATCCTAGTTCGAGGCCAATGACTATTCGCCGGATTTGTGAATAGGTACCACTTTTGTCATTTTCCGCTCAATTGGCGCAAAAGAACAGCTAAGAGACCTGTTAAGAACTAGTACTAAATATTTACTACTCCATCTGACCTCTTGCTTAAGGAACATATTTGGAATTTTGTCCGAACCGTTATTTTTTCCGTCTACTTCAAGCAGTAACGCTAGAACTCCTGGCTCAGTGACTGTTCGGCTTCCTAGCCATTCTGAGTCATTATTTGGAGTTAGAAAGCAAACTAAATTAGCGTTCTCAGTCGTATAAACGGACTCAAAGTTGCTGTTAAATTCATCTGCAATTCTCTGTTTCTTTGAGGGTTTAGACTAGTTGTGTTTTACTTTTTTTTAGTTAATGTGGTCCCAAAAGTTTGACCCTTCACAAAAATTTGCGAAGGGTCACGTTGTGGTACTTTTGTTTAGATTCTTTAATTTTAAATTTAAGCACACTCGACTGTTCCGAAAGCTTTGTTCTGTAATCTATTGTTCTGCAGTCTATAATGAGATACTTTTAGATGACTTTCTAAGGCGTTTTGTTTGGCATTTAACGTGGATAATCTCACGGGTTATCCATGAGATATGTTTCCTTAGCACATTACTTTTTTGGGGGACAAACTGGGTAATGCAATGATTTGCAATTGCTTTGAACCTGCACCATAGACAATCTATGCTAAAGGAATTACACTTACAGATTTCGCGAAAATCAAAGAATTCATGCGTAAAGTAAGTTTGAACAGATTCATCATCAGAATTGTTAAAATCAAGGACAAAAGTTGTACAACCATAAGAGGGCACAGAGGGGCGTGCAGGTATTGCACATACAATTATTTTATGATCGTATATCCCATCCACCCCATCGATATATGTTTGGGTTTAGGGAAAAGGATCACTAAGAAATACCAATTCTAGTTGACTACAAGACGACCCTTGGAACGCGGGTTGGCTCCCTGACCATTTGTGTAAGGTTAAATGTAAACATAATGTCCAGAAAAGCATCTGAAGTAGACGTGCATGGGTGCAGCAAATCCTTGTGTATCTCTGGTACAATAAAATCTCCACTTATGATTATTTCTTAGCCCTTGATATGTTTGTGCCTGTAGTAGCACAAGCTATGCAGATATTTTAAACCCGATTTTGGAGGTCGGTGAACAACACCAACAAAGACAGAATGATTTACCAAGTACATTTTACACCAAAGAGACTCAACTTCTTTTATGTCAGGCAAAAGTACATAAAATATACCTTGATTTAACAGGATTGCTACCCCGCCACCTCTTCATTTTTAATCTTTCCTTAACATAACGCAGTATGGACGGATGATTTCGCTATTTAGTATTTGACGATTTAACCTAGCCTTGGTCATTGTAGCTCTGTGAGGTTCGAATTCCAAGAGAGTAGATTCGTATGCTACTACTTTATTTAAAAGGTTTCTTGCATTCATGATGACTTATTTTAACCGCTGTTTCATGGTTGTCTGCTAGTCTCGTAGCGTGATCATCTGCTAGTGTTGGTCCGTTACCGCGTTTTTTTTTTTTTGCTACCTTGGAAACTATAATTTTTTTCCTCGTCCCACACATACAGTTATCCGTTTATTTTGACCTTATCATAAGTGAGGAACACCTTATCTTTGCTACCTCGATTTGCTTTGGTACTGTTCCACAGTTTTTTTTTTTTTTGTATTCCTTGTATGGGGTGGGAAAAGTCTTAGCTTATAAAAATGTGTGTATCCTTTAGCGCAATTCTTTATTATCACTCTTTTATCTCCGCTGTCCAGTAGTCTAAAAATAATCGGTCGAATTTTGTTGCCGATTTTGTTTTCCGAGTTGGTGAATTTTTTGAATACCTGATATATGTAATGCGAAATTATGAGCGCAAGTCTCGGGGTATTTTAACTTTGGGATATGCCGTGCTAACGAATTTAACGAAGACATATCTACATGTAGAAATATAGACCTCGTAATCTTGCGTACATGATGGAATATATATATATATAAATTATCCCAATAGTTTTAAATAATGAGGATGAAAGTAGGAGGAGGAAACTAGAGGGGAGGGTAAGGTAGGACCCTGCACTCCTCCTCCCCCTCTCCTGCTCCTCCTACCCTCTCCTCTTCCGCTCCCCTCTTTCCCTCCTTCCCTCCTCCCCTCCTACCCTCCTCCTCCGCTTACGCCAACGGCGACGCCACATAACGGGAACGAGCGCGTAAGAGCTGCACTCTTAAATGAATAGTTCTACCTGAGTAGATAAAATTATTTGTTATCAACATACTACTTTCTTGTAAGCAGTGAGAGAGTGCAGGCGAGCTGGTAATCAATCGTCATCTTGTAAACCCTGAGATGGGGAACGATAAAAAAACGGACGTCCGTTTTTTTATCGTTCCCCATCTCAGGGTTTACAAGATGACTACTTTCCTTGGAAAATAAATCGTGAAAAAAGGATGCCCCAATGAATGAACAAATCCTGTAGGCTCAATACTAAAAATCTCCATATGGAAATAAGTAGTGTTGATATAAAGCATTTATTAGTAAAATGAAAACAAATTTAACCTAAATTCTGTCGCAGGTTAAGGAGCGTGGAAAACTGGAAGATAACCGAAAGTGCTATCAAAATATCAAGCCGTCTGTTCGAACTGTTGTGTCATAAACACAATGCGTTCGAGGCTAGTCCTTGTCAGCCAAATTTGTAAACTAAGGGAGACAATATTCGGCAGAGGGCAAATATGCAGTGAACATGGCGGCACGCAAGTGTGTGTTCGGCGCAAGTGTAACTCTTAATTTCACTTTCCTGTGTTAAAGTGATTTTTTTAATTTTTTTTTTATATATATCGGAGGAAAAGTCTGCATTTCAGAAGTGAGATTCGCCAAAATCTTCGTGGTGAAGCGATCCTGGAAGCCGATGTCGTCGGATTTGCGAAGACGGTGATGCTCGCTGACTTTTCAACTGACGCTACGGGTAGTACCGACCGCGTGCCGTCGTCCAGAGGTACCGTCCGTGGAAAGAGGGCTCCTAGTGTTGCCTCGAGACTGCGCGCATGGGGACGCTCTGTCAACGGGTACCGTCTACGTGAGATACCGATGTAGAAAATGTGAGTCTTCGTGCTGCCTCGTGGGGGAACCGTGCGCGCGGACGCTCAGTGTGACGTCTGTAGTCCTCAACGCTTAGCCGAAGGTGAAAAAAAAGCTGTGTGTACGCCTAGGAAGATAACTAGACAACCACCGAAGATGGCAGACGGCGACCTAAGCCATGAGATAATGCAAGCGCTACCGGAACAAAACCAAACGTTACTCGACCTCGTAAAGAGGAAACCAGGAACGTGACAGGTTATGCCGGACCTGCATCTCCATGACGGTACAGGCGCACAGGGACGAGGATGAATTGTTGGGTGACTTGCAAAGACTGGAGAAAATAAGTGAATGAAGGATCCAGAAGTCTCCGAGGGACAAGGCACACAATGGTGATCCAGGGGTCACGACACCTCGTGTCTGGCCATCTACCTCAATATCATGGGCTGCTGAGCGTCCAACCGAGCAAACAAACACTGGCATAGGCCTCGTAGTTCAAAATAGTGTGGAAAGAGGCTCATTGAGTAAAGGAAGCAACATGGTCCAACCAACGAATCAGGCAAGTGCTGGAGGGCAAACCAAAAAACTACCAGAATCCTCCTAGCGAGATCAAGTTGAGCGAAAATGCTACAGTTGTGGAAAGTACGGACATATCGTGAGAAACTGCCCAACAGCAAACCCTGTTGACAGGTTTTGTGGTGAATTAAAGCCCAACAAGTGACACCGTTCTAGCTAAATTCCTGAAGACAGCTTTTATCAATGAAACTCACCACCTCTCGGTGATGATCGACCCTGGAAGTCGAGCCTGTATATTGCGTGAATCGAGCAGCTGAAAAGTGCAGCCTGTAAGTTATGTGCAAGGACCAAGACTTGTATGAATTTTGGAACACCGACATATTTACAGTGCAGTCAATCGGAACTTCGGAGTTTGGCATAGAAATCGACGATGTGTTATGCAAAAAGGTCAAGATGATTGTCATCAACGTCAATGCCTTCTCTGTGGACATGCTGGTCGGTAGGATTTGGGCGGAACTAGACAACGTTGCATACCTGCGCATGGGAAATCAGCTCAGGATTGGCTACTGAGATGATCTCCCGTTTTGTAACATCAACCTCGTCCTGATGAAGCCTTCCAAGGAAACACAGCTTGTCAGGGAAACCATGGTGCTGCCCACAGGAGCTGTTGGTTGGGTGACAGTGGAGACCGGTAAGAGTGAAGGAACTCTCATCGTGTCTAGTGGGACTGGCAAGAAAATGCTGCTTAACATCAAACACGGAAAGGTTGAGATGCCCGTGTTGAGCGACAAATGTGAAGACCAACAGCTGCTCAAGTTAGCTTGCTCACGTTGGACGGCTCTCAAAAAGCGAAGAGTTAATAAACCCCACTGAGGACTCTGCTTCAGCGAAAGCCCATCGATCGTGGCGTGCTAAATGTGGAAGAGGATATCAATGAGCAGCAAGTGGATGTACTGCTGAAGATGCTGAATGAGTACGGGGACTGCTTCGCACTGACTCTATCTCGATTGGCGTTATGCAATTAACTGGAAATGACCATCACTGAAGAACCTGGAAGTACCCCAGTCAGCTACGAACCGTACAAGACTAATGCAGCTGAAAGAGAAGCGACCCAAGAAATTGTCAAAAAGCGGAAGGCGACTGCTATTGTCAATGACACAACGTCGCCATATGCTAGTCTAGTGATACTTGTGAAAAAGAAAAGTGAATAAATTCGTCTTGCCATAAACTATCGATGGCCCAAGGGCCAGACTGTGCCAGAACACTTCCTATTACCAAACACTGACGACCAGCTGCCTCTACTGTCCTGAAAACGAATGTACTGTGTGTTAGACTGTGCAAACAGATACCTCCAGCTTCCACTGAGGGATGCATCAAAGGCCAAAGGTGCATTCATCACACCTAATGACACTGGTCAGTTTGAACGTGGGTGTTTGGGCTCACAAACAGCCCGGCTGTATTTAAACGTCGAATGAACGAAGTCCTTGGACCTCTACGCCACACGGTAGAATTGTGCTGCTTTCGGACTTGTTGAATCCAGCCAAGGACTGGGAGAACTTGCTGGTTCAGCTCAAGCAAGTCCTGAATGATTTGCGAGTTGCCGGACAAAGCCTGAAAATATCCAAGTGTATGTTTGGAAGTGACGAACTCGATTACTTAGGCTTTAAAATTGTGAAGGGCTACCTGCGACCAGGTGAAGTGAAGCAATGAGCTATACTGGAAACTAGCCCACCAACCGATGTTCACAGCATCAGAAGATTTCTAGGTCTGACAAGATTTTCCAGGTGACTCATTACCAACTATGCCTTGAAGGCAGAGGCTCTTACTCGTCTGACTAAAAATGACACAAAGTTCAAATGGGGAGTAGAGCAACAGGAGGCTTTCAAACAACTCGTAAAGGAACTGACAGAGCCCCAGATACTGAATTTGTACAACGGACGTAAGCATGCATGGGCTTGCGGGAATTATTCTTCGGCAAGACGAGTCAGGACGCTGACACCTGGTGTTTTGTGTCAGTAAGCGCACCACTTGTGCCGAGAACTACCATGCAGGAAAACTGGAGCTGATGGCCATAGTCTGGAGTATGAAAAGACTTCGTCCCACCAAGCAGGTGAGAAAATGGCACATGTAAACTACCTGAGCCGTGAGCACGTAGGAGCGTTGACAGGGCCCTTGATTAGGTTGTTGAAACCAGGGTTGAAGTGTTAGGTTTAGAAAACTAAGTTTTGGTCATTCAGCGGTTTGACGCAGACTTGGCTAACCTCGCACAACTTCTGAAGGGCTTTTCCTAATCAAGGAAAAGCCCAAAGAGGACAGCGTTAGGGTCAAGGACCTACGACTGAAGGATGGAAAGCTGTTTTACGTGGAAGAAGACGGACGACTCCTTTTCGAGATGCCTAAGAGCTTGCGTAAAACACTCTGTGTCAAGTTTCATGGCCTAAAGGGACATTTTAACACAGGCCTAACTGTGATGAAAATCAAGGAACTCTATTGATTCCCTCGAATGAAGAGCTATGTGCACCAGTACATCCGTTCGTGTTTCGAGTGTCTAATGTCTAATCACGAAAGGACCAGGAGGAAAGAAGCCTGGACTTATGCACTCTATACCACCTAGAAAATGGCAATTTCAAGTTGTACACGTGGGATATGTTGGCCAGTTTGTGAGAAGTTCCAAGAAACACCAGTGGGTCTTGGTGCTGGTGGACAACCTGACCAAGTTCGTACGCCTCTATCCTGTGCGGGACACCTCGGCAAGGATTGTACTGCGGTGTACGCAGAATTTTATCACTCAGTTTGGACTACCGGAGTGCATCATTTGAGACCGTGGTTCCTGTTTCACATCCCACTGGTTCGAAGCCTTCTGCCAGGAAAATGCTGTGGCTCACGCACGGAACTCATCACACCATCCATGGGCTAACGGCCAGGTTGTGCGAGTGAACCAAATACTGGTACCGTGCATTATTGCTACAATGAAGGACCCGGCTCACAAGGACTGGGATCAGAACATCAAGGAGGTAGAACACAGCATATAATACCTCAACAGGCACTAGCTCCTTTAAGGTTTCGGATGGATATCAACCAAGGATGCAGGGCGGCGTCTTGAGATGGCTAAACACAGAGAGCAATGAGTGGGTATTTCCAAAACAAATTCAAGAGACGGCTGAAAAAAAAAAATGAGCCATCAAGGAAAGTCGAAACAGTACTTCAACAAGCATTACTTGCAGCGGAAGGGCTGAGTGTTGGAGACGTGGTGGCCATGTCCTGTATTCCAGAGTATACCAGCGTCCCAACAAAAATCCAAACGGTCAGAGGTCCACTGAGTGTGACGAAAGTACTCCCAGCGGACACCTTCAAAGTGACCAAGATGAATGGGAAAAGGGTCTACTCGGACAACGGCCAACATTAGCCAACTAAAGAGATGGCGTGGAAGATGCCAAGAACTGGTCCGACCATTCAAGCGCCGACGAAGAAGACTGCGTGCTAAGACGTAGCCCACGTGTGCCCAAAAGACATTCGTACCTTGGGGACTATACCACATGAACTGTGGACAGTTCGCTGCTAGGACTGGACGATAGCTATGTAAATCCGAAACCAAAGGGAGGCAACATTGGGCAGAGGATTTATATGCAGGGAACATGGCGGCACACAAGTGTGCGTTCGCCGCACGTGTAACTCTTAATTTTACTTTCTTGTATTGAAGTCTTTTAGTTCTCCTAAAAGTTGTTAATCGGAGGAAATTTCCACATTCCAGAGTCCCTTGACAGTTCTTTTTACAAGTAACAACAACCAACACAAATGACAAAGCACATTCCGCTTAACCAAATGGCGTCATTCAGTTCAGTATTCTGCTGTGCGTCAGTATTCGCTTCCTAAAGCTTGCACCGTCACGCAGTCGACACTTCAAAGGATGTCGCTACTTCTAGGAAGCTCTTATAACTATAGGTTCTCTAGCTCCCGCAGACTCTCGGATTACCCGATCCTGTACCTCTGATTACGTTAACCCGGCCAAAAAGACTTCTGTTATGCGGGTTTCAATGGAGTCTCTGAAATCACAAAAAGAGCCGAGATGCGTTAAAGCACCAAGATAATCAAGGACGATATCTACCTGGGACGGAACGCGGGTGAGGAACAGCTTCGGCTCAATAGCCAAATTCTTGTTGGCAGCGAAATGCTGATCAAGTGACGTTACGAGGACGTCAAATTCCGAAACGGACTCGCTATAGGCGTGGACCGTTGATGAAAATGTTGAAACTCTTTCTTCGCCTTCTAAACCAAGCAAGGGTCCTGCATGTGGCCTTGCTGCTTGAGTAATTGAATTCGTCCAATTGAAACTCTGGTCCTTGTAAAAACTTTGCAGTACGTCGTTAAGATCCACGTCCGACCCATAATAGACAAAAAAAAAAACTAATTATTACTTTCCACTATAACACAAAAATACACTTTTTAGCGGTCCAACTTCTCCCCTGCACATGGTCATAATATTATCACCGCACTGAAATGAGGGGAATGGCGCAGGCTAGCTGCTGAATGGTGATATTTATTAAACCCCGAGACAAAGAAAAAAGAAAAAAAAAGATAAGAAAAGAGGACAATAAAATATCTTAAAAACCAGCTGCAAAATATATTTACATGACAACCTCTTTATATAGAGGGGAACACATCCCAATGCCGGAACGACATTCTTGATCCCACAAAATGAAGTTGAATGCCCCCCCCCCCCTTCTTCCCTCAAGAAGGTGAGCCCGCACCAAATCACGCAGAGAAGCCAACCTATGCAGATAAGATAGACCATGTGGAGGCATCCAAGACCATCCAGGCTGTGGTGACACAGATCCAAGCAGGAGCCACAATCAAACATAATAAAAGACGACGTTCTCGTGGCGCGCGATAAACGCACGCCTCGGGACAGAGAACGCTCGGAACTCGAACCGGTCAGATGCCTTGGCCCATTCTTCACCACAAGTGGTGATCCGGACGTGATACGAACACGCAACTAGCGTCCGAGAAACTCAAAGCTGCTTGAGCAGAATTGGACCACATGCTCAAATTGGGGATAGTACGACCATTCTCCAGTAGTTGGGCCTCTCCGCTACACATGGTCTCCAAGGACAAGGGGAACTGGCGACCACGCGGAGATTACTGCGCTCTGACTCGAAACACCGTTCCAGACCGGCACCCTCTCCTTAACATACAAGCCTTCACTGTCAACCTTTAAGGCTCTACTATCTTCTTAAACATCGATCTCACCAGAGCCTTCTACCGAATTTCGGTCGAGGAAGAAGACATCCCCATGACAGCCGTCACTGCACCTTTCAGCCTGTCTGAATTTTTACGCATGCCTTTCGACCTCACTAAGGCGGCACAATCGTTTCAGCGATTTATTGACGCTGTTACAAAAGGCTTGCCTTTTGCCTTTGCTACGTCGACGTCTTGCTTGTCGCAAGCCCATCTTCACAAAAGCACCCAGCGTACACCTCCGTCTCCTCTTCGAACGGCTCTCCAAGCATGGCATCATCATCAACGCCACGAAGTGTGAGTTCGGAGTACCCGATTTGGACTTTCTTGGGCACCGTCTTGATAGTTCAGGAATACGACCTCTTCCTGCCAAATTCAGCGCTATCCAAGACTTCCTGAGACCAACATCCCTCACCAAGCTTCGTCAATTCATCGGTCTCTTAAACATTTACAGGCGTTTCATCCCACACTGCGCCAAGTTGCTCGAACTACTTCAGCTCCTCCTCCTCCGCAAGAGCGCACGCACTACCTCCCCTCTGCCTTATTGGCGACGTGACCGATAGAAAGCGTCGCGGTGGTCGGGCCTCCACGATTGGCAAATGCTGACTATGACGTCAGCAAAGGATTCTCCATCGACGGAAAAAAGAGCAATGTAAGAACCTGGATTTAGGCGGTGTTGACAGTACTGGTTTAAAAGCGCAATGATTTCTAGCTTCCACCATACCAATTACAAACCTCATCGAACTTGTTGTTCACAGGGTAATGACGTCACAAGACGTAACCACGGGAGGGCGCCACCCAAACATCTCCCGCTAATAACGACAAAGCTGAGCAGGCATTTTTATGGAGCAAAGAGAGCTCTTGCGGAGACCACCCTTCTTCAACATCCGATGCACGACGCTCCAACGTCGATCATGACAGACGCCTCAGCAACTCCTGTTAAAGTTGTACTCCAGCAACGCATTGACGGATAATGGCAGCCACTCGCTTTCTTTTCGAAGAAACTAACGCCGGCACAGACGCGCTACCGCGTGTTTGGCCGCGAGTCTGGCTGCCTATTTGGCCGTGCATCACTTCCGTCACTTCCTTGAAAGAAGGACATTCACCGTATTGACGAACCATAAACCCCTAAAAATCACCTCAAACGCAAGATCCCATCACACACCTCGGGAAATCTGTCATCGAGCTTTTCCGTCGCCATTTACGAAAGATATCTGACATACTGATCTCTATTATAGGCGGCTGGATGGCGCATTAAAAATACATATATGAAGCCTCCGGAAGTAAGCAGCTTGTCCCGGAAGTGAGCGCTTAGCAGGCATTGAAACCCTCCTGATTGCTGGTTCCAAAAGCGTCGTGGGCGCCGGTTTTTCGCTTGTAACCTCAAGAGAGCCTGCTTGTTGCGCAGTACGAGCGCATGCAGATTCGAGAAGTACCATGGGAAGCCATCCAATGTAAACGTTTTGAGATTTTAGTTGATCAAGTGTGTATATTGTACCATATGCTAGCGGGAGGAACACTGCGTGCACGCGAGAAGACCAAAGGAGCGCGCGCTCAAAAATAAAGAAGTTGTTCTTGTTCTTGGCACTGATCGTGAACACACTACATTTACATGGTGTCAGAAGTCCAAAGGTATACGCTCACGGCATCAAGACAAATCTTCGACCTCCGGAACCGCTGCAACTTGGCGACAACACGGCGGAGTCGTGGCAAAGGTTCAAGCAGCGCATTGAGCTTCACCTCCTAGCAACGGAACCTACGAAGCATCGCAGTAAGCAACAAAAGGCCGCCATATTTCTACATATCGCGGGCCAGGAAGCTATAGACGTGTTTAACACACTGAATTTGACAGCAGAGCAGCAAGCCGGCTATGACGTACTAGTCAAGACTTTTGAAGACTAATGCCTGCCCAAATGTAACCAAACGTACGAGCGCTACGTGTTTCGCACGCGTCGGCAACCTCAAGGAGAACCATTTGAACAATTTTTTAGAGACCTGCAACTGAAAGCAAGGACGTGCAACTTTGCAGATTTGAAAGAATCTCTCTCCGAGATCAGATTGTTTACGGGATTTCGAGCACGGTGTTGCGAGAAAAGCTGCTTCGAAGAAAAAAAATTAAAGCCGTTTACAACTCCCTGTAACACCGAATCGGAGCGCAGCTCTTGAGGAGGAGGAGGGAAGGGTACTGAGGGTCACGTGTTCTCGGGGCGGGGGGGGGGGGGGGGGGTCACGTGACCCCCCAGAAAAATCTTTCCGCTAGATTTAGCTGGGAATTTTTTCCGCTAAATCTAGCGGGGAAAATATTCCGCTAGATTTAGCGGGGAAATTTTTCCGCTAGATTTAACGGGGAATTTTTTCCGCTAAATCTACAGGGGAAATTTTTCCGCTAGATTTAGCGGGGAAATTTTTCCGCTAGATTTAGCGGGGAATATTTTTCGCTAGATTTAGTGGGGAAGTTTTTCCGCTAGATTTAGCGCAGAAATTTTTCCGCTAGATTTAGCGGGGAAATTTACCCACAATGCACTGCGCGGTTACGCCGACGCCGACGGCGACGCCGACGCCGACGTCGACGCCGACGCCGACGCCGACGCCGCTCAAGCCGGAAACGGGCGCCTAAGAGCTGCGCTCCAAAAACAACCTAACCCTAGAGGTAGCAGTAGAGTGCTGCAAGGCTGAGAGGCGTGTCGAAGCACAGAACAAAGCGTGGGATGGCGAAACTGTGAAAATTGACCCCGTTCAACAAGGACAAGCCAAACAGGGTAAGCAGAGAAGATGCACTTATTGTAATTTATCTGATCCGCCGAGGAAGTGCCCTGCTTATGGAAAGACATGCGCCAAGTGCACCAAACGGAACCACTTCGCAGTCTGCTGTAGGAGTAAGAGGGCAGCGGTACACGACGTGGCCGAAGGGGACGAAAGCGATGGTGACTTCGACGTTCTTGATATTTTGGCGACCGGGAACGAGCGTTCTTCCTCCAATCACGACTGGATTGTCACCACGCGGATTGAGGGAACCGTGGTGAAAATCAAGGTCGACACGGGAGCGCAGGCAAACTTATTGCCCAGAGTGTTGTTTGAGAAGCTCAGGACAACGCAGAAACACCGTCCAACCAGAAGCATTCTTCGCCACTACGGGGGTGGCGCAATTCAACACAGCGGAAAGGTTCGTCTGTCGGTGCAGCTCGACATGCGACCAGTGCAGCTCGATTTCTTCGTGGTGAAAAGGAACCAAGCTATTCTAGGTCTCCGTGTATGCGAGCAACTGGGCCTCGTGAACCGAGTAAGTTCAGTGGAGAACAAGGCCTCCAACCCAAACATAGAGTTGGAATTCCCGGGACTGTTCTCCGGTATTGGCAAGACAAGACGGGAGTACAAGATGGTTCCCCGAGATGACGCCGTACCAGTGGTCCAGCTCGCCAGACGAGTGCCGCACGCACTTAGGGAACCTCTCAAGAAAAAACTGGAACGCATGGAGGCCGCAGGCATTATTGCAAAGGCTAAAAAACCCTCCGACTGGGTGAATCCCTTGGTCATCATACGAAAAAAAGGCAAATTAAGAATCTGCATGAACCCTCGAAACGTGAAACGGGCACTGAAAAGATAACATTTTCAGCTCCCACGGCGCGAGGAAATCGAAGCCGAGCTAGCGCGTGCCAAGTATTTCAGTCGCTTTGACGCTAACAGCGGATTTTATCAGTATCCGCTTGATGAACAGAGCCCGGAGATTTGCACGTTCAGCAGTCCGTTTGGTCGTTACCGATATCTAAGACTGCCCTTCGGAATCGCTTCAGTTCCGGAAGTATTCCAGAGCACAATGAGCCAGATATTCGACGATCTTCCTGGTGTGCGTGTGTACATAGATGACCTACTGGTGTGGGGCGCCAGACGAGAAGAACATGACAAAAGGCTTCGCCAGGCGTTGGCAACAGCCCAAGCTGAGGGACTGACGCCGAATGCGGACAAATGCATCTTTGGCCAAAAATAAATAAACTTTCTTGTTGACAGAATCAGTTCCAACGGAATTGAGTTTGCGTCTCTGCCATCCCTTCCCCTTTCTTTTCCCCCCACTCCTGCCTGTGCCCCAACGGGGCCTGCAGTATTGTGAAATAATAATGATAAGACCTAAAAAACTGCCACCCAGGTGTTCGTCCGAAAAGAGCATCACAGAAAGCAAGTACGACCTCACTAGCAGGACAGTTTCCCATGGTACAGAGATAGACGGACACCTTCGTCCTGCGCATCAACGGGAAAGACAATTCCGTTGCACTCCACCGACTCAAACCTGCTCATCTCGAGGCTACTACGGCTACATACAATATCAGGCCACAAAAGTGTAGTTAGTTGGAATGATGAAAAAAACAGCATATAAATCCTCCCAGAGGGAGGGGGGGGGGGGGGGCGTATCTGTGGCGACACAGATCTAAGCAGAAACCACAATCAAAATAAATCAAAGACGAGTTTCTCGGGTTGTGCGAAATACGCACGCCTCGAGACAGAACGCTTGAGAACTCGAACCGGTCTGATGCCCGGGCTCTTTCTTCCCCACAAGGTCATGCTGATACAGTTGCCTGCACTTATGATCCGAAGCGCCTTCTTTATCACGCTATTGAAATAAGCTGTTTTTGCTTACTAAGCACTTTTGATTTCCGTCCATTCTGGATAGCGATTCTGACATTCGTTCAAATCTTTGGAAAGTTCGGAATATAAAAGCATGATAAAGGAGATGCTCACATCGGAAGCGCAGGTAAATGTATCAGCTGGTGAATGGTGGTACTCATAAAACTCCGAGACAAGTAAAAAAAAGGAAGAAAAAAAGAAAGAAAGAGGAAAGTTCAACGACGGTTTAAAAAACGCTGCAAGATTTATTTACATGAAAAGCTCTTTATATAGAGTGGGCACGGCGGCAACGCACGCAACATGTCGTCTAACCACTTCCTTGTTGTCATGCAGGTTAGTAAGAAGCGTCTTTTCGAATTCAAGAGCAATTACGTTTGCCTTGTACTGATGCCGTGCCCCGGCTTGTTGTTATGTATTGTTGCCGACTGTGCTTACTCTGTACGCTATGTATTACTGCTGTTAGCTGAGGACGTCGAACTTAACCCGGGCCCGATGTCGGATGCTCAGGCAAGACAGTTCGCAGATATTCTGAAGCGTCTCAAGGATCTTTCGACACGCACAGCCAAAATACCAGAGGGCCAGTGTAGCCTGATCCAGACGGTTAACGAAATCAAAGCTAATCAAACACTAATCGAACGTCTCACTGAAGTAGTTCGCCGAAGAATTGATTATGTTGAGTCGGTAACACCTGATATCCGGAAAAAAACTCACTGAGTCACGCAAAGTAATCAAATCTGTGCAAGAAAACAACGCGTCTTTGCAAAGTCGCTTGGATGACTTTGAAGATCGGTCGAGACGCGAAAACCTAATTTTTCACAGGGTAACAGGGGATTTAAGGTCAGAGACGTGGGAACGAACAGGAACTAAAATTATTGAAATACTTTCTCGTTCAGTTGAGCCCCATATAACCTCGGAGAGCATCGATCGTGCCCATAGTTTGGGATATTTCTCGGACGATCGATGCAGACCGGTTATCGTGAAATTCGCGTCGTAGAAATTAAAAGACGAGGTTTTATCGATCCGTTCGACACTAAAAAACGCTGGGACTACAGTGAACGAGGATTTCTTTCTGGCGACAGGACAGGCAAGGAAGAAACTTCTTCAATTCGGAACATCTCAAAATGCAACCTTCAAACTTCGGTGCAACAAACTTCTTATTGGCCAAACAAGCTACTTTTATGATCCGCTTACTAATAGTGTACAACAAGCAGACCTGTGCAGTGGCGGCTTGTCTGCCCCCACTATCGCTGTAAATAACCAAACTCAAAATGCGAGTGATGCAGCACCTACGCTGTAGCATTTTGCGAGGGGTGGTGGCCCTATTCGGACATCGTCCTCTGCGCAACTCTCGGTTCTTTTTACAAATATTAGGAGTGTTATCAATAAACGGGACGACCTTTGTTCAATAATTGACTCATCAAATGCAAGTATTGTTGTTTCGACAGAAACTTGGCTGACAAGTTATCTTTGTAACAGTGAAAGTTTGCACTGTCAAAAGAAGTTTAATATTTACCGGCAAGATAGAGCTGGTAAAAGTGGCGGCGGTGTTATGCTCACTGTGGCTGATAGTATTTCTTCATTTCTTGTAAACGTTGCCACAGATATAGAGATATTGTGGATTTGCATTTGTTTAAATCATCGCAAATACGTTTTGGGTGTTTTTTATCGTGCTCCTTCGAGAAGTTCTACCTTTGTTTCTGGCCTTCATGACGTCGTCAATGCTGTCACAGTCCGTTTCTTTAACGCTCCAGTCTTACTGTTAGAAGACATTAATTATCCGAATATTACGTGGTCAAAAAGACGGCCCCTGTTTAAGTACATTTTCCACAGAATCCAATGACTTTTTAGATCTGTGCGCCGATTTTAACTTCACTCAGGCTGTTACGCAGCCTACTCGGGTTACTTGTTTTCGGCCACGGTGCTGGACCTTGTGCTGACGACGTCACGCGAGCTTACATCGTCTCTCACGCACCTACCTGGTCTCGGTGATCATTCATCGCTCCACTTTGATTTTGTTGTTCTGGTGTATCGCTCTCCAGTGCAAGTAAAACGATATATCTGACTAATGCCCGAGCGGATTCTGGAGCCATTAATCATGAATTGGGTACTTTTTTTAAGTGACTATCTGCGTAATGTTTCTGAGCGTTCTGTTGAGGATAACTGGATGTTGTTCAAAGAAAAGGTCGCTTCCCTTACAAATAGATATGTACCTCTATGAACGGTACGTAATTACACTCACACCCCATGGTTCACCCAGACGCTCAGAAGGCTCTCAAATAGGAAAAAAAGGATGTTCTGTGCAGCAAAGTTGTCCGTGTTTCCCAACGCAGATCATCGTTGGGCAGCATATTATTCTGCTGCAGCAGTGTATAAGACGTCTATTCCCGAAGCCAAGCTCAGTTTTTTCGAATGTACCCTACCCACTATGTTGCCCAACAACCCTGCACAATTTTGGAACGTCGTAAGCCCATCTGAGAGAATACTTTGTGTATTTTGCATTTGTATTTAATTTCAAATTTGGTAAGGTATTTGACGTGTGTATTTAAATACTAAAACTTTGGTATTTCAAATACAATTGTAATTAAATACAATTTTGTGGGCGAAAATACATCCCTCAAATTTATTGTCACTGTCCAGAGCAGGAAGAAAACTACGTTCTGCACCGAATGCAGTGTCTCTCAATCAAGCACAAGCGTTTAGTGACTTTGTGATTACGGTGCTAGTCCAGGGCAAAAATAATGACGAAATCGACGTTCACAGGCAGACTGGCTAAATAAGTGCCTGCGACAACTTGTGACGCTTTCGAGCCTGATTTCCATCCATATTTTTGCCTGGAACATTCTAAATGCGCGGGAGTCCAGATTTTGGTAACTGGTGTAAGTTGCAACAATAACAAATTCTCTAGCTAGTGCTGCGCGTCTTGGTCGTCTCGGTTCTTTGTTGGTCTATACCAAAATGTAATCGGCAAAAAAAAGCTGCTTGAAGCTCTGTATTTTGTTTCACCTATTACGTCCAAGCTGATTACATTTTTTTTTGTTATTATATTTCTATTACGTTACTAGAGCCTCGCCCACTAACTCACTTGTGTGCAATGAAAAATTCAAATGAGATACCCAGAAACCCGTTGCAGGTGCCCTGAAGTCGCTGACGCAAATTTTGAGGAATGTATTTGGAAAAGTATTTGGAGGAGACCAAATACATTTGGTTGTATTTTTATCTTGTATTTAAATGCTTTTTCGGAAATGTAATTAGATTTGTAATTAAATACATTTTGGACGAAGTATTTTGTATTTGTATTTCAATACGTATTTGCCTATATTTTGCCCATCCCTGACAACTAGGATGATGAGACGATAGCGGCGAATTAGTGTGTAGCTGTGCTAAACGAATTATTCGCAAAACCATTTTCGAATTTAACAACTAGTTCTTATCCGGATGTTTACGAGTACAATATTTGTGCTATGAATTCCACTGATATAGAATGTGCCGGCATAGTGAAAGTCATCGCCAACCTTAAACTATCGTCATCGGGTGGAATTGATAATATTAACTCGAAGTTTCTCAAAAAACACTACTATGTATTCCTCTATTATCTTAACAAAGCTATTTCGACAATCACTCGAACTCGGAAGCCTTCCCGAGGACTGGAGGGTAATGAAGGTGATTCCTATTCATAAAGGCGGTGACAAATCCAGCCCAAGTAATTATCGCCCGACTTCCTTAACAAGTGTCCTTTGCAAAACTTTAGAGGACATTATCTATTCGCATCTCATTAATTTTCTTAATTCCCATACATTCTTTTCTGCTGCTCAACATGGCTTTAGAAAACTGTTCTCGTGCGAAATTCAGCTATTAACACTTACGCATAACCTTCACGCTTCCCTCGATCGTTCCTCTCAGGTTGACTGCATCTTTTTAGATCTCTCTAAAGCGTTTGACAAGGGTTCACATAGGCTCCTTTTGTATAAACTCAGTAAACTGAACATTATTGACTCTCATGTTTTGACTTGGATCAACGCTTTTTTAACTAACCGTTCTCAATTTGTTCATGTTAATGGCATTAACTCAAACCCCTCTCCTGTGACTTCTGGTGTCCCCCAGGGTTCAGTACTCCGCCCTTTTTTGTTTTTAATATATATTAATGACCTTCCCTCGCATATCTCATCCTCAGTTGGTCTCTTCGCAGACGATTGTGTCATCTATTCTGAAGTAGCTAACGATTTTGACGTTCTCGCACACCAGTCTTACCTTGACAGTATTTCTCGTTGGTGTGATGAATGGAAAATGGAACTGAATATTAACAAGTGCAAATCCATGATTATGACGTCAAAATAACACCTGTCCCTCGTACCATATAAGAACTGTTGATCTAGAATCCGTGTCCTCATATAAATATCTTGGTGGTCATGTCACTAAGAACCTTTCATGGAACAGTCATATTGAATATATAATTAAAAACGCTAACCGCTTGTTGGGCTTTCTAAAAATAACTTCTCTTTTGCCCCACTGCCCTAAAAATTACTTCTTTACAAATCATTGAACCGCAGTAAACTTGAGTATTCTTCCGCTATCTGGGACCCCGGTGTAACGCTTGCATTATTATTAGAAGCTGCTCAAAACCGTTATTTTCGATTCATACTACATAACTATCATCGCATATCTAGGGTAACAGCAATGAAAATTACCCTGAACTTGCCTGACCTCTCCCTACGTAGGAAAATATATCGTCTATGTTTGTTTCATAAAATTTACCACCATAATGCAAATGTTCGTCAGCATCTGCTAACACAACCATCATACGTCTCATTACGTTTTGACCATCAAAATAAAGTTGGCACCCCTCAGTGTCGCACCTCAACCTTTCATCAGTCTTTCGTACCGGTGTACCCATGACATCACTGGACTGGAATCGTCTTCCCGCACCTGTTGCCAGCATAGCCGAGAGTGCCGGATTCAAAAGTGCACTCTGCGAGAATGTTTTGGATTTTGGTTGACAGTGTTTTATTTTAACAATGTATTTGGTTCTTTATGCTTACCTGCCTAATTACTGTTTGTCGTTGTGTGCAAATGGATGTGTGTGTCCACTCCCCCCTGTAATGCCTTCGGGCCCTGAGGGAATAAACAAATAAATAAATAAACACACCCCAACGACGGACCGACACCCTTGTACCTAAAAAAATGAAGAAGTTCAATGGCCCTCTACCCCAGAAGGTCAGTCCGAACCAACCCACGTACGGAAGCCAACTGATGTGGATAAGGGGGATCGTCTAGCGGCGTCCAAGACTATTGAGGCCACGCTGATACGATTGCCTGTACTTATGATCCGAAGCGCCTTTCTTATCGCGCTTTTGAATTCATCCCTTTGCTTGCTAAGCACTTTTGATTTGCGTCCATTCTGGATAACAACTTTGACATTCGTTGAGGTGTTTCCAAAGTTCGAAATTCAAAAGGATGATAAAGGAGACGTTTGAGATCACAAGCGCAGGCGATTGTTGTATTAGCATGGCCTCAATGACCTTGGACACTGCCACACGGCCCGTTTTATCTGTATAGACCTTTTCACTCTCCGTCGCATGCACTAGATCACTTTCCAGTTGTCAACCTTCGCCGCGAACCGCCGCTAGACGTGGTCCCTTTCAGTTTCCGCTCATGGTGTGGCGTGCGTGATGCGATTTGCCCGTTTGCCCGGTTTGGCTTGTCTGGCGCTCATCGCCACTTGCGTGGGCACGGCCGCTCCGCTCTGTGCTCCGTAGCGAGAGTGGCCGTGCGGTGGGTGTGACGCGTCACGCGCCGACAACCGATGTTGGACGGAAGCATTCATAAAAATTTCTTGTGCGAGATGTTAGCTTTGACAGGCTTGAATGGCGCTCTCGCCGCACGAGTGCTCGTACAGCCGCCGTGGCGTCATCCGAAGCAATGAGCTCGCGCTTTTAGCCCAGTCGAAGTATGGACCAGGACCCAGGTTATAGGCGAGCACTCTAAATTGCGCGCCACATTTTCTGCGGAGAGAAATAAACTGCATCGGCAACTCCTTGACGGAAGAAACCTTACCAATATTTGGTGCCTATTACCCGTTCAACTCCATTTTCTTTTTGGCTGAAACGAGGCCCCCATTTCCACTCGTGATAGCCCTTAGCCGGACCTAAGTAGAAAAGAACTCCTACCGGTTCTGTCAAGTAACTGATTCAAAAACCAAAGCCACACTCGGTGAAAGCATGTCCCTGTTTTGCTCCATCAGGCCCACTGTCGGGAACAGCTGTTTTGGCTGATTACACAAGAAGTAGAAAAGGCGAACAACATGTTTGCTTGGTAATAACGGAAAACATTTTATTACCTGGGAACATAACAAAAGCAACAACTGGGCAGAGTTAGCATAGTACTTAACAACAAACGTGCTTTCTTGGCGGCTATAGCAACTTTCTGACTGCTTTCCATACCACTATTGATGTCTCCTGTGTAGATGTGCATGCGAGTGACTAAACAAGTGCACTATATGGCATTCAAACGTTGGCATATGCTGGACACAGCCTAGCCGAGCAAGGCTCTGTTCCTCAAACTCGTTTAAAACTTTCCAAGATGGGTCTCCACAAAGACCTTCCTTATCCAAGGAAAGCGAGACCGTCTTGTTTAAAACTTTCATAAATTCTAGCGCCTTTGCAGTTGGCTGCTTTAAACAACTATTTTTAAAGCTTCAATATACAGTCAGGTATGCATCACGACCGACAACCGCAACTGTGGAATAGATGTCATTAATGCTCATTAGGTAAGCAGTTTGCTTAGCAACTTTGTGTATCACGTAGCCAGAAAAGTAGTACACTATTCTGACCTCTGCGTCGCGCCGATAGTAGATGTGATCGCTGTACATTCGTAGGAGGGAATCACAATGGTCTGGGGTAATTTCCAGAAATATTGCGTCAACTTCACTATGCAAGCTAGTTTTCTTGGCAAGATAGGCCTCCCTGGATTTCCTCAAAGTGTCTTGCACACTGACAAGCACTGTGTTTGGCACGCCTTCAACACTCCCACGCAAGGCCGTCTTAATCGGTGTGTATAAAGTTAGAAGACAAAATATTTGCTAGAAGTTCACCACCGTAGGACGTGAATCGTCACCTCCGAACGAATGGACAAGCCCAAAATGGTGCTAAAACATAGCCAACATATGAGTAACTCAAAAATTTGGTCTCTGTGTTAAAATCATAAGACAAGGCAGTTTTTTGCTTTCCCCTCCAAAGGATTCTGGTTTAACTTGGCAGTCAGAACGTATCCTTCGCCTAGCAAGTACTGAATGACGTCAAGTGTTGATAGTAACGATACGCTGCCGAATTTCCTATTAAAAAGGCAATCAGATATCGCAACACGCCGAGGTCATCTCTGGCGGTGGGAGGAGCATGTTCTGAATCCAGGGCCACTATCAGTCAATAGCAAGCGAACGATACTCGCGCCTCCGACCGGTGGAACCGCGGAGTGATATCCCGAATGCGCGCGGTCCGTTGCACATACAGTCTGGACAACGATTCAATTTAGTTAGCACTCGATCGAGACTTGACGACTGGACACATCACTCCCGCAGAAAAAAAAAGAATACATAGTGCGTTGTATTTGAGCCGATTATTGGAGTAGCATGTTCCCTTTCCGCGAAAAATAACATTTGTGGACTACTCTTATTTGCTCACCTACAAAAGCATACTCATCTTTAATAACAATCAATCAATCAATCGATCAATCAATCAATCAATCAATCAATCCGTTATTTCACATCAGAAACTGATGTAGGCTGCAGGGCAAAAAGTCAAAAGTTTGACTTGACAAGGCCTCTGCAGCCTTACAATTGGCACACGGCGACATACTACACATCAAGTAATAATATTCAGTTTTCAGCTTTTAACATTAAGCAAAAAAAATAAATAAATAAATAAAAAAGAACCAGAAGAACAGCATAAGTTAAACACGCTATCAAAGATAGCAAAAAAATTTATATATATGTATATACATATATATGTACATGCACATAAATACATACATACATACATATACACACATACAGACATACATACGCACGCACACATACACACATATATAAAAGGGACATAGCATATTTAGGTACATGACAGGACTAAAAATAATAATCGTACTACCTCAAGGATAACTGAAACAGAGAGAACACACGACCGCACAATACAAGCAAAATTTTAATGCAGGAAAAAATTTCTAATTGTACTAAGATTCAATCTCTCGATATTTGTCGAATTATGCTTCTGAAGTTTATTTAGAATAAATGGAAGATTATACCTTAGCATTTGGAAACCGTAAATGTGTAAGATTTGTTGGTATTTTCCAAAGCTCCCCCTCACGAACGTCATATATCCGGATATTTTGTGTTAGGATTGAAATATGTCTAAGGAAAGGCTCGTTAGAACGGAGGGCTGATCTGTATCGTGTTAGAAGAGTATACTCATATAAGTTAGGAACAGTTATTAGACGCAGTTCTTTAAATAATAGAGGTGTATGTGTATCGAAAGAACATTGAGTATTGTGGGAACAGCCTTTTTTTCAAAAAGGTGTAATTTGTTAGCATTTGACATAGATGTGGTACACCACACGAAATTACAGTAGTTCAGATGGGTTAAAAAAAGGGCCCTGTATATAAGCATTTTTATGTGATGAGGCAATAAATTTCTGAATTGACGTAATTTCCCAAGCACTCTTGATAGTTTTTTTAACAACATTATTAACATGATAATCCCACGACATCTGTTCATTAAAATACACTCCGAGCGTTTTGATGTTCGGCACCATTTCTACGACAGAGGGGCCCAAGATGATATTAAAAGAAAAAGAAACATGTCTATTCTTGGGTTTAAAAAGGACAGCCTTGCTTTTGCTCGTGTTGATTATTAGTGAGTTAACTCCACTCCAATCATACAGCTTCTCTAGTGAGGCATTCGTTTCTTTAACAAGGTCTTCTATCTCTGTACCTGAAAAAAATAGACTGGTATCATCGGCATAAATGATGAAGGATGGGTCTTTGCTGATATTAACAATATCGTTTATGTATAGATTAAATAAGAAAGGACCTAAAATGCTACCTTGCGATACTCCAGCTCTAATGGGTAGGACAGAAGAACTCTGTCCATTTATTACGACATATTGCTGGCGAAATTTAAAGTACGATTGTAAAAGATTTAAAGGTACACCGCGAATTCCATAGCATTCGAGCTTTTTTATTAGGTGTAGTATGGTCAATACGGTCGAACGCCTTCGAAAAATCAATGAAGACGCCTAAAGTTAACTTTTTTTCTTCAAACGATTTTAAAATTAACTCCTGCTCTAGCAAGGCGAACTTCGTTGATCGACCTCTGCGGAAGTTGTACTGTGAGTCAGAAATTAATAAAAATTTAGTGCAGAAACTTGTCACTCTTTTGTGAATAATCTTTTCAAGACATTTCGAAAACAAAGGTAATATTGATATTGGCCTATCATTTGAAAATTCATTTTTGTTCCCTCCTTTAAACAAAACAATGACTTTTGCAGTTTGCATCTTTTTAGGAAAAGTACCACTGGACAATGAGAAGTTCATAAAGTGTGTTAATACAGGTGATAGAACGTCCAAAACGTGCTTAATTGGTTTTATCTGCAAATCGTCTATATCACAGGAGTTGCTATTTTTGAGAGATGACATAATTAAAGTTATCTCATTTTGATCAGTTGGAAAGAAAACTGCGCTGTGTTCGTTTCTAGGCTTCATATACGCCATTGATGAAGGCATATGTATGCTGCTAACAAGGTTAGTCAAATAACTATTGAAAGCTTCAGCGAGAACTTTTCCTTGCAATGTTACTCCATCTCGTTGTATTACGTGTATAGCTGGTTTAGAGGGACACCGTTCTAATACTTCATTTAGCCGTTTCCATACCACATCTGTTCTATCCCTGCATGACTCGTTGAATAAATTATTAAGGTAGGTTTGTTTTGCCTGACGCAGAGCATTGTTCAATGTATTTCTAAATTGTTTAAAAAGAGCAAGGTCCTAAGGTGCTTTTGTTTTAAGGAAGACATTATAGAGTTTCTTTTTTTCCTGAATCATTTTCCAGCACTTTCTATTCACCCAGGGCCTGCGGTTTTTTTAAACTGTTTTATTTGTTTATACGGAAAACACTTGTCGTAAATATTTTTGAAATTATTCAAAACTTCATTGTGCGCTTCATTGGCAGTTGTTGCAGAGAATACAGAGTCCCAATTAGTATTAGAAATAATTAATCGGAATTTTTCTAGTGCAGTGGGATTTATACTTCGGGTCATGTTAGTAGGTTCCTTATCTTTATTAACAAGCTCAGTGGCCTGGGGTACAGTTTTCTGTATAAACATAATAATTGGTAAGTGATCACTTAGACCATAACCTAGAACACCAGCACTGATGAGATTTTCCTCGCAATTTGTCACAAACACATCAATCAATGTTGATGACGTGGTTGTGACACGAGTGGGAGGGACAATGACATTACAAAAGTTATTAGACGTAAGTAAAGTAAGAAATTCATCTCTAAGACGTGTTTCCTCTAGCAGATTTATATTCACATCTCCACCAAGAAAGAGCGTACATCCTTCCTCATTTGCAAAACAAAATAATGTTTCTAAAAATTTTAAAAATACTTCAACGTTTCGGTCAGGTGGACGATACAAAACAGAAAATATATCCCGTTTTCTTCTAACACAAAGTGTTTCATAGTTCCGTGTCACGATAGAATAATCGGAAAGAATTTCGAGGTCAGAAAAGTTTGCTTGCAACGAGACACCGCCACCACGTCCATACCCACGGTTTAAATAAAAGTGGTTATATCCAGGAAGTACAAAAAAATCATCATCATCTTTATACCATGTTTTTGTTAACATAATAATATTAAATGAACTCTGAACGGAATCAAAAAGTATCATTAGGTCATCTCCCTTGGTCCTGGCAGATTGTACATTTAAATGAAAAAAACTGAAAGTATTTCTACCTCTTTTATTCATAAAAAAATTCAATTGGTCGGGTGTCAACACATCAAGGTTCTCTGCCATAATGATGCAGTACACTCGCAGAAGACAACCAACATTTTTCAACAAATCTGACTCAGGTCATCCTCTCTCGAAATTGTGATAATAGGGGCGTCACCCGCTTTTTTTGCGAATGCCTTTCCGTTTCGGACCCACACATATAGCCAACGATGCTCACGTTTCATAGATATCGTCATCCCAAGCAGTTTCTTCAAATACAGACACAAAGGCTTGTTTACATAAACTGGAGCCTCCATTGAGAGGCCAAGGTCGCAACACGAGATTCGTTTTTTCTTTGCCTTTTCCAGGACACAGTCTCGCTTGTTACGGTTCTGAAGCGAACAATGATATTGCTCTTTTTCCTATCTCTTGTCGGCACCCGCTGGCATGCTTCAACATCCGCCTTGGTTATCGGCTCGCCGATTACTTCACAAAGTTTGCTTATCAGTTGGTCGACATTTTCTGCTTGGTCTTTCGGTATTCCCTTCACCTCGAGGTTGTTGTTGCGTGAGTATTGCTCGCAGCTGACTAACCTGTTTTCGTTTGCAATCTCAACTATTGCATTTTCATTGGTCACATGCCGTCTTGACTGCCGGACCTCGGTTTTTTCGGGCTTTGATCGCTAATTTAATAGCAAAATTGGCCGCGCATCGTTATAATTTATGAATTTCTAGGATGCTCAGAGGCAGCAGAGTGAGTTATCGCCATGTTTAAATGACCTCTGAAACCTCTTTAAAATAAGGGAACAGCGATACAAAATGACAAGGCATAACCAGAGGTATCGCAGTGGCGTATGTGTGAACTTGCCTACAAAGGGGATCTGTAACATTTTTTGTACTTTGCGAAAAAAAAGCTTAGAACGATTTCCCGACGTTTATATGTTTGTTTGCAGGTTTATGTATGCGTTTTATTTATGACGCTTTCTGCTGCTGTGCGTATCTTTGGGCTTGGGCTGGTTTTAACAGGGTGTTTTCATTTGAAATCGAACACGCTTGTCGCGGCAAGTTTTTTTTTTTTCTGGGGTAAAAAATGCCAAGCATTGTATTTTTAGTTATAAAATAGCGCAAAAAAGACAAGGACAAGAAGTATACAGGACAGGCGCTAACTTTCAACGAGGTTCTCTGCCCCAAAGAAGTTAGCTGAGTTGCGCTCCCCCATTTTTGATGTGAAGGCAAAAGCACCATGTGATAAGAAACACGTCACCCCTTACGTGGACGGCACAGTGGGTGTGGTCTACGAAATCCCACTGAGTTGTGGAAAGGTATACATCGGCCAGACGGGGCGGTGCATCAATGACAGAGCACGGGAGCACGCTTTATCAGTAAAAACTAAATATGGCTCGCGTTTGCCAATACATTGCAGCACGTGTGGCTCTGTTCCGCAGCTTCAGCAGATAAGTATACTAGGAAGAAGCCGAGAAACTGCCGCTCGAGAGCTATTGGAAGCTTTCTTTATCAAAAAAAAGTGGGACGGTGTCTGTCAGCGACATTTCTATCGTGCTTCATTGTAATTAATTTCAGTTTTTGAATGATCGGGTGAAATTTAATCAACTTTTACGCGGTGCGCTGCTTTGCCTGTCCTGTGTATATATATGTTTACTTTGCCCGAATAAAACTAGTTGAAAGTTAGCGCCTGTCCTGTATACTTCTGGTCCTTTTCTTTTTTGCGCTATTTTATATGTTTTACTAAAGTGAACCAACTAGCCCAACAACGTACCCTACTAAACATTGTCTTTTCGACAATCAGGTGGGATATTCAGAGCCTTGCAACAATCATAAGTTAATATATTAATCGCTTACCAAATACTATGTGGCTGTAATCATATGCATAGACTATCGACGGAAATGCGTTTATTTTATCTTCACAAAATATCTTTTATAAAATCTGAAATATTGTCAAAAATGAAATGTAAAAAAATATTTTTAAACCAGCTTTATAATTTTTTTTGTTCAATTTTTTATTATTGTGGCCGATCATAATAAATTTTAGTTGGCTTTTGCGATTTACCCCATTTTTTTTTACTGTACCTTCTCTAATAGTGAACGAAATCGCACTCACACCGTCGGAACGGCAAAACGCAGTTTCCGCAGGTCGGCTTGTTGCAAACATTGTACAGCTTATTTTTGTGTTAAAATGCAGCGGGTAAATTTATTTTGATTAAGAACAATCGGGCTTGGCTACATGTTGTATTTTCTTAATTTAGTAATGCACTGACATTCCTTAGTACGACCGTTAGCGGTGCAGCGGATGTTCCATTATCCTGTGTGTAAAGCCAGGGCACAAAGGGCGAAGAAAACGGAACGAGCTCTTCACATGGAAAGACCGCGGTCATATATCTGTCTGTGCGATACACGGCTTGTAAGGCTTGATATGCCTCGTTATAGTACACAATATTCGTTCGCAAGACAGCTTCTTAATACGCAAGTCAAAAGACTTCATTGAAAAAATTAAAACAATGACAATAAGCGTTGAGCTTTTCGACTTACCGGAGAAAGAAATCGATACATTCAGGAAGCACAAAAAAGAAGAGATTGTGGAGCACATAGTCGATCAGACAAACCTGTACCCAGTACAGTGTGAGCCAAACAAGGCAGTGTGTGTAACTGGAGCAGAACTTGAGAACAGTTCTTTGGAACGATTGTCTTCATGTCCATTGTGAAGCTCCCAGCGACGAAACTTTATTGGAGCAGTCACATCGAGCAGCCCGCTATTTCGGACATTCTATCGTGCAACCGTTGATAGGAGCTCAAGCGATTCCTCCATGTCAACAACATCACATTTGTCCCCATTAGTCACGCATCTCACGACAAGCTGCACAAAATCAGACCGCTTCTGGACATGCTGAAGGAGCGGCTGCACTTAATTCCAAAAGAGGAGTGTCATGCGGTAGACGAGCAAATAATCCCGACGAAATCAAGATCATCAATTCAACAGAATAATGCCAAAAAACCTCACAAGTAGGGATATAAGGCATTTGTACCGAGGGGACTATTGGGATTCAGTTATGACATTCAGATGTTTGCTGGCGCTCAGAACAACACCGTACCGGTTGAAAGTCCAGACCTCGGCGCTAGCAGCAACGTAGTCTTGCGACAGTGTAAGACTGCTCCTGAGCAAAAGAAGCACAATTTGTTTTGACAACTAGTTCACCAGAGAGCCGCTTGCAGTTCAACTTGCCAAGAAGTGCTTGCTTCCTTCAGGAACAGTTAGAGCAAACATTGCCTGGGTCAAGCTACCAAAAGAAGCCGAGCTGAAAGCCAACGTACGTGGCAGCATGACTGAACGAGCCGCAACAGTCGACAGTGTTGATGTGTGCAGGGGTGGAACTCATAAAATGTACTTGGGAGCAGCTACAGGAACAGCTGAAGCAGCTGTTTTGGAGCAAGTTGGGAGCAGCTAAAACTACATTCTGAAGTAGGCTAAGAGCAGCCCAGATTTATTTTTTATTGCACTTCAGCTTGTGTCTTAGACAAGCACGGGAGCAATTTCAATTCTGCTCAGCAGCCCAGATGAACACGAGTGATTAGGGACCTAGGTAGATGGAATAACAGTGTAACATATGCGAAAACTTGAAACTTTGTGAGCCTTAATGAGATCCAAAACGCAAGTACCAATGTTTCTGAAGATAGTGTCCTTGATATTTTTGAGTGGCCTTCAGCTGCTCAAAATGCAAACCAGCACTGCTTATCGCACAACCCACACGCGATCGACATAGTAATTCTTGAGCGCTTCGTTCCTAAGAAACGTCCTCAAACAACTCGTTATCCTTACTTTTATTCTTTCGAGCTGAGATCAGCTTTAAGATCCAAATTGCATTATCACAGAAAATATAAGACTTTTAACTCAGCGTATTGGTACTCCAAATTTTCCGAATCCAGTGCGCAGGCAAAGTCGTTGTTGCAGCGCGATAAGAGAGTGCACCATGAGTCAGCAGAGCGCAGTTTATATCGTGTCCCACTGCAGTTCTGGAGGTACGTCAAGAAACGTAAAGCCACAGTTTCATCGATAACAAACATCCCTGACTCGTCTGGAATTCCGATTAGTGAACCCGAAGATGTAGCGTACGTTTTTGCGAGCTATTTTGCATCCGTGTATTCTTGCAGCCGAAATGGTTTATCTGCGCCTGACGTTGCTGACAGTGGTAGCGATTGCCTATCAATTCCATTCTTTGAAAACGCTGACATTTAACTTGCAATACAAAAACTAATGCCTAAGTTAGCGGTCACATTTGACGGTATCCCGAGTTTTATTGTCAATATGCTATTCCATTTTCACCTTCATTCTAACACATATTTCAACCTTTCATTATCGACTTGCACTTTTCCTTCGATTTAAAAAAACGCGATAACCATGCCGATACATAAGAAAGTAAGAACAGATTATTCTAAGAACTACAGACCCATTTCACTATTATGTCCATTTGCAAAGGTTTACAAAATAGTATGTTCGGAACATATTTCAAGCTTTTTTAAACGTAAGATTCTCCCCGTTTTGTGCGCGGAAGATCAGTGGAATCAAACTTGGTGTCTTTTCTTAATTTCGTTTCGCCTATTGTGTGTCAACGGGGTCAGGTTGACACTATATATTTTGACATGTCTAAGACATTTGATTTGGTTGACCACTCGCTACTTTCACAAAAGCTGAAATTCTATGGTATGACTATTACACTATGCACATTGCTTCACTATTATTTGCCCGATAGACACAACTTTGTACGTATCCCTGGTCATCTCTCTCGGCCTTTTGTCACCCTCTCTGGTGTTCCACAGGGGTCCATACTTGGGCCGATTCTTTATAATGTTTTCATAAACGACCTTAGCTCATGTGTTCTCCATTCATAAATCCTGTAGTCTGTGTGAAACTAATGGATGATATCAAATCAGTGAGTAATTGGTGTAGTCTCAACAGGCTGCCACTTAATCCCACTTAGACTGTTATGTCATTTGCTAAGAAGCTAAGGTCTTTTCATTTTTGTTACCAAATCGGCAATTCCCCATTGCAAAGGGTGGATCGCACTCGTGATCTTCGAGTATATATATATTCTTCTCTGTCATTTAATACGCATGTTAATAACATTTTCAACGCCTCTTTCCGTACGTTAAGTGTCATATCCAGAATTACACGTGAGGTTTCCATACCGGCCTGTATTATGCAGTTATAATTTTCATTAATTAGGTCGAAGCTAGAGTTTTCCTCAGATGTGTGGAATTATATTGGACGTAGGCAGTCGAATGAAAATGTCCAGAAACGTTTTGTTTGTAATATTATACGACCGCTATGTTGGTCGCACTGTTTACTTTCAATATAGAAGACTTTTAGAACAATACAATTGTTCTACTCTGAGTGCCAGACGACGCGACTGAAATCTAATATTTTTGTTCAGATGCCTTCACGGAGTCATGGACTGCCCTGACCTAACTTCAGCGATAAATATTCATGTTCCAAGAAGATTTTTGAGAATTTCTTCTCCATTTTATGTTAACCAATTCTTCCAAGCGTGCCCGATGACACGCATTCAGACCTTGTTTACATGCGTTTACATTTTTAACCCAACTTTTGCAGCGTTCAAGTTTTCTCTTACAAATCTATAAATTTTAACCCATATCTTTTGTAGCTTTCAAATTTTCTCTTGTCAATTTGTAGAATTCTTCTTTTTGCTGTATGTAAATTGTGCATCATTACAAAGGCGAAAGCTGTTCATGAGCACAAAAAATAAACAAATGAATGAATGAATGAATGAATATTTGCGAATCACGTGGCGTGTGTAAGCAACGGACGTGCAGTTGCGCGGAGAAGAGGGCAACAAATATTTAGTTTATCCTATTGTGCAACTCAATAGCCTCACAAATTTCAAATTTATCGTATTGTGCAACTCAATATTGAAGCAGCAGACTACGATTAACGGAGTAATCGTATTCGAAGCGACAAGCAGGAACAAGGCTAAAGTACGCCGAGCAGATCTACCGCTCGCGTGAGAGCTGCTGGCTGGCAAGTTTATTCCGCGAACACAAAACGCAGGTACAGACACGGGTTCATCAAAGCCGTCTACGGCTTGTATGATGAACACCACTTTGGTGAATAGGCTGCTAGTTAAGTGAAACAGAAAATCACAAATGCTAACAAATTTTGTTTCCAAAGTCAATTAAATGAAAAATGAAAAAATATAAAAGAATAATTTAATATGATTATTCACACAATATGACACCTCATTACCATCAGACTTAAAGAGGGATACCCGAAACATCCTAATTTTTTTCTTTCTATCGGTCTTGATATGTGCTTTCGCAAACACACTTTCTTTAATTTTTGCACCGACTCTATCTTATGAAAGTCTTTGTGAAGGTCATTAAATATCTTTGGTACATAATAAGATCTTAAATTTCTTCATAACGTGTTCTTCTTCTGGGCACTTCAAACCGTTGATTGCTCCTGAAAGACGTAGACACATACTTGGGATTCTTAAGGGAACTGTTCCAGTAGTGCCTGGTGATAATGGTCTGCTTGAACAGAGTTTCAAAATTAGGCAACTGAAACGATTTAAAAAAAAAAGTTGTCCTCTGCAAGAAACTCCCAGTTGTAAGCTACGCTTCTCAGTATACTTTTCCACATTCCATCAGTCCCGGTATGCCATCGCCTGGTGCAGTTTCTAAATAAAGTAATGCCATACCTTAAAATACCGTATCCCAGTGTCGGCATAATAAGTATCCTAATCGACATCGGGACAAACACTTTAATATAATACAATAGACAGGATACTCTTCTCATTCTCTTGCAAATATTTCCCATCTGCGCGTTCCAGGATAAAGCTGAATCGAACACAATTCCCATGTACTTAACATTACAAACATATTCAACAGGAACACATGTACAGTCTGCAGAACATAACCTATGCAACATCAAGGGCTTATCTAGGCGAACACTTCTCATTGGGTTTGAAAAACGGACAAGGTTTGTTTTTGAGCAATTGATATTATAAAGATTTGACGGAAACCGATCCAACAGGTGTAAAGCGTCATCCCGCAGCATATCTATCGCGGTACTATATTGCATATGACGAGATAAAAGCAGGGTGTCATCCGCGTAGTGATTAAGTGTACAGTTCTTAATTCAAGATTGCACGTCTTTAACATAAATGTTAAATAATAAAGGTGACAAAATAGAACCATGCGGCACTCCCGCTCTCAGCCAAGCCCTAGACCTTTTTCTGTCACCAGCCAAAGTCATTTGAGAAAGGTTAGTTAAAAAGTTAGTACGAAGTAAAAGAAATTGACCTCTGAAACCATAAAGATTAAGTTCTTGAAGCAGTACGTTATGACTAATTGTGTTGAACGCCTTGGATACGTCAAGAAACAAAGCACATGAGATCTGATTATTGTCAAAAGTGGTGTTCAACACGTCCGATAGTTCTTCCAGCAGGGGCTGTGTGACGCGACCCTTGAGAAAACCATATTGGCAGGATGACATAAGGTTATACTTCTCAAAAAGTGAGGCCATGGCGTTGAAAAAATGCTTCTCCAAAATTTTAGACAACGAAGGCAAGATTGATATTGGGCGATAACTTTCAAATTTTTTTCTAGTCCCACCATTGAATAACGGCTTAACCGTTGCAGTCTTCATGTTTACCGGTATACAACCAGAAGTTAGTATTTCGTTTAGAATAATAAGTCGCACATGACACAATGCGTCAAAGTTTCTTCGGAGCTCACCCATCCCAATGTTGTCGCTCCGGCCGGTCTGTTGGAGCTGAGGCCAGACAGTAAAGAATACAACTTCTGCCTGTCCCAGCACCGAAGGAAAGCAGAGGGAGCTACGCCTCTCTTCTGTGTTAGGGTTCCTTCCTCCCGGTCTTCGACAACTCCCGAAAACCAAGCGAAATATGTATTGAAGTCGTTTGCAAGTAAGAATGCATCGCGTCCAAAACAGATTTCCGATTCGGAGGTTGCTCATACAGGAATCCCGCGGGGTTAGTTTATAAAACTCCATATCTTGTAAAAGTCACGAGATGATTCAAGATATTTATTCCTGTAATGTCTACTTTTCGCCGAAAGCATCATGGTGTCAGCGCCGTTTCTGGCTATCTTAAAGTCTTGTCTTAACTGTTTACTTTTTGGATTACTCTTGCCGCGAGCCTATGCTGGCCCTTTTTGCTTAACTGCTGCCAAAATGCTAGAATCCAACCATGGAAGGTCAGGCTTCCTTTTTCAAACTCTTACTTCCTTATGCAATTCAGCTTTAAAGAATTTAGAACTTCAGTAAATCTGTCATAAAGTTCGGATGTAGTTGACGAGCCAACAAGATCCTCTCAGCGGTAACGCCTGAGGAGCTCATCATAACGTTTCCAATCAAATATAGTAATTGTTCGTCGGGGTTGGGGGCGCTCCGGCAGATTCTCCCCAAAAGCACAAAAAACAAGCAACAAAGAAATGTTCCTCTGATTTCTGGCCAATCAAGGCTGATCTGATTAAAACGTCAGGCGTTCTTATGTTCAAGTGATCTATACAGGTTGAAACCAACTTGTCCAAAATATGCTCCTTTCTTGTGGCCGAGTCAATGACGCAGTCAACTCCGAATTCCGCAAGCAAATTAAAGTAATGCACCACGTGGCTTTTAGAAAGCGCCAGCGTATCAATGTTAATATCTCCCGTAACCCATAAACAGCGTTCAGCCTCCGGGCCTTCCAGTGCTCTCTGGAGCTCCCAAATAAAGCTGACAATTCGTTCAGATGGCGGTCTGTACAAAGAAAGCCGAAACAAACTGCTTTGTGAGTTTGCTATTTTTAGAGCTAAGTACTCGGCTGCTTCGAACGTGAGATCCCGGCGTTCTGCGTGCGACCCATTTTTTAAGAATACGGCTATACCACCCCCTCTTCTGCCGCGTCGTGTGAAACAAAATTTACTAAAACCATCGAGATGATAACATTTAGTTGATCCCTTATAAGCGTTGATTTCTGATAGTACAAACACATTAACATCAGCGATGACATCTCTTATCAAAAAATAGAACTGGTCCCAATATTTTCTAATGCTGCGAAAAGTTACGTGAGCATAGTATACGTGATGCCATCGCTAAGAGCAGAATTACTCTTAACGCTCGAAAAATCCGATAGCCTAGAAAATACTAATAATAATACTAATGGTTTAATATATTATAACTTATTGTAAGTGCCTCAAATTCTCCGAAGTACTATTTCGGGACCCTCAAAGTTATAAAGACTTCTAAGACTGGTCTCCTAAAAAAATAATTCACTAGAAAAGCACCCATAATGTTTTTGTTTTTTTTTAAGTTAAAAAAGAATCAGAGAAAGATTGTTAAAGAAAAATTATCGCACAACATCTGTGGAACAGTCTTGCTGGTTCATTATATGAAACCATATTGGAGAAAATAGTCTTCAGTTTTCTTTTTAACCTTCCGGGAGAAGTGATATCGCTCAGCAGAGGTGGGAAGTTTTTAAACATATGTGGAATGCGCAAATGGATTTGTAAAAATATGTGTTGATGCGTGGCGTGGCATATGGCTCCAGCTTTCGAAGGTCACGACATACCAGGTTGGAAACCTCGAAGGTGTCGTCCCATTAGTGCGGGAGTACAACCGTATGCATAAATAAAGCTCGAAAGGATGGTGCATTAAGCTCGTCAAAGATGTTATCGAATGTTTAAAAGCTAGAACTATATGCTAACCTACGTAATATGCCCTTTAAAAGAGAATTCGCTTTCGTTCCCAATAGGTCCGAGCACTGCCTGAACAAAGTTATACCTTGCCGAAGCACACTATACGCAAGTGCATGCACAAGAAGTCTTCGGGTTAACATCGGCATGAATGTTCTTACGTTGTAAAGGGTGTATCATGCAGCTTGTTGCTCCTTAAATATATAGAAAATATGCGAATTCCACGATAAGTAACAGTCAAATTAAATTCCCAAGTAGTTTGCAGCGCTTACATACCCCACTGGCTCACATGCACAAGAGATACAGTTTGAAACGTGCAGGAGTATTGGCTTGGTCAAAAGTACTCTCTTTAGAGGACTGGAAAAAAAAAACATCAGTTGCGTTTTCCTTGCGTTGACACTAATGACATTTGCCGAGAACCAATCCTTAATTCTCAAATGAATCCAGCTGCAGTAATTCTGCCGCGTTTCTGTGATGTAGATGAATCGATAAAAAAAAACAGTTGCATCTGCGTATATAACGATCTTGCAGTATTTGACTACGTTGAACATGTCAATAACATAGATATTAAAAAAGAGGGACAGCACATATCCCTGAGAAATGCGAGATTTCGAAGACAATTTTATCTTGTGTTGTCCGGATATTGAAACAAGCTGAGTACGGTTTGACAGAATGTTTTTAAGTAGGATGTAAAAATGATCCCCTTAAGCCTAAGTTGTACAGTATACTCAAGAAACCCTTATACGACACGGAGTCAAAAGCCTTGGAAACATTCATGAAAAGTGCACACGTGATAAGGTTGTTATCAATGGCAGTGTTCAGTAGATCTGAAAAAAAAAAATCCTCAAGCGGATATTGTGTGCCTTTTGTGGCAACAAACCACACTGTTGTGAAGCAAATAGATTAAATTTATCCGTGAAGGCAGTCATTATTAGGGAAATATGCTTCTCCAAAATCTTCACTACCGAAGGCAAGATCCAGATAAAGTTATAGCTTTTGACCTTATCCCGATCTTTATTTTTATATAGAGGCTTCACAGTTGCTGTTTTAAGGTCATCTGGAACCACACCGGAAGCTATAAAACCGTTCAACATGTGTAGTAGTATATTCTTTACCGAGCTGTAATTCCTGCACAGATCGGAAATCCTCACACCATTGGTTTCAGGAGATGAACTAAGCTTGGAAGTAAGCAGCAAAGATTGTAGTTTGAAGGCGAGGAGACAACTTCATTATCTCACAAGACGTACGAGGCCTTTCTGAAATGTGTTGAAAGCCTTGGCTGCAGAAAGCGGACTACCCGGGAAATACTTATCTACTATTTCGTCAACTGAACGTTTAGCAGTATGAGCACCACAGAGTTCGTTCACAAGAGACCAAGTTACCCGGCTGTCGAAGCGTGATTCAATCAACTTTGTTTTAAAATAATTGAGCTTTGCTGATTTGATAATTACAGTTACTGTGTTACGTTCACTTTTAAATTTAATCCGCAATTCGTTACCCTTCGACGACTGTCCGCTACGCTTCCACAACAGTTCTTCGTATTTAATAGCAGCTATAATGTCGTCATTGATCCACGCGACTTCAGAACGCCGCTTTTTAGATTGATAATCTTTGTACTGCAGTCAGTGAAAGTTTTCCATAGCTGAAAGAAGTTTGAATAAATCCCCTCTTGACTAAAAGAAAAAGACCGCAAGAAATTGTTCCAGTCATTTGAAACGATTAATTTGTCAAATACTTTACGATCGATAATCCTTATGCGTCTCGTTTTGCAACACCCGGTTTTAGTGGGATCCTTTAAAAGCAAAGACACGCCGTGAATTAATGGTTCGCAAGTTTTTGTGAAACAACTGCAGATTTAACGGAAACGCCGCGAGCACGAATGTTGATGTGATATTGGCAAGATGTAACCAATTTACCGTTCATAAATTCCTCTCTGGTAGCGGCTTGGATAGAACTAACGAGATCAAACTCTGCAAGAATATTTAGATAGTCGCAGACGACGGCCGTTCCGGGTTTCAGAGTATCAATGTTGAAGTCACCGAGCATAAACATATGTTCCGTATCTTGCAAGCCAGCCAGACGTGTTCGCCATTCTTCAAGATATAAAGAGACGCGTTCAGAGGGGGTGGGCGGGGGTCGGGGGTGGTAGCGAGCTACCACGGTTAAGGGGTATGTTGAGTTAAAATATCCAGGGATACACATTCTGCATGAATAAACGTAATATTCATATTTGAAGTTTCCCACAAATATTTGGATAAATATCGCAATGACATCGCCTCTCCCGCAAGCAGACTTGGGGAGTAATCCGTTACAAGTAACGGATTACTTGTAATCTGTTACGTTTTCAAGTAATTCGTAATGTAATTTCGTTACAAAATATTGGTAACGGATTACTTTTATTACTTCTTACCTTTTAAAAATAGGAGCATAATACAGTAACTAGAGCAATACGAGCAGAACATTCAGCAGCATAGAGGGAACAAGTTCCACAAAATAGAACACGTCAGGAAGGGGAGAACAGAAAAAAAGAAAACACGATTTTTTGTATGACCGGTCACTAGAACCACTAAAAAAGCGGGCAAGGCATGTGCAAATATATGAAAGACGAAAATCAAATTGGAAAATGCCGAGTAAGCTCTCCGTCGCCTTCCATCATGTTTTCCTTCTTCTCCCGGACAAGCGAAAACTCTTTGCGTTTATTTGTTTTTGTGTTTTAGACTATTTCACCATTACCAACTTCTTCGACGTCGCCCACCACCTGCACAGGCATCAAACGCGGGTGCGTACTCCTCGATTCGCGGCTGTAGCCTTGCGCGAGGGGGTCGAATTCTCCTTGTCTTTGATGTGCGCTTCTTTATTCTAGCACGCTCTTGGGCCATAGCCCAAAAGCGTCCGGCGCGAAGCTAAGAGCATCGTCTTCGAGGGTACGGACAATACTTCGTTTGGTTTACTTGTCTGGCCATGGTAATCGAGTCGACTCCTCACTTTACAGCCAACTTTCAACATAAAAGGGGGGGGGGGGGCGGTTAGGCCATCTAAGGAGTTCTGAGAGGGAGAGAGAGAGAACACGTAAAAGTGGTGTGATCAAAGTGGAGATATGGGCCAGTCGGTTCATTGCAAGCAAAAAAGCGCCGAAAAAATACAGGGACACAGACGAAGGGAAGCAGGACAAGGCGCACTCTCAACTGAAGTTTATTGAAAATTCACACCTTATATAGCCACAAAAACCCTGTTTACCCTATCTATTCAGCCCGCGTTTCAAAAATTCAAACTCATTTGTAGATAAGGATAGGGACGTGTCACTTATGCAATTCTTGTCCCTGGTCCTAATTTCAAACGCCTCGTGTAATTCCCGCTACACTTTATCTTTGTACCTCGCCAAAATCTTGGTGTCATTGAAGGCTGGGGTGCACGAGCATCTATTGCAATGAATTGCAAGGTGCCCCGAAAGCGTCGTTCTTGTAGAGGCAGCGCGCTCTCGGGTGCGATCATTGACGCACCTGCCCGTCTGGCCCACGTATGTCATCCCACACGTCATGGGGATTTGATAGACGACGCCAGTGGCGGATTCGACATCTTTATTTCGATGGTAATGTCCACCGCTTCTCTCGCTCTATGTGCCCTCCCCTCCCCTGGCCTCCACGGATATTGGTATGAAAGTGAGAACCGATGAACGATCAATAACCCGTAACCACCACTTTTTCTCTCTGGTCGAGTTTTCGGTCATGGAGTGTCAGTCTTCTCCATGGCCATCACTTAATTATATGTTCAACACTCAGGGTATTAAGGAGAACGGAAACCTATAGTTTCCGTGCATAGTTTGCTGACAAAGAAACAACACACATTGTCATCTGCAAGAACAACAAACTCTAATCTACGGAAATGTATCAAGGTTAGCTGGGACACCTGCATTTTGCATTGGCTATACATTGTAACGTTAGGAAAAAGCTTTTCTTTTCCTTTGAATAACAGGCGAAACACCCGTGTCAAAAGGAAGCTTTTGTAGATCGCTTCTTTAGCTCCGAATCGCGCAGTGAAGGTAAACGCTGCAACTGAGCATGTGCACCTGTAGCTTTGTGCACAATTCCAGGGATCATTTCCGATGGCCGTAAGTTAGCCGGATGGCGGGTGTGGTCGCAGCTTTCGGTGCCTCGTCAGCTCATAAATGAACGGAGTGCACCTACACTGTTTCTATTAAACACAATATTTTTTTCACAATGACCACTGTAATCCGGGTGTATGAGAAACGAAAAGTACTGTTGCAGAACATGTTTGAAAAAATATCAAACTTTCTGGATAAGTGTGAGGAAAAAGTAACGTGAAATCAATTTGTAGCGTAATCAGTAGAGTAATCCATTACTTTTCATCGAAAGTAATTTGTAACGGTAATTCATTACATTTGAGGCTCGGTAATTTGTAATTGTAATCCATTACTTTTTTCAAGTAACGAGCACACGCCTGCCTGCAAGGACTGGATACAAAAAATTCCTTGTAGCCAGGCAGCGAAAATTGATTAACTGAATCCTTTAGTAAATTACTTTCAGTTAGGACCCAAACGTCCAGTATGGATCTAAAAGAACTCACAGTAACGGAAAAATGGACCGAATATATCCGAGCACTACTAATATTACTGTAAATAAGTGTGCGTGCATTTGTTGAGGAGAAATCAAAATCCGCAAGAAGCGAGTTGATGTTTTGATAGTTCGAAAACGTTAGGGTCGTAGTCGCTAGACAGTCAATTCCAAATCACTCACACAATTAATGTGAATGAGTGGGCTACCTTCTGTCTTCTTTTTTGCATAGATCTTCGCATTTTTAACCCAAACGTATTTGTATTGTTTCTCATATCTCTTCGACCTTGACCTCCAATAGAGCTCCTTCTTTGAACGTGTGAGGTTCTCATTAAAGAATAGTCTGGGTAGTACTCTCCCACGTGCAAGAGGCCCCAGTAAACGACGAGAGCTTAACCAGCGTTCTCTGATCTGAACGGCTCGAAACCTCACCAAGATGACTGGAGTGGCTCTTCGAGTAGAGGGCAGGCGATGCACGGTGACAATTTCAATGTTTGAAATTCTGGGCTATGTAACCAAACACAGATGGAAGGTTTTTGTTAGGGCTGCATGGAAAGCCATGACTCTCAACGTTGGACTGGCGACTAAACTGTTCAGAGTTATTGAGCTAAGCACGCAGTAGCTGATTCTCTTGCGACTGGGCAGATAGTGAGAATTTCAAAGAAACAACCTCAGTTTGCAGCTTAGTCACAGTGGCCTCATTATCGGATGCGTCTTTTAAGAGAGAGTCATACTGGGCTAATTTAAATGCGATGGAATCTAACACCCCAGTTATTGACTTTTCCACGGCCTCTACAGCGAATTTGACAGCCAGGAGCTTTTCACCTTTTGCAGAAAGATGCAGTAGTGTGTCAGCACTACTCTTGAGAGATAGAAGCTGGTCTAATTGGTTGTTAACCATCGCTAACTGCGAGGAAAATGATGCAGATTCCGACTAAGAAACCGCTTCCGTGCTTCCTGAACTCGGTTTATCCGCCAAAGGGCGGCACTCGTGACAGCACTATTGCTCGCGCTTCATGAAGCTCATGACCTTACATGTACTGTTAGAAACACCAACACAAGATTTTCCCAGATGAAACAAATTTGAGCACCTCGCGGGGGTCAAGTACCTGCCATTCAAGGAAACCGGCTCGTAACACTTAGAACAATTTATTGAAGACAGGTTAAGGTGATACAAGCAGAACGCTAGTGAAACAAGCTTCAAACAAGCATACCCTTACAAAAATGTCATATCTGGACTTATATTAAAAATTACAGATATGAATATATAAGGAATTGGGCAGATATGGCCAGATATGCATACTCACGCCATATCTAGACTGATAAAGCCATATCTGCCCAATTCCTTATATACCCATATCTGCCCAATTCCTTATATGCAATATATGGACTGCTTTATATGATCCCGTGTTTGGGCCTGGCAAATAGGGTATCCACCCCGTATAAAGCAATTTTTATGTGATGCTCCTTCTAGCATCACATGAAAATTATTGCCATGGGGCAGGTACCACACTTTCCAGGTCCAGACATGGGATCATATAATGCATTTCTATGAATATCCACATAATATACATTTTATTACTATACCACACTGCCAAATGTGTGTTTACGTAGATATATCTACAGAATAGGCCACTGACCAATCCTTATTGGTCTGGTTCGGAATCTGTCATTCCGGCAAATATGTATGCTACAAATATAGAATGCAGGCGATCGCTAGCTCGGAAACATTGTAACATATCATTCGACGTCGGAAAGTAAACAGCCTTTTGGCGGGATTGGTTGTCGAGGGAGCAGACCGAGAATATGGTTTGCAAAAAAAGTTTTATTTATAAAAGCGCCAAAACTCTAAACAAGTACTTCCCCCATTCAAAAAAAATATGATAAGAAACAAAACTGTAATATAGCATGGACAAACATTAAAATGGACTAAAATGTAATAGCACAAAGACACCTATTAAATTAAAACAAACAGAAGGCAACAATTAAGCTGTAAACTATACGAATGTTTCAAAGTTGTTGACTCCTACTCACAGAGTCACAGTCCTGATTCAACTCTCCGGTCGAGCACAGCAGTTTTGACAAGGGCTTGCTTGCTAGCCTCGTCGTTGAAGTCCTTCCTTGCACCGTGTGATGATCAAAGCCCCCGGTCGCTCCTCGCTGGCCTTGTTTTTCCGTTCGGTCGCCAAATCTTCCCGTGGGATTAACACGTCACACATGCACACAGACACCGTTGTTCGCCGCGGAAGCAATACAAGATGAAAACATCATTACTGCTCTTTGAACACGACGAGGTCACCACTGTTTCCCGGACTAGGAAATACGAGGGCATCATATCTTTGACTAAAACCTCATAAAAAAAATAATGAGCACATAAGAAACAAAAACAAAAGGACTAAATCATGAGAAAAAAATGAAATAATGAACACAGAAGTAAAAAGAATAAAAACACGAAGGACTTACACAGACAGCCACATTTGTTCAGTTAACAATGACGTTTAATTCTGATAAAAAATATTCCTGCTGCGCTAAAGATCACCAATATGGTGTGTAAACTAGGCCACCTTGAGCAAAGCAGGAATATTTGTGATCATAATCAAATGTCATTGCGAACTCAAAGTGTGGCTGCCTGCGTAAGTCCTTCGTATTACTATTCTTCTGAATTCCGTGTTCATTATTGTGGCTGTTTGGGACCAGGGGGAACTTGGTGGTGCTTTTTTTCATTTTGACCTTACTTCGTACAGCTTCGTACCCATAGAAAAACCCAGTAGCTTCTCTACATAATCCCACTCCTCAAAAAAAAAAATTGTGTGTATGTTTATACAGTCAGAAGTTAGCTTGCCTCAGTGGGCGTCTGCTGTCTCAGCTGTAGAGTAATTTAGCCAGCGCGGTACAACCGCTAGCCTGGGGTCTTTAATGCGCACCACGCTGTAGTGATACACAACCGCACGCCGGTACGATGCTCATCCAGATCGAAACGGGCAGGGGCGGGGATCCACTCCTTCTCCTTGCTTCCCTTGAGACACTGACAAATAAAAATAAATGTTGGGTCAATTATGTTAACGCAAGATACTTCAAACACATAGCATGAGTGATGGCAAGATATTTGCTGCCTTCAATCTAGATAAGCTTGTAAATTTACATGTTAAATAACAAGTAACTTAGAAGCTGAAATATATTTCGATGGAACTACAAAAACCGAAGACTATCTCTGCAAATATAGTGCTATCTAGTATACCATAATTGAGTAGAATCGGATTACAGCGTCCCCCTTACAAAGACTGGAGCAAAACAAGTATAGACTCTGCCGTGCCACTACAACAGAAACAATGGTATTGTGATCTCGTGGACATCAGAGTTCGGAAAAATTGTGACAGGCTTTGGCACGACAAATATGCTAATGTCATTATTCATTTTTGCATATTCTACGGTGACAGTGCAAGGAAACAATCACACACCAGATACTCAGAAAGACAAGCACACGCGCTGAAGTTATACTTTCAGCGCGTGTGCTTGTCTTGCCGAGTATCTGAAGTGTGATTGTTTCTCTGCGCTGTCACCGTAGAATACGGTTCACCAACTCGCCCAAGTATCCATTCTATCATTTCTGCAACATTAAAATGACTCTGAAAGTGCGAGCACCTACAGGGTGTATTCACGCAAGTCTTGCAAGTGTTGAATTGTAGGTACAGCGCCCTGGTTGTGTCCATGTGCGATATATGACCAAATACCAGAGACCAATGCTGCAAAGTTCTCCGAAAACCAATCGGCGCGGTGGCGAGCGGCAAGAGTGGCACTGTTCACCACTCTCGCCGTTCGTTCGTGTTGCTACTAACAAGTGCACCAATGGGAAGGCTTCAGCCATTTTTAGGAACACTAAATAAGCAAATACAAAATACAAATACAACACACACAGCAATACTGGATGCTAGTACTGACGCACTTCTGTTGGGGTTCTGTGGATATTTATACAGCGTGTAGTTGGTCAGCCATTTCAAAGTTCCGATGAGTTTCTCGCTGTAGATGAGCAATTTAGCCAGCGCAGTATGACTGCTAGCCTGGGGTCTTCAACCTGCACCACGCAGTAGTGATACATGACCGCACGCCGGTTCGATGCTCATCCGGATCCAAATGGGCAGGGGTGGGGATTGAACCCAGGATCCTTGAGTTCTGCAGCGCAAGCTTTCGCTCCGCGTGAGTCGCATTAGAACTGCTAAAGGCCAGCCCATAAATACTGTCGGTGTTAAAAACAATCCTAGCACCAATAAGTTGCTATTATATTGCTCAATATATAGAGCACCTTACCATGAACAGTCTTGGCAGTCTTCCATTGAGGCAGGACTTCAGCAGAGAAGACTGACATTCTGTGTCGTCTCAGGTCACTGACATCAGAATGGCGAAAGTGAATGCCAACTTCTGCATGGCAAGGGCTGCAGTGAGTATAAAGATGAAAACACAGATTAGAATATATGATAAAAAATATCATGAACCAATTTGAAAAAAAATGCACAAAAAGACAAGGACAAAGGGACAGGAACACGTAGGACGCAAACTGGTGCAGAATGGCAACTCGATTAATTGAACACAAAAAGAAAATAACTAAAAGAGAATGAGATAAACCAGAAAGGCTGTGCTCGGAGAATGTGAGCTTCAGGAACTCGGGCGTGAGGAAAAGATGTCAGGTTGATTGTTTTACAGACACTCTAGAATTAACAACAGCCTTCCCATGCAGTAAGGTGGTGAGTTCATTCCGATTGAACATCTTGAAATATAGCACACAAAAACAAGGAATAAAGGAGAGGAATACATACCAGTGCAAACACCCAACACACATAAATTGCAAAAGAAAAAAAAAAGAATGCGGAAGGAGCTTTAGCAAAAGTTCGAAAAGGTCCAAGTGGAATGTGCTAATTCACCCATAAGCATAAGACTGTAAAAACGATTTCTTCGGCAGCTCAGGTAACAGACGGATGTGCAGACACATTGTTCGCCCATACTACGATTAATAAAGGCCTAAAAGAATCATCTTGTATGCTTTTTAATGGAATCTGCTAATTATTCACGTTTTTCCTAAGGATGACATACACGAGCAGTGTAAACAGTGCATAGGTAGGTGACAATCCATCATAGATTTTAGAGACAGATTGAGCTGTTTTTATGTATTAGCCATCCATCTGTTACCTTAACTGACATAAAAATTATGTTGTTTTTTTTGTTTTTTTTAATCTGCTCTTGCTAACAGGTGAACGCTTGTTCGCACTCTTGCGACCAAGTACGACTGAGAGAGACGAGATCTCTTAAAACTCCTTAAATGTTTTTAGAATGGCGGAACACTCTGGCATTGTGGCGCCATCTATGCGGTGACCCTGGAACTGCATTTCACAAGAGCGTAGGTTTTGCGGGATTTCCGAGGTCAAATGTGCGTAATACCCATAGACAGGCTCGTCTCCTTGGCTGTTTGCAAACTATTTTTCAAGGTGTTCAATTAGTACCAGCTCACCACCTTACTACAATCATGCAACAACTAAAACAATTACAACTTACACCATTCGCTCAAGGCAGTACCACATGAAAAACAGGGATGGGGTGAGGTATGTCTAACACTACATACTTACACTGAAGAAAATACAGATAACAAAAACTGGCGAGACACTACCTTAATTGAGGACATGCATGTACATTTCCCTAGAAGCTTGTAATTAATACTTGAAAGCCTCTAAAAAAACACCAGTAGGAAGAGAATAAATGCTTCACCATTTAAAGCAGCCTGAGTGTTTCTGGAGGTGTGAAATTCGTTACACGTGCGTTGGATCATACAAAACACGTGTACAGCAATTGATCTTTAGAGCTCGACATTTCGCGAGGAATAAATGCCAGCGTCAAAAATTATTTCGCGGGCACAAATTCTTGCGATCGGAAGTGGTATGCTATGCATTAATCACCATGGGGTGAATTCATCGCGGCACCAATCTTTGGCAATTTTTTTCTGGGTACGAACTGCGAAAACGAAGGCGTCTGCAGACGACTGGGGCGGCGAAAGCTACGGACTTGCTCGATCAATCAATCGCTGTTTTTGTCGGGTCCAGCCCTCAGCACGCAAGTACGGAGAGCGGCGTCGGCAATGGAGGGGCACCGCGCTCTTTCAGACATTCTAGGTTACCAGTAAACAATACGGCGGAGGGAGGAAATCAACCCCACCCCCACCCCAATCCGTCTCCCAAAGAGTTCCGCCGCAACTGATCGACCTTAAGCGAGTAAGTAGACAGCCTCTGCATCGGGGAAAAAAGAAAAACAGCCTCGCATAACACCATTCGCGCACAATTAGTAATATTGGTAAAAGCAAGCGATCTACAGACAACAACAAGCCTTTTGAACGCAGGAAATAATCGAGCCCAAACGAACAAAACTGGAACTTACTTCGATCCCGTGCCATGAACTTGGCCGTTGAGCAGTTTTGACGTAGTTCCACGTCCCACAGTCGCTTCCGTCTTTGTCGGACACATTTGAAATTAAGGCAAACTCCACGCATCACCACTAATCGGGTAATTGGACCGTTAGCCGGCTGTGAACACAGGCATTCAAACGCACACGGCCGCAAAACGTGCGAAACGTAGGCCGTTGCTTCGATGAGATTGTATTCGTATCTTCAACACGTTTGAAATAAAACGATCAGCAAACCGCATTATAAAACTTATAAAATACACAGCAATATTAAATTATTGCACATGTCAATTTTGCCAGAATAATATGAATAAGTCCTGAACATGTTGCAAAATAATAAATACGAAAGTAAGCCTGCGATGGTGAAAAACTAATTCAGCCGACATGCAACCGTCTAGAAAAGGAGCAGAGGTCATCCGGGCGGCGGTAGCGTAGTGTGTCAACGCTCTGGTTTCCTGAGCGTATTTGTATTTGTATTTTGTATTTTGTATTTGTTCTTATTATTTTAAATATTTTTTCTCACCTGTTTGTATTCGTTTTTATTTTTAAATGTTTTTCTCACCTTTTTGTATTATTTTGTATTATTTTGTTTTATTTTGTTTTATTTTGTTTTATTTTGTTTTATTTTGTTTTATTTTGATTTATTTTGTTTTATTTTGTTTTATTTTGTTTTATTTTGTATTATTTTGTATTATTTTTTCTCACCTCTTTGTATTAGTTTTTATTTTAAATATTTTTTCTCATCTTTTTGTATTACTTTTATTATTTTTAATATTTTTCTCTCACCTTTCTTAATTCGTTTTTATTATTTTAAAATGTTTCTCACCTTTGTGTATTAGTTTTTATTATTTTAATATTTTCTATGTTTATGCTGTCGTCGGCACCCTTCTTCAGGGTGACAATCACACAGAAGGTGAAAATAAAAAGTGCGAACCCACATTTTAATTGATGCAATTCAGAAAACCTGGCCATCTTGTTTTGCCGGGATGATTCGCTCCTTCCGTGCTAATAGGTGGGTCAGTGTAGTAGGCAAAAAGCGCAAGTCCTTTCAACGAAGAAATAAAATTAATAATAATGGGCACATTTAGAGCAAAATGGGAAAATGTAAGGGGCAAAACTGCCAGTGATGACGCCAAAGTTTGTCATGAAAGCGGTCCATCTTCACCCACTTTTGAAACAAAAATACCGCCATTTTAAGGCAGTAATTTAGATGAGCTCATAGCTCAGAAGCACATCTCTTAATTTTCTGACTTCCGGAAAGTAGTATTTAATTTTGTTCTGGTAGATCAGCGCTATCCCCCGCGTGCCGCCAGGTCTTACTTATACAGGTTGCGCGCCGCAGTTTTACTTATTGTTAGGCCTAAACACTTTTTTATTCCTGAGATTCAAGTACAGCGCGGATAATTAAACTAGCCTTCAGAAATACTATCGTTCGGCATTGTGACATTTATTTTTCTTAGTGTCAAGGGGTCACATTCACAAACCCAGCAGTGTGTACATCCACACCGCATTGGTGTTTCGCGCTTTTTTTACTAAAGAAAAAAAGTTTTTATATTCGCGTTCCTCTGGTACGGTATGTCGTATAACATAAGCTATTAAAGAGACAGATATCGTTTGGAAAATATTTCTTTTAGATGATCGTAACTACCACATAAAATAGTCGATTCCTGCCCTAAATAGCGTATTTTCACACTAGATTAAAATCACCAATAAAATGATCCCTCAGGAGATTTATGTACCTCTCGTAGCGTCATAAGCAATAAACACATCGCTTACTTTTCTAGTTTCTGGAAAGTAATGTTTATTATTGTTTTGTAGCTCAAAGCGCGTGGTCAATCATGCCACGTCTTTTTTCTTTTTTCATTCGAGGCTCCGCTATACCGTTTTCATTTTTTATCAGAGCCAAACACGTGTGTATAACGCCAGACCTTAAGTATAGTACATCAAATTAAACTAACTTCCTGAAAAAAGTGTCGTTCGGCGTTGTAAAATTTAATTTTCGTGGCGTAGGGGGCCAGATTCTTAAATCCTGGACTGCAAATTTTCCTCGCGGCATTGTTGTTTCTTTCGCGTTTTCGCTATAAAACACGTCAGCCTTGCCATGGTGGGATCAAATACGCCAGCGTCGGCAGTCATTTACGAAGGATTGATCAACGCAAACATTTCCACTCGCTACATATGAATCGCCGCAGTTCGTCGGAATCTCAATGACGTGACTGCATAGTGAAAAAGGCAAAAAAAAAATAGAACGATGCCAGTCAGTAAACGGAAGTTCCCGGGGCTCGCCAGCCTGCGAACAGCAAAGCGCCGATGCTGGCCAGTCACTGAACTTCCATGTAAATACTGCCCATCAAAGACAGCAAAATAGCGATGCCGGCCAGTTACTGAACTTCCATGTAAATACTGGCCATCAAAGACAGAAAAATACCGGTTCCGGCCAGTTACTGAACTTCCGTAAATACCCGCCATCAAAGACAGCAAAATACCGATGCCGGCCAGTTTCTGGAACCTCCATGGAAAGACTAGCGAGCAAAGACAGCAAAAACCCGATTCCGGCCAGTCACTGTAACTTCTACGGCTGGACTGGCCAATGAGCAAGACGAAACCCCGACGCCGGCCGGGGCCGGTAGCTCCCCGGTGCCCATGGCCAGGCGCTGCCATTCTGTTACTATGGGCGGGCCGGCGTTGTCCCAATGTCCCGATACCGGCCGACGCCGAGTGCTACCTGCATCTACATGTTGACTGGCACCATATAGTGCCATATACAGGAGTATCAGGCATCCTATACTGTTATATATGGCATATATGGCAGCCACTGGCACCATATATGGCTTTATCTGGCATTATATGTCGTCATATATGGTGTCGCCTTACCATATCTGCCCTGATTTCAGCCCTTATATGGCAATATATGACCGTATATGTCTACTTATATGCCCACATACGGCACTATATTAAACATATCTGAGCCATATATGACATTTCTGTAAGGGTATATACCTTAAAATTGACAAATGCGTTCACCTGCCAAACCACGAAATCGTCTGCCACGCGCGCTCGCTTTTCTTAGTAGAGACAGCGTTCGATTTTCTAAATGCCGCAACTGAGAACTCCCAGGGAGCCCGTGGCTTAAACTGGTGATACGACTAACGAAGCACGCGGGTCAAGCGTTGCAGCTGAAGTTGGAGTCGACTGGCCATAACCAGTTGGTAGTGGACGAGCTTTCCAAGGTTCGGAGGCACCGGAAGAATGTCGAGGTTTTGATGGCGGTCAGTGTTGGCTTGGCTCACCGGAGCGGCCTGAGTGGATCTTCGTAAGATGAGAAGGAGACAGGTCGCCTCTAGCGAGGCAAGGCGGGGTAATCCGCGTCCAACATATGACTGCAGGGTGCCAAGCTGTTAAGAATACAGCGATTACCAGATGAACTTTGCAGAGCGGTTAAAAGGAACGACCGCTTGCAGCCACGTCATCTTCCTGATAATAATAATAATAATAATAGTAATAAGAATATTTGGCTCTGGAGAGCCGCGGCACAGCACAAAGGCAACTGCCAATACCATGGAGGCCTGTGGTGCCGCGAATAGTCACGGTGATTATTTGATGATATAACATACAAGGTGAAAGTGATGCTGGTTATGAGATGATATGTACAAGGGGAGGACGACGCAGTTTTCTAAACATCGCAAGTACTGTTGCTCGAAGGTTCGGGAAAGGCTCAAGCAAGTCGGCCAGCGAGGTGATGTGACCTCCAGCGAGCTGTTCAGTGGACGTCTCAAATGGGAGACCCCTGGCGGTTTGGTGGTATCATCGCTCACAAAGGGAAGGCAGTGGGCTCCAGGAGGTTACAAAGTCTTGGTAGACGGTTGCAACCCCAAGGCATAGGTGTCCAGGGCTTAAGTGTAGCGCCAAATTCACCTGGTGTAGCATCTTGTTATATCTCCTGTCAGACTGGTCAACATTGTCGCGTCTATGCAGAAACATCTATAACGAAGCGGCCACACTGCGAAGTCCTATATAAAACCTATTCCTTTTTACAAGGTCAAAAAAATTAACATACTTTATTGATATCATATATAAATACGTGTTGTCAAATACTATTTAGTAATGTTATATGGGGCTGCAACTGTTAATATGCTGCAAAAAACAACAGGAAAATCGGGGGCTTCCCGTGAAGAGGTCAAGCTTTCAGCGAATGTCCATTGAGGGGATGGGTGATTGATTTCACGCTGTGAAAAATTAATGTATGATTCTCTCCTTGTAAACAAATTGTGCCACATCGCTGCTGTCGGTATGCCCACGCTCTCTACGAAACGCGTTAGCATTGAGTGCAGTGGTTCTGACTCAGCAAAGGATGGCAATTTTAACCTTGCAGCGGTCCGCATAGGCCCTTGTCTCCGGAGAGCCAATCTGTGTCGGTGGTTTCAGATGCAGCCACCACAGTTTTTTCCCTCTCCCGCTCTCGCGGAGCATCATTGGAAGCGTTCCAGGAGACTATTTCTCTCGTGTAAGAGGGAAAGTAAATGTAACGAGCGAACGAACGGATCGAAAGAGCACGGCGGGAACCACGACGCCGCCTCACGAAACCAGTCCAATCCAAACCACGAACGGCCAAAAGAAAGACAGCTGCATGTAACAGGGCAATGAATTCTAAGGCATTCACTATGACACCAATAAACTTGCCAAAGTCAAGGGCAAACGGCCGGTTCGCAGATTCACAGATAACCGACAGGGCAGCGTTGTGTCTTGCCGATTACTTTTTACTTTGTCCTCGTCTTAGCGCTGTGGTTCCAGGGACGAGGCTCCTTAAGGTCTAGTCTTGTCCATTCGTCCGGTGTCCGTGCTCACATCGATTGCACTGCCTCCAAGATCCGCCCACTTAAAAAAAAAAAAAAAAAAGCGTACGCCCGCGGGGGGTTCGAACTCAGGATCGCTTTCTTCCGAGGCAGACGTCTTAACCACTACGCTACACTCCATTTTTCTTCTGTATTGCACTACGCTACACTCCAACGTTGCAATTAGCCGCTCAACGTCTATACAGGAGAGGGCGCTGCGGTCAAATGCTTATATTATCGCGTTAAACTTTGCATGCGTTGGCTCAACGTTTATAGACGAGAGCGCGCTGCGGTCAAATGCTCCAATGCGTATATAACCACGATCCATACCACACAATCTCTATCTGACATGGACCGTTGACTTAAGCGGCGGAGATGCGTTCCCACGGCTTCTAGCGGATCCAAGCTGATCCGCTAGAATAACCACTGGCCCTGTATTTCACCGACCATAAAGCAATAGTAATGAAGTCGAAACGCAACCCGGAACTCAGCACTACCTATGAGCAATAAACAAAAATCAGCACCAGCAGCTCTACCTATGAACAATAAAATCAGTATCATCAGTACCACCAGAGCTTCGGCCCAAATCAACATCGTTCACCACGTGAAGATGCGGCCTCTTTTTTTTAATATTATGTCTGTATACCAATTAGCACAAACATCAACGTTAATCCGTCGATTGATAGTCCTCATGCCTGAACTCCGCATACCGGCAGTTTTCGATGTGTGGCTTATTTTTAAGATGTACTTAGAAGATGACGAAACCAGTCTTGATGCAGACGAACTTGTCTCCAATATTCAGACATCATAATTTTGCAACCCCTCTTTGCGTGCCCCAAGTAGATTCTAAAACTCCGAAAAGAGCCCGCACCCCCAGGAGGAAAATCTTCCTTTCTACGCAGAACGCAAGAATCCGGGACTGTCACGTAGGAATGGCAATGGAGAGAGCACAGAGCAGTACAAATATGGTGGGTTAATACAGGGGTGGCCAAGCTGCGGCTCGCGAGCGGCATGCGGCTCTTCGCGTGTTAAAGTGCGGCTCGCGGCTCCTTCCCCCTCCCCCCCCCCCCCCCCTTCCCCGTTCTCCCTCCCGGTTACACGAGCACTTCTCCAAAAAGACAAATATAACGCGTTTTAAATCAAAAGACAGGTTGCGGTTTGGTAGTCGTGTGCCACTGCTACCTTGCGTACAGTTGGACTGCTTTTGACTTAAATAGATCGGAAAGTAGTTCGAGTTTAGTTTATTGCAATAAACCAAAGTATCCCCCCCCCCCTCCCCCCCCCCCCCCTCCCGCCCCTACCCCGCGGCTCTTGGAAGTTTCGTGGTTTTGTTTGCGGCTCTTAGGCCGGGTCAGCCTGGCCACCCCTGGGTTAATAGTTCAAACGGAACAATTTTTATAGTTGGTTCATGTTCATTTCAAAGGTATAAAAACGCAAAAACACAACACAGAAAGAGAAATAGTTGAAGCGTTTTGTCAAATCTTCAAGCCAAAACTCCGTTAGCACGCCATCTATTTTACTCAGTGATAAATAAATTCAATAAAACTGTTTTTTTTTTGTTTACATGTCCGTGCCGGTTAATTGTGTGAATGGTTCACCTGTTTAGTTGATGTGAGAGAGCTTTCGTATTTGAAGTGATGGCTCTTTTCGCAGGAGCGTTTGCGCATGTGCTGTGGGCGGGCGATGGTCTCTGTGATCGCATGAATTAAAGTAATTTAAAGTTAGCGCTTTACATGTTGTGTCTTTTTCGAATTTGCGTTTTTTGCCTTTTCCAAAATTTTAATAAAATTTTTAATTCCATAAAAATCTGTGGACCATTTGAAGATTTTTTTTCCGCTATCTGGTTGCTAAAGCATTAACCTGCACAAATGGGTCTATACCTATGAATATGGGTCTTGTGACGTTTGCAGCTTTGTCTAGGAGTGCCTAATCATCTTCCCCTCCCCCCCCCCCCCCTCAAAAAAAATCATTGTTCCAGCTTACATTGTTAATATCGGTCTTCATTAGGATTCATCAGTTTTTCTATATGTTTTTGAACTTATGTTCAAAGAGTTCCTGCGAAGTAGAACTATCGCGGTGCCAGGGATCCGTGTTCGATTCCTAAGTTGAGCGTCTAAGCCCCCCAGACATCGAACATGGCCCCACAGTGGCAACAAATGGCATCAACGAAGGAGATCTGTCAGATTGTTGGATATCGCGGTCCTGGCGAATAGTGCTAGAATTCCCAGAAAAAAAAAGTACACTCTCAACAAAAGGGTTGTCGTAGGGTACTACACTTGGGGTCGTCAGAAGCTGTCACAGATATCGCTACCCCCTCTTTGTTATACTAACAACCCCATGGGCAGTCACACGGCACGCAATCAGCAGGCAATCACAGTGAGCACCCCCAAAAGCAACATGGCGGCTGGCAAGCGACAGTGGAGCAATACGAGTAAGGCCTAGCGAGCTGGAGTGCTTTTTGCTAAAATACGATTCTCAAGTGCGTACGCCCGTTCGCTGCCTTCCGTGCGCACAAAGCACTCCGAAACGCGCCTCGAAGCACCGGCACCGCACCTAATACGAGTAGGGGCGACGATGTGAGGAGGGGTTGGGGGGGGGGGGGGGGGGGGCGCGGGCGCATTTGAGGGGGTTTGTCCGCGATTGCTTTCGCGAGGCCGGCTGCATTTACTTCGCGGCCAGAAAACATTCAACGAAGGAAACAAAATAGCGACAAATGGAATGATGTCTTTATTGAACAGAGCATCTGCTTGCTGTGCTTGCCGCAAGTGATCCGGCGTTTTCGGTTGACAGCGGCGAGGCGAGACATCACCGATTTAAGCGGCGTCGGTTCCGATCGTTCAACGCTCCTGCTCACCTGTTAGCATTCGTTATCCACTTTCAAGTCCCTGGTAATCCTCACCGCGTCTGTGCACGCACTTGGCGCTATTCACCGCACGGAACACCCATTCAACTGGCTATGGGATTGATCCCATTTGGACGAGAGGCCGAGAACCGAAGCAGAAACCCTTTGTGGCTGCTACGTGGAGCCATGGAACGCCTCCATGTTTTTCACTAAAATAAGTAGACACATAAACGCGCGACTCCTTGAATTGGGCGGCGACACGCGCCACCTAACGGACAGTGCTCAAACTAAAGAAAAAAAGAAACGCAAATTCTTGCTCTGAGCGCCTCGCCAGACAATGCCGTATGTACATATCCTACGCCAAACTTCACTCATACGCGACATACATACATCACAGCATTTTATACATCAACGCATTCAGAAACAGCACAAGATACAACATCAGTTACTGACACTCTACATTCCTATACCCACGTTAAGAAGACACCACCAGCTTATATACTGCTGTATTTTATGTGACCGATTAGGATGGTGACCACTGTCATATTTTTCATAAATACGAAAAGACTGTGCAAGATTTAGCCGTATATATTCTTTTCCTCTACTGCCCTTAGGAAAGCGCTCGTATCTCTAATGTAGGGCCATTGCAAAAGTGAACTGCAGGTTATAAATAAATTTGAATAGTTGCTACACGTCACATTTTGAACAGTTTCGTTTTCTCGCTTGCCTACACTTCAAGTATACAGAAGCCTGTTTAATTAATTGTATTAATTATCGAAACCAATTTCTGCAATCACAACTTTCTGAACACACCGGTGCATTTTCTTTTCTCTTTTTACATATCCAGACTGACTTTAGCGGCGGTTGGGTAAACGTTGAGTACACTGAGCCAACTGAGCACGCGCAGTTGATCTTAGCGAAGCCCGTCCGCCGGTCCTCCCCGAAGCGCTATTTCAGTTTTCTTCTTTTCGCTAAATATCCGTTCAATGCGCTCGCGCTCGCGCCAAGAGGACAGTGCAGAATTGCTGCTTTCGAGCCCGTGCCTTCACCTGCAACGAACGCGAAATACGTATGCTAAATTATCTAAATCCTGGTTGAGACAGTAGTGTTTGACTGCGTGCGTCTGACTGCGTTGCGGCAGCAAGAAATCAGGACATCCCTGCTGCTTATATCGCGTGCCAAGATGATTCCTTGAATTGGATTCCACGCTTGATACGAAGCAGCGTTGCGTCGAGAACCGAAATTCCTTGAATTTCGGTTCTCGACGCAACGCTGTCAAACGCTAGTGTCTGAACCGGCCTTGTTTGAAGCATTTTTTTTTATCGAGTATGCTCGATGAAATGTGCCAAATGAACCAGAGAAGGCGAATCATGTACCTCGAGACAGAGAAATAGTGAAATACACGGACATGATCCCAGATATCTGTGTACGTTCGTCCTGTCCGGCCTCAGTCGTGGTGTTCAATGCTTCATACTTCACTGCACTTGAAAGCAAAAAAATTGGGTACGACAGGCACGCAAGTTCGGCGGAACCGAGGAGGCCAGTTGCAACTGATCTGTACGCAGAACTGACCGATCACACCTTTATTGAGAGCACGCTCTTTACTGAACCGCACAGTAAAAGACGACGAGAGTATCTCGTCCGGCGAACATTCAAGTCAACTCACGCCTGTGCGTCGCTTCCTGTGCTTTTCTAGAGATTTGGTTGGGTAAAACCCGCGACGGAACCAAAAAGGACAACCGCGATACTTTGGATACTTTTTATCTGCCTCGGGTTTTAGCAGATGCCTACCAAGGTTGCCTGTACTTGTTTGTTTTCTGCCAGTTTAGGCGAACTGAGCCACACGCTTGTTTCGACCGGTTCAAATTTGAATAAATGATAACCAACGCACAAAGAAAACAAGTTTCAAGTACTTTTCGAGATTTTTGAAGTGACTTTTACTATTGAACGACTGCATGCACTTGAATGTTCAATTCAAGAGTTTATAAAACGTGACTACCACATGCTTGTCACCTGCCAACAGGGTGCTAACTCTCAATGGCTCGAGCCCAGTGGGTAGTTAAGTAAGCCTGTGGGGTAGTTACAGCCGTCAAAACGCACGATGACGAAGGGGTGTGCTCACTTTTTCTTAGAGTGTAGAAATGAACGTGAGTGTCGCTTTTGTCATAGATTCCCAACTCCTGGCAGCTGACATTTCCTTGAACTGTTAAGCTAGAGAGTAACCTGCGGCAGAATAGGCGTTTGCCATATAAACCATCACTTTTACGATACAGCCAGGGTAGCGCTCGGCCACACATGACACTTCAGTCATATTATCTGCCAGAAATCAATGGAACACGTTTTAGACCGAGGTAGTAACACCAGTCGGAGACGTGTTCTAGGCACCATAGTCATATGGCGCGGGTGGCCTTTCGATTTTAACTTATACTTCTTCTACACAACAAGGCAGGAGAGTGCAGATAACTTCTTTTAGTTTATTGACTTTTAATATTTCAAGAAAAAAAAACGCCCCGCATTTAAAAATTTCATTCTAAGAACATGTGATCTGCAACACGCCTTCAGTACACAGAGTGCATCAAAGTTAGTACTGCATGGGTATGGCGGACGTCAGCTCAGGAGCACCCGTAGATTCCACCTCAGCCTTGCCTTGAAGAAGCTTCCGTATGCTTTGCTTGATCTCGTTCCTCAGATCGCGAATCGTCTCCTGCATCTTCACCCACTTTTCTCCCGCAAGTTGCTGCACCTTGTTCAAGAATTTCTCCAACCTGGTCCGGAGAGTGGCCAGGTTCTCTGAAACTGCCGAGGAAATACCGTCAAACATGCCGTACTGCGCAGACTGCTCAGGCCGGATCATCTCGAGTACTTTCTTCTTCAAGGCATAAGATGCTTGTCTGAGCTGTCCTTTCAGTTCCTGAAGTTGCTTTTTAAGAACCTCAGCACGCTGTCCGAAAGCTTGTTTGATGTCTTGTACTTTCTGGGCAATTCTCTCACCCAAAACCAGAAATTTTTCCTTGAGGGCTTTTGAAATATCCTTGAGGGTATCGATAATGTAGGCCTCTGCATCTTCGTCATCATCGCTTGCTTGGTACAGGGCCGTTGTAGCGCTGCTGGAGTTTTCAATAAGTTCCTGAATCTTGGTCTTGATTTCCTGACGCGTTTCTTTAATGAGCTCTCTTAGCTTATCCACTTTCTCGCCTGTGACTTTCTTCACGTCTTCCAGAAACTTATTGAGCTTTTCGCGAAGGTTTTCTAGCTTAGCGAAGATTTCCAGCGCGTGTTCACCAAAAGATGCATACTCAGCCGGTTTAAACAATTCTTGCACCTTCTGCTTTAAAGCGTCACGAGCATCAGACACCCTCTCCTTCAGAGCACGTATCTGGGCTTTGATATTTTCAGCATGCTGATCACCAACCTTCTTCAGCTCGCCAAATTTTTGCTTCAAGTTCTCGACAAGAATAAGGAACTTCTCCTTGAGTGTTTTGGAGATATCCTTCAAGGTTTCAATAACGTAGGCATCATTATCTTCATCGGTGTCATCATCGCTTACATGGTAAAAAACCATCTGTGTGTCGCTGGAGCCTTGAATGAGTTCCTGAATTTTCTTCTTGATCTCCTCACGCGTTTCTTTGATTAGCTTTCTAAGCATCTCCACTTTCTCACCAGTGACTTTCTTCACGTCTTCAAGGAACTTGTTCAGCTTTTCACGAAGTTTTCCCAGCTTAGCGAAAATCTCCATTGCGTGCTCACCAAATGACGCATACAGAGCCGGTTTAAACAATTCTTGCACCTTCTGTTTCATTGCTTCACGAGCATCTGCCACCTGTTCCATCAAAATTTGGAGTTCGCCTTTAATTTTTTCTGCGTGCTCACTACCAGCTTTTTTCAGCTCAGCAAATTTCTCCTTCAAGTGTTCGACAAGAAGAAGAAACTTCTCCTTGAGAGACTTAGAGATATCCTTAAGGGTTGCGATAACATAAGCCTCACTATCATCAACATCGTCATCATCGTTTGCATAGTAAACAGCCGTTTGAGAATCACTAGAGCCGTGAAGAAGTTCCTGCACCTTCATTTTGATCTGCTGCCTCAGCTGCTTGGCCAGTTCCTGCATCTGTCTCAATTTATCTCCGGTGACATCCTTCACGCCCTTTATAAACTCGTTAAGTTTATCCCGGATCTCGACTATCTTTCCAAATACTTCTATGGCGTGCTCACCAAAAGACGCGTATTGGCCTTTGTCAAAGAACCCCTGCACCTTCTTCTTGAGAGCCTGGACAGAGTCTTTCAGCTGCTTTCTCAGATCGTTGAGCTGGGACTTAATTTTTTGGGCCTGATCGCCGGCAGCTTGCTTGAGCTGATTCATCTTTTCCTTGATCTTGTCCCCAAGAATGATGAACTTCTCCTTGAGGGTCTTGGAGATGTCTCTGAGGGTGTCGATGACCGTGACTTGGGTATCATTTTCGCTTGATGCATCTTTAATAGATTCAGTGGTGATTGCGTCGGCTTGGATCCACTCTAAATCAGCTTTTCCTTCGTCTACTTGCGGCCTAAAAAGTAAACATTTTAGAAGAAAATTCAGAAATTCTGTAGTGCATCCTATTTTGACCAACCTTCAAATGCAATCAAAAACGCTTACCTGCCACTGCAGACTAGCAGAGAGTCGATGAAGTTGGAAAAAACAAAAGGTCAAAACGTATTAGATGATTGCCAAAAAAAAAGTGTTTAAAGCTTACCTTGTGCTGCGAGAGCCAGGAATGACAAAGCCACGAAGAATAGGAGCCTCATCTGGAAGTAGATTTACGATTTGTTTTCAACAAGATATAACAATATTGGACGGCCGCATATAATTAAGTATGGTAATATTATCACATCAGCAAGCACATCTTTCTTTGATTTACATTTAGGTCTTAGTTCAAAAATTGCGTGTGCTTCACGGAAATATTTGGTTTTGAGGAGAATAATGTCAGATATGTTAAGTACCATAGATTTGTTTAATTTTTTTTCTAGAGTTATTGAACATTACTTCGGTGTAGCTACCTTTTTTGATAAAAAGCTGAAGAGGTCTATTAAGACTTCTTTATGTGAATACGTTAAGGGCACAGGAACCAGAATAGAGGGGAAAGGAAAGATGTTTTGTCAGTAAGTAACAGGTAAAAGTCAAACAAAAGTTATTTTATTGTAAAATGATTAGTCCTGCGCAATATTAGCAAACATGGTTACATAACGTCTCTAAATAAATAAAATGAGGTACATGCACTAATGACAAAGGAAAACTGTTCCACTCAGATGGCGTTCATGGTATAAGGGAGTCTTCGTAAGCTCACATTTCGGAAATAGTGTTTGCCGATTCAAAGGAGTTAGGACACGCCAAAAATAACATATGAGATAACTATACTGCTAAGACCCGTTGTATGTTCCTATTTTTCTGCTATATTTCTATAGAAAATGGCGCTGTAGTTTTGTGGAGAAATCGATTTATAAGCGGGACCCTCCCACCCATGCCATTCGAAAATGCAGCCATGTTGGGTCGGTGACGTGATTTTCTGAACCCGCGGCGTTCGCTTGCACGCACTCACACACTTGTCTCTCTCTCTGCGTTTCGCGCTTCAAATGTCTCTCTTCCCGTTCGCGTTTCGAGCACGCGGTTCGGAGACCATGCCATCTACGGCATCGCTCGTTTTGTTGGGGTCTTCGACACTGACGGCAGGAGCGCTGTGTGTATAATGTCATTAAAATATCTTGAAAGTTGGTTATTTTGACTTCGATCAGCTGACAACCAGCTTCATCGACGATGACGAGATCTTAAATTGATTATTGTAATTACTAAAGGTTTAAAAATCGCGAAACTTGGTGCATACACCAAGTAACCTACGAGCATTCTACTTCAGGAGCAATCCACCGGTTTAAATTTCGTGTCCTAATGTCTTTAAAATGATCAGATTTAGTAACCACCATCTAGCCCTATTACGAGGTCTAGTGTAAAAATGTATGAAAGCTGAGGACAATGATATGTTTTAGTCAAGCGTTAAAATAATAAATTTAATAGAAAAGACAAATGAGATACTTTTCGACGAATGAAAAAGGCTGAGAATAGTTCAAGTATTGTATTGCTTTCCGCGGAAAGTAGGAAGCCTTTAAACAAAAACAGCGGTTCAAATGAAGTTACAAGCTGCAATTGTAGAGACGCTAAAGAATCAATGGAGCTATCTTTGACCGAGGTATCAGTAACCGAGGACATGAGAAATGTATTCAAGAGTTGCGTGAATATATCATCATATTTTGATAATTAATCCTTTACCTCAATTTTTAGAAAAACATTAAAAAAATAGGACGTATACTTATATTACATAATCGAAATTTTGCTGCTTGTGGAACAACCCCTGCGCTGGAGCGAGAAAAAAAAACGCAGTGTCGCTGTATCGATGTACCCTCCTCAGGCTTACTGCATCCTCCGTATGGACATGTACAAGCGCTCATCGCAGTCTTGTAATGAAAGGGAATCTTGGGGTTCAAATAGCCGACAAGTTGGAAGTTTAAAGAAAGCTAGAAAGTTAAAAAAAAAAAAACGCATCGGAGACAATTGAGTACTTCAAAAGACTTAAAGCACTACTGGTCAAAGCCCAATTTTGGAATATTCATGTACTTTACACAGAGTGGGGGGTGCACATACGGCAAATATTGGCATGTTTTTAGCAATCGCTGTATTATTTCAGGATTTCAGACGAGGTTTTGCGATGTGCTAGTTTAGAGAGCTGACATATACGTCGAGACGATATTACCTAAAAACTGCATTGCACTGCACTGCGATGTCACAAAGTCATTGAGGAGCTTACCGCGATCGGCTTGCTGGTCCTTGTACGAGGTATAAAGTGATGTTAGATCGGCAAAGCATTTGCCTTTTATAGAAACATAGATTCTAGATTACTATATTGGGAAAAGAACCAGATGCTCGGCGGGAATTTCTGGTCACTGCTGTTGGTTTTGCGATCGGGTGCAGCAACCGGAACAAGACGGATAGACGAACAGATAAGCCTCCGAATGTAGCTTGTTTCTTGTAGATAAGAGAAGAACCCATAAAGTGGAGAAACTATAAAGAATAACTTCTGTTTTTCTACGATTAATATGCGCTTAACAGAAGAATATCATATGAACGAGCAAAAAATATTCCCGTGAGAACTTGCACTGGCGCTCCTTGTACCTGACGCTTTCTTAAAAAAAAAGTATCCCATCTAGAATTTTCTTATCAGAAGAAATATTCTCAGTATTATAGCCTTTTCACCGCGACTGTCATGACGCATTTTACATATACGCTTGCTGCGGTTTCTTAGCGGATGTGCGAAGAACATTATAGGTCGTCCGTGAACGGCTTATAAAAATTTCATATACAAGGGAGCGTTGGTGAACATGAGCGCATTTCACGTATGGCCATGAAGGAAATAGTTCGTCACTTTTTTTTACTCCGTCCGCTTTTTCTCTGAAATTCAAGTAATAATGCGTTCAATATCTTTTTACCGTACAAAATATGTTAAACTTTTTTTTATGCAGCACATGCCACTTTCTGGCTGCCAAGAACATGATGGATGCGATGATCCTACCCGTCATATTTTCATGCTACAGATTTACTCCAGGGTTTGATAATGTAAACTAAATATTTTCTTTAATAGGAAGAGTGTTAAAGTTTGAAAGAATGTTCATGATGCAGTCTAGACGTTTTTGCGCGACACAAGGGACAATCACAAGGCAGTCACACACGCTTGCTTGTGTGCACTCCCTTGTGATTGTCCCTTATGTCGCGTAAAAACTTATAAACTAAAGTTTAGTGTTATCTTAGAAAACTGAGCTATCATGGTGAAGTGTCCTTGGGATGGACATACAGCTTCCCCGGAGTTTCTTATGTATCCCTTCGCATATTCAAAAATTATAATAGTGAGCATTTTCAGTTCAGTCGGATTTCGATTCTTTTTACAATGTGCTACTACAAATATGCGATATTTATTTTGAATCGTCTCATGCATTTGACATTAGCCAACAACGTTTTGTGTCGGAACACCCACTTGACATTCTTCTCTAAAAATATCCCGCAAGACAATCTTTTAGGCATCTCATTTACTCTTTTTTTCGCTCATCTTAATATTTCTTGGCAAATATATATTAATTTACAAAAGTGATGAACTCAATATAACTGATAGTAGGTGTGAAACGCATCAGGCAATTGCAAGGAATAATGATATTCATGACGACCAATATGAATGCCAGCTTAGTGTTACCCACATTCTTTGTTGCTGTCTGTTTTTTTGAAGTCCGTGCTGTACAGTTGAGATTGTCGATCGGTTCTGCGTAGTCTCCACTTTACACGCTATTGTGAAGGAGATCGCACTATTGACGACTAGATGTTTTGTTGGCGACACCTTGCAGGCGCCCTCCTGTGACGGATCCGGTAGGATTCAAGCAGACGACGTGCTGTATCAAAGCACGCAGTGGCTATGTTAGTTCGCATTTATGCCGATTAAAATTATTTATTAAAGACACGTGTATAACGTTTCTATCAGTGATCTTTCTAAGATATAACAGAGCCTCAAAATCTTCCAAATGTAAAAAAAAAAAAGCTTGAGCAACGTGCGACAGGGTTGTTCACAGCCTTGCTGATTCTTTTTTTTTCGGATCTGTGGAGGCTCTTGTAGAAAAAATGTTTCGCATTCACTAGAGTGAATTGCGTGCTGTCTTCTTAGTTGTGCACGAGTTTTCGTCACACATGCTTTAGCTACATTTAGCTTGACGATACCGACGCTTCTATCTAAGTGTGATTCGGCAGTGGCTGACAAGCGAATTCTTGTCAGAAACTGACGCTTTGCTCCTCCCGCATCGAATACGTGGCGAAGAATTTTGTCACATCGCGACTTCCGTTCGAATGAAAGCACCCATTTTCATAAATTGTTCAATTGTCAGACAGAACCCGGCGAATTAAGGAGATTAATTTATTTGTGCTATCCAATGTTTTCTAAGAACTGTTTACAAATTTAAAATCGCTCGCTGAGAAGCGCATCTCGCATTATGCTCATTTGGGTCTGCAAAGTTAAACACACAAATGGAAGTAGCTTCTAGCAGGTGTATACTTTAATTTTTGGGACGCTGAGGTGCCACGGACTTATTAATTTAATATTTCGATCGCGAGAGGGTCTCGCATATTTCCCATCGACCAAGTGGATAAACAGAGATTTAGTTAAAGCAAATCCTTAAGCCAGCCACCACTTCTTCCACTTCTTCCTTTAAAGTACTTTGAAAAAATGTTAGTTTACTGGTTTACAAAATTCAAAAATAGGAATCCTTTTAGAACTAATGAGAGACCAGCACCCACAGAAAACATTAGAACCAATAGGATACACGGAGTCACTTTCACTGAATTGTTTACTACACACGCGAGATGTTTTCGAGTTTCGCTTTTCTATTTTCAATTTAATGAGACATTCCTTTCATAGATTCATTTTGTCCGAACGAATCATAATAAAAAATACACCCTATCACCGTGGCAGATGTTGTAGTGGGGAAAAGCGCTCTATATTCTATTTTCAACATCCAGCTTTTTGTACCAGGGCAAAGAACAGCACACCGCCATCCCAGCGCTTCCACACCTTAGCGCCAAAAGTGTTTGTACGCGTGCTGTTGTTTCAAGCTCCGGTAAATAGTCCTACAACAAACGTAACTTCACAAAATAAAGACAACGAGTGAAACAGGCTTTGCCGCGCGTTACCCGAACAGAGCATGAGGCGACCTGACGAGTCCAGGGATCCAAGATCTGCGTGGTCTGCTCCAGTCTGTCCTGCCCATGACGTCACAAACCATGATGATGATAGCTGGAGAAGCGCCCCCTGCAGTTCGCGCACGCCGCCAATACGGGGTGCTTTATCGAGTTTGTTGTCCCGACAGCCCGGTGTTCACAAACACAGCGTGACAATACAATTGAAGCTCACCTAGCACGGTCTGGGCACGAGCGCTTCGCTTGGACCATTGCTTTGGTCGCACGAGCAGCGGTCTTGGAATCGTCATCTTAAATATCTCAGATCAAAAACAAACAAGAAAGTTCGGTTTGTAGCCCCCCAGGTGAAGCGCACCGCTAGAGGCATGCCCCCCACCCCCCCCCCCCCCCCCCTGTTCGATTTCCTCCCTACTAGAATTCGTGGCAATTTAACCATGCGAATAAAACCTTCATAGAAAGCCTGCAATGTGGAAGCACCATAGAAACTCAGCCCTGTTCATTTTTAGGCCATGTGGAGGACACTAGACAGCCTAGCTTTGCCATTAAATAACGCGTGAAATAATTTAGTTTTAATGCGTTAGCATTAGAACGCTCGTTACGACAAAGACCTGGCGGTGGCTTTCGTTTGTGAGCGCCGGGGAGAGAGGGAGAAGAAGGGGGAGAGGGTGATTCCTACGACACACCCTTTGGTCCGGAGCGCTGATGTCAGCAGGTGTAAACCTCTCCCTCTCTTCCCGGCGCAGACACACTGACAGACGCTGCCGGGTTTTCGTCAAAATGAGTTTGTCTCATGCTGACTCTACTTGGTTTCAGCTTAGGTCTGAGCGTGGCCGTTGCTATTAGTTGACGGTCCAATCAAACAGCGCAAAAAAACGCAACTTCATTGCGTTCTTCGCTCAGGACGAGCCGGCGAAGGAGCACGCACAGAAAGACGGCGAACACCGCTGGTCCTATGAACTGTGGAGAGCACACCATGACGATGTGACTTTTTCGCCGTCAGATTGGCCCTTCGGCTCATAACGTCGGCCACGCTCGGACCTAAGGTGAAACGAGGTAAAGGCAGAAACGCGTTCAATGCTCGAAGAAGTCCCTCACTCAGAACACAGCTTGTGCCTTTAATGCTTACTAGAATCCGCTTAAGTGCGGGCGCGTGTATATGGGACAGACTGGGTGGTATTTTAATGAAAGGCCGCGTGAACATTGTTTAGCGGTTCGTAACAAACCTGGGGACACCTTGCAGTACACTTCACGCGGTGCGAGTGTGATCCCCTGTTAGAACTAACAAAATTTATTAAAGGAGCAAACACCAACACTGAAAGGGAAATAGTTGAATCGTATTTTATAAAGTCCTCAGGTTACGACTGCGTCAGCGCGCCTTCGAGTTTACTAAATGACGAGGAAATTTCTATATGGTTTTTTGCAGACACGATGAACTGATATGAATGGTTAAATCATTAACATTTTTGGTTTGTGTTTATTATTTGCTTTCATCGCTGGGGTCGGGAAGATAGGAAAGAGTGTTTACGAATGTCTGCTGGGCGGTTTCCCTTGATTAAATCAGTTGAAAGGTAGCGCCAATCCGTGTTGTCTGTATCTCTTCTTCGTTCACTTTTTTTTTTTGTTGTTGTTGTTGTTGTGATTTTTAAGTTCTCCAGAGCCCGTTCGTTTTCGTCAAAGTCACGCCCACTGCTGGCGCGGAGCAAGAGAGGAGGGCACGTCACGGGGCTGTGCAATGCGGGCGTGCTGAGTCAACACCTCCTAGATAAGAAAGCCCAAGTGCAGAATTTTCCTGCGTCACTAAGCAGGGCCACCGTAGGCCACAGATTGGACACGGCGGTGGCATCAGCGTTCGGCAAGGAGATCGCACTTATTGGACCCACGCCACAACAGAATTCTGACGAAGCACTCGTCTCATATTTGCGTCCTACGGTAGCCTTCTTTAGTGACACAGTAAAGCACTTAGGCTTTCTTACCTAGAAGGTGTTGGCACAGTTGCCGCTGTACCGTCGCAGGTTGTTCTTCGCTCTGGGTTTCTGTAGTAGCGGTGTGTGGGCTGTGATGTGTGCGTGTAGTTAAAAGGATGGATGCGGTTCCCCCCACGAGCTGTATGGGTGTGGTTATTTCTGCGAGTGATAAGAATGACAGTATCCAAGGGCGTCGACATACTCTGACAGGCAGAGTACAAAGAAGGGGTAGAAAAGCTGCTGAAAGATTCGCTGGATTCATTAGAGAATACGTCGGCATGACCACTAGGGAACGCCTCAGACGTTTTCCTTTAAAAAAACGTTAGCACTGACCCCGTAACAAGGCCAAAAAGAGGCAGCAAAAAATATAAGATTCAAAAGAGAAAGCCAAAACAGAAAAGTTAATTGTTCAGCGTCAGCGATTCCCAAAGGGTGACATGTGTGGCGCTTCTCAGGGTTCATCATCATCATCATCATTCATCATCATCATTTATTAAACCTTGAAGGCCATTGCTGGCATTACACAAGGTGGGAGTAACTGCTGAAGAAACATTATCCAAAGAATCCACCAGTGGATCTTCCTGCGATTTTTTCAACTTGTAATAACTACTATAGCATATTTGTTCTACGAGCAACACATCAATTATGGAAATTTACCGGAGTAGGGGAATATTTAAAACAATATTTAGTAGATACATTTATTGTTGCACTCCTGATAAACACGTTTTATTCGTGTGCTGACGCCAGCCGCGGTCAACAAAAATATCCTCAAGAAATCCCGTTTTCTTTCATGTTTTTTTAATAATCCTGTCATGGGCAAAAGCATTCAATATATCCGACGTAGTAATTGAACGGTGTAACTCAGCTTGTCTGACCGAGCTACAATATTTATTTTTTATAATCTAGTCACAATATTTTTCTTTTGTATTTATTCGCATTGACACGTCACATAACTTTCCCGCCAAGATCTCAATGTTCTCATTCAAGTACATTCAAGTTCCTGATGAGAAATCAGTGGCGGTTTTCAAAATATTTAGGACTGTGATGCGGCATCTCTTTTTAGAACAAAGTACAAAGCTTATGCGGAGTCAAACTTCCCGTGTTGAAGAGAAACACATTATTGCTAAAATAAGTTTTCAAATTAACGAGGTACGTTTTGGGTGCCGTAATATTGTGTAAAATTTACTACTCTAAAATGTTGCACCTTATCGTGTTACCTTCAGGACTTTTGTTTGAATCAAGTCATAGACTGTGAGACTGGCATAGTAATTCTGATCTTGATTTTTTATTGTTGCAGTTAAAATAATATAAAACACGTGTGGTTCAACATTATGCGTCTTTATTCCAAATAATAAAAAAATTATACCTGAGCTGCTAGGACGATGTTTTAGGAGTCGTAGTACTAGTCCTGGAGCTTTTCGCCTACATAAGGCATAGTTTCATTGACAATTTTTTTAACAGGATTCTCTGCTTAAAATGCACATATCAATAAGTGTACTATCATTCATTTCATTTTTATTTTTTTTTTATTTGTTTCCCGTCTATAAGGGGGGGGGGGGTGTGCAGAGACTACAGACCTCACGAGGTCTCTGCCGTTTTTACAGTGGTGGAAAAAAACGCTCCATTCCTAGCAAATAAAACAACAAAAAAACTAACACACCAGAATAGCATATGCAAATAAGTACATCAGCTTTGCATTAAACAAGATAACATTTTTTCAAGAATAAATTGATGCAGCAAATTGTATAAAAAAAGGATTACATGGACACGCTTTCAAAAGTCGTCGAACCATAAATCATAAGTATAAGCATGAATCATGCCAAACGAAAGATCAGGAAGCAATATACTGCCGACCAGAAGCGGCTTCAGTTTATATTTAAATAGGATTAAATCGCTGTTAAAATCGATTAGACCGTTAGTAGTGTTAAGGATTTGTGCGACTTTAAATTAATTTGTGTGCTTACCATAATCTGTGCGTTTTTGGGGGTATGTATACTATCTGGAGGAATCTCAAAGAGTTTTGGACTGTGTATTATTTGCAACCACTTAAAAGCTTAAATTTTATTAGCCTTTAGCAGACCACAATTGTTGAAAAGTTGATAGGCTGGAAGATGGCGTGGCTTGCCTTAGTAGCTTTCAACTTTCCGTTGTACTCTTTTTGTAAAATGAGCAATCTATTGTAATTCGCTCACGTCGTCGTGCCACCATACTAAGATAAATAAAGCTTGGAGTGAAACAATGAATGATATGCATTAATGTTTATTCATAAGGCTATAAGATTTATTTTCAATATATGCATCCAACAGTTTGCGATAGCTCAGTGCTTAGCTTGTTTATATGAGTACTACAATTTAGCTCCCGATAGAAACATAAGCCAAAATGTTTTGTCCTTTAAAGGACACATGCAAAGGAAAAAAAAAACATTTTTTTTAAAACAGCTTAGATGGAAAAAGGATATCATAAAACAATTTGACAACCAAGAAAAAAAATTTTAGAGCTATATTTATGGCGCTATACGAATTGTGTAGTTGGCGCCCGCGGGTGCCGCGGAAAAGTGGTCTTTATTTGTGACGTGACTGGTCCATATTTGTCACGTGGTGCTTGCGCTCTTTCAGAAGCTTCCTGTGGCCTCTAAAAGTAACTTATTCATCTTTGTTTGAAGTATAACAAAAAACTAAGATGAATAAGTAACTTTTAGAGCCCAAAGGAAACTCCTGAAAAAGCGCAAGCAGACGTGATAGACCTGTGCGCCGGTCAGACGACGGCGGCGGCGCCCCGAAGCAGACGAACTTGTGCGGCGGCGGCGACGGCGGCGTGGAGAAACGCGTTGAAGCGGCGTTCGCACAACGCTCAGCGTGCGGCGGCGACGCAGCGCGGCGGCGCGCGGGCCTACCACGTGACCAGCGGCGGCTCCCGCGAGCGCCAACTACAAATTCGTATAGCGCCGTAAATATAGCTCTAAATTTTTTTTCTTCGTCGTAAAATCGTTTTATGACATCCTTTTTCCATCTAAGCTGTCTAAAAAAAAATGTTTTTTTTCCTTTGCATGTGTCCTTTAAGGGGTGGGGTATCCACACGAAGGAGAACTCCGCGTACGGATTTGGTGACATCAGCAACCCGGGAAACTCCGTCCTCGGCTCCACGGTCCACCAGCGGAGCTTTCGTGCTAACAGTACGAAGCCTCCGCGCCTCCGCCACGGAATAGAAGGGCGCCGCGAGGTGTCAAAAAGAGATGACTTATGTCTCACGTGATGCCCGCTCCGCGGAGGAGAGCGGCGGATTTCTCCTTCGTGTGGATACACCATTACCTTCCTGTATAGCGCAATTTTTTAAATACACTTAGCTGACAGTGTTCTCGCATTTATTTGCAGGTGTAGAAGCAATATATTTAATTTTCTTGGAGTTTTGTTGTCATTTGTTCATTTGCAGCCAAACTTTTAGATTGACGAGATCTGCTTAATTGGCGAGCTTAAAGACCTCAAAATTGTTATATTACTTATATAGAGAAGAAATAATACGGGTCCTAAATAGAACGCTGTGAAACACTATATTTAACTTTAAGTGTCCCAGAACAATTGTTATTACTGGTAACATACCGCATGTGATTTTCGAAGTAGTCTCAAGCTACGACTCAAGATTTTCAGCTATATAGATATTTCCTGGCCTCCTAATGAGCAGTCAGTATGTGCAGTAGACCAACTGAGCTCGCTGTGCTTGCACTTCATTGTGCCGCGCCTATGCGGAGCGGTAGCGACTTCGCAACCTATTTTGGGTTGTAAAGTCCATACTACTACAAATTTCTTGTTGATTTGAAATAACAGCAATATAAAACCAGCTCCTTCCGCTAATAGTTCGCTCACCGCATGGCCTCCAAACTCCTGGGCGCGATCGACGCGACGTGAATTGAGGTGCCAGGGCTAAGTGACGCAAACGTCATCATCTTCAAACGGATAACCCATATCAGTTCATTTACCCAGCACGCCGCTTACCCCACGTGGATGAATGTAGGGTCCGGGAGGATATGAAAGCGCTTAGGCAAGCGCGTTACTCCGAAGACCTTCAGTGTTATCGAAGGGAGAACGCTGAGCTATCATCTAGGATATTGTGAGCACTTGCGGAATTTCAGCGGCTGCATTTTTGTCTTAACTCCAACTTTATTGGCAACCAATTGCTGAGGGAGCACAGATATTAACGCTGTGTTTTAATCACGCTTGCGTGCTCGGCTATCCCAGGAACTTTTTTTCTGAAGCCCAAAAACGAATATACTTTGTTTCAGTTTAAGTCCAGACGCAGCCGATGCTACGAGCAAATCAGACCGATCAGGCAGCGTGCAAAGCGCAAGTCAGTGGACTTTATTGTGTGTTGTTGTTTTTATGATTGGTTCTGTGATAATAAAACTCAAACGGAAACATGACCAACACCATGATGTGCAATTTTGACGTTGTATGATTTGTCCAATCAGCTCGTAGCATCGGCTGCCTTCTGAACTTAAAGGGGTACTCAGGCGATTTTTCGAGTTACCGCAACTAACTATATTTTCGGGATCACCTGCCTTTACTCTTTCCGGAATGCTATTTAGAATCGCGAAATTCAGAATAGTTATTGTGAAATCGGCAAGTGAAAATGATGCCAAAACCAACATCAAATATTCCCCCGCTCTTCAGTAGCGTAGCGTCAGGGGAAGGCCGGCCAGCAGGTAGAGCGGGCAGTATAAAAATAGACTATGCCGAGCATTTCTTTCGCGCTGCTGCGCGGGTGCTAGAGCGAGCTTCCATAGCATTAATTTGACACCATGAAACTACCTGTAATCAGTTGGGCAAAAAGCCTGCAGTCCAAATAGTGAACCCCTGCGTTCCTCTGACGTTACTGTTTTATTGTAGCCAGTAGAGACTTTCTATTTGAAAACACGGTGAGGACCAAAATAATAAATTCGATAACTTCGCAAAAAAAAAAACTATTTTAGCCCAATATCTGGGTTCATATTTCAGCGATGTTTGTTTGTTCAGAAAAGTTTCAGGCAAATCGGGGACTATGCAAAACAAAACCGTAGAAGTGCCCCTTTAGAGAACACATGCAAACATTTTTTTTTAACAGCCTGGTTCGAAAAATGAAGTCCTAAAACGAACTTACAACGAAAAATAAAATTTTTAGAGCTATATTTATGGCGCGATACGAATTTGTAGTTAGTTACCGCAGGCGCTGCGAAAAAGTGGCCGTTATTTACCACGTGACTGGCCGCTATTTGCCACGTGGTGCTTGCGCTCTTCGGAAGCTTCCTATCGTATCTAAAAGTTACTTATTCATGTTCGTTTGAAGTGAACCAGAAAAGCTTTCAGTTTTACAACTCTGGTGGAGAAGGAAAACCAGCGAAGCTTTACTATGGTGGGACAACCTTAAGGACGACTTCTTGGACGACGTAAAGGACGACGCCTAGTGATTGACGTTTAGGACGACGTCTACGACGACGTCTAGAACGACCTCAAAAACGACTTCTAGGACGACCTTGAGGACGCCCTCAAGGATGGCTTCTAGAACACCATTGAGGGCAACCTCTCGGACGACCTGAAGGACGACGTCTAGGACGACGCCTAGAGAAATTCAGCCTTTCCACCCTGGTGAAGACCAAAGCTGATTGATTGAAACGTTTTCTATTAACAGAAAAATTAGATGACCACCGTGCCGCTTGAACTGTATTCATCTGGAACGGTGGCTTGGGGAGGCAAGATAAAACCAAGGAGGACAGAGACGAAGGTAAAGGATGGAAATAGTAGAAAGGCTGGAAAGATTGCCGCCATCTATGAGCGGCAACCAGACGACCGGCAAGCCGGTTATCTGGGTGCCATAGCCGCTCATAGATGGCGGTAGCTGTTCAGAGTTTTAAGCCGATGTTGATTTGTCCATGGACACGCAACTGAGGAAGCTAGCGCTTAACAGCTCCACTGTAAAATGAAGATTAATAAGTAACTTTTAGAGCCCAAAGGAATCGCCTGAAAAAGCGCAAGCGGACGTCATAGACTTGTGCGCCCGTCAGATAACGGCGGCTGCGTAAATATAGCTCTATTTTTTTTTTCTTCGTTGAACCTCAGGTTTATATTATTCTTTTTCCGTTTAGGCTGTTTAAAGAAATGTTTTGTTTTTTTCCTTTGCATGTGTCCTTTAAAGGAGATGTGCAACAATTTCAGGGCTTTGCTTAAAATAATTGTGGAAGTTCATGCCTGATACTTCTGAAGTGATCTTCAAAAAACAGATCTGGATACCTTAGTTTTTATTTTAAAAATGAAAAAGATCCAGGCTTGTGCCACCTCTCAACTCGTACATCGTCGTCCGGGTCAGGTGCGCAGTGACGTCGATGGGGTAGGCGTGGGTTCCGGTAAAGTGCTCTCTCTAGGGCCATCAGTGAGCAGCGGGAACTCATCCGCTCGCGACCGCGTGACCACATGCGGGCGGGCGCAGCGCGAACAATATGGTAAAAGGAGGAAAGTCTCATCCGGGTCCGGCCGTACCCGTCCGGCCCTTTCGCCCTCCCCATCCGACTTCTGGCGGCTGTTGGCGGTACAGATAGACCTGACGGTTTTGTGGACCTAGGATAGATGGCGCTAATAAAACTCCCTATAATAAAAGTTTTGGCGATGATACCAGGTTTTTGACGCATTTATATTTATGTTAGAACGACAGTTTTTTTAGAAATGTTACCTTTTATCGAGCAGGTGTTTACACAACTTCCTATATTTCTACAAGTCCCCCATTGACGTCACGCCGCGGGGTTCTCATGGCTGTCACTCGCGGCTGCAGGTCAGGAAATATTTTAATTTTCGCCTCGCGATTACATGGTGGAATGGCAGCATTTCCAAGGAAGAAGGTGTGTTTTCTGTGATTTGTGACAAGGTGAACAATGCCAAAGTAGAAGATGCCAATTCTTTCAACGTTCAAATCGTTGCACAGCACGTTAAAGGTGAAACAAAGTACAGCTAAACTAACCGACTCGGTGATTTGAGCCTCGCATGATTTCCACCTTTGTCGTAGAAAGTCTCTACAATTGCTTCAAAATCAGCATTACCTCAGCAACAAGTGGTCAAGCGGGGAGTAGTGACAAAGGTTTAAATGTTGTTGAGGCCTCCCATGGCCTCCGAGATTCGGAAACGCGCGCTCAAAGGCTTCTCCGGCCGTCCCATTCGACTAAGTTCCCAGCAGTACGAGTGTAATTTCGCTACCTCCGTCACTCGCCGCGAGGTGGCAATGTCCGCTCAGTCAAAAAAAAAGCGGCGAGCCGTCAACGTCGCAGGTAGAGACCTGAACTGGTACAAGCCAGCCCGCGGTCCGGACTCAAGCTTCACGGCTACATTCATGAAGAGCCCGGGCCTGGTACGGACCTTGCATTCAAGTCATCAAGACGAGCCAAAGCGGGCCAAGCCAGTCTTTAATTTTTTTAGCAACATTGTTTTTTGAAGGCGTGTTCGGGGGCTTGGGAGTGGAACCAGTGGGGGAGAAACAGATGCTGAAGCACGTGTGTGTGCGTGCATGTTTTTCTACGGTTTGGTGTGTGTGCAGCGCATGCTCTTCCAGAGGACTAGCGGCGCGGCGTTCCTTTTCGTTCCCGGCGTCGCCGCGGTCATACCATCGCTTCTACCCATCAACACGCACACATGCGCGCCCACCAGAGATGGCAAAAATTACTTTCAAAAAGTAATTAAATTACATTACTAATACCTTTGCAGAAAGCGGCAAAAATGTAATTAAATTACATTACAAATTACCACATATAAAAATTAATGACATTACATTACAATTGCTTTTTCAGAAGTAATGAAATTACTTCAACATTACTTCTCAATACCTTGAGGCAGTAATTGGCGCTCATTTTATTTACAGTATATCTATCAAAACTCAGATCTTGTTTAGAGAAGCAGCCTTATCCGCCTCAAAGTGAACCATACTAAGCCGTTGTTTTACTGGCGCACACCACATAAGTGTTAAACATGATTAATAGCTTCTTCTTTAGAATCGACTCAAAGACAGTCGGCTCACTAGTTTCACTGTTCATTCAATGGTGAAGGTCCTTAATAAAAAAGAGAAACGTTCCCGTTTTTTTTTTTTTTTTTAAGAAGTTATGGAAAGGAAGGGAAACATTAACCATTTCACTACCGCCTCGGACGCAATCTTATCATATTCTCTTAAGAGCACTAGTTGACGCATTCCTGGTCATCCTTCTCAAGGAGTATTGTTCCCAAACACCCGAAGAGCCCAAGTTCTTGCGAGTTGTCACATGAGGAGGCTGGATGTTTATTAGGCACAAGCGTCGCCAGTTGAGGAAAGGGATGGAGCGAGTTTCCAAAAATGTGTACTTTTCCAAGAAACGGTTGTCAAAATCTGCTCGTAGGCTTAGTCCCGAATAAATGTCCGAGGGAAAGGCAGTGAGGCATACCACGAGCGGCACCTGCATTTGCTCGATTCTCGTGTTTTCGGACTACAAAAAGCATATTTACTGCCAAGGTTACGCACAAAACGTTCTGGGTCCTTGACAAGACATTTGGGATTAAGTATATATTCCGGTCGTTTGTTGTTCACAATGGTTGAAGCTTCAGGTTTTGGTCTCGCTTGACGAAAGAACTAGAAGGCTGGGTATCTGTTTGTCCTGTCCTCTCAGGTTTTAATATATGTTTACCTCATTGGTATAGTGCCTTCGAGTTGTAGCCTATGAGCAGTTCATCCCTAAGCTGACAGTGCAGTGGAAGCTACGTGCTCGCTGAAACACTCACACGTCTATCTGTCGCCAGGTAACCACGCTCTCGTTCATATTCACGCGCAAAGAAGGGGACAGGTCAGGTGATCAAAGAAGGGAGGTTAATAGGTTCTGGTGAGCTCGTAGCTCCCACCGCAATGTCAGCTTAGGGGGGAACCAAGTATAGAATCGTCGCTATGACGTGACAGCAAACCTCTCTTGCATGGAGTTAGCGAGCCGTGGCCTTCTTGCGATGTCTTTACTCGGAAGCTTTTCTCCTTCGCCTTTCCAGTTCGCTTTTGTGCGTCTGTCGAGTTCTTCGTACGAGGCTTTGTGCTCAGATGGCCGTCGTTCATTTTCTTTGACGTCTCTTTCACGACATTTCACCATGCAAAATAAGTTTTTTTCTTTTGCTTAAAGGTCGTAAACGAACATTCTCGTTAGGACAAACGTAATTTTAAAAGTAATGAGTTTTTTTATTTTCGAAATTACTCACTGAAAGTAATTCATTACATTACTAAATTACCAGCCTAGAAAAGCAAAGCATCACATTACTCATTACCACAAAAAGTAATTTAAATATTGTATTTTGATTACAGTGATGTCATTGCTGCCATCTCTGGCGCCCACACATTGCGCAACCTCGCCGGCGTAAACCATCTGTACGTACGAGTGCGTGCGTCTCCAATGTGGGTGAAGAAGTTCCCCTGAGGGGCAACTTAGAACTTCGTCCCTGTGTTGCCCAAAGCCAGTCGGGACTTCTCCCTTTTTTTTCCTTTTTTCGACTGTGACACATGGTTTTGTTTACTACTGCTTGTCATTTTTGTTTTCCCGTCCTTTCCGCGCGGCTTTGGTCGCAGAAAAGGACGATCGGAGTGATTTTTCTAAACAAGCTGCCTAGGCCTGCAGATTGGTCCGATTAATACCAGCAAAAAAAAAAGAAAAAAGCTTTTAGCCTTTCTACTCTGGTGAAGAAGGAAGACTAGTGGAGCTGTGCAATGGAAAGCAATGTCCGGCCGCAAGTCGGCAACCCAGAGTGGAAATGCTACCGCCATCTATGAGCGACGGCGGCAACCAGATACGTGGCTTGCCGCTCTCGCTCATAGATGGCGGTAGGTGTCCAGAGTTCATTTTTCCCAACCATTAGTGACACGCCACCTCCAAGACCAGTTGACCTGATCAAAAAATAGCTCTTATACATCGGCAACTCAAAAACATCCCTCTGATCAGTATAACACGTCTCTGATAACATAATAACATCCAACGAAAAAGAAAACTCATAAAAAGCATGCAAGCTGAACTGTTTTAATTTTGGGCGGTCCGAGTATTTAAATGAATGCACTTAAAAGAAGCCAATACTCGTCCTCTAGGTAAGACTTTAGATGCAACAAAATAAGTTTGTTCAGCCATTTCGAAAAAGGCCACAAGAAAAAATCATAAAAATGCTCAGGTAACCCGTTGCAGGTCCGCCTCGCACATGATAACAACAGCTGCGTCGCCTTCTTTTTGCCTCAAGATCTTTCCATGCTTGTGCCACGAGTAGCGGTAGTCATTATCCTTCACCCATTCCTCAGTTGCACAGTGGAGGGCACGGTTTTGCCTTGTACTATTGTCAAGAGTGTAACCCTTCCTTTCCTTTCGGTCCAGTTTTTTTTTTTTTTCCTTTTGTCAAACTACATATCAAAAGTTGACTGTTGTGAAGAAAAAAACAATTATGACGTGTATCTTATCTGGTCGAGCTGGCAATCGGTGCAAGGCCACATTCTCATTCTCGGAGAACGTGGGCACATCCAGTTTTTCTGCCAATTGGGTAAGTTGAGTCTGGAGGTTTTCATGCTCAGTGACCGAAATTCTCTCTATTTCGAGATTTCCCTTGATCGATTGCCACTGGACGGCATTCATGTCTTGTGCCATTTGTTTCCACATTTACCTCTTTCTCGCGACTTCCTAGACTTTTCACCCTTTTCCTTAAATCCTTTATCTCGCAGTCTTGTTGACGCACGTGCTTTAGAATATCATCGTACTGTGCCGACATCGTGTTCATCGAGAGCTTGATCGCCGAGACTGTATTTTAATTCCATGAAAGAAGCTAGTCTCTGGTTTATGCTTAGGATTACAGCTGCCAAGTTGCATCCTTCCTGCTCTTGTTTCTCGCTGTGACTTCCCCTGGACTTTGCCGTTCTATATGTCTGGCAACGCCATGCCTTTCGCCATGCTTCACCTTTGGACTTGACTGTTGACTCTGATACGCCATAATCGAATGGATCGAAAAGCCACGTCAAAAACACGCAGAGGCAAAAAAAAAGTGCAACATGTTTTTATTTAAGAAAATCTAAATTTCTTATGTAAGGAGCTAATTTTTTTTTTTTTTTTTATACGCGCTACAGAGGGCAGTCAAGTATATCAAAAGGCGCGCTTGTAGCGCTAGCCGCCTGATGTCCAGATAAATATCTCAAATTAACTAAGCCTCACAACTCCTCTATTTACTAGCCCAGAGCAGCTGTTCACCGTTCTACCACAATTCACGAAGATCTGTAAGTAGAAGTTGCACTAACTCGACGTAACAAGACTTTTTCTTGGACTTTGCGCCTTGCGCCATGCTGTCGATGACCGGGTTGAGAGCACCTCCTTGCGGAAAAACACCTCCTCCTTCTCTTTTTACGATTGCGCTTTCCCCGCACGAATGGGACTAACGAAGAAGCGTTCGCGCGCTTCGGGATCTCGGAGTTCATGAGCCTCCATGAATGGTTGAGATTTCTTCTGATAGATGGCGCTGCAAGCCTTCCAAGCCACGCGTTCGCGTGAGAGTTTTCATTTCGTCCATAACTGCACAGCACACCCTATACACAGCGACGTTTCCTTAAGACCGTCGGCCCTAACATCACACATGTGAACACTGTTCACCTCAAGCCATCTGCTTCCTGCGCGTGTGCTGTGTCCACGCCCAGCGTGGGCATCCGCGGTCTTGATTGTCAACCGTGTGCTAGATGTTTAGTTTTGCAAGTATTGCGAATAAACATTGCATTATTCCTATCCCATCCGACATTCGACTTTTCTGAGCCATTATTCAGCCTTATTTGATTCTAATTCGATTCCTGTTGAAAAGGGACAATTTGTATTTTACTTTAGTTTACTTTCTTTGCATAAACCTTCCCAACTTTTATCTAGGATTGCAAAATGCAATACTTTGCTCCGTTTCAGCCTAAATATAGACCCAGCCGACGCTACGAGGAAATAGGATTAATCAAGTAGCGTCTCGCGCGCGAGTCGCGGTATTTCTACGTGATGATTTCGTCCTCTAGTACAGAGACACAGCTTCAGGGCATGACGTCACGGATGATGCAGTCGATCATCAGGTGGGTTTTCAATACTGTGCCGCAATACACGTGCGCTTCAAGGGCTGGAACAGAAAGGACAACGATGCCGCCGCTCCATCCCAGGTTGAATTTAGAGCGTGCTACCAAAATGTCCGCGGGTTGCGAACACGAAGACAGACTAAATATTGTCGAACCTTGCGATTTGCTCTTTTTCGTCATTATCTGCCTTACAGAGATACGGCATTCACAATATTTTATGACCTACTGGAATGATCTTCGTTGTGATTGTTAATATATCGCCACTGATTATTAATCGCCGTCTAAAGCAACTTAAAGGGGCGACGTAGACGAAACCTTGCCGCATGTGAAGAGTACGTTTGGCTCGATAATTTATTATGCGATTGCTGCAATTACCTCGTGGGAAAGTATTACTTCCCACCCTAAAAGGTAATTCTCAACTTATATTTCAAGCTTTAACTAGTTAACAAGTGAAATTGATACCAGCAAATACAAAGTGCATATACATGGCGATTTTAAACCATATGGTGTAGAATAGCTCTTTGCAGACTTGATGGTTCTGGTTACCTTACAAAAAGTAGGGATTTACGAATGCTTCAGACAATACACTTGACTTGCTTTTATCAAGATTCCTAATCGGCGCGATAGCGTCATCGTCACACCCCTTAGTTAAGGAGTCAGGTTTCATGAATGCTTCAGACAATACACTTGACTTGCTTTTATCAAGATTCCCGATTGGCGCAATAGCGTCATCGTCACACTCCTTAGTTAAGGATTAAGGTTTCATGAATGCATCAGACAATACACTTGACTTGCTGTTATCAAGATTCCCGACCGGCGCAATAGCGTCATCGTCACACCCCTTAGTTAAGGAGTAAGGTTTCATGAATGCGTCAGACAATACACTTCACTTGCTGTTATCAAGATTCCCTATCGGCGCGGTAGCGTCATCGTCACACTCCTTAGTTAAGGAGTAAGGTTTCACGAATGCTTCAGACAATACACTTGACTTGCTTCTATCAAGACTCCCTATCGGTCCAATTCCGTCATCGTGACACCCCTTAGTTTAAGTTTATTTTCATCATCCGCCATCCGAAGCCAAATTCGACTTGGCGTGCTAGCACTAAAACTGATCAAATGCATTAATTGCAATAAAAAAGAGATTATTGCAACGTCTTCAAAATAAAACTGAAGCGCTTCTGCATTTGAGGAAAAAACTTAAATCGTCTTCATTTGGCCTCCGGGATCGCGAATATCGGTATTATTTTTCAATTTGTGCATGAAGAATGCAGAAAATCACTTTCAAAGTACTGCAGAAGACCCTCCTTCCCGGAGCCTGACGTCATAGCTAGAGCTTTCGGAATCTCGGCTCTCGCGCATCTTCAGCTCCTATCAAAGATATGCACCCACCCTTTTTCTATTCTTGAAACGGTCAGGAAAACAACATCACGACCAGTGTCAGTGTGGGGGAACATACCTGGAACGTTTGCAATTGCACGTGTTGCCCAAGCAAGCGACACGCCCTTGGTGGCCAAAAGATCTGTGCATAACGTAACGACTAATTGGAGGATTTCTTTTTTTCTGGCGTTTAGTTACATTTTTGGGGAGAACGAATATGATATTCAAGCGCACGGAATAACAATACTCTAGAATTAACATCTAACTGTTTTTTTAGGAAGCTTTTTCCTTTCCTTTGAGTATGTAGGATCGTTTGAGGGATCTGAGGATTCAAATGACGCATATTTTGCAGTCAGAAAGTGTGCATAGGTGATGAATGAAGCAATTGAACTCAAAGAAGTTCGCAAGACTGAATAAGTTTCCGAGCTGGGTTTCGAAAGGCTTAAAGAAGACATTGGAAAGAAGGCTCGTTTTCGTGATCTGTTCAAGCAACGTGTAAGCAAGTGGGGTACCAACACTTAGCAGCTTTCGCTCCTTATCTAAGATATTACTAGCTCGTAATAAATCCGCTGACGAAATACGCGTTAAAAATAGTTGATGTTCTGGTCCAAGATATTTCTCGGAGTTCATAAACTGTAAGACACGTTCGTCTGCACACCATTAATCTTCCCGCTCTTCCAGCAACGATGGGAAAGTTTCATCGTCTAAATATATCGCCGGCCAGGTTGCCTCGTCTTTTAGCAGCTGCTCTTTACCAATTGGTGAGATCAGACCGAGTGAACGTACCAACTGATGGTGACTCGCTCTCTTTGTTCGTCGTCTCCGCAATAAATATGCTGAAGCTAAAATTTTCTTTTGGTGCGGATGAAACTCCGTTTTTTACAGCGAAGCTTTTTAAGGCTAGGGTTCCGTGGACTTTTCGCGTACGTCATCACAGAGCCTTATATTGGAGAGCTTCGCCAATCGGTGGAGCAGAGGCCGCTCTCAGCACCGAATATTCACCCTGCGGTTAGAGCGTAAACTAAAATTGCGACGCAGCGTCGTCCAATGAGCAGACCTGGACATCACAATATTGGAAACGACATTTTAAGCATGAAATAGAAGTTCTCGCAGCAGCAATGATCGCAAGTATTCAGTTTACTCTGGTTTGGAACGCGCCTTCGTTTATTCTGCCTCTGAATAAGGACCTGACGGCAACCTCATATGCGCCAAGTTTTCAGTCACCAAGAATTACACCCTTTTACTCTAGCGACGCTAAAACGGCTTAAATTAGTCGAGTCGCATTTTTAGAGCTCACGACCACCGCTAGGGCCAGTATCGCGGTCTGTCGTCGGCCACGAGATGCACACCTATTCAAATCAATGAATGGCCAAACTCTCCCAATAGACGGCCCTGCGTCAGGAAAAATCGCAGCGCCCTCTCCTTGTCGTCGTTCCAAGCGCTTGCGTGCCTAGTTCCTTCCGCTTTAACCGGGTGGCAGTCTTGTCGCGCAGTCAATGGCTAGGGTTCCTTAGATTTTTCAGATTATCGAAGCAGGGACCAACGTTACTATATTAGCTGTTACGGAACTCCTCATAGACGGAACTCCTCATAGACGGAACTCCTCATAGACGGAACTCCTCATAGGCGCTGAAGTGTAAAAGGTGCCAATGGCACCTTTTACACTTCAGTCCCATTGGCTGGCGCGCGTCGAGGAGGCTCCCATTGGCCGCTGCGCGTCAGTTTGTGTGGTGTCATCCTAACTGTGTTATCACACTGTTTTGTTATCACTGATCGCCACGTTCGCACGCCTCTTATCGGCTGTACGGCGCGTGGTAATATATATGGCGCATGGAATAAACCAAGGGGTTCGTTCTGCTGGGAACTACGTTGCTGTCTGTTCCTTCCTCGCGCAGCAAGGCACATGGCACTTTGAACAATCGCTCACCCGATGGCGCTGCGTGTCCGCGAGGCAGCGGCTCCAGCATTCCACGCCCAAGGTCAGCGCGTTGTACGCCGCAGAATAAAGGGAGCGAAGAGCGGCGTGCGTGCTTTCGCATTTTTTTAGCCCGTCCTTGCGTACCAGTATATTTCACACTACATGAAAAAAGTTATAATCGTTGTTGCCGGTGATGATGAAACTACGCTTCTTATTATCGAGGGTTGTTGTGGGTTGCTGAACCCCGTATTAGCAAATATTTTAACCCGTCTTTGTGTACAATTGTATTTCGCAGAATGTGAAAAAATCTATGGTGGTGCTTGGCGGTGCGGATGAAACTCCGATTTTTATTATCAAGGGTTGTTTTGAGTTGCTGGTACCCCTATCGGCTCATAGTTATAACCTGTCCTTGCATACCAGCGGTTTTCACACGATGTGGAAGGAAGCTATAGTCGTGTCCATTCATAAAAAATGGCGATGTCTGAGCTGTGTCGAAATACCGTCCAGTGTCACTATGTGCACTTTGGCTAAAAAATTGAGACCACAATGCAAGAGTTTCTTTTTTATTGAAGTACCTGACGCAGCAACAGCATAATTTATTAGAAAACGTTCGATTGACACGAGCCTTCTCTATTGAAAAAAGTTAACAGAAACAAGCAGCTAATACTATTCAAACAAGAAACCATCACATTTCTAATCGTCATACTTGCAACCATCCCAATTCCTGTTACGTGCCGTCATGTTTATAATCGCTGTACATGCAACCGTCTTGATTAAAGCACACCGTGCTACCATAGTTATAATCATTACATATGCAGCCATTATGATTGCGCTAACGTGCCATTATCAGTTCACCGCCTCAAAGGAGCAACCGCTATGTTTACAACGAAGTGCCCATGTGAGTGAGCTGACTAGTATTCTCGCTGTTACAATTTTGCGTCAGAATCTCCTGGTGACTCACGTCCTTCCCCTGAAGCACTCATTACATTTTCCACATAGGTCAGCTTGATTTTTGCGCTCCAGATAGTTTGGTCCACATATATTCGGCCTCTACCATTCGTCGATAAATCAATGCGCGTCGGCGATATCGTGGTTCTTCGTCGGGATTAACATGAGGCGAAGTCATCGAGTTGAAATCGGAAAAGCTCCGAACCTCTAAGCAACTCTCCCGTCCGTAGGTCGGAAAATCGTCTCAAACCTTTGTACACTAGTATTCGTAAGCACAGGGGACGCACACGAAGGAGTGGACAAGGACAAGTGCTCCTTGCTTCCGCTGCTGGGGCCGCCGGACGCCGGTGACGCCGTGAGGAGCAACCAGCTCTCGAGCTGAGCCGAGACTGCAGCCGACGATGGCAACGCCAGCCGTGTGAAGCTCTAGCATCCACCGTGGTACCTGAACACTACCGCCACGAAGCGTTGCTGCAGAATGGCGAACTAGTTCTGGATATCAAGTAAAATTTGCAAAGCTCTGTCAACAGCAGTTTGATGATTTGAGCGTTTTAAAACGTAAACATTTTCGACGGACATCTGTCCGGTTAGGAATGATTTAAAACGTAAACTTGAAACTCTAACCAAGCTTTATCAAAAAGAAAATCCCGACGTTTCGGGACCAAATCGGTCCCTTGATCACGGGCGACTGTTTTTGTCCCGCGGAACGGCCTGCCCAGTAATTCGAACACCCCCGGGTGCTCTCCGGATTATAACGTAGCTGCTGGGGAGGGTCCCCGTCTACCGGTTTACGTTGCCACGTGTACATTGAAGTACATTGAATATGCCATGACTCCAACAGAAGGCGCCTCCGCCAGTTTCTTTCCATTCCAAGGATGGAGCTGTTGTCGAGGTCGATGGAGTGGTTTGTCTTCTCGACGTGTTCAGCCAGCGCGCTTCCCTTCACATTCTTCTTCACGATGTCGCAGCGGTGGCGCCGCAGGCGCTCTGGATAGTTCTTCGAATTCGACTTCGGCAGAAGTGAATTCGAGGAGGGACTCGAATTCGCTTCCGCCGTGGAGAACAATTTATCGGGATAAGAATGCAAACGTATTGAAGTGGAACAAAAAAATTTAATTCGCATGGTCTAACCATTTTCACATAATATTTATTTCGAATACCTCTTTTTTAAAGCGTGAAATGCTTTTTAACGCGACACCCAATCCCAAGTTTTTTTCCTGTCCATCCGTCCGTCTGTTTGCTTGTGCACTTTCCGCTCAATTTAGCGGAGAAAGTGGCTTCACGTCCTATACTCCTTGGGGGAATTGACGGCACGTGACACAGCTCAGCTTCCCCGTGTTAAAATGAAGTCTTGTGGTCAAACCATCAACTTTGTTTCCCCGATAAATTTTGCGGGGAATAAACGTCACGTGACCTGTACACTAATTCAGTTACCCCCTAAATTTGGCTTGCAAATTCACGTCTTTTGACCCAGACTCCAAATATCTCCCCGCTAAATTTAGCTGTGGAAAGTCGACATCACGTGACCTATAGAATTATTCAGTTTCCCCTCTATATTTAGCGGGAAAATGTATGCCACGTGACACGAATTTCCTTATGAATTGCTTATAATTCATTTAATTCATTATAAGAGTTTGAAGGTAACAATCGCTGGAATGTTTTTCATAATGTTCTGAATCTAAGCGCATTAATGACCAAAGGCATTACCAAGATGTAGTATTTCTATTGAAGCTCATCCAAGGTCATATTAATGTCCCTGAACTTTTGTACAGAATAGGGTTACGTGTTCCAGCTAAATTTACGCGACATTGGGATAGGTTTTATCCCGACAAAGTGAATGAGGGATCACCAAAACATCAAATTCATATTTTTTGCTATACGATTTTTTTCACGCCTTATTTTACCTCTAAATGCTGCAATATTTGTTGTCAGCTGCTTTATTTTGACTTGGGCTCTCTAATGTGATCCATATGCGTTTTATGTCTTTGCATGCAGGATTTGCTTCAAGTGATTCCTGCTGTAAGCCAAATTCAGTGTTTAAGGCATTTTGGGCATGCAATGAACAACCATGTAATGCTGAATAGCTAAAGCCCGTATAAAACATTCGACAATTTTAGTATAGCGCCGCAGGCGATAGCGTACGCAATACGCAAAAGTATAGCGTACGCTATAAATAGCCTGCACAAGCCCCCTTTAGTGGTCCGTTCCGCAAACGCTACCAAGTCGACCGCTTTCTAGATCAATCGCAGCACCTGCGGCTGTGATTTTGAGCGCTCTTAGCGCCACCTAGCGCCTCAAAAAGACAATCTAACATTAAAAAGTCACATTGGCTCGGCCGCGGTTTGGCTTGTCGGCGAGGTAGCCAAACCAAGCATCGCCCGCCCTCACCAGGAGAGAAATAGAAGCACAACGAGCGACGACTCCGACGAGGACCTCACGATGCCCCCGTTGAGCATCTTGTCGAATCGCCACCTTTTAGACGTTCTTTCATGAGAGGAACTCAACGATCTCGTGATGTGCCATGTCGGGTGACACCTTGCGAGAAATTATTTATCTCTCGATGAAAAAGAATATCAATTGCGTCGCGCGAAAAAGAGCTGTTGAGGTATCGGTCGCCTCATGGACTGCTCGACATAGAAAACCTGAGCAGTGCAGTATTCAAACAGCAGTTCCGGTTTGGAAAGAGAGATTTTGACGACCTCGCTTGCGGTCTCATGATGCTGGAATTCGTGACCAGCAGTCAGGACGTAGTCGTGCCCACCCGCGAAGCATCGCCTGATACTTCGGAGGCTAGCCTACCCAAATAGATGGTGCGACCTCGAGTTAGTCTTCGGAAGACGTGCATCAGTGATGTCAAGAGTGACCTCTCAAGTGCGGCAGCACATCTCGCCAACTTTTGGCCACCTTCTGACTAACTGCAACAACTACGAGTGACTCACGCCTGCCATGATGGTGGGGTTTGCGAGTATAAGTCGTCTTATTTATTTATTTGATACCCACAGCGTCTTTCGGCATTACAGTGGGGGGGGGGGGGGGGGGGGTTATATACAAAAAATCAAGCATGACGTAACAGTAACTACATCGGAAACAGTCATAAAAAGACAACCAATCGAACAAAAAAGATTTCGCGAACATGAAACAACAAAGTCACAACTATCGCGACACACGGAGAAGATTGCAACAAGCTTAACAAAAACATTATTGGAATCATGCTATGAACCTTTTCAATCGAATGACGTGACTGTTTCTAGGGCAGCATAAAAAGCATCATTGTCTATAACAGACGCTATGGTTGAAGGCAACCGATTCCATTGGGAAATCGTTTTAGGGAAAAAAGAGCTACTGTATGCTACAGTCTTGCATCTAAGTTCACGCACTTTTTGGGCATGATCCACACGAGCAGATACATAATGTGGTGAAGAAATGTAGGTTTCGCATGAAATACCAGATTGTGAATGATATATGCTATGCAAAAGCTTTAAACGAAGCTTTGCTCGACGGTGCTTAAGTGTATCCCATTTTAATGTTTGTCTTGCACGCGTCGCGCTAAAATCACCACCCCGTTTTGGTTTTCCTAACACATACCGAGCGGCTAGGTTTTGCACTTTCTCTATTTTCTCTTTGTCAGTGTTTGTCGGAGGGTCCCATACCGTGCAGGCATATTCTAGTATAGAGCGCACATTAGTTTTATACAAGAGTTCTCAGATGTCATGCGGAAACTGTCTAGTGTTGCGCTTTATGAACCCTAAAGACCTGCTAGCTTTTGCAATAGTGAAATCCACATGTCGATGCCAACTCAGCGAGGTTGTGAAGTAGACGCCTAAATACTTATATTCAGACACTGTTTGTAAAATAATATTGTTGATTACATAACGAAAATTAGTTTTCACTTGCTGTCTCGAAAACGTCATGGACACAGTTTTATCTAAATTAAGTTTCATCCCCCATTTTTCGCACCAGGTGTATATTGCATCTAAATCATTCTGTACTATCTGATTATCACTCTCACAGGTTATTTTTTTATTCAGTACGCAATCATAGGCAAACATTCTCATACACGACGTAAAGTTTTCATTATATCATTTATATAAATTAAGAAAAGTAAAGGTCCTAAGACTGATCCCTGTGGCACCCCTGATGTCACATCAGCGATTGTCGATAGGGATGTCGCGAACCACCCCAGGTTCGATTTCGAAAGGTTTCGATATTTGCGAAGCGAACTGAGGTTCGATTTCGAAAAATTTCGATATTTTCGTACCGACCCAGGTTCGAGTTCAAAAAATTCGCAACTTTCGATCTCAGTGGAGTTTCGAAATCGAAAAATTCGCAGCTTTCTCGGTTTCTAAAATTTCGGATTCAAATATTTCGAATATTTTTTTACTTCAGGTTCGATAAATTCGAAGATTTCGAAATTTTTTGGAAATTAAATTCGAAAACTTCGAACGCTTCGAATTTTTATAGACGTGAAGTTCGAACAATTCGAAGATTTCGAATTTCTTTCTGCATAAAGTTCGAAAAGTTCGAAGGTTTCGATTCTCTTTTAACGCTAAATTCAAAAAAAAAAAAACTCGAAGTTTTTTAATTTTTTTCTAGTCCAAGTTTTCAAAGTTCGAAGTCCGGTTTTCAAGTTCCTCAACATTTTGTTTCAAATAACGTTTTCACGACTCACTGGTTTTCACAAAATCAAGTTTAGAAAAGTTAAGGTGTGATATCTAGATTCTGCGAAGTTGGTCAGGCAATTAAATGAGACGGCGAGTGTCCCGGATGGGGCTGGAATATTTGGCAGTGCAGAGTGACGTGTGACCATAGATCAGTAATTGTGACCGCCAGCCCGGGGGGGGGGGGGGGGGGGCTTTAACCTGCATCACGCAGTAGTGATCACACGAACAGACTGTTTTACGAGACTCGTCCAGTTCGAAACGGCCAGGGGCGAGCAGTTGGTTGAGGCTCAGAAAAACCTTGTAGCGACCTGGCAAACTACCTCGCCACCCCCTGCACGCTGGTAGTAATCCGATCGAACGCCGCCCGAATGACGCTGGCATATAGTAAGTTAAGTTTGTAATTGTTCTGGAGGTTTATTTTCAGGAACGGAGCAATCGCCTCGCAAAAAGCCGACACAACTCGAGGTCGAGGAGCATTTTACCATACAAGTGGCGTCGGAAGAGGAAAAACGGGGGAAAGAGGGTAGCGGGGGGGGGGGGGGGGCTTCGGGTTTCTTCCCCCTTTCCAGATATTTCGGACTGTTAATAAAAACAATACGGGGAAATAGGGCGTGGTCGAGCTAATTTTAATCTGAAATTATTTATGCATATGTATAGCTACTGTCGCTCTTCACTGCATAAAAGGTTGCGTAGATGGTCATTGTTAGAAACTCGTTGTCAGAAGGCACTACTCGTCACATGCCTGGTTCGGAAGTTCAAAGCTATGCCTTTTCAACCTAAATACCTGTGCCAATAGTAAAAAAAAAAAATAAATAAATAAATGCAGGGATAAAAAGTTGGAAAAAAAAAACTATAAAGAATTCACCGGAAGTGTTGTATTCTTGCATATTCAGAGGTTCAGAACTTCGAAACAAGTTTCTTTTACCAAAATGTGTACGGGCTAAAAGAAATACTTCCCAGGAACGTGAAGCGAAAAAAAAAATGTTTTCTTTTAATGACGTGCTGAACTTGAACACTATTAGAAATCTTCTCCCATGAGTTAATTACGTGAAAAAAACAATAAATAGATTATTTTGTATTCTGCAGATGGCAGTGATATGTACCGTCCGTGGTGTTAATTTAAATACGATACCTCAAACAACTTAGACGAAAATAAATATCAAGTTTAGGGCATAATTGCATGTAGATACATGTTTGGACATTTCTTCAAAACTCACGTTGAATAACAATAATCACATCTTAAGACGGCACTTACCTAGGCTATACATAGATCATTCTTAAAGAAGTATAACATCTCTACCATAAATAGCTTCGGCTACAGCGCGCTTCAAGTCTGTCACAAACGATAATCGTCAAAAACCCGTCGTCCTTCCTCGCCCCTTCGGGAATTTATTTCTTTAAAACTAAGCATGCCAGAACATTGAAACAAACGGCATCGTCTTTCGTAAGGAACGCAGCACCGCGTGTAAAAGTTCGAGAAGAAAAAAAATTAAGAATGTACATCACTACTTGAATTCAAATGAAACCGTCCGCCGGTCTTTCGAAGTTCGACGAACGTCGAACTTTTACCCTAAAAGTTCGAAGTTCGTCGACCTTCTGACTTTTCAGGATTCGAAAGTTCGAAACTTTTCGAATTCCCTTGATAAATAAGTTCGAAAGTTCAAAATTCATCGAAATTTTTGGTCAGTCAAGTTCGAAAGTTCGACAAGCATCGAACTTTGCAGCGCAAAAAGTTCGAAAGTTCGAAAGTTCGAAAGAGATCGAATTTTTGTAGCGTAATAAGTTCGACGATTCGAAAAGCGTCGAACTTCTTAGCTTAGCAAGTTCGAAAATTCGACTTCCGTCGAATTTTACGATGTAGACAATTCGAAAAATCGAAATCTTTCGAATCTTTCGAACCGCTTGAATCGATCATCGCGATTCGAAAAAAGTTCGCGGCATCCCTAATTGTCGATGCTGCACCACTAACTACGACGTACTGACGCCTTTCACGGAGATACTCAGCAATCCAGGAAATAACTTTAGGGTTAATATTAAAATTCGATTATATTTTCACCAATAATGTATGGGGAACCAAGTCGAATGCTTTCCGAAAGTCTATAAAGACACAGTCTACAGTTGCACGGTTGTCCAGTGCTTGTGCGATATCGTGGGTGAATTCTGTTAACTGTGTCACGCACGACAGCCCTTTCCGGAAGCCGTGTTGGAATGGGTTAAACAGAGAATGACTATCAATGTGCTTCAGAATAGACGTATATAAAATATGTTCCAGAATTTTGCAACAAACGGAAGTTAAAGAAATAGGACGGTAATTCGAAATAACATTACGAGCGCCTGATTTGTGAGCGGGAACAACAGACGCTATTTTCCAGTCATTAGGAAGAGCGCAATCATGCAAAGACTTCTCAAAAATCACTTTCGAATATGGAGTAATCGAACGTGCACAGGATTTCAGCAGGGCATTTGGTAAGCCGTCCGAGCCCGCAGCCTTTGAAACACTTGGTCGCTCCAGTAAAATGTTTATCCCATGTGAATCAAACAATATGTCTTCCATGGGCGCTACTCCACCCCAAACAGGCCTTTCAGTTGGGACATTACCTGCCACTGGTAACGAAAATACGGAGCTGAAATAACTGTTGAAACATTCCGCTTTATCAATAGGTTTGTTAATGATATTGTCAGTATCTAGAAGAGTGGGAACCGATACGTTATCTTTTTTTATTTTTCTTAATGTACTTCCAAAGTTCTTTCGGATTTTCTTTAACTTTACCCTGAAATGATTCAAAGTAAGCACATTTCGCTTCGGCTATTTTAGTTTTTAATTCGCTGGATATTGCTTTCAATTTGTTGAGATTTACAGCAATCGGGTTGTTCTTAAATGCACGATAAATTCTTTGTTTTCGCTGTGTCAAACTTTGAAGTTGTTTTGTAAACCAAGGCTTGCTTTTATTTTGTCTGGTAGTTAGGATCCAAGTAGGGACAAAGCGCTCTTGAAGTTCTAGTATCTTCCTCTTAAAAAATATGCAAAGGTCGCTTACATTACAAGATTCGGCAAGTGTTTCAAAAACTATAAAGTACGAGTCTAGCGCGTTGCGAATCTCCTCTGTATTGGCTTTCGCATAATTGTAAATACGTCTAGTACTGCGGTTGTCAATTTTTATGTGCCCTAGATTCATTTCACAAACAACAATGTCATGCTCGCTAATACCTTCCTGTTCCTTTCCCGCTTGCGGTGTCAAAATGCGAACTTTCGAGTACTGACACCTCGGTAGGCTTTTAAGGAACCCGAGCTATGGTCTAAAGAAATTGAGAGTCTTCTGTTCAGACTCGTACTCTTCTTACGTAGCTTCTGGGACGTCAAAACATGCATGGCATTGCTGTTATACAGTTGGTTTCTTAATTTTTCTGGCACTGCACACTCATGAGACCGCCTTCCAAACAATGATCGATATCTAGTGCACGCCATCCAGCTTTCATAGTTCTGTTAACAGACAAACACGATATGTTTACATCAAGTGGCTTACTTATACCTACCATCAGCTATCCCAACTTCAAGCACGAGTAATGTTTACAGAACAAAATGCAAAATATAACATATAAAAGAAAAAGAAAAACATAGGCTTAAAATCTTTATTGAAGTCATCATATTCGTACAAGCATTTTAGAGTTAGCAAGCCAAGTATTCAAGTTGAGGTGATTGATAGAAGTTACTCTTAATAAGACAAGACTAAATTGTACCCAGCTTAGTTTGCGCACTCGTCTGGAACATATATTTCGAATTTTTGTACCTATTCTCAGCCTCAACAAAACAAATTGTGCATTGGGCATTGAAACGGCCCTTTAGTTATTGTTTCCCTTTGGCACGCTAACTTGTCATCAGTTTCTCATTAGATGCGGAAACTTGCATTGAAGACTCACTTGTACCATGACCATTACTTCACTAATGCGGGACTTAAAGAAATTTCAACCGACTACAACAAAGTCATAAAGGAAAACTATATATCTTTGTCTGCTTTCTCTCTTCAAGGCTGTCCACAACAAGAGTGGGCCTTTGCCCAACTGTTGGGGCTTCATTGATGGCACGGCTCTCCTCATCTGCCGCCCGAAAAGGAACCAGAAGGCGTAACTTTCCGGCCACAATAGTACGCACGTGGTAAATATCGAACATTTTATAGAAAAACCCGAGACTGAGGCATTGACAGACGACGACTAGGAAGAGAAGGAGAACGACTCAAACGACTAGAAAGAGTAGGAGAACGTTTCAATACCTCAGTCTCGGGTTTTTCACTAAAATGTTTGATATACACCAGCTCATTTGCGCCTTTACGTTCTGCTCGTCAAATATTAGTTCATAATGTTCCCCAACGGCATTGTGTGCCAGCTCGATGGGCCATATCCTGGAAGGCCACATGATGCAGGTAATTTTAAAAAATTGGGTGGAAGTAGAGCTGCGTATCGGCGCACCACATGCAACTGACTGTCGTGTATAAATGAAGCATCACGTGATTTGGTCACAGAAAATTTCACTTACCTTTGAACATTGATTTTCCTGATGTTTAAAATGAAGAACAGCCTGACAACAAACCAAGAATATCCTGACAACGCCTTATACAAGCTGCGTTTAGTGTATGAAGGGTATAATATGATGCGGCTACAACATGCTTGATTTATTCTCAGGATGTGCAAGAATAATAGAAATGGTTGTGATGCAATACTGTGGAAACAGGTTTGTAAATCAATTACCATAGTGTGTGCCCTTACCTTTCCGCTCTGTCAGCTAAGCCCGGCTGTATCTTTATGTTCCTGTTTATTTAGTTATGCATGTGTCTGCCACATTTTATGTAGATGTTGCTGTATTTTCAGATAACGCACTTATTATTGAGCACTTCTTGTCATTTTTGTCACATTTTTGTAGAGTCTGTGCAGCCTCTCCTTTGGTGCCCCTTCGCCCTTGTGACTTTCTAAAGACAGAACAGATTGATGAAGGCAGACTTGTCACAATGCATTGCAGAGTGGCTGCCCTCAACCGACTGACCATTTCATACTCTTAATTTGTGTATGCCACATTTTCGAATTTTGTTTTTGGTGAGCTTTGACCGCTCGACAGCGAGGCAGTCTTCGTTTATACTTTATAGCTCAATTTGTTACAAAAAAAAAATGAAAGACGTTTATTAATTTTTGTAAAGCGAAATTAGAGCGCAGCTCTTGAGGAGGAGGGGAGGATATGCCCCTGCTCCTCCTCCTTCTCCATCCTCTCCACTCCTCCTCCAATTCAGCTTCTCCGCTAAATTAAGCGGGGAAAATAACCTCACATGACTTGGCGTCGCGTCACCTATGAAGAAATTCAGTTATTTAGCGGGAAAATTGACGTCACGTGACCTCAACACCAATTCAATTCTCCGTTATTTACCGGGCAATTGAATTGCTGTTTAGGTCATGTGATGTAAATTTTCCCACTAAATCTAGTGGGGAAACTGAACTTGTCCGCTAAATCTGGCGGAGAAACAGAATTTTCCTGTTGAATTTAGCGGGAATTGAATTGGTGTTGAGGTCACGTGGTGGGGAATGGAATTGGTGTTGAGGTCACGTAGCGGGGAATCGAATTGGTGTCGAAGTCACGTAGCGGGGAATGGAAGCGGTGTTGAAGTCATGTAGCCGGGAATCGAATTGGTGTGGAGGTCAAGTGACCTCAATTTTTCCGCTAAATCTAGCGGTGAAACTAAATTTCCCTGCTAAATTGAGCGCGGTTACGCCAACGCCGCTCAACCCGGAAATGGGCGGAAAAGAGCTGCGTTCTAAAAACTCCCTCCTGGACATAAGAATCCTGAAACATACACAGTGACTAGCATATTGCTCATGTTTGTCAGGACCCGGAACCCCTTGTCCTGAGTGGATGTTATGCCAAACCCGCTTTGTCGATTCTCAGAGGTTACAAGACATACTGGACAGACCCTCCTTATGTTAATGCAGGATTTCATTACCCAACTTATTGACCGTCGTGATCTGGAATACCAAACTCTTTCAGATTCATCGATATTAATAAATATTTCAATTAGTTTATGTTTTCAGATTTTATTCCTTTTATCTAGAAGCATGAAATCGTGTATGTCCAACAGCTTCTTGACTGTCCTCGGGATTAGTTTTGGTCATGATGTTGCTCTTTTTTCGTTTAGTGTTGCTGCACTTTATACAAATCTATTGCCATTGAGCCGTAGGCACAATGAACAAGTACCTTATGTTTTTTACTATATGTTTATGCTGCTGTCTTGCTATTTTTTGCTGAACCGGTGAACTAAACGGCCAAGATCAGTCCGGTCTTGCACATTGGCAAAAGATGAGTTCAATGAACATCGCCTTTTTTAATATGCAGGAATACTCCGTAACAGTGGACTGTACTCAAAGTTGAAGAGACTGGAGGGGAAACCAAGAATCTCGTCATCTATGGAGACCCAGCATACCTCCTGAAGCAACTGCTCTTGAAGATGTACTGCGGTTCTTCCTTGACGCCTACACAACAGGCCTTCAACTTCGGGATGAGGCCTGTCCGCCAAGCCGTAGAGTAATGGTTTGGCAAAGTGTTGGCCGTGTTTGCTTTTCTGGACTTGAAAAAAAAAAAAGTCAAAAACGTTTCCGGCAACAAGTGGCACAAATGTGAAAGGTTGGAACAATTCTGTGAAATTGCCACACGGCCATATCTGGCAAACAGGTACCAAGTTACTTCAGCCTGAACCCGCCCAGCCTTCAAGAGTAACTGAGGCCTGCTGCAGCGTGAAGGTTCTGTATTTTTATTTATTTATTTTATTTCACATACTATTAGTACTGTGTTTAGGAATCTTATAGGAGAGAGAAAACAACATTTCAAACAAAATATGCAGGGGTAAAACAACTAAGTTACTTGCATTCGTACCTACAGATCTAAATTTCAGGAAGCGCACTCTATGTAGAAACAAAATTCTTCAGGTAGGCTCCAAGGCAACACTTTCGGGCAGTGCATTCCACTCGCATATTGTGTGTAGAAAAAAACAAATTAAAAAAACTCTTTATTGTATCTGTATTTTTGTGCTTATTTTTTGAAATTTTGGATTGATGAGGTGTAACAAATGATGCTGTGTCAATATAAAGAATATCAGTAAGAGCCATATGCTTTCCAACCTTAGGGTTACTGTACAAGCACCCTACATTGCCAAAGGGATGCCATCGTAGCGGACATTGTAAACTGCCCAGTCAAATTTTGTGACACACCCAACCTACGTATAGTACCAAGGTGAAGGGAGGTAGGCCAACTACTCTGCAGGAGCTTCTGAAGAAAAAAAATAGTTGCGGGTATGTTTATACAGCCTTGAAGTTAGTCTGACTTCAACGAGCGGCTTGTCTCTAAGATGCACATTATCAATTTAGCTAGTGCAGTACGACTGCTAGCCTGTGGTCTTTAACGTGCATAACGCAGTAGTGATACATGACCACACGGCGGTACGATGCTCACCCAGATCGAAACGGGCAGGGGCTTCAGAATCACTGAGTAGACTGGGGCTGTCTATAAACACACAAAAAAACTTGCTTTAAATTGCTAATTTCTCGAAGTCGCACTCTTTGCCACAGTTTTTTTTAACAATTAATTTAAGGTTATTTGCAGCGGTCAAGCGTTTAGAATGCAGCTATACGCCTCGCAAGTGGGCTCATTTTCGTCTTCAGCGCATGAGAAAGGAAGTAGCGGTGACGTCAGAACGCCGAGCCCTGATTGGCTGATCGCGACCCCCTATCTGAGCGTCGTCTGCTCCTTTGCAACGTCGTCTGCTCGCAACGTCGTCTGCGTCTGTCTTACCTTTCCTGCGACTTACGGAGCGAACTCGACTTCGCCTTTAAGAGAGGGGATACGAAATAACTCGAGCGGTGCGTTGTTTTTGTATAACAACTAGCAGACGCGCATCAAGGAGGGAAGTCAAAGGACTCACTGCCGAGGTGTACCGAGGCGTCGAGGTTTGTTTGCTAAGAACCGAGAGGTGAGCGTGTTAGTGTCCGCAAATTCCCTCCCAAATACTTTTTCCCTCCTTTCGTGTGCGGCGAGACTCCTCACTCTTTAACGGCGTCGGTGGGTTGGCGTACTTAACGTCGTCTGCTTTACGTCTGCTAGTCAAAGCGATGGCTGCTTTACCTTTCCTGCGTCTGTCGGAGATTCACCGCTCTTTTACCGGCGAGAGTCACCGTTGCCTCGGGAAACAATGAGATAACAAGAGGAAGAGATTGACCTCTTAATTTAAAATTGAGGTCAGCGATCAAAGTATAATACGGGAAGGGTTCACAAGGGTCGCGCGGGCATATTCCATTGAGCACGCCACCCGGTCGTGGGCATATATGTCGTGGGCAGAAGACGACCGCCGAGTCGCGGAGTGCCTGCTAGGCCTAACTGCCCAGCTCTCGCTTGGTCGCGTTCGGTAGAATCGTGGCCTATACTTCGTTTCAGCTTCGGTCCAGACGCAACCAAAGCTACAAGCGCGAGCTGCGGGATTTCAGCATCCCTGCCAAGCACGCGCGCTCGTGCAGTGCAAGCACTGTTCTGGGCCACATGCTCGCGCTTGTAGCATCGGCTGCGTCTAGACCGAAGCTGATACGAAGTATAGGGGGGATCGGTGGCCGAGTGGGCTTGCGCACACCAGCTCGGAGCACGTGGAGCGAAAGTTCGCGCTGCGGAACCCAGGGATCCTGGGTTCAATCCCCACCCCTGCCCGTTTCGATCTGGATGAGCATCCTACCGGCGTGCGGTCGTGTGTCACTACTGCGTGGTGCATGTTAAAGACCCCAGGCTAGCGGTTGTACTGCACTGGCTAAATTGCTCATCTACAGCTGGGAGACTCGTCGCCCCTGTGAGGCAGACCAAGTTCTATGCTGTATAAACATACCACACAACCGAAAATCGTGGCCGTTGGAGCTTTTCCCGGATGTTTGTGGATCCAGCGTTCTTGTTCGTCGTGGTCTTTTTCAAGTAATTTTTACTTTTTTCTTGCTGCTTGAGGTCGGGACGCGTGAGAAGCGCACGTAGACAAATAAACGTCCGTGGGTCGTCGCGACCGCGATACTGTCGGCCATGCTGATTTGATCGTAAAAAGTGCGTAAGACAGCTTCGGAGCTGTCGTAGGATTTCGTCGTAACCTGCGCCAAACTTACGAAAATTTCGTTTCGTGAATACGAATTTGTTCCTAAGCTTTGTCTCACGCACATTTTTGGTCTAAGATTGTTTCGTGAATCTGGCCTCTGCACTTCCGAAAGTCGCAGGAAAGGTGAGACAGACGCAGACGACGTTGCGAGCAGACGACGTTGCAAAGGAGCAGACGACGCTCAGATAGGGGGTCGCGATCAGCCAATCAGGGCTCGGCGTTCTGACGTCACCGTTACCCCCTGCGCAAGAAGCAGACGAACTTGCCCTCCGCATAAGTTTCAACAGTGAATCGAAACCTGGATGTTTTGCTGTGGGCTCATTGGAGACCCTGCTGTGCTGTCATTCTACGTGCTGCCACGGTACAGCATGCCACTCCAACAAATGAATCGGTGGCTTAACGGCTTATCCTCAATATTTGTATAATCAAAACATATTCATTAGTTAAGCAATCACCTTTGCGGTCAGGCCCTGTATCTAGGTTGGGTGTGACTCGTCATGTGACCAGGTAATAGGCTGATCTCGCCAAGCATTCGGCGCATGCGTGACGTTGCCATAACTTTAGTACACAGGAGGCAGGTAGCAGTACATGATGTGGCTCATGTTGTCTCGTGCTCTACGCATGCAGAGCTCCAGCGAGGTTGTTGCACCTGCAGAAAGAATATAAGTTCCCTTGACGCATTGCGGCAACGATGGCGTAGTCCAAATAGCTGGTAAGATTGGTTTATTGAAACAATATCACTGGACTAAAATGGCACTCCTCCCTTAGGGTCCTTGCACAGCAATGCTTCCCACCTACTTCAATGTTCAAGAAAGCAGGCCCTCTATTAAATTGGGGAAGGACTGGTGCTGAGTGGCAGAAAGACGGCGTTCCTCGGCTCGCTCTTGCCGTTTCTTCTGCGGCTCCAGAGCAAACAGCCTGCGCTCCTCGGCCCGTTGATCTGCCTTTTGGCGCATCTCCTCCTCTCGCGCACGAGACTCGATAGGAAACGTTCTTTTTCCTATGCAAGGCGGCTCTCTTCCAGGAAAAACCGTCCAGCCTCTAAAATGAATTTTTTTCTTAGATAAAGGAGTCGCGCTTCATACGCTTCTCTAGTCATAGTCCATTTGATCCTGCTTGTTTTTTCCTGTTGGGTGTTCAATAAACCGTGAAAAAATAAATGTGTGCCTGAACATAAGGCAGACTTGACAACACAAGCCCCACTAGCGACTAAATTTACTGCTGAACAGCCCTTACCACGTATTGGCTCGTTCCGAGCAGTGGGGCACGGTGAAGCGGCTGCCGAGTTCCGGTGGCAAATTACGGCCCTTGCCGTGTCGGGCTGGTCGGTGCTGTTCCCACTCCCTGCCGAGGGAACACCTGGGCTTGGGACATCCTCGGTGCTCAAAATCAGCGTAAACAGCTCCTCTGCTATTGCCTGTTCGCCGGAGCCTGCAGTTGTATCCAATGCAATTCAAATGGTTTTTCGCAAGAACTTTCTGCTACATATAGGCGTTCCCAAGGAAATGGTCCTCTGATCTCCGTACGAAAAAACGCCAGATAAAAGCATTAGCAAGTTAAACTCTTTCTCCTTTTTTTTATTCTTTTGTATGAGCAGGATTACATGTAAAAATTAACTTGGTGAACTCGTCCGGCAGAACTTGATTGTCGAGTCTCGCGATCAGCGGAGTCTCGTGATTAGCAGTGTCTCGCGACGCAGCCGCCGACTTTGTTACAGCTGCCGGGGTCGTAGACAGCTTGCGAGCAGGGGTGGCTACAGCCCCGTTTTCTTACAGGTGCCGCTGAAGTCAGCAGCGCTGTGGGGGAGCAGCAAGAGTGTCGGCAGTCCCGTTTACTTACAGGCGCCGCTGAAGTTAGCTGTGCTGCCGGGTAACACCAAAGCATCGGCAGCGGAGTCTTGCGCCGCCGCCGCCGAGCATCGTGCTGCTGCAGGAGTCATGGAGCGCTCGCGAGCAGGAGTCGCTGCAGCCCCGTTTCCTTTGCGAAGAGCTCTAAATTTGTAGCCGTACTTCATGGCGAAATCCGCAAGTTCTTGTACTCCTGACCTATAAAGAAGGTGCATCGGAAATCCTTGTACTGGCCTTATTATGCTACATATTATAGTATGAACTACGATTATACACCAAACCAACTTGCTTTCGTAGATCTCTACGATCGTCTGAGGCGTACTGTGCGAGCAACAGGTCACACCGCTCGCGTACAGCGCGAAAGGTGAACATTTTTAGGGTGCTCCCCTGAAGCTGCGCCGTGATGTGGCTTTATCGCTGGGGATCTCGGAAAGGGTCTCCTAAGAACACCTCACTTAGGAGGGCCAAATCATCGGAGATCGCTATTCTCACCCGCACACCGCTGCCATTTACCTTGCTAGCCGCAATCTTAAAATGTGCCCTCTCCCGTTCTCGCGGGGCTCGAGATCTTCCGAGAGCTTCCCGCAAGCTCTCCCCAAGGCCGCAAGCGCGCAACGCAAAATCCCCAGCGTTGCGTGCGTACGCAATACGCTAGCTCTTCCATAGCGTCCTGCGCACGCGCACTCCCGACCCGCAATTTCTTTGCTTACGCAAAGCTTTAGTGCGTGATTCACCAAAGCTGTCTAGCATATAACTTGTGTATTGCGTACACGAATGAACTCAAGCTCTGTGTGTTTGCGTAGCGTTGTGTGCTTCACACTGCTCGTGTGAGGAGCCCAGGCTGCAGTCTTAGATTGGCGCATGGTGACGACGCGCATGCGCCGCGTGGAGTACGCACCGCTGACGCAAAGCCACAGCGCGTGCGTTTGCTCTTATGCAGAATACTAACACTCTTTGTTTCCTGTTTTTGTGTGCGTCTGTGGGGGATCGGTGGCCGAGTGGGCTGAAGCGCACACCCAGCTCGACGCGCGTGGAGCGAAAGCTCGCGCCGCAGAACCCAGGGATCCTGAGTTCGAGCTCCACCCCTGCCCGTTTCGATCTGGATGAGCATCGTACCGGCGTGCGGTCGTGTATCACTACTGCGTGGTGCACGTTAAAGACCCCAGGCTAGCGGTTGTACTGCACTGGCTAAATTGCTCATCTACAGCGTGTGACTCGTCGCAACTTTGATGGCAGACCAACTACACGCTGTATAAATATCCCCACAAGCCAATTATTATTGTGTGCGTCTGCACCTCCACGCCAGATATGTATACACGTTACTGAAAAAGTAACTGAATATATTTAGGCATTTCCCGCTTGGAAGAACTTAAGTACTTCACTCGGTACTGGGATAAAAAAACGGAAAAAGATAAGCAACTTCAGCTGCGTAATAACGGGCGAGTTTATCATTGCTTTCATGGTGTGCTTTTCGTTTAGCGGTAGCAGTCTTTCAGTATTTTGTGTAGCTAAAAATGCCTAGCACTTTAACGCATTTATGGGCATATCTTTATTTTTTTGTTAGCGCATTTCTGTCGTGAAAGTCAGAGATGTGAGATGGGAAAAAACGGAAATAATGCAACTTGTTTCGTACACTGTCCTCTCAAAAAGTAACAAAACACGGTTACTCATTACTGTATCAAAAAGTGATAAATTATTTCCCCGCTCATTCTCTCGAAGGAAGAAAAAAGCGACAATTGAAAACAAGCGTGTTGGTTAACAGATTAGAAAACTCGAAAGTATAAAACAGCGAGGACGAGGACGGAAACAGGACAACTTTCATTCATCTTTTATCTTTCATGAAAGATGTCCTGCTCCCGTCCTCGTCCTCGCTGTTTTATGCTTTCAAGTTTTTGTAAAAAAGTGACTAGACAGAAATACGAACAAGACTTGTTCGCGCCCACAACCAGTTCGGTTACCAGGCGAAATTAATGTAAAAAAATCGACACCAAGTTTTTCTGGAAATGAAACAAATACACGCCCATCTCCCACAAGAAATCGGACCCAGAACCTCTCGTTCCTGAGGCTGATGCTGTACCTGTGCGGCTGCTAGAATTTTTAGAGCGCAGCTCTTAGGGGCCCGTTTCCAGCCTGAGCGGCGTCGGCGTCGGCGTCGGCGTAACCGGGGGGGGGGGGGGGGGTCACGGAACCCCCCCTCCCCCCCGAAGTCACGTGACTACCCGCAGGTGACGTGACCCCCCTCAGTACCCTTCCCTACTCCTCAAGAGCTGCGCTCCAATTCGGCGTTACAGGGATTTGTAAACGGCTTTCATTTTTTCTTCTATTCCATATGATAAAACAAAATTTATCGAATTTAAAAATACACGGTACAATCAACTGTACAGAGTACTAAAGCTCGCGCATTTCGAGAACATGTTTTTCCAAATGCCCGTTCGCTCCTGCTGAAGCTCGTTATTTCATAAATGCACTTTGAGAATGTCACAAGACTGGAAAACATTGTGCAGAATTTTCGCATTAAGATGGGCAGGTCGGACCCTCATGCACGACCTCCAAGTGCTGCGCAAATATGACAAAACTAGGATATCGTTAAGGCACTCTCTTGCCTCTAGAAATCACCTAGAAATGTCTTCCAGATATGGTTACAGCCAGCTCCGCACCAGCTGAAGGACTTCATTGTTTTGCTTTATTGCATTAACTATTGACAGTAACCATTATATTGAGAGCAAAACAATGAGCGAATGTGCTTCAGCTTCTTGTTGTTAGCTATCCGTCATGTTAATATTATTAATAATAATATAGGTAATAATATTATCGATAATATAATAATTGGTGTTTGCTCAGGTAACCGGCGGCCCCCCAAATAGGCAACAGCCCGTACCATGTACGCCGTCTAGTGATGGCTTTTAGTGAAAAAAATGTATGCAGGATGAGGACGGCATGGTGTTCTGAACGTTGCAATAACCGCTCTCCTAGTCTCTGTTGCTCGGTAGGGTTCAGGCAAGTCAGCTAGCAAACTAAGGTGACCATGGGCTGGCTATTCAATGGATGTTCGCGGTAGTAAATTGATGGTACGGTCGCTCACTTCGGAAAACTAGCGACTCCAGGAGGCAGCCCGGTCGAATCATACGGCTGCCACCATCAAGGTATCCACGTCCAGGGCTTGGAAGGCTGTGCCGCTGTCAACCTGTTATGTTTTTTGCCATCGCCGTCTCAAGGAAATCGTCCAGCTAGCACCATTTTGGCGCTTCTTTACTCAAATGATGAGGACTTCTGAGGCGTGCAACGATCTTGTAGAAATAATAGCACACTAACATTTTCCTGGCATCAGCGTTCCTGAAATTCATGCGGGACTTTCAAATACCGTTCAGTCCTATAAGAACGGAAGTATCAAACGGTACAAAATCGTCTTCCTCTATAGGTAAAAACAAATATCATGGACTGCACTACACAAATCTATTATTTTTAAGTTCGCTGCAGCACGTGCAAAAAGATAAACAGTATTCCAAATGTAAACAAAAGCGTATAAAATTTGTCACGTTTTTTTTTTTTTACAAAGCAAGCAGTTCACAGACAAAAAAAAAGACAAATATGCCTTTTGATTCTAGTTTTCGCTTCCCATGAAATGTAGGACTGTGGAATTTTTAGAGCTAATTGTGTTGCTGCCTTCTGTGATACACATATTTTTGTCACCTGGACGAGGTTCTACGTCCAGGGGGAAGATGTTTTCTCGAGGCCTCCCTCTATAGTTTGTTTCACGTTAAGTCCGACAGCAACCAATGCTGCGGTTTAATGAAGACAGTCAAGCGGTGACAAAAGTGCACCGTCACGGCTGTCGTCGTTTTCGCGGCTTCGCTATCACTATGGATCCTGGAATGCGTCTCCGACTGGTGTGTTTAGCGTCCTATCCCGCCCATACATCAAGGGTAGTCTCGAAGCGACAACAAATGACATCACAAAAAACGAAACGTCATGCTGTCGGACGTCACGATCTTGGCGGTTGGCACTAGAGATACCGGCAAAAAGAGCACCAGCGAAGGCGAGAGTCGCTATCGTCGCGGCGTCTCAACTCCTGGCTCCCGAAGCTTCCGGGGACTGTCCAGCTGAAGAGCGACCCGCAGCAGAACGGGCATTTGCCACATCCACCGCAGCTGTTGGGACGCCGTCAGGATCGCGGCTCGCTACAGCATGACACGCTTATGACGTCATCCGGCGGAACTCGAGGGACATTTCTTGGGACGCGGTAAACATACCAGTTGGAGGCGCGTTTTATATTACCATACTATCACCCTCCAAACTACGCTGGTCGAAAACATTCACGCGCAGTGAATACGACGGGGTCCTGCGCATTTTTTCCCCGTGCTATTGATTTAGCATGATAGAAAAACCCTAAAAAACGAGCGCCGTGAAGATACACTTTGCGCTCGGCTTGATTTGTTTAATCATATAGTAACGTAGGCTCCGGTGGGCCCTAATGGGAATCAGAGTATACAGTTACCGCACATGCCCATAGTAGTGCACGGGGATGTTGTGGAGGAGTGTGAGGCCAATTAAGAAACATTATGCTATCCTTCACCTTATACAGGAAATTTTGATCTCTCCTAAATGAATGTAAGCGTTCGTTCCTCAAACACTTCATTCCATGCAATATAAGTACGTAATGAAAGTAGCTGCAAATACTTGAAAGCCACCTTTCAATCGATGACGTCAGAGGATCTCCCTAGCCTCTGGCGTCACCTCTATAACCTCGCTACGATCAATCCAATGATAAATTATAAAGCAAAAATGACCCGGTAACACGGTACACAAATAGTTTGCGCCTTCTCTACCTAATGTTTTACCTTTAGTGACACCATACGCCAACTTTCGTGTGAAAAATCGCTATTCAAAAATTTCTTGTCTCTACTTTTTTAAACAACGCTTATGATAATAAAAAAAAAACATTGTGAAGGGTATGTTCTAGAAGCAAACGTAAGCTTACATTTCCATATGTAGAAAAGAAATATAATAAAAGCTCTCTATCCTGTTCGCCATATCGGGGGGAAATCGTACTACCTTCTTGCGTTCGGCATTGAATAGAGTGGTCATTCTGTTCTGGAATGCTAATACCGGCGGATGATCATATACAACTCTATGTACTGATTGTTAGTTTTGTTTTAATACGTACAGATTGGTTTCCGTAAGAGTAAGTAAGAAATGGCCGTCCTCCTCATGCACAAAAGGTCAATAGCCTATTTAATACATATTTGAGGATATTTTAGAACCGTTCCACAAGGCCTGTTTTTTTCACAGAGAATTCAAGGGATTAGTGTTTGCATGTTACGTACCTGTACAAATTGGAGTTTAAAGTTGTTTTTCAAAGTCCTTGAAACTAGCCCTTGCCGACATGCGAACCCGATGTCTCGCATCCACATCTCACCAAGACTGCACTTAGGCCACAGAGCAAATTAATAAAAGGGTACGCAAGTGAATCTCCCATTTCTTTATTTCTTAATAGCACAAGGCGTAGAAAGCTCGCATGGGCCGGTTCGTGAGTCCGGCTTCTCTGTACGCAGGGCGAAGTGAACTCAGTACTGGATGGGCATGGCGGTCATGGGCTCCGGAGCAAGTGTGGATTGCACCTCAATTTTTCCGTGAAGAAGCTTCCTTATGCTTTGCTTGATCTCGTTCCTCAGCTCGCGAATCGTCTCCTGCATCTTCACCCACTTCTCTCCCGCAAGTTTCTGCACCTTCTCCAAGAAACTCTGCAGTTTCTTCCGGAGGGCAGCCAGGTTTTGAGAAACTTCTGAGAACATATCGTCAGAGAGGCCATATTGTGCCGACTGGGCAGGTCGGACTATCTCCAGCACCTTCTTTTTCATGGCACCAGCTGCTTCCCCGAGCTGTCCCTTGAGTTCTTTAAGTTGCTTCTTGAGCACTGTGGCACGCAGTCCGACAGCATCCTTCAGGTCTTGAATTTTTTGCGCAATTCTTTTGCCCAAGACCAGAAATTTCTCTTTCAGGGTCTTTGAAATATCCTTGAGGGTGTCGACGATGTAGGCCTCTTTATCTTCATCGGCATCGCTCGCTTGGTACAGAGCGGTCGTAGCATTGCTAGAACCCATGAGTTCTTGTATCCTCTTTTTGATTTCCTGCCGCGTTTCTTTGATGAGCTCTCTAAGCTTGTCTACTTTCTCACCAGTGACTTTCTTGATGTCTTTTAGAATTTTGTTCAGTTTTTCACGAAGATTTCTCAGCTTAGCGAAAATTTCCGTCGCGTGTTCACCGAATGACGCATACTGAGCAGGTTTAAATAATTCTTGCACCTTCTGTTTCATTGCTTCACGAGCATCCGCCACCTGCTCCATTAAAGTTTGTAATTCCCCTTTGATTTTATTTGCGTGCTCACCGCCAACCTTTTTTAGCTCAGCAAATTTCTCCTTCAAGTGTTCGACAAGAAGAAGGAACTTCTCCTTGAGAGACTTAGAGATGTCCTTAAGGGTTGCGATAACATAAGCCTCACTATCTTCAACATCGTCATCATCGATTACATAGTAAACTGCCGTTTGAGAATCGCTAGAGCCGTGAAGAAGTTCCTGCACCTTCATTTTGATCTGCTGCCTCAGCTGCTTGGCCAGCTCCTGCATTTGTCTCAATTTATCTGCGGTGACATCCTTCACGCCCTTCATAAACTCATTAAGTTTATCCCGGATCTCGACTATCTTTCCAAAAACTTCTATGGCATGTTCACCAAAAGACGCGTACTGGCCTTTGTCGAAAAAGCCCTGCACCTTTTTCCTAAGAGCCTGAACAGAGTCTTTCAACTGCTGCTTTAGATCATTGAGCTGGGACTTGATTTTTTGGGCCTGATCGCCGGCAGCTTGCTTGAGCTGATTCATCTTTTCCTTGATCTTGTCCCCAAGAATGATGAATTTCTCCTTGAGGGTCTTGGAGATGTCTCTGAGGGTGTCGATGACCGTGACTTGTGTATCATTGTCGCTTGGTGCATCTTGAAAGGGCTTAATCGTAATCAAATTGGCTTGGTCGAAGTCAAATTCCGTCACGCCTTCGCTTGCTTGCAGCCTAAGAAAATGCAAAAAATTAGACATAACAATAAGAAATCTTGAATTGGTGGCGGGTTTCTTAGACCTTAAAGTGAGGTTAGACACACTCACCTGCCACTGCAGACTGGTTTTGTTTTTGCATCATGAGGGAGGAAAAATAAATAGATGTCACTTTACTGCCCAAAGAAAACAATTTCCAAATCTTACCGTGCACTGCCATGGCCAGGAACGACACCGCAATGAAGAATTGAAGCCTCATCTGCAATTGTGTCCCAATAGTTATTTTTCGTTAAATTAGACACGTGGCGCAGTAAGCGGCGCGTTGGCGGGATAAGTATTTTCTTATACAAAAGTTGTGACTGCCTGCTGAGAATTAATTTCACAATCACTTATTATGATGATGTAAAATATAATGCCATTTATTTGACTTCTTTATTGTTTCTTGGCTACATTGAGAAAATATTGTTTTAGGAGTTACAGAAGCTTTATAGCAACTGTTATGAGAGAGTTGCTTTTGCGTAAGGTGGGGCCATTTGCCTTCCATACATGTTTCTCAATGCTGTAAAAGATACTGGTTAAAGCTAAGCTCCAGCCTTGATATGTTCTACAGCTGCAAGAGTTTTTTGTTTTCTTTTTATTGAAGAACTTTTACTTAACGCGTGTTAAATAAAATAACCCTTTCGGAATTCGCCTTACTCTCCACGGAACATCTATTTTTTTAGAGTCTCCTGCAAACGAGCAGCTCTCCCGTATAATGTTTAGCTAAAAACTTATTAGACAGTTTCATCTTATAATTTAAGAATTTCATACAACGTCAAAAGTATTTGCTTTGTACACAAAAATTCAGGTCAAACATTTTGCCAGTTTGAACCTTCGGTGCATATTATAATGGCAACTTTGAATTCTAATATTCAACTTTATGATGGGCTGCAAGCAAAACTATTAACCTTGCTTGCTTAACATTGTTCACTGATTGCTTCAGGATCCTAAAGTATGTTCGTTGCTTAGAGTAGTGTCATCAGTGCCCAGCCGGCGTGGTTGCAGCAATACTCAATAAGGGGAATCGGGGTAGGTTCATCAGAGTGTAGCACCATCCTAAGGACCTAGATTAGCCATTGCGTTTTGTTTCTCAGCGGGAAATAAAGCGAAGTATGAAACTAAAATCACTTGTGGCGGCTTATCAACAGACCGAATTGGTGTAGCCCTTGAAGAATATCTAGTTACTAAGCATAAAGTCGACTATGTAATACTTCTTAGGTCACAGTATTAATTAATTTCAATATGTTTTTGTTCTAGAGTTCTAACAGCATTTCTATTAAAAAACCCATCCCCGATGAGGTGTCCTAACTTGAACTCCGTACAGCGACATATTCTAACAACTTTTATTAAAATATAGCACTATTAGGCTGGTATTAAAATCAATAGATGAAGCTACATTTCCGGTAGATAAAATATTTTACCAACTGTCGCTCCCTCTAGCTTTCTCTTGAAGGTCAGCGATCGAAAAAAACGCAAACGAGTTGGTGTAAATTTGGCATACAGACTAAGATCCCTGAGACTGGGGCAAGACCTGCATCTAAACATTCGTGTTTGTGCTGTCATTCGCTTACCCCTCTCTTGAGTATCTTGCAACTATGCTTTCTTGAATGCAGTTTTGTTCATTGTACCGAACTTTTGAGATGTTTGACAAACTCTTTAAACTACAACACTCTCAGCAATTGTGAACGAGATTTCATTCATTACACGGTATCGCATTTCGTGATTTATTAATGGATACTACTATAATCGTCAATGTAAACGCTCAAAAAGGAAAGAGAACTAAGTAAAAGCAGCCATTCAATACGCGGTCTGCGAACCCCACTTGACAGGCTTCATTTTTACCCAACGTCGTTGTTGGTGTAGTATTCAATATAGCGGTAGTGTAGGAGGGCTGGTAACCCCTGACCGTGTCATCATCAGGAAGTAAAGACCGGAGCAGAACGCAGCAAGTAGCGCGACGTGAGTGACCGTTTTTCTGGTGTGAGTGTGAGTGTGAGGGTGAGTGAGTCTACTTTAGCGCTTCTCCTACAATGAATATCCAACTCGCCCAAGCATCCATTCTCAGAAGCAAGCGATGACATTGCTGGTTCTGAGAAAAAGAACGAAAGAGAGGGCGAAAAAAAAGCCGAAAAAGAAAGCAGTCGATAGGTTGGGCGTGTTCTTTTTACCGTAACGACTTATAGTTGTTCGAGCGTTTGTCAACGTTATTTTTCTCTATACAGTGCACGAAACCGGCTTTATTCACGAAGTACCTAGAATCACTTTGTACACACAGAACAAAGTAATGTGTTCTTCCTTTTTACTCTATATTAAAGCATCGCCAGTGATCTGGAACCATCGGGACCACCGATGTGACCCCCGATGTCTGGGTCTGGCGGTCGTTCCGAAGCGGCGACCGTGCAGGGGAACTTTCCCTCCAGATTATTATATTAGCTATATGGTCAGCATTGAGGAGTATATGTTTTAGAATAATATGGCTTAGTAAGCCTAGAAATTGTTTTTCTTTGATTTCTGAAAAGAGAAGTACGCGCTGTGGACCTGATCAAATCACAGGACTATTGTCTGCTTTCAGTGAAAAAAGATATATAAAAGAACGCAAAAGGGGATTGTAGTTTTTAAGTACTCATTGTACCATGTGGACTTCGGCAGTTACTGTGTAATTGCCTTATTTCTTGCAGTTCCAGGGAAACATAAACGCACTAAATTAAAAACTATCCTGGGATGATACCATATAGATGTACTAAGGAGCCCTTGATGCGAGAGGGTGAACATCACAAAAACCAAAAGAACTCACCGTTCTTGGTTACGTGCTTTCCAAGTTGGAGGCCAAGAGTGATGTGAGACATCAATCGCGTCTTTTTATATTAAACCTGAGTATATATGTGCTATATTGGGAGGAAATACAGATGTTATTAGTGGAGCTACGCACAAGAATTTCTTCAGATAGGAAGCGCAGGTGTAAGGGCTAGGCACATCCGCATGACCGATAAGTATCCATTCCAAACCTGCCTGTGTTCAAGCAATGGGAAACTGGAAAAAAAAAACGCAGCTGCAGATATATACTCCAACAAATTAAAAAACCTAAAAGTAAAACTTCGGGAAGAACAAACATCTCCGAACTCACGCAGCTGACTCGGTTTACATGTCTAGTACCGTGCCGCTCTCGATGGTACGATTGTTTTTAGACCCCTTTTGCGGTTTTTCTGTCTTTTTGTCCTACACAGTGTGCACTGCTACCTTTGCCCTTGAGTATCACGTTCACGAGCTCATATATTTTAATACATAATTAAATAATGTCATATATGTTTCGTATCAAACACTATTTGCTAAACAAGACACTCCTGTTTTGTTTACTTATTCACAGAGCTATGCAAGCTTAGTCTCAGATCAAGCAATCGCTTCTTTCTAAACTTGTGTTTTATTAACATTTTGATTAGGTCATTGAAGCAGACACAACCTCTCATAATCGCATCATGGCACTGTAACGTGACAGTACTCCTTATTAAAAAAAGACATTTTAAATACAAATATTTTCTATTGACCTTTCCTGTAGCGACTGTCGCACTCAGACTGAACATTTTTCTCGTCTTCCTGAAAGTATACCTTGCGGTTTAAAACCTGTTCTTCACCACTGTCTTTCCAAATAACCACGTCTTAAATACTTTCTAACGCAAAATTTAGTTAGTTGAGAATATTGTGAATTAGGTGGCACAAGGAATGTTAAAAATAAAATTAAAGCATTATGAGCTCTAGTATTCCATTTCTTGTTGTTTGTAGTAAGTAATGTAAATGATTACTCAAAATGCATATTCAAGCATAAACAAATTACAACTTTGACTTCCTGATTTTATCTTTCTTGTTCATCATGCCAATAGCAGACTAGTGTGTGACACGTTACATTAAAGTTTTATTTCATTACTTTGCTCGGTAAAACGTGAATGTCTTTGTTTTTCCAAGAAAAGGCACGAGTACAGTGTTTTTCTTCTTTTTTATTCGACTAACAAGTGAGAGCACTTCGTTACAAAAAAAGAAGAAAAAAATAACGGACACCACGTTAAATTGATTTTCGCCCTAACTCACGCTGTAAGTTGAAACAATTTGACGTCCAGTCGAAAGAAAGTTGTACAGAATCTATCCACGTTTTTCGCTGAATTTATCTGCTCTCCTTTGTTCTGGGTGGTTTCTGTTGGAATTAGTAAATTCAAACGCGTTTGAATGTATCTAAGGTTTTTTTTTTGCATTTTTACCATACCTAATTTCAGTACATCTAGAGCATTCCACACTTGAATGTAAGAATCGCTAGCATCTTCCGAATAAATTATTGTTTTCTATTGTACTCCTAGATGTTTCTATAATGTATATGAATGTGTTTTGAATGATTTGGTTTTGGTATTGACCTCTACTGTTACTTAGATTGCGTATATAATCCTTATTTGTATCCAAAGAACTATATGGACCCTGAATACTGCCTTTGTATTTTTAAACGTAGGTTCAATGTATACGTTATTTTTATATTTAAAACGTTGTCTGCTCATGTGCCCGTTGTAAATCAAAATGGGCCAAGGGACTGCCAGGCACCTTAGCCTCTTGCCCGAGGCTATTTCTGCGTTACTGTACGGTAGACAAAATAAAAGGGGGGTCAAAGTTGTTCGGAAGATTCAAATTATTCTAAGTGTCTACATCGCGTCTAAGTGCCTAGTTTTCTCAGGAATACTTACAATGTCCCAATTAGGTGACGAGCTACTGTTCTGTCCAACAAAGACAAGTCGGCTCTCATGAAGATTCAACGACTGTAAAATGAAACGTAATGAGAGCTCGCGGCATGCACGTTCGCCTGCTCCTTGCGTTACCTCGCACGTTCGTTTACCCGCCGGATGCGTCAACGTGCTTTCGTATCCTCCCAACCTCAACCGACGACGGCGCGCGCTTCGCTGCCTCGTCATCGCGAGTTCCCAGAGCGTTTCCTATATGTCGCCTTTTCATCGGCGTGTTGCCTTTTCTTGCTCTCTTACGCACCAAAGACGTGTTTTTGGACACTTGGTCGCCGTATACACCCACACGCGGTTATGAAGTCACGCCTCTCCGGTGGCGCTGCTGTCGGCACGGTACATTCGTAGACGCACCACTTGTGGCAAATTTGGTTTCTGCGCAAGCGCAGTGGCCACACGCGGTGTGGCAAAACAAGCACTTGTTTGTAAACAGCGTGTTGGTCCATGTGCGGGGAGCGAGTCGTCTACTTCTCGCGCAGGAATTGCGGCAACGTCAGAACGACGCCGGGTTATGATTGGTTTCCATTGAAAGGATAGTGGGTAGACCTCTATGGCATATGTCTCAAAATCTATCCCTATTTTTTCAATCAGACAATAAGAGCTTGTCGTTCTGACAACATCGCAACCCCTGTGCAAGTAGCAGACGAAAGTGCGCTCAGCATAAACATCTTGACGAATTCACCGCGCTCGAAGTTCCTCCTGGCCTTGATGGAGGGCCAGGAATAGGTGACATTCACTTGACGTCACTCGCTAGGTTCGCTGGCATCGCCCACCACGGTCGCCATCGGTCGCCATCTTCGAGGTCTCTTGCTATCGCGAATGCCATCTGGACGGACCTTTTGAGCGTGGTTTAGCAGTATTTTACAACTTTAAAGGATCTTTTAGACCGAAACTAGGGGTCCTTCTTATACTTTGGTGCTTTCGAAGGGCTATGGGAGTATTTTTGTGTGTTTTAGTTCGTTTTTGTCGCTATCGGACTCGTTTACCGCGGCCGCGTTGCTCCCTCGGCTCCATGAAGCGCTCCGTGTCGCCCGCCGTGCCGACGGCGGTAGTTCTTGCAAGAACTAATTTTTCTACATTGGTGCTTTTGTAGCACGGTGTGATTACTCTTTGTTTTGTCTTGCTAGTTTCTTTATTTGCTTTTCTCTAGCGGATTTTCTGTACTACGGCCGTGTAACCGTGTTGCTCCATCGCCGCTGTGTCGTACATACGTCGTGCCTTCGGTGTTCGTTCCTGTGCAGAAACATACCGTGCGGCTCACACAGTGCGCAGCTTATGAAAAATGCGGCGCACTTTTCATTAGCCCAAGCGATTTAAAAAGCGCATGTAAGCGATTTGGCGAGCGGGAAGACAAGCGACGGCGGCCCACTTCGGTGCCGCTCGGTCACTCGCGCGACGAGGCAAACCGCATGAAAGCGACGGGAGCACACGACCAAGGCGATGAGCGCTAAGTTTTCTAGAAATCCCAAAGCCGAGCTACGCGACGAGTGACAGCGAAGGGTGAACCGCATGTAGGCGATTTAACGAGCGATGGTGACAGCGACGGGAGTCGGCGACGAGCGACGGAGATTTCTCGCGGTCGGTCGGTAACACGTCGCTCGGTTTTTGGATTTCTAGAGAGGGTCGCTTATCGCCTTGGTCGCCTGCTCCCGTCGCTTTCATGCGGTTTGCCACGTCGCGCGAGTTACCGAGCGACATCGAAGCGGGTCGTCGTCGCTTGTCTCGTCGCTATCGCTCGTCTCGTCCCGTCGCTCGCCAAATTGCTTACATGCGGTTCAGCCTTTACACACGGTACTCGGCGGCAACAAGGAAAACGGCCTGCCCCCGAGACCAACTTTTCTTCTCTCTTCTTTTGAACGAAGCTTCAACGATATGAAATTAGCACACACTAGCAGCGGACGACCGCGTAGCGTACCGAAGCCAGTCAAACCGAGACCTCGAAGATGGCGGATCGACGGTGGCGCTCCCTGGCAAAATCGAACCTGCAGGCTCAGTGAATACCACCTATACGCGAAAACTAAGAAATCTACTTTCCTTTATAAAAAGGGGTTAAAAAGAAGAACCTAGATACGGTGTCAATCTGTACTTTGTTTGAGCTTGTAAAAAAGCGCAGCGGGTGCTACGAGCCATCGCAGCCTATGAAGCGCTGGGAAGAAGTCACGTGACCAGGCGCCCCGCGCGTCCCAGCTCCCTATCCGAAAATCGCGTGACACTCATATGGTTTAGAATGGGTATCGATGGCATGACGTAGCGTCCGCTGTGGTTTATCGTGAAAGCTGAAACGGAATGCAGAAGGAGAGGTTGGAACATGCAAATCGGAAAAACAACAAAAGACCGACTGATTCAAATGGTTTTGACGGAAGATCGCGCGTATACTGATAACCATCTGATAATCGTCCTGTTTACCCAGTCGCTACAAAATTATAGTGTAATTTCACTTATTACGCAGTAATGTTTTAAAGCTGGAGAGCAAAGCGGTGTAATTATGACGAGACCCGTGTATAGATCGTGAAACGCACGACCTAAAGATTGTTTTGCTGATATTGCTGGTTTGTTTTTCTTTTTCTAGCAGGGTTGAAAGACTGTTGTCTAAACAAACAGTCCAAAGAAATGTGAGCAGTGCTGCAGCAATTAAGATAATACCAGTTAATGTGGGACAATAGCCTGTAAGTAAACTTTAAGAAGATCCATTGTTTGTTTGTTTTCTTTCGAGGACTGTTTTTGCGCGGTGAAACGTTTTGCCTCCCAGACTGATTCTAGTAGTGGTAATCAATAAAAATATTGTAATTGTTTTTCAATTAGTAATACTAGTTCCTTAGAAAATAAGTAAACGAAGCATAAGCTGATTCAAAATGAATAAGCTCTAGGTCACAAAATCAACACCAGAAAAGACGAGGTGATATTTCACGGGAAAGCTCTTTACTACTCGATACAGGAACAGGACTGTTAGGACTAAGACGGATAAGGCTAAATTTTATGAGAGACACATGTCTGTCGTATGCCATTGTGATAGGGGCACACTGAAACATGTGGTTTTGAAGTGCACGGGGTTTTGTATTGTTTCGTCTAATAGCGGGACGCGATGAACTATGTATCATTTTAGTAATTGGTGCTTGTTTGTACCGGAAAGAAGGCTCGGTTCTGTTTATTAGTGTGTGTGACATGAGTGAGAAACGCTCTCCGAGTACTTGCCCTTTGCAAAAAAACGCTTCAAAATGTATTGTTTTACCGCGTCGTCAATAGTACAGGGTAGTGGCGTGCGCAGGATTTCATATCGGGGGGGGGGGGGGGGGGGGGGGGCACGAGAACTGACACAGCCTGCAGTGCATCCTACAGGGGTAGTGTCAACGCAAGAGTTTTAGCCGCTTTGTGCAGGCTGGTTAGGAAGGCACTGGATGACACTGAAAGCAGAAGAACCTGTGCTTGAGAGGCGCTGTCTGAAGCTCGACTCTCGTCTAACTGCTCTCCACCCGTCTCTTGTCACAAAGCGACACAAGGCACCACTTTCGGGACCGCGGGTAAAGAAGTCCAACCTTGTCTACCAGTATTTTGCTTAAGATTGAAGAGCTGCGGAAGATTGAGCGAATCTCTCTGACCGTGCTCATGCAGGGTGTGTTCAGATAAGATGCATGCACGCGTGTCCAGTTGACATTTTTTTTATTCGTATTTTTATATGTTACTCCCCAATATGTTGAGGGAATGTAATCACAAAAGGTTTTGCGAGAAAAATATATTTTTCGAGAAAACAAAAAAAGACTACATCCAGGTGGCAAACCCGTTTTAGCGTTTTCTCATTTCTGCCAAGTTTCACTGCACGTAATAGACAAAACACAAAGAATATAAAACTAGGAGTTCTTTCTTATATAGTAGTTTATAATGGCAATACATGAAACAATTTATAGAATTTTGGAAAAAAATATATCGTGCGTAAAGTATGCACAAACATGGCTACTTTGGCGTTTTTACCTTATGTTTGTGATTTGTTATCTCGTAGAGTTTTTAAGATATATTGTTTAAATCTTTTTCACAGGTTCTTCACGTAAGGTTTTAGTGTTTATATATAATGTGTCTCTCTGACTTATAAAGAAAAATATTTACAGTGCTCTAACCATAGCTGAAAACGAGAAGTCCCGCAACTTCAACGTGGAATTAAAAAAATATATATGATTTTTTTCTTACATTTCGGTGATTCATTCCACACTATATCGCCCTGTTTTCTCATTAAAACATGTTGCATTATTTTGTCTCTGCAAGAAATACAACACTTCGAAGTGCAGAAATTTGGCTACTTTGACATTTTTCACTAATATTGGTTCGCTGTTTGCTCATCAGATTTTCAAGCTTTACTATTTCTTTAATATTCATATATTCTTCTCAAAAGGACCTATTATAGATGTAAATTTTGTTGTTCTCAATGATAATTGAAAATATTTACAGCATTTCAAACATGTCTCAGCGTAAAATGGTCTGCGAAATCAACGTGCAACTAAAAAAAAAAAAAAAGACGATTTTCTTTTTAAGTTTAGGTAAAGACTGCACCACATTGCCGTGCTTTTCATTAAAATGTGTGTTGCCTTATTTTGCCCCGGTCAAAAACACAGCTTTGAATTGTACTATGTATACCTTCCAGATCATCATTTTTATTGCTAGCTTCCGCGGCCTCAATTACTCCTACATTCTATAAAAGAAAAATCGTAATTTTATATTTTGCTCGATTTGTCGCCAAGTTCCAATTTGATATATATGACTCCATGAACACATCTATTAAGCAGTAGTTCAAAGCTTCAACTGCATCCGCCCTGTGACGAGCCTGCCGCTCATGCTTATTTCAAATGTCGCTGCTCGGTATACCCGTGACCTGAAACACAACTTCCCAAAAACAAAGAAACAGAACAGCTCGGCTTGCGCTCTCGAAGTAAGAACCAAACAAACCAATAAGGTGTGTACGGTCCTGCTGATCCAGTCCAGCTGGTCCGGGAGGACGCAACGAGCTGTGGCAGCCAGCATTTTTAAAAGTAAATGTCCCTTCGTTTCGATTCAAAATGTGGAAGATTTCCGACGCATACCGTGAGTAATAAGCTGCCGGGCGTTTTCAACAAAATTAAGTCATTTTAATTGAACAATGGACTCCGAATTGTTGTCCTAAAACTGCCGTTTTATGCTTCGTGTTCTTCGACAGCGTTTGCACAGCGACGTGTTTGCACAACGACTCACACCACTCGAGTAGAGGATTCGGCCCTTCAAACGACCAAAACTATACAGGATTTCAGGGAAACTTAAGTCGCCACCGATATATTTCTGTAAATCTCGCGCGAGTTTGTTGCGCTCATCATGCGGTGTGAATAAATTTAGGCAAGATTTCCTACCTGCCCTCAAATGCATGAACGGGGACCATTTTTTTACGTAGTGAACATTGTGCTTTTTCTTTATTTTGGGAAGAGGCGTTGGTGCATTTATTATAGTACAATTACTTGATAGTTCAGAAACTGGGGAGGGCGACCAAGTTTTCCCAACAGTGTCTCTTTCGTCTCTGGCACGGCCCCTAGTTTCAGGTAGCAGTTTCAGTAGGCATGACTACTAGCAGGTGCAAACTGCTCTAAAGCAGGTAAACGACTGGGAAGTCAGGACGGCGCGGACTCCGTGTTTCGCAGGGTTACTGGGGAAGTTCTTTTGCGAGGTATGCGGAATATGCAAACGATTTTGTTATGCCCGTCGTTTGCGTCTCTCCAGCAAAACGAATAAGATGATCTACAAATGTGTAATCACAAGCCAGGATTTACGATAACTGTACACATTCAATTCAAACAACTTCACATAAGAAGGTTCGGAATCCGAGAAAAACAATCTGTCGTCTAAAGCAGAATTGGGACGTCTGAGGGATTCTGCGGACAGCTGTCACGTAATAACCTGGCTGTGTCAGGTGTTTTACGTAAGAGCTGTGTCTCAGTCGCGGACGTTCGGTGCACCCGGTGCGAATCTCGAAGGCCTCTGGAGTGAAATGACGAGAACATACCTAGACTCGTTTGTCGCTACGTGAACGCACGATTGCCTGCAGCCAAAGAGCATTCAGCTTGTGATCTTTCGGAGCGACATGGCTGCTGGAAGCTTCGCTATCGCGATCACTAATCTCGCAGCACTTTACACAGCAACGGCGCCGCTTTCCAGGAGCTGACATCTCGAAAAAGCCGGCATTTGCACGCGCAAGCAAAAAAAAAAAAAGAAACATGCTAAGAAAGCAAAAATTAAAACAAAAGTAACAAACCGCGCTATGAAAGCCAAAACCCCGCGTCGCTTCCTATCACTAACACTGGCGACAGCTGCTAAAGACACACTAATTCACTTCAGGAAGTCTCACTCAAGCACCTGGGTCAACACGAAACACTGATCACTTCGGCGAAACGACTAGTCGAGGTAGGCGAGACAGGCGGAAGCAGGGACTTTGGCGGCTATGAAAGAATGACGAAGCTTTTGTTTGTTATGGTATGAATCCAAACGGAAATGACCGTTTTGTAAACCTTTTCTAAAATAATAACTCTCATTACATGGGTTATTCATTCGACGTAAAAATATGCCGCTCAAAAGGAAATTGCAACATATGACAAAGGTTTAACAACTAAGATCTAAGCTGTATATCAAACCCTTAGCCAATGAGAAGTATAGCAGCCAATGGGTGCTAGACGTCACGGAACACCCACTTTGTGGAGCGCGATTTAAAACGGACGAAACAGCCGCAAACTAAAATCAGTCTCACGCAATAAATATTGCTGTAAAAAAAAAAAACATTTTCTCGCGGAAAAAATGTTATTTGAAATGCTTGTCCAACTTAGGCTGTTTAAAAAAACACTTTTTTTGCAGTCACCCTTTAAGACCGATTGTAAGTTGCGTTCGCTAAAGCCGTGGCAAAGTAGGTTTGAAGGGAGGCACCACCACATCTCCCCCCCATCCGTAGCAAAGCACGGAAGTTGCCATCGCTTTCTTCTGGGTCTTCGTATAGAATGAAAGGTCCCGCGTCATTATGGCCTCTCAGTGCACTGCCTTGCCTTCCACAGAACACGATGGTGACTATCACCGACACAAGTCTCTTGCGGTTGCTCTAAACCAGAATTGCGAAATGGGCACCCCTATTCCATTCCCATTCCATTTCGGGGAGTTGGAGCGTCAAAGATTTTCGATTCCTTTCAACTCTGCGGAATGAAATCCTAGGGCCCATTCACACTCTTGGAATGGCTAAACTTTACCATTCCAATCCTTTAATTCCAAAACGTGAAAAATGGCAATTAAGGGTCCCTTTGTGATGTTGAAAAAAAAAAAACAGCATAAATTTGCTGACGTTATCAAACGCGGAGACGACTGAAAAAGTATGGAAAGGCTTCCCGAAATCATTCATTTTACTAATCAGAAGGGATGGCCGCACAAAGCGCTTCGTGGCACTTGGTGTCACTGCGAACATTCATCGCGCTATCAAGCGTAAGAGACTTGCGAGTCGTTACAAGGGCTAACAATTAAAACCACTCATTTTCTTCTCAAACGGAACGTATACCCACAACAGATACATGGTCAGGGTATTGTTTCTTTGATAAGACCTTAAAAATGTCTAGTTCGCGCGTGGCGTAAGAAGCTATTTTGCTCTCTGCTTGGAATACTTGCACAACAGCACCGCTAGCGCGCAGTTAGAAGCGACGCCGCGTGTACCTGCCCCAAATCTTCACGTACTGCGGCAAGAACAGAAAACCGCTGACAAAGTGCAATCGGTATACGGCGCCAGCACAAGGCAGTGTAGCAGCATATTACAAAAACCTGAATTGAAACGTAAACGTAATCGTGGTTAAAGGCAGGGAGTCGAACTGGTCATTATTCCGGTTCGGTTCGGGTTCAGTAGCATTTAGTTTTGTTCCAGTTCGGTTCTGGTTCAGTGATGTGTCTGAAATAACGGCTCGGTTACCGGTTCCATCAAGCGCCAACTGGTTTAAACCAGTTTTTAAAAAAAATTCCCAGTCATTAAAAAGAAGAAAAAGTTACTTAGTGTCATCTGCACTAAACAAAAATTACGTCATCATTACCCGTGCTGCGGAAACGAGGAAAGAAAAACAAATACATGTTTATTTCGTTTTGCGACCTTGAGTTTTTAACGCGAACAACGTTCAATAAAAATTAAGTGCTTATACAAGGGCTTTAAACCCAGTAACAAAGTACAGTACTCAGGTGAAGTCAATCAGCCAGAACGCAAAGTGACAGCGTGACGGTAGCACGCACCGTACTCGCAAACTACACACAAAAAAAGACTAATTAGTCGTGAGTGTTGCTTAGACAGCAGGGGTTTAGTCTGCAAGAGTATGGTGACATTGGTACTCACTGAAGATGAGAAATTTATCCAGTCCAGTACGAGTGCTAGCGTGAAGTCTTTCACGGGTATCACGCAGCACTTATACATGACCGCACGCCGGTACAATGCTCATCAAGATTGAAACGGCAAACTATTCTCACCGCACGCCTGAACGCCATGCTCGAACGTCTGAGCTGAAGAGGAGAAAGACAGCGAAGACCAACCAAAGATGACTAAAACAAACAGAAAAGAACAAGAAATACAACGGGCGACTTGATGTCTCTAGAAAACGCGCGCACACATACACACACACACACAACATTACTTCAAGCAACGTCCAGGGCTCTGGGCGACTGGTGTCTCCGCAACCGGCGCTGCAGTGTCGCGCTCGTCGAGGCTTCGCACCTTCGCGCCTACAGATTTCGTCACCGGGGAACAAACGCGCCGACAGCCGTCAACTTTTAGTTTTTGTTTTCACGTTTGTTTGATTTTTCCTTTCTCCAGGAATATTGCTTAGTAGCAAACAAAGAACACACACACACACACACACAAAAATATAAACAACGCGACTGACAAGGACGAAGAAAGACTGGACGATACGAGCGCTGCGCTCGTGTCATCCACTCTTTTTCCGCCCTTGTCAGTCGCGTTGCGTATATAATGAATACGTACAAACTAGCCCAGCTGTTCGTTCTGTTACACAAAGAATACTTCTTTAGCCTCTAAGCCACCGTGCCCTCGGCTAAGTCGGATATACTCCGTTTCTCACCTAATAATGTACCGCGATGGACGCTATGGGCTTCAAAGGCCAAAATCTATCTTGGTAGCTTTTCTCATTACTTCGCGCTCTCCGCGTCCCTCCGCCACACGGAAGGACACGTGACGCCCTCCAAGCCATGAATTGGCTCCGATAGATCGTAGCGTCCTTCGTGGTTCGTCGTATTGTGAAGCCAAGTATATAAGTTTACTCTTCGAGACCGACATTAATTGCTGCTATACAAAGACATAAAATATACTTATCTGTTCCCTTTTTATTGAGCTGTCTTCATGTCGTCGTTGCTGTTTGTTTAGTCAAAACAGCCGTTGACGCCACCGTCGCAAATATTTAATTGGCTTCGTGTCCCCGCTTGCAAAAAGGCACGGCTCACATTTCATTACGCCGAACCGTTTCCAAGGAATCGGTAACCGCCGGATGAGATTACGGTTCCGTTTCGGTTCGGGTTTAATGTCAAATGTTTGATTTAGGTTACGCTCATGTTCCGGTTCAGTTAAAAATAACGGCTTAGCTCCTGTTTTTGGTTCGGTTCGACACCCTGGGTACAGCTACATGCGGATCGGGTGTGATTGCAAAAGCCATGCTGTCGCGTCTAGCGGTGCCAGGAAAGACGCCTTGTCCGTCTACACGTATTCAGTTTTGGTTGCTTCTCTCAGGGCGCGCCATATTTACCCTCGACGGAGCATACACCACACTCTAAAAAAAGGGTATCATTACACCCTTTGTCCCATATAATGCACCCCGAAACTTCAGTTGGACGTACAGAGCACTATAGTCGAACAGACGGCCCCAAATTCTACGAGCGGCTTGATTACGGTGCGATATAACTTATTAAATTGCTAAAGTACGTATCAAAGACCACAGAAAAAAGCACAGGTTTCGCTGTAAGGTCAAGAAAACCCCGATTTTTTTCTTTTGTAATCAGTAACAGGAACGTTAGCTATTTTAATAAGTTCTGCCACAGGGCTATCAAGCCTCCCGTGAAAGTTGGCACCGTCTGCTCGACTATAGGGAGCTGTACGTCGAACTGAAGTTTTGGGGTGTATGATGTGAGACAGAAGGGTGTAAGGTGATACCCTTCTTTTTAGAGTGCAGTGAGACAATCAAGCCATCAGACACCTCCACTGCAATGATGCTGTTGCGAGAGCTACTATCATACCCTAACGAATTGCTCCATTATATTCGTATGCCTAAATGAAAATCAACACAGCTTGCATAAAAATTGAACACATTCCATTTTCACTCCATTCCGAGCAAAAGGCATCTAATTCCATTCCCATTTCATTCCCTCAGCGCTCCCGCCATTCCATTCCCCATCCCATCCGGGGTCACAAAACTGCAGAATAATACCGGAATCATTCCAATCCCGGAGTGGCGATTCCGCAACACTGCTCTCAACCGCTTGTCTCCTTTGATTTTTGATCTGGCTCCAAATGTTGGGCCTGCTTCCAGATGTAGTTTGAAGAAAGTTCTCGACGGACACGTGAGCGTCCAAGCGGTGCTTACTTGCTTGGTGTGTTACGATGGGACTTCGTCATCTGCATTTTGCAACAGCCAAGACGCGCGGCCTCAGCACGGGCCACGCCTCACGCACTGTTCCTGGTTGAGCTAGCGACATGTTCGCAGGGCTCGTAGCTCACCATCGATCTCGGCAGCCTTCTCTTGTAAATAATATGTAAATATACCACCACTGAATAGGTGAGCACTGAACACTTCGATGGCCTTCTTCCAGTTTGTGAAAGGCGCCATTATAAGTGCGCCAGGCTTGACGTGGTCTCCTTTGCCTAAGGTCCCCTGACCAAAAAGCATGCAACCTTGACAGGAAATTCCAGAGCAAATGTGCGAGTAAATCAACCGAGGCCATCCTTGCGGCCAGCTCATCTGAAACTTCCTTTTCCAGCCCTTTCTAGATTGGACAACAGGAAACTTGTAATTGCTGTCTGGGGTCCATGGCTTAGTAAGCGGGTGGTTCTCATTTGAACCCTTTCGCATTTCTACCTTCTCGTTTTTACCTTCTCATTTCAACCCAGCGCAAAACAACTTTCGCGTTTCTCCCTTTCTCGTTTAAACCGTTCTCAAAACAAACTTTCGGGTTTGGAACCTTCGCAAAACGACTTTTCTCATTTTAACCTTTCTCATTTCAAATTTTCTCAAAACATACTTTCTGGTTTTGAGCATTGTCAGAAAGACTTTTCTTATTTTAACCTCTCATTTCGAACCCAAATTAATCCAACATCATTATCTCGCAATCTTTCTGCGGTATTTACGGCGAATTCGGGTAATTAATTGCCTTTGAGCCCTCGCCTGTGGCACCGGCGACCAAAAACGCGCCAGCGGCGCATCACGCGACCCTCTCCACCCGAATGCAAAGCACAATGAACTGGCGTTTTTACTTGACTGGGTCGCGAGTGAGCTCTGTTAACTTCTTCGATCATTCTATGGTACCATGAGCACGCTGCATACGCCAACAACATAAACTACGACTCTTTGAGATGTGTGTAAACAGAAGCGGCTACACAAAACTTTTCAAAATATTGGCATTACCACAGTCCGTACAGCTGACAGAATATTAAAATATAAAATCAATGAAGGGGCAGATGTATAAATCAGTGTGGTGCTGCCCGCACGCGCGTCAAATTTCAATAAATTTCTTTTGGATTTTCGATTAACTGTTGCCACGGAGGCTTGCCAGCGTCGCTTTCCATATTCTGTTTACTGTTAGTAGAGAGTTTTTGTAGATCGTTCCAATGACTCCGATAACGATACCCGATACTGCGCCACCGCCTCCCTTGCGCATGCATAGTATCGTTATCGGGGCTATCGGGGGTTTCGGAATGATCTACTAAAACTCTCTGGTACCTTTATTGGAATCCTCAGTCTTCTCATTGCACCCACCCTCCTTGAAATTGTAATGCGTGTTCACGTTTCAAACTGCATCACTATGCATACTTCTTTTTCAGCGGTGTAATAACTTGTTATTACATAGTTGTAAAATAAAGTGATGTATGATGCAGCCCGTGTCTGAGAGCAAACGTACCTTGCTCATGCTGGATAAATTCTTCCAAAAATGTTGACTTTCTTTGAAGCATAAATTATATTTCTCTTCGTTGTTTTCGCTATCTTGTCACAGAGCACAAAAAGGTGCCTGTTCGATGGCTTCATTTTCCACTCGAACCCGCTATTTGCCGCCTCAGCGAGCATTGTTTCGTTTGGTTCCCTATCCCGATCCGGATGTGACGATACTGGATACAGACTGGCAGACAAGCTGGCCGACCTCTTGGAGCTCGGGAAAACTTCTGCTGGTAAATAGCCGGTACACGCCTGAGAAGCGCAACCCGAAAAGCTTGCACCCGCCAGCCTTTGACCACGTGAACGCCCTTACCGAAGATATGGGAAAACTTTTTCTCAGGGAAAATGAACACCCGAATGGGCCATTACAAGCAATAACACACGACTAGCACAATGATCCATCCGCTCCACACGACGACATCTTACGACATACAGCGACAGAAGAGAAATGAAGTACCGAATCTGCGCTAGCACTTTTGAAACCACGTCACCATGTGACCACGTAGCTACGTGAACAGACTCGGGGTGGCACGCAGGCATAAGGGAAATTGTTTCATGTGCTATGCAAGAGATGGTGCCGCTTCGCTTCATCTTCAACCTTCATCCTTAACTGTTTTTCCTTTCTCTATACCTCACTACGGTGTTCAAATGACAACGGGTTCAAATGAGAAAGGGTTGAAACGCGAAAGGTTAAAATGCGAAGGGCGTTTTGCGAATGGGTTCAGACGAGAAGGGTTCAAATGAGAATGGGTTCAAATGAGACGGGTATAAATAAGAAAGGGTCGAAACGCGAAAGGTTAAAACGAGAAGGGCGTTTTGCGAATGGGTTCAAATGAGAAGGGTTCAAATAATAATGGGTTGTTTCGAGATACACCCTAGTAAGCAGGTAGCGTTTCACTGAGTCGTCTAGGCCCTTGCATCTGGTCTCGCTGTAACGGCCGATGTCGAGTTTATCCTCTGAAGCGAGGCTAGGAGTCTCCAACGATCCTGCATAATATTTTAGTAAATAAAGGAGTACAATATTGCTAATCTAACTTAATAGTAATGAAACCAACCTGCAGTATTCGCCTGACGCCATTTAAAAAATAAAATTGACAAAGATCAACATTGTCGAAGTATAAACTGCAGTTAATTTCTGGCAGCAGTATTTAACAGAGGGACAAATATACAATGTTACGGTTGAGTCACAAGGTGGGCCAAAAAACGAAGCATTCAGTCTTGAAATAAAAGCCTCATTAGCTAGGGCTGGTTGCATAAGTCTTTTGCGGTCAACACGTCTTAAATTTAATAGAAATACGAGGCTACGCCAATAGTGCCCTGGGCTTTTTTAACAAGACTGACTCTTTTTTATACATATATTCACAACCACGGCATTGTTCACAACAAAATGAATGCGGTGGTAACGGCTACTTGTAACAATATATACTACCTCCGTCTGGCAGCGAGCACAGACGTGTACAGAAGACGCCAACGGATTTCCGGCGCTCCGTTCCATACTGGCTTCTGGGCACAGCGTCCACTAGCAGTAGACACCGATGACCGGCGGCGTGCAACGCATCTGGCGCTCACTGCGTCTCCACCGGGCCAGTCGGGCCGCGCTAGCAAGCACCGCCTCTGGAGCTCAGTGCGCCTGCGCCGAACATCCGCAGGTCACGCGCGTCCGCGTGTTCCCTCTAGGAGCGGCCCTCAGTGGGCAGTATAGAGGGATGAGCCGAAAGATGTACCAACTTTTGCGAATTCCTGCCACAGGTGTTATATTGCTTCCCCTCCTTATATTTAACAATTCAGAACACGAATAAACTCCTCAAAAGTCCTAACATACCGACATAACTCCGCACCCGTGAATTTAATCAAAAGATATTGCACCTAGCAGTGTTACAAAAAAAAAAAACGAAAAAGAAAAACACGAGATATTCACTCACTTTGTTTCATCAACAACTGACGGGGAGTCCCCCTGCAGAGTCAGGCACACTAAAGACTCTCAGCCGTCGTACTGCATTAGCTAGGCAATGCAATGTTTGCGCAAGATTTAACTCCCTTTAACTAAACCTCCAATGCGACAAATTTAACCCCAATTTTTTTTGTTGAACATTCGTCACGCTGGTTCTGGAAAGTTTATACGTTTTAGAACAGTCTGCTGGCAAGCAAGATATTTTCTTTCAAATTTTAGTTTAGTTATATTGTCCATTTGGTTTGTAGGAGGGTATGCACTTGGGCTAGTTGGTGATCCATGTTTGTGAGAGTAAAAGCGCTAAAAACAACGGACGAGTAAAAGAAACGAACAACACAGAGCGCTCTGTGTTGTTCATTTCTTTTACTCGTCCGTTGTTTTTAGTGCTTTTACCCTCACAAAAAACGTCCATTTGGTTATCGCAGCATATACTAAATGTGGTAGTTGTTGACTAATAAACAGTTACATTGGGCAACAAACACAAAATAGAACATTACTGAGCGAGCGGTATTTTTCTCAGCACTTTTATTTTATAAATAAAACAAAATTTATGATTATGCGTCACTGCTAGCCTGCCCGTTCAACTCTTAAAATTAAAAATTGGCACAAAACTATTGCTCCTCCTGATGAAACGAGGTCATCAGGGCGTTTAGAGGCGAACATTAATCACCATAGATGTGATGAACATCATTGTCTATACGGTGGCGCAATATTATAAACCCCCATCCCTTCCGCTTATATGCATTATATGCACAGACACGCACGAACACACGCACAATATAAGAAGCAAGTGCCTACCGGAGTTATGGGGTTTCTCAGTACTTCTTGGTTTTAGATAGTCCAGTGATGGGATCCCGATGTTTTCCAACCTTTCCAGTGGCTTTTCCTCCTCAACAGCCGCTTTCTTGGGCTCCAGCAGCCAAACATCCAGAAATTTTCTTTTGGTTGCAATTTGGCCACGGCTGTCAGTGTCTCTCACTATGCACTCTCCTTGAAGTATCACCAAGAAACGCGAGAGCTATACAGACTTCTGTATGTAAACCAGTGTGTCGAACCGGAAAAAATAGGGGTTCGGTTAGGGTTCAGGTTCAGGTAAATTTATTTTGTTCCGGTTCAGTTCCGGTTCAATTAATTCGATCCCCGAACCGGTTCGCGAACCGGTTCGGGGCGCTGAACCGGTTCGCGAACCGGTTCGGAAATTATAAATGACAAATTGCAACATCAAAATAAATTACAAATAAAACATCTGAAATCAGCACATACGAAACGGGATACACCGCAGTGTAAGGCTCAGGGATTTCTACCAGGAATGGTTTCTTTATGTAGACTCAAAGGTACCTCACCTACGTTTACGCATTCGGACTTCATCTAATTGGGTCCGACGCAGTAGCTGTAAAATCCGCGACCTTTTCACAAACCCACTTACAAGTAGAACTCGCTAACTATCCCGCCACCTCGGCGTCTAAGCAATTGAAGGAACAGTGGGAAGAAAATATAGCTTTCTTTATTTGAATTAGCCTTCGGTAACTCAAATTAGACCCTTAAAGAAGTTGTCGCTAATCAAGATATGGAATATGAAAAACACTTCACCGAACGCAACGCCAGAAGGACGTAATAGAATAAATATTAAAATAGAAGAGTTCGCTTTCTCACAAATATGTTAGCTTCTAAGTGCCTATACGAAACCGGATGCATTATTATCAAACTCCACAGCCTTTTCTTTTCTCATTCCGATGGAAGCAAGCTTCAAGAACTCGCGCGTTCTAGAAACGTGCTATGAAATGAACACACAGCAGAATTTAGGATTTACGAGATTGTAGAAAAATAAAATCCCGTGACGCGATTTTTTTTTTTTTGCACAGTTTTTTAATTTTTTTTCTTCCGTGCAAGCCGCGACCAGCGCAATACTGGTTCCTATGTCAAGATTCAGAGATGCAGTGTTTGTCAAGATTCATGGATGCAGCGCTTATATTCCTGAGACTGAGGAGTGGAGAAGAAAATTATGTAAGCGAGGTGTGTGTCAGTTGACGGCACTTAAAAAACAAATGGCATTGATAGCATATTCATTGTCAACAGCGCGTAGTTTACCAGTTTACCGGCGTAGTTTACCAGTTTTTTGGTGGAAACATTACCGGCCGCCACTTCCAGTGACCAGATTTGGCTGGACCTTTTACCGGAGCCACTTACTTTTAAAATTCGGCAAAAACTTCCAGTAACATTCGGCGGGAACGGGTTAATTTCCACTCATTTTCATCAGTAACCAGCGTAGCCACTTTCGCTGGAAGCTTACCAGAACCACTTTCGATTACCCGCCGCTGGAATCCTACCGGAAGCCACTCTCGTTTGCCGGACACCGCACATCACTGGAAGCCGACGCAAGGGGAACCGCTAAAGTCAAGGAAGCCAAGACGAGCAAGGGGACAGAGTTTGTAATGGCGGCCGCCAAAGCAGCGGCATTCTCGTGAATGCGTGTTTTAGCTCGAAACGACGTTGCAATTCTGCAAGAACTGCGTGCAGCGAACTGTTTTGACGACCCAAAACGGTGGGCAGCGATCACCAGCAACTTGATATTTGCAGGCAAAAGTCTGGGCCGGAGCAGGTACGAGACCACTCGAGCGGCATTCTCGTGGGTGCGAGTTTTAGCTGGGGACGACGTTGCAATCCTCAAGAAGTACGTGCAGTGAACTGTTTTGACGATCCAAAAAGGTGGGCACTTTCACCCGTTTTCATCCGAAACCAATTTATCATGTCTTTGGTAGATTATTTGCCGGCAAACAGATTTCGCTGGGATGTCCCCGGCAGCCACTTTCATATACCAGACGACCCGGATTTCCTAGAATCTTACCCTACACACGAGGCTGCGTCGCCTCCGAAACGGAGAGAACGGCGAGAGAAGGACCGGCGCGGAGGCGGCCAGAAAGGCAGCGGCGGCTGCCTCCTCTCCGTGCTACGTGCACGTGACGCCCGAGACTCCTTGCCTGCGCCAACCCGCCAATCAAAAAAAAAAAAAAAAAAAAATCTCCGGTGCGCACGCACAATTGGCTTTCTCCTCCCCTCCCCCTCCCCCCCCCCCCCTCTTTTATAACACCTACACACACACACACACACACACACACACACACACGCACGTCTGTCTCGGCAGTTTCCGTCGGACGTGTGCCTGTTTGTTTTCAGCTTTGGGGATACCGGCCGTCGCGATTCCTTGTGGTGTTGTTAAGCCTCGGCTAAAGTGTTTCGGCGGACATCGGTGGTGTGCCGCCGGACCCAGAGCTGCGACTTGAAGATGGCGTGCGCCCGCGGCAAATACCGAGCCAAAACACTGCAAGAGTGACATCCTGCGGGAAGTGGACGCCGGACTCTTGTCTAAGCAAGAAATTGCGAAGAAGCGTGCAATACCGAAAAGCACGCTATGGCGGCAGAAGTTGCCAACGAAAGGAAAAGGATGCGGCCCGCAAAGTATCCCGACATCGAGAAAGCGCTTCTGCTTTGGATTAAGGACATGCGTGCATACGATATTCCACTGAGCGGCCCTGTCATGCTGGCGAGGCAGCGGACTTCGCCCAGCAGCTGGTTTACGACGACTTTGCTGCTTTAGATGGGTGGCTGCACCGATTCCACGAGCGTTACGACTTTGTTTTCCGTGCTGTGTCGGGAGAAGGAAAGGCCGTTACTTCACTTTCGTTTGTTCCAACTTTCGTTAATTCGAACTGAGGCGGCTTCCCCATGCGGTTCGCATTAACGAGCTTTTACTGTATGTGGGGGGCCTATATCTTCCAAAGCAGCTGGGTGTGCAGATGGAAAGAATATATTTTTCAGTGACCTGTTTTTACGCCTCTGTCCGTTCGCCTTCAGAAGCATCCAGCGAGCGAAAAAGACTGTGCACAGGTTTTCTCAACGTCGGCGGATATTCGTTTCGCGCATTCGTGGTTTTCGCGAAGCGCGCTACTGACGCCTGCACTCTAAGAAAAAATGGAGGAAAAAAGTAGCAACGGCGCGTCTTCCTCCCTTCTACCGACGCGGCCCCAAGCGGACACGAGAAAAGGGGAGGAACGAACCGTTTTTCTCCTTCTCCAGGCAGACGGGAGAAAGCTTTCGCCCTCCCGACTCATCTTCTTTCGGTTTCGTTTTTCGAGCAGGTCGCGCACGTTGTTTAATAAATAGCTGTTGAGTTGATTGAGCTTCAGCGGCAGCGAAGGCCGCCTGTAATTCCGTCTTCTAGTCTAACGTGCAGAACATTTCGGTTGCATTGACGTTTTTATCACTGATTTTATCAAACGAGCAAACGAAGCCGCTAGAAACAGCGAAGTTCCGGAGCAGTGCCAGCAGCGCGCAACGCCACGTACACTGGGCGATGGCCGTCTCCGGATTGCGGGACTCGCGCGGCACGGAACTAGAAGTCACTACAGTAGCGAAACCACGCGGAACTGTGTCGACGTTTTCGACGTTATGGAAACCGCAGGAACTGCGTCCAAGACAGGCAGGTTTTGCTGCGGGCTGCCTGGGTGCCTTCCCCCCTGAGTTCGGGTCTGTTTTCCGATGCCGAGTGCAACCGGCGTTCAACGCACGTGGTTCTGTGTTTGTGCGTGTCAGCAGCAAAATAGCTGCGACATCGTGATGGCAGTGTTGTGGGTTGTGAACAGAAGACTGGAATTATCGCCGATGTGGCCGTGTGTTCGCGTATCAGTGGTGTTACAAGAAGATGAGATCGTAAACTGTTGGGCATTGCCGCTGGTCGGGCCGTGATCGGAGGGGGCGGGGTGTCGCAGGTTGACATTCCACTTTACATTGAAAAGTTCAATACCACTTGAGGGATTACGTGCAATCGATCAACGTGCGGGTAGTCATGTTGGAACGCTGGTCTGAACAGTAGAAGCTCCTATCGTACAGTGGCCAATGTGACTGTCGGAATTGTCTCGTCCCCGAGAGCGATTGCGCTCTGGGGCAAGGACTGAACAGTACGAAATCGTGACGGAAAGTACGTATATTTACAGTATGGAATTTCAGCATTAAAAAGCAATAGTAGGTAAAATCGAAAAAAAAAAAATCCACTCTTTATTTTGCTGTTTAAATATACTACGGTTCCTGGAGAAACTGCCCTCCGTGGCGCGCTGGGATGAGCGCTAGAAGTTTTCGGGGTCGCCACGGCGTAGCTCCGCACACTTAACACCTGCCGCAAGTCGCGGCTTTGACTGCATTCAAGTTGATCGAAAAGCGATTTCTCAGCCCGTGAAGCATCACTTCCAGCTGAGTGAATATCCGCTCTACAAAGGTTAATTCAAGACGGCAATTGCAGCTTTGCGCGAACAGCACAAATAGAAAAACCAATAGAAATACAGGCTACGACGTGCCGTGTGGGGAACAAACTCAAGGCTTCGAACCGCATTGGAGCGGCTTGATTTATTGGCTTTCAAATAATTACGGCATGATCAAGCGTTTACTTTTTAAAAAGAGATTCATCCCCTGAGCCATTCAAAATATTCTTCGAGGTATGACATTGCTGGAAAAAAATCAACAAGCTGGGTATATGTTTTATTGCTTATGGAGTCACCGAAAAGTTCCGTATGTTCAAAACGACCAGTATAAAAGACAAAAACGAAAAGCACTGGTGTAGTGTTCGGGTTAGTGTAGTGTTCCGCTGCATTGACATTTGTGTGTGCCGTGTATGTGCTCAATGTATGTTCACCTGATGCTTGTAATAAGTGCAATGTGTAAGTAGATTATCCCCAAATGCAATAGTGGCCTGGGTGGCCTGAGAGAAGCAAATTATTTTTTGTAGAACATGAATTGGTCGGTACCTAGCGCCGCCTAGCCTAGCTACTTGCAATTACTCTGCTTGACCGAGCCATCTGGTGGCTAGCGATTTAACCTTCTTTCACGTTACGCGATAAATAGCGGCTTCGAGTTTGTTCTTTCGAGAGCGGCTTTTGGTCTCGCGGATGGAGTTTGCCCTTCTCCGTGATGTGCGGTTGACGAAGGAATTGTGACTCGAGGAACACGAAAGGTAAGACGCAAAGTGCGCGAAGTAACTGGGTATCGGTTGTCTCCATTTAACATCGCAGTGCTGTCGACGAGAAGACTGAGTAACTGCTCTCGAAACGCAAGTTTCTGTACCTGTGCGGGGAATCTGGCTTCGGAAATAAACACAGTTTGCGAAAGCTCGTGTCACGCTTTTATTAGCTGCTCCTCTCGTCCCGTACAAGAGACGTAGCGTCCTCGTCAATCCTTATTTGGCTCGATTTGCTCGATTCGGGGCCGCCATATTGAGATGCAAGCGACGGAGGAACTTTGCTCCCTTGCTTCAGGGACGAAAGTTTCTCCCTTTCTAAAGGAACATAGGTTACAAGACCGTTCCTCCTCTAAAAGAGGACTATCCATACCCTTTTTTCTAAGAGTGTGGTGCACCCGCGGCGACGGCATCAGGGACGACATCGTGGGTGTGCCAAGGATTGCGCTCCGCGCCGTCGTGGTTTCCGCTAAGCGTGCTTCTGACGCCTGGTGCACCAGCGGCGACGGCATCAGGGACGACATCGTGAGTGCGCCCGGGATTCCTCTACGGCGGCGGATATTCGTTCCGCGCGGTCGTGGTTTTCGCTTAGCGTGCTACTGACGCCTGGTTCATTCGCGGCGACGGCATCAGGGACGACATCATGAGTGTGCCAGGGATTTCTCAACGGCGGCGGATGCTCGCTCAGCGCGTTCGTGGTTTTCGCTAAATGAGCTGCTGACAGTATACGTGTGTGTGTCCGTGTGGTGCACCTGCGCGGTTTTATTAGTTGAACTACCGTGCGTCTAGGAATTTACCCAGCGGCATTATGAGTACCTTGAAAGATATCTTTTGCGGCAAAGGACTTGGTTGTTCCTATTTGGTCTGATTGCTTTTGCCTACAGCTCTGCAAATTGTTTCACTGGTATCGACCCTGTTAAATAAATACATAGAACCCTCAGGTCTATATGGACTAACCGAATCGTCCAGCATCTGGTAAACATACACCAACCACGGTTCACCGGCTCCCTCCTAAGTGCCTTCCGTTGACGTCCGAAAAAAGAAAAAAAGAAACACGGTAAATTCCGGCCGATCTGGTGATCTTCTAATGAATTCTGGCTTTACTGGAAGTGAAGAGTCCCATAATCCAGCAAAATAGATTTTTATTGGAAATATTCTTCCAGTACAAATCCGGTGACATTCTGGTAAAAAAATCTGGTGACATTCCGATAAAAATCCTGTAACATTCCTGTAAAACAACCGGTGACATTCCAGTAAAAAAATCCGGTGACATTCCGGTAAACTACGGCTTTACTGAAAGTGAGAACAGTCCCATAATCCAGTAAAATAGACTTTTACTGGAAATGACATTCAGGTAAAAAATATTTTTCAATAGGGCAAGCTCATTCAGAACTACCCCTGGCTGTACGGGAAGCTTCGGCGCGACCACAAAGACAACCCGAAACGAGAACATCTGGAAGGATATCGCCCGTCTGTTGGGCATCGTACTAAGTACGGTTTTGCATCCCCTGACATAGTGTTTTCGCATTTTGTGTTAGGCGCATGGTTTTCTTGATATGTGTTGGTGTTAGATTGTTTTTGTAACAATATTGCGAAAAAATTCATTCAAAAATCGACAGACGAGGACGGTAATATCGGTATATACCTAGATTTTTTTCATGTCTTTGCGTTGTTTTGACTCTTGTTTCAAACAAAAATGAACAGGAAGGAAGATGATCTCTGCGTTGGCCTTTATTCCTCTTTTTGCTCAGCCCACAAGAAAGTTTTGTCTCGGTTAGATAGAAAAGCCTTTACTCCATTTGTGTCCACAGACAATCAGACGCATTTAATTATAAATTTTGATTGAGTTAAGCATTTGTTCAATATTTCTCGAAACGAAATGGCAAACTATAGAACCATACCGCCCGAAACAAATTTTTACGATTCTTGTTTTAAAGATGTGTTCCAATTGGTCCACAAAGTATACATATCATCGTACACATAGCAGATGTTAGTGAGATCGGTATTGAATGTCTGCGCTTGATTCACTGCTAAGTGCATGGGCAGTAAAAGCAATGTACTCTCTATCACTAGATCACTCAGTCACCTGCCCTCAGTGCCTGATCCATTCAATGCCCGTGACTACCCGGAGAGTGTGACCACGTTGTATGCATGCGACCTATTGTTGATTATTCCTACCAGCTTGTAGCTTCTACCGCCCTGCCAGCCTAGCAGTCAACATGCTATAGTCGTTTTCTGGAGAGCTTGGCCACTCATTCTTAAGTGTGAGCCTAAATTTGTTGTGCAACTTCTTTGAACGTGCGTTTTGTTTGTGCTGTTCGTTGCCCAATTTCCTATGGAATTTTTGTCTTTTTCACATTTTTTGTATGAGCATATCATGTCTGTCAGGCCTGTCCCACACTAGAATAAATATATTTCTCTCCAGACATCATCTTCAAGACAAAGCAAACGTACCTGAGGTACAAGTACGCCAAGGAGGCGGCCAAGGTGGCAGGAACATAAAGCAGCAGCTGTGGAAACTTGGACGCCCACAAGCCAAAAGGAACCTACTTTGGCAGCTTGCGCTTCCTGACTGGCACCTCCACTGTTTCGCGAAGGTACACTTTTTGATATTTCTCATTGGTTATCGTATCTCGGAGCTCCATGCAGTTTACTTCGTATGCAACTACGCGGTCCTTTTTGTCAATTATGCAGGTCTGTGGCTACACAAACATCAGAAAGCCAGTCCAGCACTGAAACTGGAAATAAGATAGTGAGGGGTAAGCCTTTACCCCTCATTTTATTTACATATATACATCTATCAAAGGCTACCGAGACCACGCTGAATCGATCGAAATGGGTTTTCGACGAGCTGTGTCTCGTCAAGTTCCTGCTTCTTCTTTCTGGGTGTCCGATGTTCCTACCATACTCCCCTCCCAAATGTCGAAGGCATTGCTTTTGAAGCGCACATGACGTGAAGTGGATGTCTTGCACTTAATTGGACTACGACTCCGAAGTGCAGACTTGAGGTGTCTTGTTGAGGAGCTGTTTAGTTGCGCAGTATCTGCGGGCTTGAGTCGGTTAATGGATACTAAATTTTTTCTTGCACCAAAGTTGACTCGGAAGGTCTTGTATTAACGTCGAAGGACGGGGTACGGGCCATCGTACGGCGCGTCCAAGGGTTTTCGTGCTGCGTCGCGTCAAACGAATACGTGTGTGCACTTCGTCAAATCAGTACTGACAGAAGTATTGTCGTTAGGTGGAGTTCGGGTCAATGGCGGAGCTAACTCTGTGCTGGTTTGTTTGAGTCGGACAACGTAATTTCGTGCGTCGGGAACGGCATCGGTTATAGTGTTGTGAAAAAACTCACCGGGGAGGCGGAGTGTCGTGCCGTAAGTGAATGCAGCGGGTGTTCTCGTAAGGTCAGCTTTGTAGACCGTGCGAAGGCCAAGCATAACAAGAGGCAGTGCCTCAAACCAGTTGCCTGATTTGATCCGCGCTTTGAGTGATGTCTTCAGCTGTCGATGAAATCTTTCAACCATTTCGTTGGCAGCTGGGTGATACGCGGTCGTGCGAATTCGGGATACTCTGAAAAGGCGTAGAAGTTCAGCAAATAGTTGGGACTCAAATTTACGGCCTCTGTCGGTTGTTACAGTGTCCGGCACACCGAAACGCGACACCCACGATGTTACGAAGGCCGAAGCAACTGATTCAGCAGTTATGTCTATTAAAGGCGTTGCCTCAGGCCAACGGGTGAATCGGTCTATACAGGTTAGAATATATACAAATTGATGTGATGGAGGTAGGGGACCAACAATGTCAATATGTACATATGAGAATCTAGCATCCGGAGGTTTGAAGCGGGAGACTGGAGCGATTGTATGACTCTGGATTTTAGTTGTCTGGCACTTGTGGCACGTTCTCGCCCATTCGCGTACGTCGGTGTTCATTTTCAGTCAGAAAAAAACGCGATGAGACTAATCGTTAAGTTGCACGAATACCTGGATGAGCCAGCGAATGCAGTGAGATGTAAACAGGACGACTGAATTCCGTATTGAGGAACGATCGAGGCGTGCCTGTGAAGACATCAGATGTCACTACTTCGTTACATCCGGGAATTCGGACGTCTTCAAGTTTAAAGGCTGTACCTCCAGAGCGTAGATGTCGAAGTTCTTCATCGTGTTTTTGTGAATCGGCGAGGCGCCGAAAATCGATGTGATGCAAAGGTTTGTCTCAGCGTGCTGTATACTGACACAGGATAAAGCGTCGGCCGCTGGGTTGTTGGATCCCTTCACGTGTCGCACATCTGCCGTAAATTCTACGATGAAAGCCATTTGTCTAATTTAACGTGGTAGATAAAAGCGAATGTCAGTGGTTTATGGTCGGATAATATGTGAAAGTATCTAAAATCCTTGATGGCTAGGTAAATAGCTAGGGAGAGAGAGAGAGAGAAGCAACTTTATTGAACCGAGCTTATTACGACGTCTTCTTAGACGCCGTCGATGGAAGTGGTTCCCTCGTCACGGGACCCATATGCTTCCCTAGCCGCCTGGCCCCTGGAGATCAGGACGAGCTGGTCTTCCAGTACGGGGCTGGCTAGCAAGGTCTCCCATCGCTCGGTAAGGGAGGATGAGGGATGGGGTGGGGTAGTGGGGTTGGTAAGTGGTGGGGGATAGGCTTGACGAATCGCATACTCCAATGACTTGTTAAAGCGTGCTTAACTGATTCTTGCAGAAATTACATTCCTTGTTGTGCCTTTCCGGGTACATCTTGTTTTGAAGGTAAGGGTGCGGAAAAGATCCTGCCTGTATCTGCCTGTAAATAACTCGCTGTTCTCTGCTAAGCGATTAGTGAGGATCGGGGTAACGTCGCCTCTCCGCCCTGTAGTAGTTCGTAATGTCCTTATAACTAATTATGGACTGTGGCTCGCCTTCCTCTACCCGGTGTTCCATATCTCGGGCGAACTGGTGGGCAAGTTCGTTGTCCCCCAGCCCCTGCAGAGTGAGCCGGCGTCCATATCAGCTCAACTTTCCTTTCAGGTACGTCGCGTTTCCTCTTGAGAATATCTAGTGCCGCAAGAGACACCCACACCCTTTCTGTAGCTGTTATAAGCGTTTTGCGAGTCAGTGACAATTCTTCCCACTTTGGGCTGTGCGAATGCTAGCGCTATTGGGCCTCTTCTGCCACCTCCGAAAACGACGTCTTCATAGAGGCGCAGGTTACAAGCGCATCCCGCGTCGTAACTGCCAGCGTGGCTTTCGATGAAAACTTGGGTAGCGAGGCGTCTGTGTAGAGGGTGACCCCCTCTTCCTCTCCTTCTATTTGATCTAAAGTTTTTGTCAAGGCCGCCATACGAGCCGGTCTGCGGCGGTCGTTACGACCCGGCCTCATGTTTCGAGGCAGCGGCTTACTGTCAAGTTTATGCGTCCATAAACTGGGTAACGGCCCCGTTTCCTTTCGATCTGCCTCTTGCCAGCCTAACCTGGCCAGAACGCGACGTCCCGCCGAAGTTTGACTGAGCCGAATTCTTTGATTAGACAGATGAGCTTCTATTAACTCTTCATCGACGTTGTGTTTGACCATTGCCGAGAAGCTTGTCGGTCGACGAATGCTTCGGCATGCCCAGCGCCATCTTGGTTGCCTTGCGTATAATGGCGTTCAATTGGTTCCTGTCTTTCTTGAGTAACTTGAGGTACGGCGCCGCGTAAACGATGCGGGACGTCACAAAGGCCTGGACGAGCGTCAATGCATCGTCCTCCTTCAATCCTCTTCTTCTTTTCGTGACTCTTCTGATCATGTTCGAAATTTGTTCCGTAGAAACCTTGATCTTGTCGATCGACGCCCCCGCCTTGCCATTGTTAAATAGCTAGGAACTCTCGCCTAAAGGCGCCGTATTTCTGTTCGATTGAACATAATTGGACTGCACGACAGCTTGGATGTTGTGGGGCGCTGCATCAAGGAGCTTGTCAGCTAGTTTGGCGAGGTCGTCGATGCAAATACTGCCAGAAGTGGTTAAAATCATGCGCACATTGGACGGCAACCGCTGCAGAAAAAGTTGACGTAAAATCGAAGTGTCTGTGGCCGAGGGATGGCGTCCCAGAAGTTGTTTCATACGACGAAGGAGTTGGGAAGGTTTTCTGTACCCGAGTTCCCAAATCGTGAGCAGCTGCTGCAGCCGGCACTGCTCTGAAGCGATTGTTCGACGGATCAACTCATTCTTTAGGTGATCATAGGGATCTTAGGCGGGGGGAGAAATTACTATATCACGTACCTCTGAGGCCTCTGTTGAAGACAGTGACGTGACAACTTCTCGGAATTTCGTCGTCTGAGAAGTGCTGTTCCGGCGACCGAACTCTTGTTCGATCTGCGCAAACCAAAGTTCCGGGTCCGCCGGCCAGAACGCCGGGAGCCGTCGGGTAACTGAAGCGAGTTGTTGAGTTAAGCGACAGGTTAACTCGTCCTGGTGTTGGTCTTCGTCAGATTCAGCCATGTCGTACGGTGTGGTCTTCAAGGCCTCAGGCGCCCACGGAGTTTTGAGACATCATAAGTGGAGGTCAGGATACTGGAGCAGGGCGGTCTGACGGTGCTGGAGGCGTAGTAGATCATGTCGGGGTCACCACATGAGGGGTAAGCCTTTACCCGTCATTTTATTTACATATATACATTTACCAAAGGCTACCGACGGTCCACAAAGAATCGATCGAAAAGGCTCTTCCACGAGCTGTGTCTCGTGCCTCTGCTTCTTTCTCGGTGTCCGATGTTCCTACAATAGCATGCAGTGTATTGCAGTGTCTCCTTGTCATTATGGTAGTGGGCTAATAGTCACGTTTCCAGGTGTCTTTCACAAGGGCTGTCATGTGCGACGAAACTTGAACTCTTCTATTGAATTCTAGGAGTGACTCCATTATGCAGCGAGGCACCTGGATTCACCACAAGTACAGCCAAGCCAACTGATGACCAAGATCCTGTGGTGATTATTTGACCATCTCTACTTTCCTTTCTGTCGTTCAGACTAATGAGCATGAGCTGTAGCTTACAAAAGCTATTTCTCTGTTTTTGTGCGTTGCTTTATAGAGTGCTTTCACCTTGTGGCACCCCTTTTAGCTTTACAGCCTGCCTTGTTTCATAATGCCCCTATTGCTGTTTTTTTTTTTTTTTTTGATGACCCTTGTCTCTTAAAAACTGAGCACACTGGCTAACTACCTACATAAGGGGTCGGGCCCTGGCACAGTGTAAACCCTCTGCCCATGTGCAGTCGTTAAGCCGAACAAACGTTTTTTTTTTTTTTTTTGGTTCGTGTTTTTTGTAGAAGTCCGCCAGCTTGCCCGACTCCTGATTCAAGACCAGCAACGCGTCGACGCGGGCCGCTACAACCTTCGTCGCAGGGACGTCCACTTCCAGCTCGGAGACAGGGTGTGGGTTTGGACGCCCATCCATCGCCGCGGCCTCAGTGAGAAACTGCTGAAACGGTACTTTGGACCATACAAGGTACTTCGTCGCCTCGGCGAGCTGAACTACGAGGTGATGCCCGACGGAACACGAACATTGTCACGCCGCCCACCACGACCTGAAGTCGTCCACGTCGTGCGCCTGAAGCCGTACTACGCTCGATAGGACCGCGGACCTTATGTGCTCCAAAGAATTCTTTAGTTTGTCGTTCTTTTTTTTTATTTTGTTTTGCACTGCATCGAGGCGATGCACTTTTAAAGGGGGGAGTAATGCCGCGCGCCAAGTAGGCAGCGCGGCCGTGGCCTAACGGTTATCGCGCTTGCCTCTCACGCGAAGGGCCAGGGTTCGATTCCTGGGAGCGGCGCATCTTTTTGTCTATTCCTGCAGACGAGTATTCTGGTAAATTCGAGAATACTGTTGCTTGTTCGAGATCCGAATGTTCTACGTGTCGAACTTTCTACGCCGATTATTCCAGAAGCCCACGCATGTACCTAAGGGGCTCTGCGTGGCGAGCCACAGTCAGTTTTCGCCCCAGCGTTCGACTCTGCTGCTACGCCGACTTCGACGCCCGCGACGCTCTGTTATTATCTTTTGTACCCTTTTATTTTTGGCACAAGTTCGCCACATTAAACGTTTATTTCTTCCTGTTTAGTTATTGTTATTTTGGTCGCCACCCGTGACAACATAGCCTAAATATGTCGATAACGCACTTTACTGGCTCTAAGCATCCTAGAAATCCCTAAATTATAACGATGCGCGGCCGATGTCCTTTATAAAACTCCAATCAAAGATTGCAACACGCCGAGGTCTTCTCCGACAATGGGAGGAGCATGTTCGGAATCCAGTATTACTCTCAGTCAATAGCAAGCGAAGGAACCTGGCGCCTCAGACCGGTAGAACCACGGAGTGATACCTTGAGTGCTCCCGGCCCGTTGCCCATACAGCCCGGACTACGATTAAACCCAGCGAGCGGGCGCTCGAGAGCTGACGACCGCACACATCCCCCCGCAAAAGACCAAAACAATTAAACAAAACATAGTGCGCTCTTTTTGAGACGATTACTGCGGTATTATGTTCCCTCTCCATGAAAGATTAACATTTTTCGCCTACTTCTATTTGCTTTTATTATCATTTTTGTAAAAAGCAGCGTCTGCATTCTGGACGAAATGTCGCTTTATCATTGGGCACATGGCCCGGTTGCCGGAACAATGCTCTTCCCATCGATGGAGATGAGCTCGCTGTGTTCGATGTTTGATTGTTGTCTCTTTCTTTTTAAATGGGGAGATCGGCTGCGCATCGTTATGACTTATCACTTTATCACTCTAGGGTGCTTAGTGCTCGCACAGTGAGTTATCGCCATATCTAGGTGCATCTCAGAAACCTCATCAGATGGCATCTTAAAATGCGGCTGTAGGCGACGCGGCATTCCGGTGAAGCCAGTCAAGCAGCACCGTTCTGGCGCCTTTCCTATCACCCTTTGAACCACGGTGGTCGAAAACAGTCACGCGCAGGAAATGCGACTTGCCACTGCGCATATAGTTTCCTTCTCGTAATTGATTTAGCGTGATTGCAAACCCATAAAGAAAAGGGGCGCTGTGAAGATACACATTCCCGCTGTTTGATTGGCATAATCAAATTGTAACGTCAGCTTCGGTCGGCCCTAAAGTGAAACAGAGTATACAGTTACCGAACGTGCCGATAATTTCTATAGTGCAAGGGGTAGGTTGTTGAGGAGTGAAGACACAATTAGAAAACACAATGTTATTCTTCACCCCCCCCCCCCCCCCCCCTTACAAGAAACTTCGATCTCTTCTAAACGAAAGTAAACGTTCGTTCCTTAAATACTTTATTTCACGGAATTTAGAAATTGGGGAAATTAGCGTAGCGGCTAATATTTTAAAGCCTATATGAGCGTCATGTGGCGCCCTCTAGTTTCTGACCTCAGCTCTAGATCCCGGCTAAGATTTATCAGATGACAAATTATAGAGCAGAAATACCTCAACAACAATATACACAAGTCGTTTACGCCTTCTTTACCTCGCGTTGTATCTTCAGGAACACCACACACAAATATTTGTGCGAACAATTGCTGTCTGGAAAATATAGGGTGGCACGTTTTTAAACCGCGCTTATGGCAATCACAAACGTGCAATGTAAAGGGTCTCAGACAAAGGTAAGCGTAGACTTCGATAGAAAAAAAACAAATATCATAAACGTACGGCTAGACATTGATTAAAATATCTAACCTGATTATTCGGTACCCTTTGGTTAAATAATTAATCCAATAATCGGTCGCCTTAAAGCCAGGCATAATAGCACCAAAAGGCAAAAACACATTTTTTTATTTTACGTCTGGTTTTATGAACGCCGCAATCTGCATTTTCTGCTGCAGATAAACATGTGCAGTCGAAAGATACAGATATATTATTTCTCCGAGGAAGTCAAAGCAGAAGGAGTTTTCTGGTATTCTTCGACATAATTATGAGCGATCGAGTTTCTTGCTTTTTCACAGTCATATTTGCTTCACTATATAGGTGCTTGAGAGAGGATGAATCAAGAAAAACATCGTTCTTTTTTCTTTTTTTTTTCGTAAGGAACGACACTATTTCAGAACTGCAGAAGATCAGCGGCACGAAGCGCTACTGGTGCGTTATAAAAGTCTGCTTTTTTTAAAGGGATTGACAATGTCCGTAGACCAACTTTAACAACGTACTATTACAAATGTGTTTCCAACCATTACCTGGAGCGCCCCCAAGCAGCGGCCGTTAATGCCAGATAAGCAAGGCATGAACACTAAACCCCAACATGCAAAATGTCACTGATTGGGTGCGCAGGCAGATTCGTGTTTGTGAAGCTGCGGAACTTTGTCCCTCTTGGGGAATTACCGCCCGCCGGTAACCTGATGTTCCTGAGAAACACCCTTTCTGAGCCCGTTGAAGGTGTTCCCTCACCCACCACACCTCTGCCACCGTGGCGCCTGCCGCACCTGACCTCCTGAAAGCTAACACCATACCCCGCAGGAGGCGGTCATCCCGGTCGCCGTAGATTCCAAGCCGCAGCACACGAACGCTCTGCTAATGCCGACGGACCTCATGTCCGTCGATACTACTGTGATGCGGCTACAGACCCAGAATCCGGCTCTACACCGGCCCCTGCCTGCTGCCTGGCCTTACACTCTAAGAAAAAAAATGGAGGAAAAAGGTAGCAACGGCGCGTCTTCCGCCCTTCTACTGACGCGCCATCAAGCGGACACGAGAAAAAGGGAGGAACTAAACGTTTTTCTCCTTCTCCAGGCAGACGAGAGAAAGCTTTCGCCCTCCCGACTCATTTCCTTTCGGTTTCGTTTTTGGAGCACGTCGCGCACGTTGTTTAATAAATATTGTTGAGTTGATTGAGCTTCAGCGGCAGCGAAGGCCACCTGTAATTCCGTGTTCTAGTACAAATGTGCAGAACATTTCGGTTGCATTGACGTTGCTATCACTAATTTTATCAAACGAGCAAACGAAGCCGCTAGAAACAGCGAAGTTCCGGAGCAGTGCCAGCAGCGCTACGTACAATGGGTAAGATGGCCGTCCATAGAGTAATATTATGGTGCTTGGAACGCGTCTCCAACTAGTGTGTTTACCGCGACCAAAAAAATGGTCCCTCGATTTCTGCCTGATGACGTCATAGAAGTGTCATGCTGTCGCCGGTCGCGACCCTGGCGGCCTAACAACAGCTGTGGTGTATGTAGCCGATGCCTGTTCTGCTGCAGGTCGCTTTCCACTGTGACAGTTCACGGAAGCTAGAGCAGCCGGAGTTGGGACGCCTGGGACGCCTAAAGGGACGCCGTGACGACAGCGACACTCCCGTTCGCTCGTGCTTTTCGCCAGCATTTCTACGGCCAACCGCCAGGATGGCGACAGGCAACAGCATGACACTCACGTCATTTGTTGCCACATTGGGACCACTTTTGATGTATGGGCGAGATAGGACGCTAAATACACCAGTCGATGACGCGATCCAGGCACTATAGTAATATCAAGGAGGTTAGAAGTACTAGGAGGGGGCACGTTGGAACATTGGTGACGCCTAGTCATAAAAAGTTTAAACGATATTGTGCCCAACGTGACCGCCGATCTGTTTGGCGATTGGTTCGCGTGACATGTCACGTGCGAGATGGATTGTTGATTGTAGGAGGATTCCTTGCAGGCTTGCGCGCGCTCCGACCGATAGGTTTTATCAGATCGAAGGCTAGACGAAGGTTAGCTACCGTCACGTGATGTGGTGAGAGTAAGGAGGAAAATGAGGAAGGAGGCGAGGCGTCAAGGGAGCATGGCTTGTGGAGGCTACGCGGCTGACGTCATGCCCTCTCCTACCTTTCTATTGTCCATGAGTAATATAGTAAATGTAAAGAGAGGACGAGGGTAGAAAGTTGGGCGAGTTGGTGATTCATAATGATTAAAAAGCGCGACAGGACAACGGACACAGAAGGAGACACAGACACAGCGCTACTTACAACTGAACTTTATTTCCGCTGCAGCTCGGTATATATTACCGGCAACAACACAAAAAAGTTAGGAAGATATAAAATACATATCGTAAAAATCTTAAAAACAGCACAAAAAAGACTAAAATTCCTACATCACTCATCGGCACCCTCCCAAAACAAGTCATGCTTGGTCAAGAAACTGCAATTCTTTTCCGGATAACGATAAAGAGGGTGCGCTGGCACATTGCAGCCCTAATCTATAGCAATTTCTCGAGCCTCGAGTATTTCTCTTGTGGTTTTGTTTCTGTGTTTCTTCAGTACTGCACAATCTGTGAAAATCGGAGTACAACCGCAATCCCGGCAACGCACACCGAGGTGCCCTGATATGACGGCATCAACGTTGTAGCGGTGTTCCCTCAATCTTTCATTTAGGCAGCGACCAGTCTGCCCCACATAATGACGCCCGCACGACAATGGCACGGAGTACACAACCTCTCCTGTACACTCAACAAAGCAAGTTTTGTGCTTGTTGGTGCAACCGGGTCTGCTTATGATGTTCGAGTTGGAATTTACTTTTTTTACGTAAACTAGCCAACTTGACAGGTGCTGAAAAAACTACGTTACCCCCTGCGTGCAAGCCCACTCTTTTCAGGTTATGGGACACTTTATGTAGTTATGGTATGACCACTGGTTTCTCTTTTTTCCTTCTCTGTACTTCCGTTCCCTCCCTATTTTTATTCTTTAACGTCTTGAGAGTGTTCTCTGCTACGACTGATAGAAGAGAGACTGCATACCCCGCAGACTTGAGTCAGATTTTCACAGATCGTGCAGTACTGAAGAAAAACAGAAACAAAACCACAAGGGAAATCTCAAGGTTCGAATAATTGCTAGATTAGGGCTGCAATGTGTCAGCGTACCCTCTTTATCACTATCCGAAAAAGAATTGCAGTTTCTTGACCAAGCATGACCAGTTTTGGGTGGGTGCCGATGAGTGTTGCAGGAATTTTAGTCTTTTTTGTGCTGTTCTTTTAAGATTTTTACGATATGTTATTTATATCTTCCTAACTTGTTTGTGTTGTTGCCGGTAATATATACCGAGCTGCAGCGGAAATAAAGTTCAGTTGTAAGTAGCGCTGTGTATGTGTCTCCTTCTGTGTCCGTTGTCCTGTCGCGCTTTTTAATCAGTAAAGAGAGGACACAGAAGTCGATTCGCGGCCCAGATAGTGCGTTAAATGCCCTCCGCTACGTGGCGCTTTTCTGGAATTTGGTTAACATTAATTAGAGCTCTTTATCCGAGTACTTATTTTTTTAATTGTTATACTTTAGAATTATTTAAAGATCTTTAAAGACTAAATAGTGGTAATCAAATATGTCACAGAAACCACGTGATAAATGGCGCCTGCCATGGCCTGCCTGCCTGCACGCCGTCGCCTCAGCATCGTTCTGCATGGCCTCTGCTCGTCCGTGCGTCGTTCGTTCGTGCCGTGCGTGCCGTCCGTCTGTGCTTTCTGCTGCATCATTTTCGGTCGACTTTGCGTCAATCAAGGTGACGCATGACCACCCGCGTTCTCGCATGCTTGGCCTGAATTTGTGGAGCCAATTGGTTTTAGTTTCTCGAGTTGTTGTTTCCGCCGGGCTGTCGGGCTGCACTTGATCATGTGTGCATCTTGATTTTCGATAAAAATGATTTAAAAACGAACTTAACTCACGACCTCGCACACGACATTGTTCATGAATTTACAGATGACGGTGTTGAACGAATCTCTAACGTTGAAGATAGAGCCTTGGTTGTTGTGCTCTCTGGAATTTCCAGGAGGTTGGGTGGACTTAGCCCCTTGCATGCGCTATTGGGCACACTCCAACAACGTCTTTTGTTAAACGCAGTCTCCTCAGTTCTCTCATTCGGGAGCTTAAGACTGTTGGCTTCACAGTAAAGGCTGTGGTCTGTGATTAGGAGGCTTAAAACGTAAGCTTGGCCAAAAAACGGTGTCTGTATTGATAAGCCTTTTTTCTAATTGACAACGAATATGTTTACTTGATCATTGATGTTCCGCACCTCTCCAAAACAACATAGATTAATCTCCAAGCACACAGACTTTGCATTGGAAATGAGGTCTTTGAGTGGTTCCATATTGTTGGCCTTTATCGTTCTACCCATCAGATGAGCTTGCAATTGGCTCCGAAACTTACTGAAAGACACATTTTTAAAAACCTTTCAGTAACATGGAAGTAAATCGTGCCGCATAGGTACTGAGTGCCTCACTGTTTCTTGCAATCATATTCCTTGTTTATGCCAAGGAGCTTCCTGAGGCAGCCATGGCTACAGCCTATTTCTGTGATAGGATCTATATACTTTTGATTGTCTTTATAGCTCACAACTCAAGAAGACAGGGCAAAAGTTGCGTCAAGCCATTCTGAAGGGAGAATCTAAAGTACTCGATTTCCTTTACCAGCAACTCGGATGGATTTCCGCATGGCATTTCCAAAGTAGGAGGCAGCCACAAGGCATCATATGGTTGCAAGTAACTATAAAAAGTGTCCACATGCTCTGGGATCAGCTTTCAAATAGCCATGACTTTAAGTTCTTACTTATACGACACCTGCAGCAAGACCCACTTGAGATACTTTTTGGAACTACATACGACAAATGCTGGGCTGCAACACAAACCCAAATGTGCATTAGTTCACCTTAGGACTAAAACACATAGGGATAAAGAAACTGTTCAAGCTGTCGAACAATAGAAACGTAGAGGATGACAACGCTGACCTCCTCAAGGAGTTGCCAATATCTTCGCTCCATGAAAGTTCAATTTCAGACAATATGAAATGTCTTACAATCGATAACTTTCCACCTCTAGAGCATACTTCTGAGCTGGCATCAGACATCAGCTCTAACGTAATTGATGACCCGTCCACTTATTACTATTGGGGCTATTTTATCAAGCTTGTGCTTGAGCAGACAACCCACAGCTGTGGCTGCTCTCAGCTGCTATTGGATGAGTCTGATAACTTGACCAGGCCTCACCAGTACTTTCTTGTGCTTAAAGCATATTACGTGCCAGAAAAACTCTTCGGGAACTTTGTAGTACCATCACAGGCTGACGTTAATGTCATTCAGCAGCAAGAAAATCAATTTTTTACGATAATAGAGAGTGTGGCACATGTTCGAGGAGTGTATGCCCCTTGTATCGCACACTTTGAGGTCTGAAGGGTTTTAGCCTTTGCCCAGAGGAGTGCCACAAAAGGTTTTTAAAAAGGTTTCGTAGTATGCGCTTGTGTTGGCGTGTTGGATTACTTAACTGTAACTTGGACAAAGTTCGGTTGCACTCTTCAGTGGCTAGTAAGCAACTCGACAGGTTTAACTGTTAATGGTGTATTAACGGAGGTGGTTGCCAAACCAAAAGCAGAAAGTGCTTATTAATTGGGCGGTGCTGCTTGCACTCCAAACATTTGTTTCCCCATTTTCCAGAAAATGTTTATCACGGCTCCCTAACAAAATTTTTTATTCACTTTCTACATAATTGCTATAGAAAATTGTGTATAGAGGCTAAAAATATTCGAAAGAAAATGTATCCACTTTTGTATCCACTGTCCATAGTTTTTTAACCGCTTTTTCTGAAGCCATACTTCTTTCCTGGACAATTTCGGGAAATGTTTAGGGACGTTGAATCTTGTCAGAGATTCAGAGAACGGAGCTCTCATTGTTTGGTAATAGCTTGCTCTCAGTGAGTTTGAGGCTACGCAAATTGGTGTTTTTTTATGCGAGCCGGAAATTGGGAATTTCTACTATCCGGTGTGTGCTTCGCTGCCCGAGTCGGCGTGAAAGTGAATGGATCATTCAGCATGTTCTCTGTGGAAAGTTTTTGTTAACTTGGTCCCGCTAAGAATCTATTACGAACTGTACGATATGCCGAACTCCTTCATATTAATTAATTCTTGTGAGTATCTATTTCGTATATAACATACAGAGCTTCTGAAGTAAATCATGTATACATGAATGTGGCCGTTGACCCCAAAATGCTCCACCAGCCAGGAGTCAATGTGGCGATTGCGTAACTTTAATGTCTTACAATAGGAAAGGAACAAGGAATACTTCTCAGTTTTGTGAAGTAAGTTCAAATATTGTTTGACACATTTTGCACGGATACTATCGTAAAAATTAAAATAAAATTGCATCTGTATTAGAAATAAAACAGAAAAAAAGCTGCGGCTTTGGGAGTCGAGGAGCTCCCGAGAGCCGAGCGACGCGGGGTGGAAAGAGAGAGAGAGAAGGGTACCGGAGCAGAAACGCCTAAAAAGAAACCGAAACTAACTTGACCGGAACCAGAATCAGATTATGCTTAATGCCGACCGCTAGGAGCGCTACCTGTCACTCGTCTACCTGGGCCGCTGGGGCCTACGGCAGTGTCCGCTCTTTACCTTGTGTATATTACTCTATGGGCTGTTTCCGGATTGCGGGACCCACGTGGAACTACAGTAGCGGAAGCACGCGGAACTGTGTCGACGTTTTCGACGTTATGGAAATGTCAAGAACTGCGTCCAAAACAGGCAGGTTTTGCTGCCGGCTGAGTTCCATGGGGGGGGGGGGCATGAGGGGGGGGGGGGCGCTTGCCTTTCCCCTCTCCCAGTTCTCAAAGTGCGGGGGGGGGGGCGGGCAAGGCATGCGTTTTGCCCCCCCCCCCCCCTCCCCCCTGAAACAGCCGCCACTGTGCTGGGCAAACACTGTTCGGCGGCGCCCAAGGGGCTCCAAGGGCACCGCCCCCCCTGGGGAGGGGGTCTGGTTTGCACCCCACTCGAAAACGAGTTGGTACGCAACTGCTGAGTTCGGTTCTGTTTTCCGATGCCGAGTGCCAACCGGCGTTCAACGTGGTTCAGCATTTCTGCGTTTCAGCAACATAGCAGTAACATCGTGATTGCAGTGTTGTGAGTTGGGAACAGAAGACTGGAATTATCGCCGATGTAACCGTGTGTTCGCGTATAACTGGTGGAACAACAAGATGAGATAACGTAAACCGTGGGGCATTGATGCCTCTGGTCGGGCCGTGATCAGAAGGGGTGGGGTGTCGCAGATTGACATTCCGCTTTACATTAAAAAGTTTAAGACCACTTGAGGGATTAGGTGCAATCGGTCAACGTGCGGATAGTCATGTTGGAACGCTGGTCTGAACAGTAAGCTGCTATCGTACAGTGGCCAATATGACTACCGGTTGTCTCCTCCCCCAGAGCGATTGCGCTCTGGGGAAAAAACTTAACAGTACGAAATTATGACAGAAAGTACGAATACTTACAGTGTGGAATTTTCGCATTAAAAAATAATAGTAGGTAAACTCGCAAAAATAAACTACCCTTTATTTTGCTGTTAAAATATACAACGGTTTCTGGAGAAACTGCCCTCCAAGTGGCGCGCTGGGATGATGAGCGCTTGAAGTTTTCGAGCTCGCCACGGCGTAGCTCCGTACACATAACACCTGCCGCAAGTCGCGGCTTTGACTGCATTCAAGTTGATAGAAAAGCGCTTTCTTTGCCCGTGAAGCATCACTTCTAGCTAAGTGAATATCCGCTCTACGGAAATTAATTCAAGACGGCAGTTGTAGCCGTGCGCGAACAGCACAAATAGAAAAAGAAATACTACAATAGAAATACAGGCTACGACTTGCCGTGCGGGGAAACAAACTCATGGCTTGGAACCGCATTGGAGCGGTTTGATTTATTGGCTCTCAAATAAATATGGCATGATCGAGCGTTTACTTTCTAATAAGAGATTCATCCCCTGAGCCATTCAAAATACACTCAGTAGTATGACATTGCTTTGAAATAAATCAACATGCTGGGAATATTTTTCATTGCTTAGGCAGTCATAGAGGAATTCCGTACGTTCAAAACGACCAGTATAAAAGACGGAAACGCAGAGCTCGGGTTAGTGTGCCGTTGTATTGATGCTTGCAGGTAGCATGTATATGTATGCGCTCGACGTATGTTCAGCTCATGCTTGTAGTATGCGCAATGTGTCCACATGTGTGTATAGAAGAGGTTCCCGAAGAGCAATAGAGTCCTGAGGAGATAAATATTTTTTTTTTTTTAGAAGATGAATTGGGTGGTATTTGGCGCAACCTGCCTAGCTACTTGCAATTACTCTGCTTGAGCCTGCCATCTGCTGGCAAGTGACTTTACCTTCTTTCACACTACGCGTAAACAGCGGCTTCAAGTTTGTTCTTTTGAGAGCGGCTTTGGGTTTCGCGGATTGGTTTGCCATTCCTTAGTGATGTGCGGTTGACGAAGGAATTGTGACTCGAGGAACAGCAAAGGTAAGACGTAAAGTGCGCGAAGTAACTGGGTATCGGTTGTCTCCGTTTAACATCGCAGTGCTGTCGACGAGAAGACTGAGTAGCTGCTTTCGAAACGCAAGTTTCGGTACCTGTGGGGGAATCTGGCTTCGGAAATAAACACAGTTTGCGGAAAGCTCGTGTTACGCTTTTATTTGCTGCTGCTCTCGTCCCGTACAAGAGACGTAGTGTCCTCGTTAAGCCTTATTGAGCTCGATTTGCTCGATTCAGGGCCGCCATAATGAGACGCTTGCGACGGAGGAACTTTTAGCTTCCCTGCAGTGTTGTACACGTTCCTCAAAAAAAGGAACGAAATCTCGTTCCTCGTTCCTTCTGATTTCCGGAACGCGTTTCCGTTACAAGTTCCACATGTGAAAAAGGAACTGGTTCCCGTTACAGTTTAGGAAATGGAACGTATCGTTACATATAAGTTAGATTCCTATTTTTTGCTAATTACCATATTTAGTTAAATCAAACAGTTTTTTCTATTTTTTCATCTATCCCATTAATAGTCAGCATACGATTTTGTATGTCCTGATGGCAGGGTACTAGGAGAAGAAAACACGCGGAAGCAGGGTTTCATTTGTTGATATGTTCATGTTAAAAATCTCAGCTATTAACCATGTCCATGTTTGTAGTGGATAAATCAGACGAACCAAAAGTACTTTTATCCAAGATTGCACGAGCGTTTTACAACTACCTCACACGTTTCAATTCAACAGACTCCCATGTTAGAACTTAACAACAGTTGCTTCTCGATGTTACTGTCCGAAAGAAGAGCACGTGATGGAGAGTGTAGGGCTTTTGAAAAGTCAGTCTTGAAAGCTACAAATACTTCGTTGTGAAGGTTAGGTTTGTTGTTCAGTTTGAAGGTGTGGGACAAGGGAAGGAATAAAGGTTATTTTTTGTGTATCTTTTAAGTAAGTAATGGTCGGGATAGAAGGGTGAATCCGACATCTGGCAATCTGTGATCTTGTTGTGATTGGAGGTCTCGTTATTGAAGTTCAAAAATGGCTGTAGTCAGAAAAAGATTTCTGGGTGTATAAGGATTCGTGCAACCAAAAAAAAAAAAAAAAAGAAGTAGCTGAGTTTGCAACAAACCTCTTTCTTTGTCTTTTACTACGACTAAAAGTATTGGTTTTTGTACCGCAGTTTTGGGCACGCAAAGAAGTATCAATGCCCGCCAGATCTCCGGCACCCGAAACTGTTAGCAAGTGAGGACCACACAAAATAATCCATAAGATTAGTAGCCAAAACGTTAAAGAGATCCTGCACTTCATAAAGATAATGTTTTTCTACTTTCTTACTTTCCCTGTTAGAGATAAAATAAAAATCGCCCCACTGGACGAAAAAAGGAACGCCGTTACTCTTTCCGTTCCAGTAAAAATGTAACGCGTTCCCGTTCCAGTTCCAGCGATGCTAAATGGAACGGCGGCGTTCCTTCGTTCCTCCTAAAAAGAACGCAAGCCAGGAACGCCGTTCCATACAACACTGCTTCCCTGCTTCAGGGACGAAAGCTTCTCCCTTTCTGAAGGAGCATAGGTTGCAAGACCGTTCCTCCTCTTAGGGAGGACTATCGATACCCTTTTCTCTAAGAGTGTAGGTTCAACCACCAGTTTTCGGCTACCGTCAGGGCTTGACTCCCTCGAACCTGAGCTCCGGGCGCTTCTCCTGGGAGTGGAATTAGCGCTCTGTCACACCGCCACCGGAGGGCTGATGTCAAGGAAAAGTTTCTTGCATTCCGACTCGGCGGAAGCTGTCAGCGCATGCCATTCATCGGCCTCCCCTCAATCTCCAACAGTTTCCTCCATCCGCGCGGCCGTGGCGGGAATCGAGTTGATTCTGGGGCCTACTGTAAATATCAAGGTTTTCTGGGTTCCGGGCCCCGCGGGTGTCCAGGGCAACGAAGCGGCACACCGGCTGGCAGGGGCGTCCTTGTCTTACCCCTCGGCCGGTCAGCCGCCTCTACGCCTTTTGGATGATTAAACCTCCGGTTCGGACACAAACACTGACACCTCGCCACCACCGCAGCCCCGCACCGAGACCAGGCGGCGCCTTTCCACCTGGTTCCTAAGTGCACGGTCCCAATTCTACGGGGATATCCGCGGGCGGCCGAGGTCCGACTCCGTCGTATCGCGCCTGGCTGCGCTTGGACATCTCACCGCCTCACCCGCATTGGACTACGTTCCCCGGAGCATGCCGCTTGTGACCGTTGCTCTACTAGCCCCACTTCACATCAGGCCGAGCGGACCGTAGGCCTCAGCCCCTGTACAGTCTCCAACGACCATCCTTCAGCGCCTCTCGCCACCCTGCATCACCTGCATGCTGTGGGATTTCTCAGCAAGACGATGGGAGAGGGAGGCTGCATCAGCCAAGCTCAGCCCAGCCAGTCGGCCCAAGGCGCTCGAGGCTTGAACGGTTCCAACAGGGCCCAATGAAGCAAGGAATCTTGTCTTCGACTCGCTGTTGGCTTACATCAGAACGGCTAGTGTAGCCAGCCTCACATAGTTCTTCTTCCTCCTCCCCTTCCCAATATCCCTCTACTCTTCTCCTTCGCGGCGAGGCATGCAACCGGCCGCGTCATACTCTCCTATACCCTAATAAAACGTTTTCAACAACAACAACCTTTCTGAGCTGCACTTGCTGGACGCCACGCTCCTGTGTGTCGCGAACGCCAAGGATGCCTCATGGGCTTTACTGCCTTAAACATTACTGAAATTGTTCTTATTTGTGAGTTCCCTGCCGACGAACAGGGCAGTGTTTGTGTTCCAAAACATAAAACAAACGGCGTCAAAAAATAAAAACACAAAAGCAAGTTGTTTTGTTGTTTCTGTCGTAGTTTACCCAGTTTCAGATTTAATCAATTAAGCAGTTTAAAGTTTTATTACGATTAAACCATGAATATATTAACACAAAGGTTAATCTATCAATCTCCAAGCCCTAAATAAAGCTTCCTATTCCTTTTGCTATACTGGAAGGAAGACGTACTTCGTTGTTGTTGTTTTTTTTCGTTCGGCTTTGAATAGATTTTTTATTATGTGCTAGAATATACTAATACTGACGGATGATCATGTATAACTATTTCTAATTTTATTACTGTCTGCAGTATGGTTTGAGTGACAAAAAACGAAGGAATGGCCATCCTCCTCATGGCAAAGTACACAGTCTCGTACTTAATATTTATCCAAGGATATTCTAACACTATTCCATTAGGCCCGTTTCCTTCCCAAGGAAGTCAAGGAATTAGCAGACATGAACACGTCACACCGAAAAAGTAACTAAATACCATTACTCGTTACTCGCTCAAAGATAACTAAAGATGTTACTCATTACCGATTGTCAAGAAGAACGCCGTTACTTTACCTCAAAAATAACGAGTTACATTTTTCGTTACCTATTTTGACGACCGGATGCACAACTGCTTTTGTTTCGTGTTTTATTGTTTTCTTTCCAGTAATCATTGCCCTTTAGCAGCAGCTGACTCTCGAAGTTTTCCCCTGTTATGTTTCTCCGCTTCCTTGAAAACACATCTCCTGCGACGCTGAAGAGTCGTTCTACTGACGCGCTCGAAGGAGCGGCAATGTTGCGCTTCAGGAAAATCTGGTGTATCTGGGATTCCCCTCTGTGTTTCATTCTCTCTGCTTCATGAGGTTCCAAGTTAACAATCGGTTCAATAGATTCCCATGTCAGAAACATTTTTCATTTGATCAATACGCGATTCTAGAAAGTTCAACCAAAGAACCTTATTGTGTCCGCTGGGTGAAGAACATTCTCAGCTATGGAGTTTGATAGGCGTGTTCAGCGATAAACGTTGCTATACTGTCGTTCTTTACAGTTGTTTTTCGGGCTGCCAAACTCCCTTTACCGCAATAGACGCATACTCAGGTTAGAATTTAAAAAATCTGTTTATACGGTGTTGTATGCGTTGCTCGTCAAAAGTAACAAAATCCTTACTTGTTACTTCGCTTTCAAAGGAACTAAGTACGTTACTCGTTCCTTTTTTTTTTAGTAACTAAATACGTTACTCCTCACTGATGAAAGTAACTAAAAAAAAGTGACTCGTTACAAGTAACGCGTTTCCTACATGTCTGGGGATTAGCGTATGCAAATTTCGTAGCCGCATAAACTTGAGTTTAAAGTTGTTTTGGGAAGTCCCAGAAACTAGGCCTTGCTGACATGCAAACCCGTTGCTTCGCATCCGCATTTCCTCAAGACTGCGCTGATGCTACAGAGCAAATAATTATAAAGGCACGCAAGTGAATCTCCCATTTCTTTATTTTTCAATAGCACAAAGCGTAGAAAGCCCGCATGGGCCGGCTCGTGAGTCCGGCTTCTGTGTGCGCAGGGTGATGCGAACTCAGTACTGGACGGGCATGGCGGTCATGGGGTCCGGAGCAAATGTGGATTCCTCCTCGATTTTTCCGTGAAGAAGCTTCCTTATGCTTTGCTTGATTTCGTTCCTCAGCTCGCGAATCGTCTCCTGCATCTTCACCCACTTCTCTCCCGCAAGCTTCTGCACCTTTTCCAAGAAACTCTGCAGTTTCTTCCGGAGGGCAGCCAGGTTTTGAGAAACTTCTGAGAACATATCGTCAGAGAGGCCATATTGTGCCGACTGGCCAGGTCGGACCATCTCCAGCACCTTCTTTTTCATGGTACCAGCTGCTTCACCGAGCTGTCCCTTGAGCTCTTGAAGTTGCTTCTTGAGCACTGTGGCACGCAGTCCGACAGCTTCCTTCAGGTCTTGAATTTTCTGCGCAATTTTTATGCCCAAGACCAGTAATTTCTCTTTCAGGGTCTTTGAAATATCCTTGAGGGTGTCGACGATGTAGGCCTTTTTATCCTCATCAGCATCGATTGCTTGGTACTGGGTGGACGCACCATTGCTAGAACCCATGAGTTCTTGTATTCTCTTCTTGATTTCCTCACGCGTTTCTTTGATGAGCTCTCTAAGCTTGTCTACTTTCTCACCAGTGACTTTCTTTACGTCTTTTAGAAACTTGTTCAGTTTTTCACGAAGATTAACCAGCTTAGCAAAAATTTCCATCGCGTGTTCACCGAATGACGCATACTGAGCAGGTTTGAATAATTCTTGCACCTTTTGTTTCATTGCTTCACGAGCTTCTGCCATCTGTTCCATCAAAGCTTGGAGCTCGCCTTTGATTTTTTCGGCGTGCTCACCGCCAGCTTTTTTCAGCTCAGCAAATTTTTCCTTCAAGTGTTCGACAATAAGAAGAAACTTCTCTTTGAGAGACTTAGAGATGTCCTTCAGGGTTGCGATAACATAAGCCTCACTATCTTCAACATCGTCATCATCCATTACGTAGTAAACAGCCGCTTGAGGATTGCTAGAGCCGTGAAGAAGTTCCTGCACCTTTATTTTTATCTCCTGCCTCAGCTGCTTGGCGAGCTCCTGCATCTGTCTCAATTTATCACCGGTGATATCCTTCATACCCTTAATAAACTCATTAAGTCTTGCTCGAATATTAAAAAGCTTTCCAAAAATTATTATGGCTTCTTCGCCGAACGACGCGTACTGGCCTTTGTCGAAAAAGCCCTGCACCTTTTTCCTAAGAGCCTGAACAGAGTCTTCCAACTGCTGCTTTAGATCATTGAGCTGGGACTTGATTTTTTGGGCCTGATCGCCGGCAACTTGCTTGAGCTGATTCATCTTTTCCTTGATCTTGTCCCCAAGAATGATGAACTTCTCCTTGAGGGTCTTGGAGATGTCTCTGAGGGTGTCGATGACCGTGACTTGTGTATCATTGTCGCTTGGTGCATCTTGGAAGGGCTTAATCGTAATCAAATTGGCTTGGTCGAACTCGAATCCCGTCACGCCTTCGTTTACTTGCCGCCTAAGAAAGTGCAAAGAATTAGGCATAACATTTCGAAATCTCAAATTGGTAGTGGTTTCTCAGACCTTAAAATGAGGTTAGACACACTCACCTGCCACTGCAGACTGGTTTCGTTTTTGCATTATGGGGAAGAAGAATAAATAGATATCACTTTATTGACCAAGGAAAACATTCTCTAAATCTTACCGTGCACTGCCATGGCCAGGAACGACACCGCAAGGAAGAATTGAAGCCTCATCTGCAATTGTGTGCCAATAGATTTTTTTAGTTAATTTGGATACGGGGGTCTGGGGTTTATAAATATTTTTTATGCTAAAGTTGTGACTGTCTGCTGAGAAACGATTTCACAGTCACTTATGCTGATGACATAAAGTAGCATGTCATATATATGGCTTTTGTATTTTTTCTTGGCTGCATTGAAAAACAAAAATTGGGAGTTACAGAAGCTTTATAGCAACGGTCATGAGAGTTTTATTTTTGTGTAAGGGGGTGCGATTTGCCTTTCATACATTAATAGCAATGCTGTAAGGAAAGCATTGATTAAAGCTACACACTAACCTTGATATGTTCTACAGTTCTAAATGTCTTTTGCTTTCTGTTTATTGAAGAACTTATACTTAAGATGTCTGATGTAAAATCATCCTTTCCGAATTTCTTTTACCCTTTAGGGAACATCTGTTTCTTAAGGAGAGCCTACTACAAGCGAGCAGCTCTCTTTTATGATATTTAGCTAGATGGATATTAGACAGTTTCGTTTCAGAATTTTAGAATTTCATACGAACTCAAAAATTATTTGCTATCTACACAAGAAATCAAGTCAAGACATTCTGCTAGCTTGAACGTTTGGTGAATATTATAATGACAACTTTGAATTATAACATCAAGCTTTATGATGTTCTGTAAGCAAAACTATGAACCTTGTTTGCTTATCCTTATTTACAAATTGCTTTAGAATTGTAAAGCAACCACATATTGCTTGAAGATGACTAGGTATGATTGTTACTTTCGGTACTATTACCAATGAGTAATTGGCGAGTTTGTAGCATTACTCGGTAAGGGAATTCGCTATTGGTTCGTGATAAGATGGCACTGTCATAACAATCTCGGTCTAAAACGCAGAACTTACACCAAGATTTGGGTAAGATGTGAGTCTAAAACTTCGTGTTTGTGCTGTCTTTCTCCTGCTTCAGTCTTGGGGTATATTGTACTTGCGTTTCCTTCAAACTGTTTTTGGTCATAGCACCTAAATTATGAGATTTTCGGCAAACTACGCAAACAACAACACTGTCTGGAATGTTGAACTAGATTTGAAAAGCTACACGCTATCGCAGTGCCTGATTTGTTAGTGAATAACACTTCTCACCTTCAGTAAAAAAAAGCTCAGAAGGGAAGATAACTAAATCAAAGCAGCCATTGAATACTACCCCTCGCGCGTTACCGAGCGAGCGCTTGGCGGAATGGTTACCGCGCTTGGCTATCACGTGGAGGCTCCGAGTTCGGTTCCCTGGAGCGGACCCCTAGCTCTTTTATTTATTATTTTAACTCCACATTCTCGTAAATTCGAGAGCCTTGTCGTCTGATCGAGTGACGAATTTTCTACAAATGTTAAAGAAACCCGTGCGGGTACGAAAGGTGCTCCGCGTAGTGGTCAGGAGTCAGTCTCTCCCCAGAGTTTGATCCTGCTGTCACGCAGACTTCGACGCCCGCGACGCTGCGTGTTTATATTCTGTTTCCTTTCTGTTTTGGGCACAAGTTCACCCCATTAAACGTTTCAGTTTCCTAAGTTATTCTCTGCTTCGTCACCTCGTCATTTGTGACAATACACGCTCTGCCAACTCCACCCCCCCTAGCGGGTTTCATTTTCACACATCGTCATTATTGATGTTGTGTTCAGTATAGCGTGTAGTGCAGGGGACTACTCAAACCCTCTGCTTGTTGTCATCCGGAAAAAGACGTCAGCAGGATGCGTGAAATCGTAAGTGCTGACATTGGTGTTCCCGAGAGATAAAACGAGAAAGACGGTGAAGGAGAGCAGAAAAAGAAAGCAGACGATAGGTTGGCCGTGTTCGCTTTCCCGCGACGACTTAAAGTTGTTCGAGCGCTTGTCAACTTTACTTTTTTTTTATACAATGGTCGACACCGCACGAAGTACAAAGCAAATCGAGAGAAACAATAAGTACAGATCGTGCAAAGTGATGTTTTCTTGCTTTTTAGTCTATATTAAAGCGTCGCTAGTGATCTCGCACGATCCGGACTACCGCTGGGGCCACCGATGTCCGCGTCGGCCCTTCGTTCCGAAGCCGCGGCAGTACATGGGACCTTACCCTATTATCGTTTTGCTCCGCTTGCTTCAAAAAAGAGGAGTACGCTTTTTGGGTCTTATCAAATTACACGACTATTGTGCACTTTGTGTAAGAAAAATTAAAAGACCACAAAATAAGTGTTTCGATGTACACATTGTAACAAAGTGAACTTCGGAAGTTACGATGTACTTGACTTATTTCGTGCAGAGTTCCAGAAAAATATCAGTGCACTAAACTAAAGACTATCCTGGAATGATGCCATGTAGATGTACTAAAGAGCTCTTAATGTGAGCGGGTGAGGATCGCAAAAAAAACCCAAAAAACTCACCGTTCTTGGTTACGTGCTTTCCAAGTTGGAGGCCAAGAGTGATGTGAGACGTCAATTGCGTCTCTTTATATTAAACCTGAGTATAAATGCGTTAACTGGGAGAAAAACCAGGTGTTATTCCTGGAGCCGCGCACAGCACTCCTTCAGATAGGAAGCACAGATGTTAAAGGTAGGGAAACCCACATGACAGATAGGTGTCTTTCTCAAACTTATGTTTGTTCAAGCAATGCGAAACTGAACAAAGAAATTAAGCAGCTGTTTGATATTTAAAAAAAAAGAGCTTAAAAGTACAATTTCGGTGAAAAACAAAACAAAAATCTCCGAACTCTTTCAGCTGACTGTTTAGATGTCTTGTATCGTGGCGCACGAAATGGCGCGATTGAGTTGGTTGTTTTATTTTTATTCTTCTTTGTAGCAATGATAGGCGTTGTGTAAAAGAATTATCTTCCTGAAAATAAAAACAAGCTTACAGTAATAATAATAATAATAATAATAATAATAAGTTTATTCACAAAGAAAGCATACATACAATATAATTAGTCTCACAAAAGCACTTGCGTGCTTGTGCGTGAGTACTTACAGTCCAGCATGGGATGAATTTAACAAATCGGAAGTATGTAAAACTAAATTGATACACTGATTGGAGTCCCTTTTATGTGGAACTCAACATAAGTGAAAGAAAACAAATGGTTCATCGCCTTAACAGTATACAAGCACAAACTTTTAGGCCAGTAAGCATGAAACGAAATTACCTATTTTTATACAATATTAGTAATGATTTACATAGACTTTGTAATACCACAAATGACACAGAATAATAAACTCTAGCTTTTAAAATCATGGCAATACAAACAGTCGCGAATAGAACAACAGTGAATGCAGACGTGCAAAAGGAATGCGAAAATACATTAGGGACGTGAAGAAAGAAAAAAAGAAAAAAAGGCATGGGTCTGGGAGCTCTCTATTCTTCTCCTGGCGTACTGCACCATTTACGCATTTCTTTTTTCACCTGTGCTAAGGATTGCAAATTAAGTAGACCATCGGGAAGATCATTAAAATATGTTGGTACATAATACTCCCTCAACCTTTTCCCATAATTAGTGTATATTCTTGGTATGTGAAATCTCTCTGTGTGCCTTAGTTGTTTTTCTTTAGCGGATGGTATTTTGAAATCGTGTGTGAAATCATATTTTGTGAGGACCATGAATTTATGCAGGTCATTCACTGTTAGCAATTGGAGTTCTGACAGCTGTTCTTGAAACGAAAGACTTTCTAAGTGTGTACCATACGTCATGTTTTGTATCATTTTTTTAATTAGGTTATTTATTTTCTGTAGTTTGTATTTGGATGAAAGTGCATATATGTGGATACCATATCTTAGTTTTGATTCACCTAACATCTGATAAATCAATCGCCTTAGATTAATACTTGCAGAACTTCGGAGTTTATAGAGGTATGAAGAAATTATTCGCAGGTGTTTGAGTAGGTAGTCAATATGATGATTCCAAGATAAATACTCATCAAAGTGTATACCAAGGTACCTAGTTTCACTGGCGTAAGGTAGTGGTAAGCAAGAACATTGTCTACATTCCGATGAATGCAAAAAGATGGGTTGATTAAGGTTAATTCGTTTCTGGTGAGTTCGAAAGCACACGAGGTTCGATTTATCATTGTTCACAAAAATATAGTTTTTTGAAAACCAACTCATAATTTGTTTAATGTCATCCTGTAAAATTGAAACGGCAGTATTATAATCTTTGTGTGTAATAACCAAGGCTGTGTCATCAGCGTATTGATACATTTTTGATTTCAAAGGAAGCAAAGATAGATCGTTCACATATATGTTAAACAGCATGGGACCCAATACCGAACCCTGAGGCACACCAGAGTTCAGGTGCGCAGTAGAACGTGTGCTATTTCCTATTCGAACTCGTTGGGTTCTTTCAGTGAAGTAACCTTTAAAAAATGTACGGAAATGCCCTCTGAAACCAATTTTATCTAGTTTCTCAAGTAAAAGTGAGTGATCTATTGTATCAAAGGCCTTTGTCAGGTCTAAAAACAGCGTAAGTACTAATTTGTTATTATCTATTTGTTCATTAATTAAGTCTGTTATCTCCTCCAGTAGAAGTATCGTGCCTATTTGTTGCCGGAATCCATAGTGGCAGTTGCTTATTAGTGAGAATTTGTCACAAAATGATGTCATGACTTGTAAAACAAATTTTTCCATTATCTGAGAAATTGCCGGCAACAACGCGATGGGCCTGTAATTAGCAATATCTTTCTTGTTTCCTTTCTTATAAATTGGCCGTACTATTGAAACTTTTAACTTACTGGGTATATTTCCTGTAGACAACATACCATTTATTATAGCAAGCAGAACGCGTTTTAAGCAGTCTATGTTATGTTTTATATCTCTAAATCTTATTTCATCAAATCCCGCTGGCTTTGTTATAGACATACTGTTAACTATGTATTCTAGATCTGATTCTGTCATTTGGGGCAAGTACGCCGAAACAGTTGAATTCCCTAACAGCTTAGCTGTTCCTACCATGCTGTTTACTTGGTTACGCAAGTCTTGTATCTTTGTGATGAAGGTGTTATTAAACTCATTGCTAAGCTTATCAAAGTCAGCTGCACCGAAAGTTTTTTGTATACATGCATCTATATTATCTTTAGGGGGTCTGCCAATTATTTGATTTACGATATTCCATGTTTCTCTTAAGTTCTTCCCGCACTGCTGGAGTTGCGTCATATGAAATCTCTTTTTAGCAAGTCTAATTTTCGCAGTGAGGTTGTTTCGTACTCGTCTGAATTCTTCTTTTAATTTTATGTCATGCGGATTTTGCTTACACCTATTCCATAATTTGTTTTTTTCAACACTCATTTCTAGTATTTCTTTATCGATCCAATTATTTCCAGGTTTTCTCGGCTTTAGCTTTATTGTTCTAGTAGACTGTTTGTATATATTTTTAAATGTTTCAACTAATGCCTCATAGAGAGTGATGTGATCCAGATGAAGCAAAGCATTCCAGTTATATCTTTGAATAATGTCATCTACTTTCTTATTGTCAATGATTTGTTTACGTTCATTTTTCCCTCTCACGGTCGTATGCTCTTCGTTTATTATCCTAAGCGCAACAAAATAATGATCTGCTACCTTTTGTTTAATAGTTCCCCCTAGAAATTTTAAGTTACTCAACCTTACTATCACATGATCAATGCACGATCTGGTAATTGTATTCCCTAGGTACTCTTCCCTTGTGTAATCGTTAATTAAATTATATAAACCGTAGTTAGACAATATGTCGAGATATTCCGTAACTCCCGTTTTCTTATGGCACATGGTATCTATATTAAAGTCACCTGCTAATACGAGTTGATCATTGTTATTAAACCTATTTAGTAATTTCGAGAATTCTTCATAGAACAATTCTAAATTATTGCTGGGCGGTCTATACACAGAACAAATTGTAAATGATAGTTCTGCTTTATGAATAGTAATCACAAGAACTTCTGCGTGTTTCAAAGACAGCTCAATACGATCAGTTAGCCAGGTATTTTTTACGTATACAAGAATTCCTCCTCCTTTTCTGCCTTGGCGGCGTGCTGAAAATGCGTGAAATTCATCAAAATTAAAAGACAAAGGCTCTGTCGCCTCGATATTTATTTCGGTTAGTATTAGTACATCTATATCTATGAGTGTATCCCTCAGGTATACATTTAGTTCGCCCCAGTGTTTTTTAAGGCTTCTAACATTGATTTGAATGAGATGGAGAATCTGCCGGCTGCCTTCTATTCCGTCCTCAACTAGTAAATTTTTGGTGTACCTGTCCCAATCTGTAAACGAGTTGCACGAGGTCATCTCAGCGGATGTGGTTCAAGTCACTCTCATCCTCGATACGTATCACAGCCGCCCCGTCTTTCCGCCTTACTAGAATTTTTTCATTACTCATCCAGACATATTTATAGCCTTTTTCCTTTGCACATTCTTTCGCGTTCCAAAACAACCATCGCTGGAGCTTCGTTAGGTTTTCGTTGATAAAAATGCGTTCAGATTTTAATGCGGAACGCTTATTGACCCATCTATCTCTCTCCGACCTGTCCCTGAACCGCACGATGATTGGCGGGATTTTTCCTTCCCTCGCTTTCAATCTATGCACAGACTCAATCTTATCCGGTTGAGGCACAGGAAGGTCCAGCCTTGCTGCTAGATTACCGAGACCCACTGCCGGGTCTTCTTGATTATTCTGGACGATACCGTGAATTTCTATGTTCTTCCGCCGCGAATATTGCTCAGCGTTTTCAACCGCCCATTCAAGCTCTTTAATTCGCGCGTCCCTTTCTGTACCTAGTTTTTCTAGTTCTTTTGTCTTTTTTTTCAGCTCGTTTGTGACATGTGAGAGTGAGTCAACTTTTTTTATCAAGTCGTCGTACTGCTTCGACAGCATGTCAGTTGTTTTCTCGATCGCTTCGATGGTCTTTTCCTGCTTATCCAGTTTCTGAATAACTGTGTCATGCTTTGTTGACTGCAAATTTAGTTTTTTTTCAATGGTCTCGATTCTACTCAAGACCTCCATTAGTGTTTGGTTAGTTTTTAAGAGCTGCGTCATCAGGTCTTTCTGAGACTGAGTGCCTTCTTCAGTTTCGGGGGCTAGTGCTCCTGTCTGACTGTCAGTTGGCAGCGATTGCCGCTGGAAGTGTACAGTACATGTTGTACACCTCCAAGACAACAAATCAGAGGGAGTCATAGCTTTGAATTTAGTTTTGCTAACTCCCGCACATTTTCCAACATGGTAGAAAAGGTTGCATTCTGCACATTTTAGCTTTTGGCTGTCAAGTGTTAGTTGTTTCAAACAAGCGATGCAATCAATGCTCTCTTCTGGCGAAGACATGATTTGCAATGCACCACAGCGATGTACAACAGCAGGCAGACCAGCGGAGTGATGAATGCAGTCAAAGGTCAAACTAAGACCTGCACCCACTTGAGGGTCAAAGCGGAGATGTTAAAATCGCCTCGTACACTCCGCTGGACTGCGCTGCTTCCACGCTTGTCTGTCGCTTATATGCCGCGGCGTCGGTGGGCGTTGCTCCGTATCTTCGACATCCGCAGCCCGTCAGCGGTCCTTGCGTGGTGACGTTGCAGCTGCGATGGTAGTGCAGTTGCAGACGACCGGTGATGTTAGCCTGAGGGTCAAAGCGGAGATGTTAAAATCGCCTCGTACACTCCGCTGGACTACAGGTTTTACTTTAGCTAGTTGGTACATACTTGAATATTGTCAGCTGAACAATTACAAATTAGAAAAACCGTGAGAGGAAAGACATACACACCGCTGACTATCCACTTGCTGTCTTTAATACTTCGTCTTCCTTTTTTCCTCTTTACTACACCTGGTGATGAAAGCCATCCCCCATGTCCGCGCGATGCACCCAATAGGGTGTTATGCGGCTCGTGCCACGTCCCAAGTATTGTTTTTCTTTCCGGTGGATTGTGATAGACGAAGGCAGTGCTCACGCACAGTTGAGCACTGCCTTCGATGGCCAGGGCTTCAATTACTTCACGTGCATATGCGTTCCGGTGCCGCCCTATAATGGTGATGTTGTTAAAATTAGGAGTACACTTGCAGGATGGGCAATGTGCAGAAATATGTCCTGCCGATGTCCCTTTCACAGAAGCCGCGTTCTCCCTAGTTCGATCGTTCACACACCGCCCCGTTTGTCCTATGTAGCACCTGCCACAGGAAAGCGTGAGTCTGGTCATCCGGAGTCTCTCCTGGTGACCGTCTCTGAAACCATTTGCCAGAAATTGAAACGCGAGCATCCAGGGAATGAGGCTTCATCGCAAGCTACAAATCGAAGAAACATAGCGGTCCTACCCTACATCCATGGACTCACACACAACCTAAAAACGATTGCCGGGAGGCATGATATTCGGGTTGTGTGCTCGGCGCCAAACAGGGCCTACTCCATGTGCCGAAGAACTAATCGAAAAACAAATCAAGAGAAGAAGCAATGCACAATTGCTCACAGGACGCAATTCACCCCGTGCCAAAGCGGCGTTGTGTACAACATACCGCTTTCCTGTGGCAGGTGCTACATAGGACGAACGGGGCGGTGTGTGAACGATTGAACTAGGGAGCACGCGGCTTCTGTTAAAGGAACATCGGCAGGACATCTTTCTGCACATTGCCGATCCTGGAAGTGCACTCCTAATTTTAACAACATCACCATTATAGGGCGGCACCGGAACGCATGTGCACGTGAAGTAATTGAAGCCCTGGCCATCGAAGACAGTACTCAACTGTGCGTGAGCACCCCGTCTATCACAATCCACCCGAAAGAAAAACAATACTTAGGACGTGGCACGAGCCGCATATCACCCTATTGGGTGCATCGCGTGGACATGGGGGATGGCTTTCATCACTAGGTGTAGTAAAGAGGAAAAAAGGAAGCCGAAGTATTTAAGGCAGCAAGTTGATAGTCAGCGGCGTGTATGTCTTTCCTCTCACGGTTTTTCTAATTTGTAATTGTTCAGGTCTTAGGTCTCTGTTCCAGTTTTCCTCTCTGCTTTGTCTTAAATAATGTGTGGTATTACCTTGCCGCTAATGTTTATAGTAATGGGCTCATATAATTTAATACATAACTAAATATTATCAGAAATGTTTTGTATTAAACACTATTTGATAAAAAAAAGCATTCGGTTGTTTATTTTTCTCAGAGAGCTCCGTGAGCTTAGTCCCACGTAAGTCAATCGCTTATTTTTTTTAAACTTCTGTTTTATAAACATTTTGATGAAGTTATCGGACAAGACATAACCTTCTTATATCGCAAAAATTTACCGTAATGGAACAGTATTCCCTATTTAGAAAAGGAATCCGTAAGAGAAACAATTATTCTGTATTCATCATTCCTAAAGCGAGTGTCGTACCGCGTTACCATTCTTGCTGAAATGTTTCCTCGTATTTCTAAAAATATACCTTGCAGTTAATCTTTTTTTACAACTTTTTTTTATATTAAAATGTCTTAAATGCAATGTAACACAAAATTTACTTGGCTGGAAACATTGTTAACTAAGTGGCATGAGGAATGTTAACATATTAAATTGAAACATTATGAGCTCTAATATTCCATTCCTTGTTGCTTATTGTAAGGAATGTAAATCAGTGCAAACTTTTTAATTATGACTGAATTCAAAGCAGTCAGAATGATAATTAAAGTACAAATAAATTGCAATTTCGACTACTCGATTTTACCCTCTTGTTTGTCATGCCACGAGCAGACTAGTTTGCAAAAAGTAAAATTTTAACTTTTATTTTAGTACTTTACTTGGCAAAACGTCAATGTCTAAGTTACCTTCCAAGAACAGACGCGAGTACAGTGTTTTGCTTCTTTTTTATTCGAATAAAAAGTAAACGCACTTTGTTACCAAAAACGAACCGGCACCACATCAAATTGTGTTTCGCTCAAACTCACGCTGTAAGTTAAAAGCACCTGAAGCCCAATCGAGAGGGGATTGTGCAAAATGCCGCCACGTTTTTCGCTGAATTTATCTGCTCTGCTTTGTTCTTAGTGGTTTCTCCTGGCATTCATAAAATCAAACGCGGTTGAATTGATCGACAGTCTTTTGTATGCCTTTTTACATTCGTCGTGTTCACTTTATTTCAGTATATTTAGAGCATTCCGCACATGAATGTGAGGATTGCTAGCATCTTCCTAACAAGGTCATGTTTCTATTTTACTACTAGACGTGACTATAATGTATCTGAATTTGTTTCATAATTATTGGTTTCGGTATTGAACTCCACTTTTACTTAGATTGCGTATGTAATGCTTATATGTTTCTGCAGAACTTTATGGACCCTGGGTAATGCTTATGTGATTTTAAATTTACGCGCAATGTCGACGTTTTTCATATTTAAAATGTTGTCTGCTTATGTCCCGTTGTAAACTAAAAAAAGGCTAAGGCATTACCAGGCACCTTAGCCTTTTGCCCCTGGCTCTTTCTGCATTACTTTGTGCCAGAAAAAATTAAACAAGGGTGGGGGGGGGGGGGGGGGGGGGGCGGAAGTTATTCGAAAAATTTGAACAACTTTCACTAAATGCACACAATGCGTTTCGGTGCCTAGCGTTTTCAGAAATACATAGAATGACACGGTTGTGTGACAGGCTACTGTACTGTTAAACAAAGGCAAGTCAGGTCTTACGAAGATTCAACGAGTCTAAAATGAAACGTAGGAGAACATCCGGCAATCACGTTCGTTTACCCCCAAAATGCCCCCCGTGCACGCTTTTATTTTCTCCCGACCTCAATCAATGACGGCGCTCGCTTCACTTGCTCCTCATCGTGTGCTACCTGCGCGTTCACTATATGTCGCATTTTGATTGGCCGTGCCCCTTCTTGCCTTCTGCTGAGCCAAAGACGTATTTTTGACCGCATGGTTGCCAAAGGACTTGAGGAAACTACCCGCGCTTAAAGGTCCTTCTTATCCTGATTGAGGGTCAGGAAGGAATACGAGAAACTGAGACATCTACGTTTCTTTATATATATTTAAAACAAAACAAAAAAGATGCTGCGCACCAGGTCATTCTGTTTTTTTGTTTCGCCTCGCAAAGAACCACCGGAGGGCGCTGCGAGCAATCGCAGCCTATCCAGCGTCGCTAAGGTGTCATGTGACCAGGCGCCCCGCACGTAGCCGCTCCATTCCCGAAAGTCACGTGAGACACTCATATGGTCTGGAATGGGCTTCGATGGCATGACGTAGCGTCCGCTGCGGTTTATTGTAGAAGGCAATACAAAATGTAGAAAAACAAAATCAGAAGTGCGAACTGAAAAAAAAAGACGGACTTCTAGAATTTAATATTTCAGGCGAAAGATCGCGCACATACTGTGATAAACACTTTACACAAATCCCTCTGATTACTCAGTGGCTACTCATTTATAGTATGATTTCGCTCCCTACGTAGTCATGTTTTAAAGCTGGTGAGTAAAGCGGTGTAATTATAACGTGGCCTGTGTAGAGATCACAACACGCACAACCTCAGGATTATTTTGCAGATTTTTTTGGTTTACTCTTCTTTTTATCGAATGTGGGAGTATAGCCTGTAAGTAATGGGTAAAGAAAGCGAATTATATTTTTTAATTGTTCTACGCGGTGAAACGTATTGCTTACCAGACAAATTCCGGTACTGGTAATCATGGAAATGCCATCTTTGTTTTTAAATTAGTAATGCTAGTTCAGTGGAAAATGAAGGTAACGAAGCCTAAACTAATATGCGGAAGGGAAGAATTAAGAAAAGAAGCCAGCTCTATCAATATACAGGTCACAATATAAAGACAAGAAAAGAAGAAGTGTTTGATACTTCACGGGCACACTTTTTTTTAATTTTACTTAGTAGATACTACAGGCCATTGAAGGCCCAAGTAAAAGTGGGGTACAACATATGCATTCACACATACAAATATGAAGAAACAACACGACATTAAAAGGTTTGCAACAATCAGCTAGCAAATATACTATATATATATATATATATATATATATATTACTCTTATATTTTCTAGTTGATTGTGTGTGTGTGTGGGGGGGGGGGAGTCAGCAACCATCAAGAAGCATGTAGTGCAGTGATGCACTAATACAAAATGACCTATCCGGATGTAGTATGGTTTATACGATCTTAATGCCCATCATAAAGGATCAATGTGCAGCGATGCACAAAGAAAATATCCTAATTATCAAGACGTTCGAGACCTTGAACAAAGTTAGCGTCAATAAATAGTTCGAAAGGTAAGCCGTTCCAGTCACTGATAATGCGGGGAAAAAGCTAAACTTAAACATCTTAGTACGCGCAAAAATGAGTATTAGTGAAGACTGATGTCTGCGCCGCGTAGTTATTGACGCTTAAAGGGAAATATATTTCAATGGGTCTATGCAAGTCTCTCCTTGTTGAAGTTGAAACAAGAATTTTAACCACGCAAGTTTCTTTCTGGTCTGAGTGGTGTGTATTCCGTTAGCCTTTATAACTTAAGACGGTGAATCCAGCCTTCTATATCTTCCGTAAATAAACCGAACCGCTCGATGTTGCACCATCTCCAACTTCCTGACGTCTTTCTGAGTGAATGGATCCCAAACGACATTTGCATACTCCTATTTAGATCTGACTAAAGAATAATAAGTATGTAGCTTAACCTAAATCTAAGCGTCTTTCAACTTTCTTGTAATGAAACCCAACTTCCTGGATTCCGATACACAAGTGTGGTTTATATGGGGAGACCATGAAAGTGTGTCCGATATAATTAAACCAAGATATTTAGATTCCCGCTCCTCAGTGAACGAAAGAATTAATTGTAATCCTTTACTTTTTCAAGTAATTTTGTAATTGCCATGTTCCTTTTTTGGGGCAGCATTTTAATTTTGTTACAAATATTGGTGACGGATTAATTTAATTACTCGTTACTTTTAAAGAATTTGTTTCTTTGACTTGTTTCTCTTGTTTTATTTTAACTGTATAATGTTTTGTAGAATCTGTTATTATGAAACTACTTTGAGCTGCTGGACTTTAGGGGGCGGAGGCTTCGTCAGGCACCACGCCTTTATCTCTGTCCCCTACGCGGCAAACCCGCGAAACAAATAAAGAAAAAACAAAATATGAACACATCACAGATGCTGGAGCAATTTCAGTGTGCGACCACCCCTTCGACCAAAACGTAAAAATGAGCGCTCCCGCGCACGTATTTTTCAGTACTCCATTCAACTATACTACGTTCATGCAAAAGCTAACATTGTGTCAAGGCTACAGGCACGAGACCGCAGCTTTGAGACGTTGCGCTCACTCTTGAAATGCCCGCTTCAAAAGGGAGCTTTCGTAGATCGCTTACTCACCCCCTAATCTCGTAGCAGAAGTAGGCGTGCTTGTGTGCATGTGCAACGCTAGCTTTGTCTGCAGGATTACAGAAATCTTTTCCCAGCGCCTTAAGCTAGCAGGATGACAGTTGGTTGTTGCAGCTTTCACTGCCTCGTCTGCTTACTGTTAAACGGGGTGCGCCTACATTTTTGCTCTTAAATAGTATATATTAATTTAAGAATGACTACCATAATCCGGGCGCATGAAAAACGGAAACTTGTGAAGCAAAACATTTTTGAAAAAAATCAAAATGATTTTTATAGTTTTCTTGATAAGTGTTAGGGAAAGGCAACGTGAAAATAATTTGTGACGTAACGAATGAAGTAATCTGTTACTTTTCAGCGAAAGTAATTGGTAACGGTAATCAGTTACAGTTGAGTCCCTGTAGTTTGTAATTGTAATTCACTTCATTTTGCAAGTAATGGGCAAAAGTCTGTTCACGAGAAACTTCTTTATTGTTCGAGACAGAAACGTGGCTGTTAAAGGGAAGATGGGGCACTTCTACATTTGAGAAAAAACGCTTGAATTGCGTTCATTTGGCCTCTAGAATAACAGATATCACAATTATATTTCAATGCGACGCGCCGGAGAGCCATAAGAGCAATCTGAAAATAGGGCTGAAGCCCCGCCTCCCTAGCCTTGGCAAGCCAAAAGATCCGTCGATGACGTCACGTACAGCGACTGTCTTTCGCGTTTTTCTCGCGTTTAACAATACTTGCGCGGCAAATGGTTTTGGTATTCGGGTTCAGGAGGTGAAAATACACTAGAATTAACTTATAACTCATTTTTTTCAAGAAGCTCCGTAGCTTCCCTTTAAGACAGATACACGTAAGGTTCAAGTCTAAGACATGTAGACATGTGTGTCGTATGCCATTGTGACCGCTAGACGCTGAAACATGTGGTTTTGAATTGAGCGGTGTTTTCAACGAATCCGATGATGTTATTTGTCGGCGTGAAACCCATGAGCTTTGTATCATTTCAGCAATTGGTGTTCTTTTTTTTTTTTCCGGTCACAAGGCTCGGTTGTGTTTCTTAGTCTGTGTGACATGAGTGAGAAACGTTGTTGGAATATTTTTCGCTTGCACGAGATGCTTCAAAATCGATCGCGCTACCGCGTCGTCGATAGCACAGGGGCGAGGCTGCGACGGCAACGTTTTTGTCCTGGGCGGTCATGCTTGTTTTACCATTTAACTTTATGGAACCAAAGTTCTGTCGGTTTTGTCGTTTCTCGAAGTGCCGTGCCGTTACCGCATCAATTGTGGATCCCGGCGAAACACCCTGCGTAGCACTCGTCTTGGTGCATGTACTGCGTTGTCGTCGTCTTGACGTGGGGACACAGAAATCGTGGTATCCCGAGTATTTGGCTTATGCTCGTGCTAACTTCCCCAAATCCAACGCTATTGCAAATCCAGCGTTACGGCCATGGTACGTATAATTCTTCTTCGACGTTAGTGCTCAGTTTTATTAGTAATTTAGCCTTGCGCAGGAAGCATATAAAAAGTGCGAGTACGTTGTCGTCAAAGTTGTACTGTTTCGTTGTACTCCTTAGAATACCAAAATACGTATCTTGACCATTGTTTTCTGAGCCCGAGACTGAGGCAGGAAAAGGGGAAAGTTTCAAAGTAGAATAAAAATGAACAGTAGAGGACACGTGTCCTCGACTGTTCATTTTTATTCTACTTTGAAACTTTCCCCTTTTCCTGCCTCAGTCTCGGGCTAAGAACAAAATGGTTAACATCCACCAGCTCGCCTGCGCAATCACTACATTATCACGTATCTTGAGATGTGCAAATCCGAGAGAGCATAGGGCTTGTGCACAGCTATTCAAAAAGGATTAGTTCGCCACCACGTCTGGGATGTGTCCGGGTATATTTATTACGTGCTGCGGGTGGTGCTTTTACCGTATCTTCTAACTCGTGGTTAATTCCTAGAAATTTGCCGCTGCGGAACAAATACTTCTAAACTTAACTCGTTGCAGTGAAATCTTGCTAACTACTACACTCGCAGAGCACGCTTCCTTGATATACTTCAATCTCGGGTCTTTGCAATGTGCATAATATCTTTATAGTACTATTTTTCTCTTCGTGCTGTTTGTGCTTGCTGCATGCCAACAAAATTCGGAATACGTATGGTAGGTGAAGCGCTATATGACTTAGTATTCTGAGGTAGTGAATGCGGCATAGAAACCCTTCGCGATCATGGTGGTCCCTGCTGAGGGTTTTCGCTTTTATTAGCTATTGATCACTTTTTGATGGGAGTTTTTTAAGGCAATATAGAGTTTATGTCACTGATGCTCCTTGTTGTAATCTGTCGCAAGTCTCGGAGCGGTGTAGTACAAAAGATCTTACTGATGGAGCGTCACATGCCCCGAAGACTGCAACACTAGTCATTTTTAATTGTCAACTCCCAGACATCTGCGGTTGCCTAGGTTGTCGGGCTGGGACTTTCTGCTACTTGACGAGTTTACCAAGAGAGCATATGCTTTGCCAGACTGCTTTGGTGTGGCAATTCTGACAGCAGGAGTCAATAGAGCCGTTGTCTTTTGCACCTAAAGTAAATGACAGGACTGGATATTGTCTTATTTCGAAGTATTTGCTTATTTTCTTACTTGCCTGCAAGTAGCTTACCTCTTCAAGTTTTAAGTGGCCTTCAAATAAACATGTCTCGGTTTTCTCCCATTGCGCCGCGGAGCACCGCAATTCATCATATGTGTGCATTTTTAGGTGAATAGCCTGAAGAGATCGCTGGCCAAGCAAAAAGAGTTTGCAGCTCTAGACGCCCCAAGAATGACGACCACCAATTGGACCTGGGTTATCTGGGTACTGACTGGAATCTTCTACGTGTTTTGGCTACACTGCCGAGTAAATCATGCGAGATTAAGAACTGCAACAAGAACAAATAAGAGACGAAAGAATTATTGATCTGCACGCAGTATAGCAATGAAACTTATTTGATAATGTTTTAGGTTAACAAATGTGATAATGTGTACATCCCTGATGAAGTGGTTAGTCATCATGTAATACGAAGACACTAAATGGACATTCGCACAGAGATGAAAAACGACTCAATGTTTGTGGAGCAGTGAGCAATCATTGACGATGTTATTATTGGACTCAGTCCAAACATACAGTGCTTTCGTAAATAACTTCTAGGAGACGTAATGTCCGTAGCTCGTGCATAAGGCGCGTTCCTTGAGAAGCTATGAAAACATACTTGACGGGTCGTGGGGGTTGCATGCTGGGTCATGGAAGTGTGAAGCTGCAGTGCCACCGCTCATAAAGCATACGAAAGACATGGTGGTTTCTGCAAACAGGATGACAGAATTTACAGCGCCTCAAATATGGCCGGAGCGTGCTTGCCTCCTACACATGTATACTTCGAGCATGCCCGCAGGCAGTTTTAGTGTGACCGTTGTGGCTGTACCGTCATAAAAAACACGCATCAGACAGTGTCTGCAGAGTGCATTTTGTATGTTGTATTAGCAGTCTGACCGCGACTGAAAGGATGTAAGAACATAAGCTGTGAAACGTGCTGGCGCCAGCACAGTTTTATCGATAGGGTGCCTTCATAGCACTCCCAGGCGCACATGATTGTGCACCCGAGGCACCTTGAAAAGCAAGTAGATCGGGATCAATAACGTTTGCTCGCCTTTAAAGCTTGCGGAAATAAGGTCTTAAGCAAGCTCACCCTCCCGCGCTAGCAAATTTTACAGTTTTTTTTTATTTGTTCTTATTTGTGTATGTTGCGTTACCTCAAAGGCAGCAGACGGTCGCACCAATTACCGTGCGATCACCAACGTATATGTTGTCTGTTCACTGTCTCCTATAAGTAAATGGAATCGTAGGTATTTAGATTCCGGTCGTAGAGTTTGGTTAGAGCGAGTCTGCCTTACCTTTTGGCACTGCGCCACAAGGTAAGGCTAATGGCGCAGCGGCAATGCAAATGATTGCAGTATACGTTTGGCGCTGCCGAGAGAAATGCTATCGCATTTAAGATTTGAAACCATTCGCCGGCGCCATTTGCACGCACCTCCCTGTCGGCGTACGATATTGGTGCTCGTGTTAAGAGCGTTTACCTAAAGCGCGAAGAATCGCGGAAGTGGTGCTCGCATCTAGACGTCATCCTGAAAACGAAGGTGTGCAAACATATCCTGAAGCACATAAATGACTGTAAATATTTCTTGCAATAAAGAAGAAAAAAGGCCACCTTCTTGGCGCAGTGGTTGAGCGTCGGGCCCAGAATCTCAGGTTCCTGGTTTGGATTTCATTTGAAAAACTTTCAGCATTTTGTTCTGTCTCGTCAATTTATTCAGCTATTACTCTCCCGCGCATGGGAATTCTCTTCGTGTTACAGATCAGAATTTTCTCGAAGGAAAGAATATCGCCTTACGTATTGAATTTAAAGCTACGCTACGCAGGCGTACACTGGCAACTTATTTTACCTTTTTTTTTATTTTTATCCACAAGCTCAAATTGCAGCAGTGTTACAAAGAGGACGACCGCAAGGACGATGGATTTCTTTGCGCTCTTCCATTGGCTCCAGGATTGTAACGCCGGTTCTCCTCGGGCTTGGCGTGAAATGGAATATTGCCCGGTTTCGCAGTTAACAAAACACGCGAGCCATTTTTTCGATATTTCTACAGCTTGACGATGGCCACCATCACAGCACGCGTATTCCAGTATCCCTCAAAATATTTATTGCATCATCTGAGTAGAATTCGAGTGAGGCGGTGCTCACCCTTGATCCGTGAACTGTGAAATTTAATTCCTTTAGTGATGTAACAACCCAGCTGTATCCATATGTTGAGTTTTGAGTATCCCATTAGCATCTCACTACTGGAATTCGCCAATAATAACGCAGAAAAAAAAACAATGTCAAGGCAAGGAGCGTAAACACAATAAAACACGCTGTGCATTTCTCCAAGTGACAGTGACTAAACGTACGATTGGCTGATGATGACCACATTTCTTCTGAGCCCTAGTACTCGCCACTATTCGGGCGGCAAACTCTTTTCAGATAAGAAGCGAGTAACCGTACTCCGTTACCTTTGCAATGTCGTAACAGACTAAACGCTGTGGAATGATCTCTCTTTTAAACCAGTGCGCCTCTCTCGCGCTACACCATGTTCACTTTGCTCATTTGGCACCCAGAATCATTTCTTGCTTACTCGAAGCAATGTGACAAAAACTGGCTGCGTACCAAAAAGCTTGTGTGTCTATGTTCATTATCTGTATCTGAATATTCTCTTTCATCCAGTGGCATACCTGCGCGGTACAACCAGGCCATTCACCACTCGAATAAATCGGGTTTATTTTTAGCATAGACGACGCTATCAGTTTTATCTATGGAGAACTCTCGGAACTACCTCTCGGATGCCATTGATAACGTCTTTACAAATAAAGTTGCGCGACGAATGCTGAGTTACAAGACATACACAGGCGATATCTTTCCTTATGGTAATAAAAACCCGAGGCTCGGGTTTTTATTACCATGAATCGGCACCAGCTCGCTTGCTTTTTCAAGTATCGTTGCAGTTATCTTTCCTTATCGCATCTTAACACCGGATATGAATATATTTTCCAAAGGTGCTGTAGGATAAATATTCAAAGTTCGCTCACAGCTTGATGTATCAGGTGGCTGAGCAACCGCGGGAGAAATTGTACGTAACGAGTTACAAGTAGCTGATTACTTCTAATCAATTATATTTCATTGTAACGTTTAAGGCTTCGATTACTTTTTGTGGTAACGTTCGCTGTGTTGTGATTACCATTTTCTTGCAATTAATTAGAAGTAATCAGGTATATGTTTCCAAATGAGCTAAGTTAGTGAGTTCATCTTTTTACGTGAAGATCGCCCTGCCTTCCTGTGCATCAATCGTCTATGTTGCACCAACGTTGGAGACTTTTTTTTATACCCTAACAACTAAAAAAACATACCAATATAGCAGAAGGATTAGAATGTCAACGCGCTCAGCGTTAACATTCTCTAAAAAATGTCTACACTGGCCCCTTCCGAGTCCTCTAAGAATCGGTTCGCTCCCTAAAGGGCTCTGAAGCGTCCGTCGAAGCATTGCGCAACCACGAACTGGTACGCAAGGTGTTTATGCACTACAACACCGCTCTTTCCTCAAACGCATCCGTCAAGAGGGTCTAGCATCGCGGAAGATATCTTCACCAGGAAATGTGGAAAAGAAAGATGACTGACGAGAACTTTGAATGACAACCGCTGTTGAAGCCTAACAAGGTGTAACTGACAAAAAGAATCAAAATGTGACCACCTTGAACATATGTGTGCATCTTTGACTCCGTAATAAAAAGTTAAAACAGAAACGTGAAAATGATTCAATTACTCTTTGATAATTTTTCAATTTCTGTAGTGATGCAATAACTTATTACTGTAATCAGTTACATTTTTCAAGGAAGTAATTGTAATTGTATTCGGGTACTTTTTTTTTCAGTAGCACGTACAAGACTGAACAGAGGACAATTATGGCATAGCGAAAGCACTTCACTTCCGTAAATCCGGGGAGGGAGAAACATTGCGCTATTTTGATTTGTATCTCTATGAAGTTCAATAGGAAATCTGTCGGTAATCACCGACAGTTTATTGATCGCGTTGCGGGGCTTATTATTATAATTACGCTTCTAGCTTCCCGATTGGCTCTTCGGGGTTCTTCTCAGCTAATGCCGCAATCGGATTAGTTCTGGGCCGATAATCAGATGCACGGGACTAGCAACAACCCCAGTTCCTTGGAATTTGTAAGGATATAATTTTTGATCGCGCTCCGAACGATGTTAAGACTAAGAAGAGTTTTTTTTTTTTTTTTTTTTTGGTATCTACATCGTCTATACTTCGTTTCAGCTTCGGTCCGAGCGGGGCCAATGTTATCAGCCGAAGGGCCATTCAAACAGCGTAAAGAGTACAACGTCATGGCGTGCTCTCTGCGCTTGATAGGACTAGCCGGCGGAGGAGCACGCACAGGGAGACGGCGAATGCAGGCTGGTCCTAACAACTGCAGAGAGCACGCCATGACGTTGTGTCTCTTTCGCTGTTTAATTGGCCCTTCGGCTCATAACATCGGCCGCGCTCGGACCGAAGCTGAAACGAAGTATAGTGTGCATTATGTTTCAATCACGAATGGTCTTGGGAAATTAGTATTTCCGTAGGTCACTTCACACCGAGATTTGTCGGGTCTTTCTTTAAAATTAATATGATTATTAGTGACTCCATACAGGTGATGCCAAATTTGATATTATGCATAAATTGAAGACGAAAGCAATAGGTCACCTGGTTCGACCTTAACGTATCCAGATATTCTCATAGAAAATTTATATTGCTCAACACACTACGCAAGAGCTCATTTTTTTCACTAGAGGTGATTCAATTTAAAGTGACTCAAACCATCTATATAACCTTCCATTGCCTTTAATAAAGAATTCAAACAAATCTTACAGTGATCTACAAGCATTGATAAGAAAAGTCAGATCTTTGAGACCACTACGAAACCTTCTACATTCTATTTATCGGATTTGTTGACCATAAATGAGCGTTAACTACATTAACAGTTGTTTGTTCTTTTGAATATTGGAGCGCCATTAACTTGCTTGAAATATGAGTAAGAACATTAAAGCTACCTCGTCCTATTTTCAAACTGCCTCAAGTTTCCACATACGAAGTTTATTCGCCGCTTCTTAGACACTTAGGGCATCGCATAATTGTTCTTGCCCTAACTGACCAGCTGTGTATTTTCTATATGTATATCGCAAGTGCGAATTCCGGAACGCATCATATTTAAGGTTGCGTTTTAGTACATAAAGTGTCCCAATAAATTTCTCAGTACATAACACGGGGCCGCATACGGGTTTGTCCGATTATGTTGCATAAAAATTACATTTGTGAGCCGTCGTACAGTGAATAAGCTACATTATGCTATCAATACTACTTTTAGTGCAATTAAATTACTTTCCAAATATTCTGCCATTATTTTTACTGTTTAAGTCTTTCCTGGAAACTTCTGCGATGACAAAATAGTACTTCCTTCAAAAAGTTTACAGTCCCCATCATTCATATAATTTAAAGTTGTCGCAGACGTCGATAAGGATAAAAATAACGAAATGATTAATCATATCTGTTACCTCCCTAAACACATTTATTATATTACTAAATTATCCGACCTGGGCCCTGGCACTAATTATTATAAGTAAAAAAGTATATTTAAAATACTCATAGTTTTATGGGTATTTTGAAACAGAAAAAGCTGATAACGCTGGTTCGCTCCGTGGGACAGTTAATGCTTTCGCATTAATAAATATTCAAAATAACAATAATTTTGCATTTTCACAAGCAATAACCATTCTTAATTTCTATTCTTTTTCCAGTGACAAGTAAATATGTTTTCCTTTTTTTTAAACAACGAGACAAATAAATTAGCATATAAATGATCGCGTTCTGCGCAAGTGCGGAAGTTCCACCCGTCATCGCACTACAGCCTTGTCGATTTCCTTGACAATGCCGACTTCCCTGCCTCTAATGCAAAAATCACTTGTACTATCGTGGACACTGTTAGCTATAACGCGGCAGCGGCTGCCGTCCCGTACCCCCAGCGCCTCATAGCAGGCGCCGTCCGAAACCCCGCGCATGCGCCGTGTGGCGGGCTCGCTCTTCCCGCCTGCGAGCACACCCTCGCTTTGTCGTCTGCTAGGCACAGAGCAGACGACGCCACAGCGCTTGCCAATTTTCCCTGAACACGGTTCAGCAAACCACCGCGTAAGAGGTGTCCACGGTTGATTCCCTGACTCCGCTGGCTAAGGATGATCATCGCCACAAATTGGAATATCACGGTAGAATACTTTTCTTTTTTTTTTATGGGACAAACTTGGCAGTTATACTCCGTTTTACTTAGGTCTAAGCGCAGCGGACGCTACGAGACGATAGGGCCAACCAAGCAGCGACAAAAGCGCACTTTTTGCACCTTATTGTGTCCCCCGGTGATGCACTCCGTGACATTGCACCTTTGCCGTTATTTGATTGGCTATGTCGTTTTGTAGCGTACGCTGCATTCGGACTTAAGGTGAAACGGAGTACAAGTCTATTTCTGTATCACACCTGCTGCGCTCATACTGGTTTGCGAGTGCATATTGTCAAAGATGGATTGCGAAATCCTGTTTCTGAAAAAGAAAAAAAAAAAAAAAAAAAAAACGTTGACAGGGTTAATGCCTTAATGACTCTGCAATCTCCCCCAATCAAAATCGCCGGTTTAAAATGAGTTTGAGACCAGTTCGCTAGGGCCAGGGTACAAGACGAGCAGCACTGTGGCATCGCCTTTTCTGCGCCTAGCAGACGACAAAGCGAGGGTGTGCTCGCAAACGGGAAGAGCGAGTCCGCCACACGGCGCATGCGCGGAGTTTCGGACGGCGCCTGCTATGAGGCGCTGGGGGTACGGGACGGCCGCCGCTGCGGTGTTATAGCTAACAGTGTCCACGATAGTACATTTCAATGTACTAAAAACCGTGCGCGTTGGGCGACCCTTAGTTTATGCATTGCTCCAAGATTTCACTGCAACACAATGTGCGTGCTTAAAGAGCCCAGAAAAAAGAAAAAAGAGTCATTTCGTGTAAGTATGACATTGCCGCACTAGAGCTTGGGAAGTCGCTTGGTGTAACAGCTGATATCTCGACTGTCTGCATGATCCACCGTCTGGGCCCTTCTCAGGCCACCACGTAGGCACAGAAGAAATAACATAGGTGAGAAAAACGCCCCGTGTTATTCTTGCTTGGACTATCTGTCGCCTCGAGAAAAAACGCGGCTGCCACTCAAGGATTCATCTGATTGTGGTCGAGAGGTGGCAAGGATATCCTGATACCTCAAACGTACCAGGTGCGCCAGTGTTTCGCTTTTGAAGACCGCAGTGTTAAAGTCGTTGACGCTTCGCAGTGTAAGAATAAAATAAACACATGTTGAGCAAACGCTCTAAAAAAAACACAGTTATCGCTTATGGAGTGAGTTCAGGAATTACCTGCCTGATTCACAGCCTTCTCTGACACTATGCATATAGGTATGTATGTGTGTGACGTGCCTTTGGCCTTCGTAAGAAACCAACTGACAGGTTAGTAAAAAAAATGAGCATGTCTATGCTGCATGTATACCGCTTATGTGAACGAGTGCCGGTGTGTTTTTTTTTTTTTTAGGTGGTTGCTATGTATTTTCATATAATTGTATATTTGTATGGCATATTATGGTTTATAGTTAATTATGGTTTATGGTATAAATATCTGCATGATGCAGGGGGTACGAAAAGCCTTACAGTTTGTGGGAGACGAGGGTGGAAGAAGATGGCACGTGACAGGCGGTCGGCCGATAAGACACGAGCTGGCGCGAGACAGGGCTCGCAGTGCGAGACGAGGAGCGACTAGCGAACGGCCGCAACGGTGCAAGCCCTGGACGACTCGGCGGAACAGAAGACCGGGCCAGCCCCGGAGAAGACGCGGTCTAGCACCAAGGAACACTAAAGTGTTTTCTTGCATCTCCTCTAACGTGTGACTTCTTGAAAGGGTGGAACAGGCGGGGACCGAGTGGGCGGCAGTAATATTGAGCGGCCCACAGCTTTCAAATAATAGATTTTATTCTGATGGTCGAACGGATGTCCAACAAAAAAAAGGAAAATTTTGTTGCGAACAGCAATGGTTTCAATTATTTCTGCCTAAAGCATATAAACGTAAAATGGGCAAATCAATACCCAACTCCCGTAACGCCCATCGTTTTTTTTTTGTGTGTGTTTTTTAGATATATTTCACATTTTGGAACCGGTCGCAATGTGTCCCCTTGTTTTTGATACGAAAAAAAAATGTCCCGCATGATTCCAGTTTTTGTTTTCCTATGATGTTTATGCCACGTAGATTAAGCTTTTGTTCAGTAAAAAAAACGATATAAAAAGGCAATCACAAAGTCTACTTAAGTGCATTTCTTTAGAAAATGTTACAAAATTGTATTAGCGCTTTCAATAATAAAAACTGGATCGCAGTAAACTTTGTTTGTTAAAAGGTTTAACTAAAAGAACTTGTTTTTTTACAAAGCCCCTTTTTAGGTGCTTTAGAAGGCATACTTCAGCTTCAATCTAACCCGATTTGAATAGTGTCGAATAGTAAAAACGTTTAATGTTGAGTCGAATATTGAAAACCCAATCTCTATAGACATTCTTTTGCAAGCCCACTGAACGAAAAATGGAAAAAAATCACATGTCAACAACAAACTTGAGATACTGCTAAATGAAATCAACCAATTCACGCTTGGGTACTTGGCATTGGAAAAGCAGCGTACTGGATAGACTGTTACGGTTTAACAGTTTAAGTCGGAATGACGTCCTGCTTCACCTTGCCGCGTTCTTGCTTTAGCAATACATGATTACATTATGAACACGACAACTGGTTGGACGCGAAAAGCACTGGCGGTAGCTTGTGCAAGTTTGAATGCGAAAGCATTAAGTGTCCCATGGAGCGAACCGACGTCATCAATTTTGAAGCCGCGCCAAGGCCACCTAACTCCGCTGTCCCAATGGAGCGAAGCGAACCCGTGAACTGATGAATAGTCTCCCATTGGTTCTCGCGCGGCGTAGTTCTAAAAAAATGCCACCAGGGAATCCCCCTTCATGGCGGCGTAGCGCACGCAGCGGTCCGGCCGTAAAGCCTTTACCCGGCCGCCAGTAAAAGGTGAGGCGGTGCGGGCCTGGCCGCACAGCCCGCTCGGGCCATTTCCGGACAGACTGCACGGCCGAGCTCAGCGCGGCGCGGCCACTTCACGAGAGCGCGCGCTCGGCCGTCGGCCGCAACCTCCGCAGTAGCGAAACGTGGCCGTCCACGCCACTACGCCGCAGACGAACTAAGGGTGCGGCAGAACGACATTCATGCTTTCGCATTCAAAACTCATAAGAAGTGCTTAGGTGTCCTCGGATTTTTTTTCTATTCGAAATAGCGATATGTCTGATTTCAAGGTTTTCTTCGAATGTTGTGAGGAAGCTTGACCGCGACTAATTTGTTCGAGTAATACGAGAAACAAAGCATTTTTATTAAAATGGTTAGCCATTCAAGATTTCTTAAGGCAGGCTTGTTTTATTTGAATAAACCCGGACTTTGTCCAGGATTATTTGATGTGTCGAATTATCCGAAAACTTGAATACTAGAAATTCAAAAATTGATTCGATTTATTCGGGTTATCACTATGCGATTCGAATGCGAAACGTGAATGCTTGCCGACACCATGGATTTTATCATCATTTATATTAAACATAACGGGAGGTAATCGGACGGTTCATTGAAGAGTTCTGCGATTTGTCAAACATAACAAAAACGTATGGCTGATATGCCCTCTTAATGCTGAAGTAAGCTGGGATTATTTTAATTCCAGTCACGTAAATTTGGTTTAGTCTTCTTTATTATTCATCCGATAGTTTCTTTAATTAAAACGACCTCTGATTAGACAAACAAATTTCGTGTACACAAACTCCCAGCAAAGTACTATTTAGGGAGCTTTAGTTAACCTGCTGAGAACTCGCTACGTCGCATGCAATGTTTTTTTTTTTTTTGTTTTTTTTTAAATATATATATATAGATATGTATTTACAGAAGAGAGTTATTGTTTAGCAAGATTTCCGCCGCAATTTCTGTTTATCTATTTCAAGAACGCAGCAATTGTTGCAGACAATATTTTTTTTAACTTGTAGTTAATACAGGTTTCTTAAAAGACCTGTTCGCTGCAAGCAGAGCAAACCACAAGATGCTGTAAAAAAAGAACAGAAGAACACGGAAACTGGAGCAGCGCAAGGGGTCACACCTTTAATGCACTAATTCTAGCTGATTACCAAGTAACCGAGTAAAATGCCTTTTGATGCTCCACTTTGCCACACGAAAACGCTTTCTCATCGTGAAACAATCCTTTCCTTTCGAATCTGTCCCTTAAGTTATCTTCGATGGATGACGTTTCAATAGTACGTGGGTACGAAAAGAGGTTTTTTGGCTCTGTACACGATCGTGAAGGTAGGTCCCTGTTCTCGCCTTCACTCCACCCACAGATATGCCGCAGCGATTTTGGGGCTCAGAATTGTCGTTTCCTGCGTGTCACTTCAGGCGATGCAGAGCTGTGCTCCAGGAGCGGCGTACAGGTCCTTGTGGTCCTCGAAGAGTCGAGAGAGCGCGATCGTGTACTTCTCGTGAAGAGCGTCCACCTCCTCGTCGCTTGGGTCCTCGATCTTGGCAACTTCCAGCGGCGCTCCGACTGAGTATAGAGACAAAAATAGAAAGCTCGCGTTACTTCAAACCCAAGAGTTATCCCACATGAAATTATAATTCTGGACAGAAGACAAGGACAGCTATAGTCTAAGCTGCAGCTCAGGGCGTGGGTTATGATGTTCTCGCGTCTTGGTTCGTTATTTGTACCAATGCAGCCGATGAAGTGGCGACAAAAAAAGCATTACGGAGTTTTAGGGAGTTTTAGGGGGGGAACAACAAAAGCGCGGGATCAGGGGGCATTCACTGGGCGTTACTGGTTTGTCCGGGTGCAGCAAACGCACATGGACGACGAGCGTCGTGACACTGTACGTTTTGGCGCTGCTTCGCTGATCTGACTTAAGGCGCAGCTTAAGAGGTGACGAAAATAATCCCTGGAGAATGGAACAAGGGGGACAAAGGACGAACACAAATTTCCAAACACAGCTAGGTGACTGGTGCGCGACCGAAAGGAAATCCGCCTGGTCCGGGTGTCAAACCCGGGACCTCTCCATTTCCAGTGTTTGTCCTTTGTCTCGCTTGTTTCCCATCTCCAGGGATTATTTTCGTCATTCCTGTCCAGCTCGCTTGCACCTTTGCATTTAATGGCATTATAATCTTAAGAGGTGACTGAAGAAAACGTGTATTTAGTAGTGAATTCTTGATTATTTTTTTCCCGTGAATTTGAGTATCATGAGCATTTGAACCGTGCGTATTAATAAACCAGGAAAAAAAAAACGAAAAATAAAGCCAGAAGTTTTAACTGCCTCGGACGTATACGTCCGCTTGTGATGGAATTAGTACGGCATCTCTGACTGCTCGTGTAAGGCTTGCGTGCGTAAAGTGTGTGCATTTTGAGATCTTTATAGAGTATATACGTCCCAATTTCCTTTTGTTATAGAGCACGCAGAAAAGGAGGAGGCTTTCGACGCAATTCTAAAAGAGCTGTTGAGGTTACTTGGTACAACAATTTGAAATACCTGTAATTTTGACATTTGTGTTTCTGAAGGCCAAATTCAGAAGATTTAAGTGTTTTCTTTTTCAAATACAGAACCGCTTTAATTTCCCTTTTATCTTAGAAGGAGTCTAAGTCGAACCTAAGAGTGAAGCTGGAGACTTGTTTCCAGTTATCAGAGCTCATAGATAGACCATGTGAAAGGCAAAACAGAATATGCGGATTGAACGCCTCCTCCCCTCTCCCCTCCCCCCCCCCCCTCCCTCCCCTTGGGTTATCATTCTTAGCGAATTTTCAGCTTTTACAAAGTTTTTCGATCCGTAAAACTTAACATCAAATATGTGGGTGCCAATCCAAAAAAAAAAAAAAAACTAAAAGACGTTTAGGGGTTTGTCGAAGCTCCTTATTGAACACGAAATCGCGGAACAATAAAACTGCACCCGAAGGTGGCTTCACTGGTTAGATCACAATGCAAATACTTTGTACCAAACACGTCTTCCGAATTAAAGTTAGATGCGAGCTCGTAAAGACTTCCCTGAAAGGCCAATGTCCTGTCGGCAGCCGACGTCTGCGGGTTACTTGACAATGGGAATCATAGATGGCGCTAGCTACCGTACACTTGCACGATAACGCAAGGGTGGTTTCGTTCCCACGTGAAGATACCGTCGTATGGAACTGAGTTCTAGTTTTATCTATAGGACCGAAAGGTTAAATAGCTTAAGTTATATCTCTCACCGATAGAGGACGCACACCTCTGGTTCAAATTCTTTTTTTAAATACTTCCAATTTTTTTTTCGACTTTTCGCCGCTCGTATATTTTACCACGAACTTTCAACATCTTGACTTTTGCTTCAAAAACATTCTAATGAGCATGTGCACTATGAAAAGCACTATTCTGCTACGTTTTGTGTAATTATATCATCAGTCACCACTTAAGTTTATGTTTCACTAGATATACGTCCGAAAAACACTGTTCGCAAACATAAGCACAAGCAGGATACTGCTTTTGTAGGCCAGCATTATTTATATGTAATTGTGAAGTGAATAAAAACATTATTATTATTATTATTATTATTATTATTATTTGCCGTATGTAATACGGTAGAAGTATTACATACGGCACTGATACCGAAACAGAACAAGAAAAAATTGATCATATTAATCTTCCATTATGTCATGCTTTGTTTACTGAGACGGTTGTTTGAAGACACTTTTGGAATGACAAATTTAAAGTTCCCCACATTGCACCTCGGGCACTCAGACATACCACTCGTTTTCAGGTGCCGAGAATGTCAACGAGGTATGGCAGAAGACAACGAATATTTTGTGTACCGGACATTTTCAACAGTCTTCCTGAAAGAGTGTTGGATCTGGATTCGAAAAAAAAGTTGAAACAAGCCCTACGAGACCTATTTTAAATCAAGTGTGCCTGCACGAACCAGACTCATCTTCTGGGCGTCTTAAACTGTGCTCTAAAGATTTTTTTTTCTTAGGCCAGTGATGTGATCTTTATTACAACCCAAGTAGTGTGGCAACTTGACATGACCTGTGCTTCATTTTTTTAAATATTTTGATGTCTGTGTGTGTGTTCTTCATGTAATGTGACTATCCACATATCAACAACTCTGGACACTAACTTTACCAATGCTTCAATGTTATTTTTCTTAAAACGTGTGTGCTTGCGTGTGTGTGTGTGTGTGTGTGTGTGTGTGTGTGTGTGCGTGTGTGTGTGTGTGTGTGTGTGTTTTATGTGCTGATGCACTCTTCACAATGTTGAAATAATTGATTTATAACTTTAATACTGGTGGTTTAGCCAAACAAGCCAATTCAGGCTTCGGCAGACCCGAATTATACTTCGTCGCATCCGAAAAAATAAACTATTATTATTATTATTATTATTATTATTAGTCGTAATAATATTATTATCAATAGTATTATTATTACGAGTGACCTTGTTATCGAGTTTTCTTTTATTAAAGCGTTATCAACCGACTTCACAAAGACTGGCTTATGAAATAGGGAGACAGATGAGATTGCTTGATTGGCAGGCATACAATACGCTTCGTTTTTGTCTGCAAGCGGTATTCGTTGTTTGTTGGAGCATCGTGAGTGGGTTACACGAAAAAAGTAGACGGAATCAACATTCATCTTATAAAATGTAACAGAGCAATTGCATCTTTCCAGGGGTGCATTCCACTTCCGGCCGCCATCACTGGGGGAGATAAATACTTCCGGTTCTCCTATTTTAGGTTGTGTTGGAACGGGTGCGGCGACGACCAACGTTACTAAAACCGCCAGTTGGGAAACTCACCGTTGAAACCTGGGCCGCTGGCGTCCACCGAGACAAAGCTAAATACGACAACAGCGCCACTCTTCATCATTTGTCCTTACTGTGGTCACTTTGAGCTTCTAGAAAGCATGTTTTTGCGTAAAAATTAACGGAAAAAAACTATTTTTGTAGCAACGTTTATTGGAGTTTAGTACAAATGAAGGGCGCATGTTTTCTAAAATCTTTAGTTTGCAAGGTTTTGCAGCACAATTCATATTTTTTTTATATAACCATGCCTCAGCGGTGATTTCAAGTAGCGCGTCCCGATCTAGGCGCATCTTAACTTGGGTAATAATTTCGGCGCGTCCGCTTGGAAGGCGGGGGTGGCACCTCTGAAACCCTTCCATCGTATCTGTTTCGGAGCCAAAATGGCCGATTAAATCCAAGACTTCGCGAAAGCATTCGATAAAGTACAGCATAAACGTTTGCTTATAAAACTTTCTCAGTTAAATTTAAACTCTGATATCATACATTAGATTAAAGAATTCGTGAACAATCGCTCTCGGCCTGTTTTTGTTAACGGCCAGTCCTCTCATTCACTTCCAGTCACATCAGGCGTCCCCCAAGGATCCGTCCTTGGTCTCCTCTTGTTCCTAATATACATTAACGACTTGCCGCTTCATGTGTCTGGCCATATCCGTATGTTTGATGACGATTATGTTATCTATCGCTCGGTTACTAACGTTTCCGACCAACAATCTCTCCAAGATGACCTTAACCATGTGCAAGAATGGTGTGACGATTGGCTTATAAAGCTAAACCTTGATAAATGTAAACTCGTGTCCTTTCATTGCCGCCGCAATCCCCTTCTTTTCCATTACACTATCGCTAACATACCAGTAGAAATCTTAGGTTCATATAAATACCTCGGCGTCACTCTGTGCAACGATCTATCCTGGCGCACGCATGTTACTAATGTTATCTTATCTGCAAACAAAACATTGTGATTCTTAAAACGTCACTTTCGTCACCCCCCCAAGGTGTGAAATTACTTGCCTACAAATGACTTATCAGGTCAAAGTTAGAATATGCGTCCGCAATCCGAAGCCCGCACCAAGTATATCTCATAAACGCACTTGAAGCTGTTCAAAATCGCGGTACTAGGTTCATTCATTCCTCGTATTCATATAACGTCAGCATATCTTCCCTGAAAGCAGAATCGGGGTTGCCTAGCCTCTATATCCGTCGCCGCATCACCATCCTTTCTTTGTTCCACAAGTTCTATTATTCTCCGCTTGGTTCCATGCCTTACATCATACCGCCGGCACGCATTTTTCAACGCACTGGTCATCCGCTCCAAGTGGCACGCCCACGCGCCCGCACTGTCACTTTTTTTCCTCATTTTTTGCCCGCGCAGCCTCAGACTGGAACGGCCTTTCCCACAACATCGCTGCCGTCACCTGCCCATCAACCTTCATGGACAATGTAGCAACTCATATCTCTCTCTGAATATTTATGGCACCCAAGAACTAATCCATGTCTGCCCACCCCTTATGTAATACCCCTTGAGGGGAATTTTTAAGGTAATAAAGTGAAGGTGAAGTAAAGTAGAAGTCACGTGCAGTTCTCGAGTGGCCGCTGCGAGAGAAATGGCGGTGTTGGGATAGCCATTAGCTCAGCTCTCGACTACGGATCAATGCCACTTTTTCACAGAAGTCTTTATGGCAGTTTCCCAACTGAGTGGTTCTAGCAACGTTGGCGACGACTCTTGGTTCACTAGCGAGCAATTCTGTGAGAGCTACGCTCTAGAAATGTCCCAGTGTCGTGCTTTTAAGTTGTCCGTGCTTACCGGCACAAACAAAAATGCAACAATTGAAGTTATTTCAATTATCTAGAGACGAGGACGCAACCACTGATCTTTATGACAATTGCTAGATCGCGCCTCCCCGCTCCACGAACGCGGCCACCGGATGGTCATCTTGTATGCACCGAAGTCAAAATTTTGAAGCGTTGCAAAGGCTGGGCAGCAGCGTGCTGAAGACACATTTTCTGCTCGTTCGCCGTCATTCGCCGAAGAATGTATTTTAAAACCTTGTGGGGGACCTTTTTCAATCCATTCCGCATAATAAGCTCTTCCAAGCGGTGAGGAAATCGATTATAGGAAATGATGAGATCAGCTTTAGAAATTCAACCTTCAACCGGCGCAGGCGTGGAATCTTTCATTGATCTGCTGCAGTGCTATCTCAAGTCTACCTTTGTGTGTTTTGGGGAGAGTACGTACAAAGGTGAGGATTTTGTATCGGCTCCTCCGTCGCGCCTGTACTCTGCGATATATTTTTTTTTTGCTCAGTGTGATAAGGGCATACGGCTATATGCAACGGTATTGTACGAATAGGAAGCTTAACAATTTTTCCACGCGCGTTTGCGAGCAAGCGTGTGCGTGGCCGAGTGTTTACCGCGCTTGACGGTCGAGCGGAAGGTGTAGTTCGATTGCAGTCGGCGGACTTTTATTTATTCTTTCAACTTGGCCTTCTCGTAAGTTCGGGAACATTCTCGTCTGTTCGAGTTTCAAATGTTCTCAGTCCGGTGTTACTGGCGTCGGTGTGGAGATATGTTTCGGCATACTGGTCGAAATGGCCAAGAATCGGGGGCGTCGATGGCGGCGTAACGGCAGGGTCGAACGCTGGGGCGAGACTGACTCCGCTCGCCTTGCGGAGTCCCTTATGTACCCTCGTGGGTTTCTTGATCATTCGGCTTATAATTTTCGGTGCGTAGCACATTTGGAACTCGATCAGACGAGAATGTTCTTGAACTTACGAGAAGGCCAAGTTGAAAGAATAAATAAAAGGACAGTCCGCTGACTGGAATCGAACCTCCACCTTCCGCGCGAGAGTCGAGCGCGGTAACCACTCGGCCACGCACGCGCTTGCTCGCCGACGCGCGTGGCAGTAAGTTGCTATTTGGATGATTGCTTGGCGCTCGCTCCGAAGTCCGTTAATGTCGGCATAGAAATGATCAACGATGTACTAAATTGTTTCCTCTTGAATTCACGTGGATTCGAAGTTCACTCATGAAACTATGACAAATGAAAAGCTACAATTATCGGATTTAAGCCTTATCTTTGAAACTGACCATGCGTGCTGGAAGTATGAACCGCGAACAAAATAAGGGTTTCTGCCGTTTAATTATGCTCATTTTAAACTTGTACAAAGGAGTCGCGGAAGAAAGCTTTGGGACAGGTGAACCGTCTTAAACGCGCAGGATACCCCCATCGTTTTAAGGGAGGTAGCGAATAGCCTTGTTACTCAGCGTAGAAAAAATAAGGACACGGTGACTTCAGCTAGAAACAAAACAAGTACATTCATAATTTGTCCCACAATTTAAATAAGTGACTTCACACTTCGAGCGTATGCGGCGTTTTCTTCCCCAAATAGGCTGCTTAATTTATGTTCAAAAATAAATAAAGAAACAGAATAAAAAAAAAAAAAGAAACAGCTAGTCTGTCAGTGCGCCATCACTACACTTGGCAGATAGAGTTTTCCTTTTTATGCGAGAAGCCAGATAAGACAGTTCTTTAGTACGGTACGTCTTCACCTATTTCTTCGTCCCTGTTTCTTTTGGCGCTTCCGTACAACAATTTACCACCTAGCCCATCTTACAACAGTGATCAATTAGAGTAGATTTGGAACATAACCATGGTTAATAGTGCATAATAGGGACCGTAGCGATTTTTCGCTTTATTGATACAACTCTCCGTAACAGCTGGATAATCCAGAACTCTGTGCACAATATATGATGCAAAGACATCTCCGCGCGACACAACTTATCAACTTTGCCGCGGCGTCGATTCTTGTTCGGTATCCATGCGTGTAAAGGCACAGAGACGCAGCACTTCGGCGTGCCAAAAAAGCTTTAAGCGCGAGACCGGTGAAACTTTCTTTCGACAAGTTGTGCCTTTTTCCTGCGGCGCTGCGCTTTCGTAAACATTTTCACGTGTTCTCAATGGCAATTTTCACCATTTACACAGGGTTATAAAAACATCCGCGAATGACGACGAACGAGTAGAAAACGTGTCTTCAGCACGTTTTCTACGCCAGCCTCTGTAACGCTCCAAGAATTCGATTTTGATGCAGGCAAATGGCCGTAAGGTAGTCGCGCTCGCGGAGCGGTGAGGCGAAATCCAGCAATTGTTATAGAAATCAGTGATCCGAACAGAGTCAAACAACTTACTTTGCGTGCACCATCGCATAGGGTGGTAACAGAGTTTCATACTCCGCAAAATAAATCATACAAATCAGCGTCTGTAGATGGAAAGCACAAACTTTGACTGAATGAGCATTTAAGGGGGGGGATTCTACCTCGCAGACGACCAAGCTAGTGATAAATGTAACTTGTGGCTCCATCTCTCAGTAGGCGCTGCAAGTAGACAACAGAGTGTGTTGCCTGCCCTCTGCGGCAATCGGAGGATGGCGCCACAAGTCACACTCATCTTCAACTCGATCGTCTACGAATACGTGCACCGTTGACTTCGGCAAGTTGGCTGGTCTCATTTTTTACCGAAAAAAAAATGAAAGCCGTTAACAACTACATGTAACGCCGAATTAGAGCGCAGCTCTTGAGGAGGAGGAGGAGGGAAGGGTCCTCCTCCTCATCCTGTGTGCTACTCCTCCCTCCGAGCGGCGTCGCCATCGCCTCACAAGGGTCACGTGACCTCACGGGGGCTACGTGACCCCTGTGAGGTCACGTGGCGATGACGATGACGTCATCATCAATCGTGACGTCATTGTCACTGGTGACATCATCAGTGACGTCATCACTGGTAGCATTGATGACGTCATCATCACTGATAACGTCATCGGCATCGCCATCGGCACTGTCACTGTGACGTCAACAGCATCGGCATCGTCATTGTCACTGTGACGTCATCGGCATCGGCATCGTCACTGATGACGTCATCAGTGACGATGACGATGCCGATGACGTCATCAGTGAATGCCGTGGAGCCATCAGTGAAGTCACAGGTGACGTCATCGCCATAATCACTGATGACGTCATCAGCGTCGGCATCAGTGACATGACCAGTGACGTCACGCGTCCCATAAGGCACCTCGCGGTTAAGCAGACGGCGACGCCGCTCAAGCTGGAAACGGGCGCCTAAGAGCTGCGCTCTAAAAAAAATAAACTTTGCCTTGTAAATTTGCAAGATAAAATCCACCATCTAAATGCAAATTTGGTAAAAGAGCTTCCTATATGCAGGCGCGCCATTTTATCTGGTTTGTCCTGGAGCGTATGAACGCCATTAGCCACACTATATACCAGTGGACATGCTATATATGGGGGAGGGCGGAGAGAGAAAATTCATAACAGCTGCAGTCCCCGAAAACGTTAGAAACGCAGGGCGTGAAGAGTCCCAAGAAACGTCTCTTTTCGTTTCTTGGGCTGTCAGCGACCGCTGTAAAAGACGTTTCTCACTGAACGTTGCCCTCGTGTGTACGTACCGACGGTGACGACAGGCTTGCGGAAGGGCAACCAGCCGTAGGAGTACTGGAAGACTCCCCTGCCGTGGAAGATCGGAGGCGCAAAGCCCAAGCGACGCGTCAGCCAGGCCTGGCACCGACGGAGCAGAGTGCCCTCCGGGTTGGACGCCTGCACGAACAGCTCGTTCTCGCCGAACGATAGCACGGGCACCAGGGACGACCTGCGTACCCATCGGGGTATGTGCTTGACCCTCTAAACAAGATCACCCGTAGTGACCAGGCGCGAGTAGCGCTTGTTTAACCACTGACTAGTGATGTCATCGACTAAAATGATCACGTGGCGAGCGATAATCGCCGCTAAGTGAGCGCTTGCTGTTCAGCGGTCGTGTTTAGGGCCTAGTAGCCCCGCGCAACTAAAAGGTCGAATAACAAATCTTAGTTTAGCCGGTGTTTAGCGGGTGACTCAACGAGGTAGAGGGGCTTAGAGCGATAAACCGGGGTTCCGGTCTGCACTCGAATGTGCCCCCCAAAAGGCCGCTGCCATTGTACGCAAATATGACCACTCGTTACGTGACCAAACCAAATACGTGAGGTCACAGGAAAGATTGCAGCGCCCAGGCAGCGGCTGGCCCCAGCTGGACAGGAGCATTGGCCGGAGCTTGTCGGATGCTTTGTTCGTTGTCGTTCGTCTCAGCGAGTTCATTTCAGGCGTTTCAGGCGCGGAAGCCTTCATCTGAGGCCGGTCGAAAGCGACTTCAGAGTTCAGCGTGCTGTCTCACGTAGGTATAACGTGAAAATAGGAAGGTTTAGATCTTATTAACAAAAAAAAATGGTCCTTCGCGCAGTACAATACGGTGAAAAAGTAAGGAAAGTAAGTCAAATTAAATCGAAAAAAAAGGAAGCAGGAGACTGTCACTTGGAGAAAACGCGTGTTTCTGTCGCCTAGAAACTCAATTATCTCTTCGTTACTCTGAATCGATAGGTTGCAGCGCCCTGTGAGAAATTTTAGGTCAGGCAGTGATACACAAAATTAATTTAGCCGACGTAAACAATGTTATGTATATTACCATCATAAAAAAAATCGCTTGCTTTTGGCATTTTGTCAAGAAAAATAAAGTTGCGATAGCACCTGAAGCTTTTTTTTTTCAGCGAACAGCACTTTCTCGTTGAATTTCGCGGGGATTTGTTCCTGCTAAATTTAGCAGGGAAATTCTGAGTGACGTCACATGACAATGACATCTTAGCGTCACATTACGGTGGGACGTCAAGCAACATCATGACGTCACGCGGCATATGATATCGCACCACGAAATCCCGCGACATTGTGACGTCACGTAACAGTACGACGTAAGGCACGCTGTAACGCCACTTCAACCACTTCAACTTTACATGATATCACGCCATCGGGACACTTCATGACGTCACTCGACAATTTGCTTCTTGCGCCTTGCCTTAGGCGTCAAACGAACAGTTTCGTTGCGCATCTGCCGCTCTCCCATGACCTTGCTACGAAGCAACCAACACCAACACGAGCAAGCTAAGTCAGCGGAAGGGTTCTCCCAACGCACGGTAACACTGCAGAGAAGCGCCAGAGGGAGGGGCTGGTCGCTCGCTGCCCGTAAAGGCTAACTGATACACTTCCGTTAGGCTGCAACCGAGTCCGTAGTGCTGCCTTGTGCAGCCTTCTGACTCCTTACGATAAGAAAACACACTGGTACACTGGCGCCATCTTTGAGGTAGCCCTGGAACTGCATTTGATTAGGCTTTGTAGTATTTGCGAAATCAAATGTACGCAGTACATTTGATCGTTTACATAACTAGGCTCTTTACTTTCCGGTTTTAACCGAAAAAACACCGATAAACGGGTGTAGCACGATTGCCCCGCGTGCACAATCCCTGTCGCAAAAACCCCGCCTCATTGGTCTCACGGTTAGAAAACCCCGCGTTCAATTACCCTGTCCGGTATTCCCTCGCACCAAAAGCCCCATCCTCACTGCTCCCGTCCAAGCCTCTTTGCTCTTCAAACAGCATAGTCCTATGTCTTAACCTAATCAGTTGAGGGTCTACAAAGGGTAATATAAATAAAAGAAACAACAAAATAGGTTTAACTCAAACCGCAGAAAAAATTAGAATGACGTACAAGTGGCAAATTGCAGAAATCTGCATAACCTGCGATGCACTCCACTGCTACAGAGGTATACTCAGACTTAGAATTATAGACTTTATCTAGCTATATGGATACAAATATTTTTAGATTAACGTAAGAAGGCTGGAAATGGTGTTTGGTGCTCTATACCTAATAAATATGGCGCAATAAGCTGTGGGTTAACAGTTTTGACAGAAGCCACTTCGTCGGAACTGTGAATCCATGCGTGCTTCAGAGTGGACTAAAGATTTGGTTCAATGCTTGTTCTTTATAACTAAAAGTTTAAATTTTTTGCCAGTGACTGATATTTTATGTTTGTTTTCACTTGTATTGTTTCAAGACGTGAATGTGTATAGCGTACTCCTGAAGAACGGGAAGGTTTATCCAGCTAGTCCATACTTCAGTCCCGGGTACGGAATTATTATGTTACACAAGCTCGCGTGCACACTTACTGTCTCTTAGTTAAATGCAAAATGCTCCGTCCTCGCGCTGAAGACCCGGTCACCTGATATGGGGGATTCGGAAACCGGACAAAAGCTCACCGAACAAAAGCTCACCGGACAGAAGCTCACTGGACAAAAGCTCACCGGACAGAAGCTCACACGTTTTTTCACAGACCCGGACAGAAGCTCACCTGATTTTGTTTTGCTACCCGCGCGAAACACGGGCTGAAATAAAATTCGGACGCGACGGACATTGCACCATTTTCAGGTGAACTTGTACCTCATCCCACGCAAGGGTTTACTACGGTTGATCGAATGCCATTTCGTCGAAACATTTTTTAGAGAACGGGCACGTTTTATTGAAGCCCGGTTTAGAGAAAGCACAGCCTCAGTTTAGAGATATGCCGTTTATCGAAAAGGGGACGCTATTTAAAAAAGGCTTTTCTACTTCACGCGTGTATCACTGGTGCGCGTGTTAACCCAAGCTCCCGCCGCTTCGCGGCGGCAGTCTGCGGCGGCTCATTACAAAAATGTTAACACACTGACTTACGCCGCTTCGCGGTGGCTTCGCGCTACACGCCGCTTCGCGGTGGCCGAATTCGCTAAAAGGAGGCTCATCGCCTTTTTTTCTAAACTTGGTTTCTCTGTAAGACCAACATGACATTTTCTCTTGGTGAGCTTTTGTCCGGGTCTGTTGAAAAATGGGTGAGCTTTTGTTCGGTGAGCTTTTGTCCGGTGAGCTTCTGTCCGGTGAGCTTTTGTCCGGGATTCGGGGGATTCGCGGCTTGCGCTTCTGAAACTGGGGCTTAAGAGGGAGGTTAAGAATGGCCGGGCAGTTTGCCGCGGGGCATTTTGACACGGGGCTTTAGACATCGGGTGATTTCGTGCACCACCGCCGATAAACATCCGCCGGTGTAAACAATACACAATCGTTTGAAACCGAAAAACACCGGTTCTACGATATTTTCGAGCAAGCGCTGGCGGTCTTCACCGAAAAAGTCCTGTATACTTTCCAGAACTAATAGACAAACACCGATAAAGATGCGCCGGTGAGGAAAGTAAAAATAGTCAAAACAAGACAAAAAAAAAAACGATTCCTAATAATTTTTTCTCCTATCAATCTTGTTGGTTTTTGTTGTTGATTTTTCGTCGGCAAAGTCCTACGCATAACTCTGTGAAACAAATCATCTTGCCAGGAATCATGCACTTTGACTGTCTTTCTTTTGTGACCTATGTGGTCATGAACTCTTGGAGGATAGTAGCTTTGTTTCACTGTTTTCCACAGTGGTCTTCTTGGACCACCGACCTTGAAGATCACTATCAGTGCCCTGAGAGACCAGTCACAACCTGTGCTCTTGTTCTCTTGAGGTGGGAATGATCTCAATGCCCTTGTCCCATTCAAGTCAGAACGGGAGATCGTCATTGTCTTGTTGCAGAGAAAGAGAGGAGAAAAACCTTCATTTCTCGACGGAAAAAATACTTAAAAACATGGTTTTCAGGTTCTGCTATTAACAGCAAAGTTGGGCTACTTTATACTCCATTTAGCATTGAACTTTGGCTGTTGGCTATGTGGCTATTTTTGGGCTATTTCACGTCTTAATGCGGCAAGTTTTTATTTTTTTGTGCTTGGTTTAGAGTAGATGAACAGAAGACACTTCAGCATGCGCACAAAGCGACAGTCCACCCTTTCCAAATTTCCGCTTTTAGAGATTTTTTGTGAGAAGATGCGCGGGCGTGACGCTAGATCTCTTGGGTCCAGTGAGCTACCGTGACTTAGATTCAGCTCCGACGTCATCGCTCTTGTATTCATTCTGGCTAATCTTATGTTGCCAAGTTCTTTCACCTTCCCCTGGCGTCTTTTATGTCCTCGAGTTTCCCACCATCCTCCTAGAGGAGGCACCTCTTCTAAAGAAAAAGGACAGAAAAGGAGACTCAAGATATACAGCAGGATTTCATGTCGTCCGATAACGCGTGCTGTGCAAGGTAAACAAAGAAGACATTTTTTTCAAAATATGGAAGATTTTTTTAAGCAGAATGAGCCATAACAAAAGACAACAGATTTTAAACAGTGAATAATCCGAACAAAATCGAGTTCGAAGTGCATGAGCAGCCATGTTTCTATTTCAATCCGAGTTTGCCATCGCGCTACTGACACTACCCACGTCGAATGCCGCCGTGGAGAGAGTATTCAGTGACGTATTCCTGACTAAGTCAGACATAAGGAACAGTATGTCTCTTCCAACTCTTCAAAACATCCTCTATGTAATGCTTGTTTTTCTTGATAAGAACGCCTGGTGTAAGCCTATCAACACTACATGAAGAATTTATAGGCCGTTTTAACACGAAAATCCTGCATGAGGCGAGTCACCCGAACACGAGCGAGTGTTTCATAACCATGTGACCGTAAAAACACATGTAAAAAAATGTTGTCCTTTTTGTGTGAAATAAAACGTTTTCAATGCATTTCAAGTTGTACGTCTTGCAAGCTGCTCCAAAACCCTAGATATGCAGACGCAGTGCCTTCGCCTTGAGCTGGTACATTCGAGCGCGCGATTTTTCGGGCTCTTCAGATATCTTAAAGAGGGCTACTATTGGGCTATATAATTATTTTGAATTTGACTGCTTTTCGTTTACCATCTGGCATTTGGCTGTGTGACCAAACCTAACCTAACCTACCTGGTAACCCTGCTAAGAAATAAATTTACAGTTTCGCCTCAAACGAACCAGATTGAAGTCACCAGAATAGAAGAAAGCGCTCCGGATGATTACGTTGAGGATTTGGATGATTTTGACGTGTGTACCGACCCTTCGTCTGTGGTGCACAAGTACTGCCGAATCACGGTCAGCATAAAAGATGAGAAAAGCGCTACGAGCATCACAAAGCACACGTCAACGAAGCGTCACGTCCAGCTCAAGAAACATCGTCTTGATGTATGCAAGTACTTTATCTTTACCATGTATTCATTTGATTTAAGTTGAGAAAGCTAAGGTAATGTTACATTCTGGAGGAATGCCCGTCGTATCTTTGAATGCTTCTATAATTTAAACTTTTTTAAAAATTATTTTAGACGGTAATCCTCAGACGTCCAGCCAGAGCTCTATGGAAGTGTGCTCTCTTAGAAAAAAATGGTCTATATAGTCCTTCTTTAAGGGAAGGACTCTTTTGTAACCTATGTTCCTTCAGAAAGGGAAAAACGTTCGTCCCTGAAGCAGAAGAGCAAAGTTCTTTCGTCGTCTTCATATCATTCATGCGGTCCCGAATTGAGAACATCGAATCAATAAAGCTTAACGGGGACGCTACGTCTATTGTACGAGACAAGAGGAGGAGAAAATAAAAGCGTAACACAAGCATTCCGCTATTTGTATTTCTTTCCGAAGCCAGCTACCCACGCAGGTAAAGGAACTTCCGTCTCAAAAGCAGTTACTCAGTCTTCTCGTCATCAGCATACCAAGTTATTTCGCGCACTTTAAGTCTTGCCTTTTCTAATTCTTGAGACACAATTGTTTTGTCAGCACCGCACATCACGGAGGAGTCGTAAACAATTCGCGAAACAAAAAGCCGCTCTTAAAACGGAAATTCGAGGCAGCCTACTTCGCTCAGTGTTGCACGGTACCGCGAAGCGTGCAAGAAGGTTAAATCGCTCGCCACGAGATGGCAGGGTCAAGCAGAGTGGTTGCAAGTAGCTAGGCTAGGTTGCGCTAAATACCGCCCAATTCATGGGTTATAAAAATATTTTTATTTTCTCACGCCACAATTGCACTTCGGGCTCCTTTATTGCATTTTCTTATCACACATCTCGATACATTACGGTGACCACAAACATTAGCTGAACACATACAACGAGCGCATACACATACACGGCACATACAAATATCAATACAACAGCACACTAACCCGATTACTACTTCGGAGCTGTGCGTTTCCGCCTTTTATAATCATCGTTTTGAAGGTACGGATTTTCTCGGTAGGCACCTAAGCAATTAGCAATATTCCCAGCGTACTGGTTTTTTTTTCAGTTATGTTATACCTTTGAAAGTATTTTCAACAGCCCAGTGGATGAATCTCTTAGTGAAATGTAAACGCTCATCTGTAAAAATTTTAAAGTCAATAAAACAAGGCGCTCCACTGTGGTTCCAAGCTATATGTTTGCTTCCTACACAGCACGTCGTAGCCAGCTTTTCTATCAGAGTATTTGTTTTCTATTTCTGCTATTCGCGCGCGGCTGCAATTGTCGTCTGGAATTAATCTCCATAAAGGGATATTTACTGAGCTAGAAGCGATACTCAAAGGGCAGATAAATCGCTGTTCGATCAACACGAATGCAGTCAAAACCGCGACTTGCAGCTGGTGTTAAGTGTACTGAGCTACGCCAGGGCAAGCTCGAAGACTTCTAACGCTCATCGCAGCGCGCCACTTGGAGGGAAGTTTCTTAAGAATCTGCAGTATATTTATGCAGAAAACGAAAGTATAGCTTCTTTTTTTTTTCTCGCTTTTACTTAGAACCCTCCCTTAATGCTAAAATTTTGATCTGTGAATATGCGTACTTTCCGTCATATTTTCATGCTCTTCAGTCCTTCCCTTAGAACGCAATCGCTCTAGGGGAGGGGACAACAGGATATCGCAGATGACAGTCACCTTCGCCACTGTACGAAAGGAGGGGGTTCAGACCAGCTTTCCAACATGACTATTCGCAGGTCGGTCAGTTTCACCGTAATCCCTCAAGCGGTCTTAAACTCTTTAATGTAAAGCAGCATGCCAACCTGCGACACCCCTCCCCTTCTATCACTGCCCGAAAAGCGGCATCAATGCCCGACAGTTTACGTCATCTAATCTTGCTGTTACACAACTTATGCCATTAATACGCGAACACACGCTCGCATCGGCGACAATCCCAGTCGTCGTTCACAACGCACAACACTGCCATCGCGATGTTCCTGCTATGTAGCTCACACGCGGAAATACAAAACCACGTTAAGTGCCGGTTGGCACTTGGTATCAGAAAACAGATCCGAACTCAACACAGAAGGCACGCAGGCACCCGGCAGCCAAACCTGTCTGTCTTGGACGCAGTTTTTTGCTGTTTCCATAACGTCGTCAACTGTGACACGTCGTTACAGTATACCAAATACGTCGTTCCGCAAATCGGAGGCGGCCGCCTTAGCCCAGTGTACGTAGCACTTCTGGCACCGCTCAGGAACTGCGCTCGTTCTAACGGCTTCGTTTGCTTGTTTGACAAAATTAGTGGTAAAAGCGTCACTGCAACCGGGATATTCCACACTTTTGGACTGGGAGACAGAATCGCAGACGGCCTTCGCTGCCGCTGAACAACGCTCATTAAACAACCCGCGCGATGCGCTCGAAAAAGAAAACCGAAAGAAGGTGAGGCAGGAGGGCGGAACCGTTCTCCCGTCTGCCTGGAGAAGGAGGAAAACGTCTCGTTCCTCTTTTCTTCTTGTGTCCGCTTGGGGCTCGTCGATAGAAGGGAGGAAACCGCGCCGTTTCTAACTTTTTCTTCTTTTTTTTTCTCTTTGAGTGTCCATCACGCGAGTCTCGAGTAAGGAGATGAGGTCGATGACGTGGCACACAGATTCTGCAAGGCCCACGGCAAGGCTGGCGTTCCTCTTAAGAAGACGGACGGAACCTTGGAGATCTCTTCAGATGTGTGTGCCCCACTGCTTGCACAATTCCGTCTGCGCAGTTGATGTGCCGCAAGTACTTACCCGACGTATTCGCAAAAGATGTCTCTGTACTGATGAAAATGTGCGAGAATTGTCCGATTTTTCTAACTATCGATGAAACACCTGAGCTCCGTGGTTGACCAACGATTGCTGTACTTGTGACATTGTTTGATTGAGAGCGTCTCCATCGAAGGACCTTTTGCCAGATCTCCAAGTCTTACAGAAGTGCAACGCCGTCGCCTTTGGAGTGCTTGTCTAGGACGTTCTCGGGAAGCTTGGCAAGAATTTCCGGAATGCATGCGTCATTTACTCGGACTCAGCATCATACATGCACAAGCTGCACATAGACATCCAACTATCTCATGCGGACTTCATGGAACTGCGCTTCAAAGACTTTTGCCTTTACCTCAACATCACACTCGCCGAGAGAATGAAACTGTTTTAGTTGGAAATTGTACCAGACTTTGTCGTCCACGTCCCTGCCCTCTTAAAGAGTTTGTGAAAGCTGCGGCGTAAGATCAAAACTATTTTTCACTCTATGAATCTTCGACCATGGTGTCCGTCCACAGTTAGCCCTTCACGGTGATTTTCCTTTTACGAGGCACTCACTGATGCTTCGCATTACTCGCGCCCAATTATATTTTTTCTGGAGAGTAGTGACACAGTTGGTTGGAAGCACAAAAAGCTGAATGCGCTTATCTCAGCTCCAGAGCCCTCAAAGAACTTCTTATAAAAATGACTTTCATCCACAAAACTTCGGGCTCGCTCTTGACTTGACATCATGAATGTTCTAGAGTCGGAAAAAAAACCTCGTGCAAGAAGTGTAAACTGTTTTCGGCGTAAAGCTCGCATATTTGCTGAAAAGGTGGAATACCCTTCCGCTCGAAAGCTACGGCAGTGTTGATGCACTTCTGAAGATGAGTTCTTCCTTTTCAGCTCACTACCGCGCGATCCAGAACAAGTGGCTGGGGGCTGTTCCACGGAACATCGCTGATTACCTGCTCTTCACGGATTAGTTGTTCTGGTTCGGCGTGCAGATGGTAAACCCTTGCATGCAGATGGAGCTGCCGGAGGGGTTTTCTCCCTACGAAAGTAACTTCAGGCTTGATAAATGTATGGTCAGTGATCCGGAAACTGGGTTTCTTCACTACCACCAGTACGCCACCAGTGCTATAGTTTACCCCGTGCTCTTTTGAAAGCTAAACGCATCGGACTGGCAGTGGTCAGTACTGTTCCAAGCCTCGTTGGATGTTTCGGGGCTTCCTCTCGGCAGCGCAACTGTTGAGCGGGCATTCTTGAAATTGCGCGTCTTTCGTCAACAGGAAGGAGCGGGCGGCAGTGACAGACGAGAGTCTAGGAATGTACGCATGCATATACTACAATAATCAAATGTTAAATCGATTATCTAACAAAATGTAAATAAAATTTCAACTGTTTTTTGTCTTCAGTGGTCGTTTACATACACAATTCTTTTCCCCGAAAATCACCGTTTTCAGCGTCTGCACTGGAGAATTTACAGAAAAGCACCGGTATTCTAGAAAAAAACAAAAAAAAAACACCAATTAACATCCGCCGATTTTTGTTATAAATAAACACCGGAAAGTATGCACCCTACTTATAACATCGTCAATACACTTTCAAGCCCCTGGTGAAAGAATTATGCGCAGAAATCCAGAAATTATGCGCAACTCGCAAGTGTTATGGGTCTACCCCATAGATGGCGCCAGTGTGCTTTCTCGTCATATGGGATCACAAGGGGTTGGTATGCACTGGGCTGCAACCGAATGAAGGGGTGCGAACCGGCCTTCAAAGTAGAACCCGGAAACTGGAAAACATTTTGCCCACTATACACTGGGACATGATCTCGGCAAGAAAACTGCTATGGTTCCGAGCTAGCCAGAGGGTGTTTTCACCGACGTTATTTCGTCCACCTGTTTGTTGTTATGAGCAGCCTGGCGCTTAAAGAAGGCGAGTGCCCTGAAGAGGCACATCACACCCTCGCATTGGTAGTGTACAAAAGTTTATAAGTTTTATTACGCTGCCATCTAGCAACAAATCGGCGGATTACCGTCCTGTAAAGACACCCTATACTGAATGTTTTAGCTGCGCCAAAGACTCACCCGGACCTATTTTTAATATCGCTTATTACCCTTGTGCGTGCGTGTATGCTTTTAATACTTCACGAAGACTCCTTAGTGCGCACTATGTAATTTATTTTTAATGTTATTTAATATATGTAAACTGCTGAATCACTGAATAAAGAGGATGCTGTTACTGTTCCTGTTATGTTTCTGGATTATGTGACTATTGCTATTAATATAAAATATAATTAGCTTGCATTAACAACCGTCTTAACAAAAAATACCTCAAGCGAGGCTAACAACGAAAACAGAGCTCTGCCGTTCAGACGTCTAATAGAGCGCCGCTGTCTTCACAGTCATTCTGGAAGTCACCCGAAGTCCGCCATAGCTTCTGCAGGCACGTACCCATGTTGGAGGGCTTTTCGCACAAAGCCTTTCCTTCGGCTCAGGTAAAGTCTGTAGCTCCCCGGATGGGCGTCCAGGACCTCAATCGCTCCTCCGACCACCAGAACGGCTGCGTTTCCTTTGTCCTGCTGCTTGGCGCCAAGGATAAAGTCGATGCTCTTTGGAGTCGACGCACATATTCCTGCGGATGCGATGAGCGATGAGAGAAGCCCGTGCACCATTCCAATATTTACAAATCTTCACCCCAGCACGCGCGTGTTCACCTTTTTTCATGGTAAGCAAACCACACGTCATGCTCACGAACGCTAAAGGTGGCATTGGCCAGAGGCTTGTTGTAGCAATGGTGTAGACGTCATAGCGGTAAGCTGACAGAGCAATAAAATTTGGTAAAGCCAATCAACCGTAAATTTTTTAATCACCTGATCACGCTTTCTGCGCGTTCCCAGGTTCCGAGAGCGGGGTGGGGATATAGGAAGTACGTGATTCACAGTTCCAGAAAACAGGTATAGCTTTTTCCGCCTTGTCAGATTAGCGATGTATGTAGTATATAGGTGAGACAACATTGAAAATATAGGTTAGCCCATACCACGGTGACAGAAATACTTCAGGTGGCGTAACGCTGAGCCTTCGCCGAAGAGCCAGCGTGTCGAAAATCGGCATGGCCTCCTGAGCCTCCGGGGTGATGGAGCGCCCAGGTGAAAGGGCGCGTCACCAACCCAGAGGCTGAAGAAGCCTTCCTTTCATGAGCGGTAGCGTGCGCCGGGCTATGACGCCGTGTAGTTTTACGCGGTTTTCACGTGGTTCTCGCGTTGTTTCTGGCCGGTTTCGGCTTCCAGAGGTTGCCGGTAATGTGGAACAAGTGGTTCGTGCCGCGGTGCAACACAGGGTACGAGACATGCGCGGAGGAGCTCACTTTTTGTTACTCGACGGGGAACAGGACCACCTGAAGGTCAATACTTCAGCTTGGGCGAGTTGGTGGTTCCGACTTACACTTCAAAGCGCACAAGAACCTACGCATCTTGAAAGTTACCTCACGCAAAGAAAGAACACTCACACTGCGCTGACTCACAATCCTGGTTTGTATTGTGCTTCATATTTATATTCCTTATTCTTATATATAAAGAACTAATTTAAGCTACGGCTGATATAACTAGGTTACGTTTCCTAAATAGTCTAGTTGTTTTTGTTTGTTTTTTTACAGTTATCGAAGGGGTGCTAACATATAAGCTATCTAGCGTGGCAATGTTCGCGGTTCCTATGATTTCTCGCATATATTTGTTATTGCTCCTGCCCAGTACAATGCAGTTGGCCAGAAGTGGAGAACACCCTCAATCTCGGCAATGGATGCCTAAATGACCTCAGTCGGCCTTGATGGCGTTGGTTTTCTGTTCCCGAATTCGTTCGTTGAGACATCATCCTGTTTGCCCGATGTAGCGCTTTCCACGGGAAAGGGGTAAGGAATAAATGCAAGGAACAAACTTAGTTTTGTGATTCTTGGTGCAGCACGCTGGTCGAATAGAAGGCCCATTTACCTTCTTACATAAGCTAGAAAGTTTATATGGAGCGGAAAAGGCGACGTCGAAATTGACTAGATCGGCTGCTTTCTCGAGCTTGTGGAAAAGGTTGTGATGACAGGGCATTAAAGAAGGTCTTGTGGTGCGGTCTATTGGACGGCGTGTCATAGCTCCTTCATGCTTAACTTTCCTGAGTAGGCATTCAGCAACTGCGGTTAATAAAGACGAAGGGTACGCCCCTGAGACCAACCGAGAGATTTGCATTTCTAAGCTAGTTTATACTGTGTGCTTGCATGATTTGTTAAAAAGCTTTTAGACAGAGTTTTTCAATGCCCCTTTTAACAAGCTTTGAGTGTGCTGAGCTCTAGTTAAGGAGTGACTTTTTTTTCCTAGGATTGTAGGACCAGCAGCTGTGACGGTGTGTCATGAACACTCGAAGGTCTAAGAATCCTTAAGGATCGCTCAACCGGGGGTTCGTGAGTAAGTTTTAACAAATTCAGGCAGTTTTTGAAAGTTAAAAAAATACTGACCATCAACGTGGGGAAGGTTTTATTGCCAATATAGAGGAATATCAAGTAATCATCAACGCATCAAAACGCACGCCCTATTTTTTAGTGCTCCAGGTTTTGCTGTAAAATTCTGTTATGAAAGGCAAGAAAAAGTTCACTAAGGACAGGAGCAATACAAGACCCTATGCATACTCATGATTTTTGCAAGTATGTTATGCAATCCCAGGTGGCAAAGGTAGATTTCAAGTAGACGGTTATTAAGTCCAGAAAACCTTTGATAAACAGACCAGTAGCGTTTTGAAAGACGATGACACCGAAGGTGTCAATGCTCTCTTCTATGTACCTGAGAAGACGATCTTGAGGTAAAGCATAGCAAAGATATTTTACATCGATGGAAAAGGCATTGAGTTTTATGTCCTTGAGACATTTGTGGAGAAAATGTAAGACCTTATCCGAGTTTCTAATCAAGTAGGGATGATTTGGGTCGAGTAGGTTTAGTTAGTCTTGGAAGGATACAGCGACCGACATTTGCCAAGTGCCTTGTTCAGACACAATGACCATGAGGGAGCGTTCGGTCTTGTGGGTTTTTTCATTGAAAAATATCTCAAGGCTGGAAAGTTTGCTCCTGTCAATGGAGGCACAAAGTTGCTTTAAGGCAAGCGAACCACATAATTTTTTGACTTGGCTTTTTATCTTACTTAAGGATATACGTGGTGGCATTGGAAAACAGGTACGAGGGCTGTTAAGGCCTAAACCAATATAACGCCGTGATCCTTTACTTTTATTTGTGTGTGCTTGGTTTACCCGTGATAGCTTACTGGAAAAAAATAAGGAGCGCCGTGACCATGCACTTTTTGTTGTATCGTCATCAAAAGTGCATTGATTGGCTCCATGGGAACGTAGCGTGTGCTCCAATCGCGAGCTCTTTTCTTTAAAAGGGAACTACCGACGAACGGTCAAGCAGCAGAATCACATACAGGGACTACCCCGCTCGCGCTTGTGTCCTTCAGAGAAGTTTATGTGAACGCCAGACAAAGTAAAAAGTGCCGAGAGAAAAGAGCACCGTACGTTTCTCATCGCAAACATAAAAAAATAGGCATAGCCGAAACTTCAGTCTCTGTCGAAATGTATCTCTGCTAGTAGTCGGGACCAGAAAGGCTGACAATTTCAAGAACTTTATTATCCGTTATCCGACTTGTCCGTCTCAAGTTATCCGTCTCGATGGTTGTAATCGTGTTTGTGATATTTGCATCGAGAATACGGAGTTTGTTGCGAGCAGCGGACGCACTTTCACTCCAAGGGCCTCAAACTTGTGGAAAAAAAAGTTGGTGCCAAAAATTCGCGGAGTCGGCTAAAAAAGTGCGAAGTCATCGTCGTGATAGGCCAATTGGTGCGCTCCGTCAACTTCGTCCCAAACTTTCTGTTTGACGAGTTTAGAGGCCTAGGCATTCACGAGAGTCGTTAGCCGCCGTTTTCTCTTGAAAAGTTTTGAACATCGCGATAACATTTGGGGACTAATTAAGTTCCTACACTTTGGCATCGGGTTGACACCACTAGAGCTACATTTGGGCGGAGTCTGTAAATTCAGGGACGCTCCTTTATTTTTCTTTTTTTTTTTCTTTGTTTGCAAACACCCGGTATAGCTTGAAATCCATTCTGTGGTATGGATATTTAAAGAGGGTCGAGTTGAAGATATGGCACCAAAAATTACCATGGTGAAGATGCTTGATGTGCCAAGGTCGGTGGTTTTGTTTACCACTTTGGACTAGTTTCTCATGACATTCACAGTATGTGGAATCAGTCCAATCCTGCTCAAAATGTTAAGCAGAATTTCGGTAGAACACACTGCGTTCGGTGCTCGTCAGCCTGACCCCAAAATAGTTTTTATGCCGTGGAGGTGCTTAATTCTGGTGGACCTGTGGCCGTTCTGACAGCCACGGGTCGGAAAACCAGGCCTCCTCGCAGAGAGCTCCGACTAGTTTGTGAAGCGTAGGATGGCCAACTTCCTTGGAGGCCTTCCTGTTCATTCTCTTCGGGGGCACGACGGAAGTATTATCGAACCAACCCGTGGCATTGTACCTTGCACCTCGTCTACATTGCCGCGAAAATGTGGGACCGCGCTACTAGGTTTCCCTCTACTTTGAGATCACCGCCGCTGTTGAAAGAGCCCTTCGGTTACTCAGCACACCTGTGGGTAGCGAGAAAAAAAAAACAAGCAAAAGGAAGGCCAGTGTCACCGGTGTGTCTTGTAAAATTGTAATTTTAGTTATATGTGTAATTGACATTCTAGCACGATGTGGTTAGTAGTTTCTGGGTTGTGGAGTATGCTGAACAGTCTGCCCATTCTTTTTCACTACATAAATCGAAAAAAATCAATATTTATTTAGAAATAGATGCCATCTAGTAAAGATAAAAATATATATATTATCGCTTTTTTGCAGCTTAGCGTTACCAAAACTTTTTTTTCTGCTCAGTGTGATTTATTAACTTTAGATTTATTCACGCGGCGAGCGTGAGTGCCTGGCATTGAAAGATGATGTTAGCTAACTGACTGCATATGGCAAAAATACCGTTTTATTCGAAAAGAAAAAAATATAAGCATCGCTAGGCTATCGTTCTGCGAAGTCGCGCGCATTATTCTTTACGCTTCCTACCTATAGAAGAATCTTGAGCTATGCTTTATATAATGAATGAAGGAGGTTACGACATAACGAGCATACACGCACTAGCCTGGCAAAACGTTTGACGAAGGAACAGGGTCTTCTAAGAAACACGCCTAATCTTCGAAAAGGTATCCTTCAAAAGTATGAAAGTTATTCGCAAAGTAACATTCGATGCAAAATTGAGCGCTCATGCAATACATGCAGAGCCTTAAGGCTTTAAATACTGGCAGAAAGTAAAAGACAAAAGTATTGTCATTTATGCGCTGTTTCTTCTTCCTCACTATGCACATGCCTACAAGAATTCATAGCTTCGAAGTCATTCTACTCGCCTTATCTTAAATGTGTAACAATGACATTAACCTATTCTCAAATAAAAGTTGGCAGACATATTCCGTCTTGCTCTACAGCATGTTAATTCCTTATGATGATATGTTCCCTACTGAAAAGATTTCGCACCAATACAGCCTATATTCTATAACAAAATTCAAATGATCCATAGAAACAAAGATTTCAAAACTAAGAAGTTTTATCTGTGGACTTCACAATTTGACGTAGCTCATTAAAGCCGCCCTTATAATAAATCAAGACAAAACAAATTATTGTCGCTGCTTCGCGCCGCATCAATTTAATACCTCAGCTGATTGGGAAAAATATTTTGCGGCTAAGAGAAGAAACATCCGCATTTTGACAGGTCCAGCATGGTAGACAAGCATGGCCAAACGTCAAGTTGACACAAATATGTATGTATCAGGTCCTATTTTTTGCATACGATAAGATATGTGACGTTAGTCGCAAGAATCCGTATAGTATTTATTATTATTATTATTATTATTCAATAGGACAAGTGCTTCCCTAGGGTGTGTCCTAGAAAGTTCCTAAACCCGTTTTCAACATTTCAGGAAGCTCATAACCACGATACTCGGTGCAGGGTTTCGATTGTTGTGTTTCCGCGTTCTATCGCGCCCATACATCAAAAGTGATCCCCAAGTCGCACCGAATGACGGCGCAGCAGCCAGCCTGTACCGCTGCCGGATGTCGCGGTTCTGACAGATGGCGCTAGAAGTCCCGGCATGCTCTGCGGCATGCGATGTACGAGCGAACGCGAGTGTCACTGTCATTGAGGCGTCCTAACCTGGCTCCCGCCGCTTCCATCGACTGTCAAGCTACACAGCGACCCGCTGCAGAGCAAGCGTTTGCCGCACCCACCGCGGCTTCTTTGACACTGTTAAGATCGCGGCCGGCGGCAGCATGCCCCTTTGATGACGTCATTAGGCGGACATTGCGGGACCACATTTTTTAGGACGAGGTAAACAAATTAGTCGGACACGTCGTTCCGGGCACCACACCATAATGTCACTGATGCACGTAGCGACCTCTTACCTGTACTAAGCAGCAGGTCCCGATGGATCGGGAACCGGAACTGTCCTTTCAGGACGAGCAGGTGTGGCCGGATGTTGGGGAACAGCTCGCTGAAACCCGTGCCTTCGGTAGCAAAGTTGCCGAAGGCTCCCGCGCACATGATGCCGTGAGGATGGTAGCCCAGCAGATAGTTCTTTCCGGGAGGCAGGTCGCACGTCTTCACCAGGGTAATTGGGAAGTAGTCGCGAAAGTACCTGCGCGCCGGAAGCGTCAAGATCTACATTCTACTTCCAGGGTACTATACACTAAAATAAATTTGGTCTTAGAAGGCCTTTTAGGGGTTCTTCGGCTGTTCTATATTTTGCACCCTGAAAAGTTGTTTTTGGCACCCCCGTTCTTCGCGAAAAAGCTCTAATTGCGTATTTTAAATTCTTTTGTTTTTAATGCGACAGAGTTCCTCATTGCCCAGTTGTCTTTCTAGTGCGCCACTGTGCGATAGTGTTTGAGGCGAAACTGTTTTTCACGAGCTGAAAGAGTTCTTGTGGCGTCAAAAAACTTTCAAGCACGGTTTTTTTTTTTTTTTTTTTAGTATATACAGGGCCAGAAACGCGTCTCCATCTGGTGTCTATTGCGTCCCAAAAAGTGGTCCCCCGATTTCTGCCTACTGAGGTAATAAAAGTCTACTGTTGTCACGGGCAACAATCCTGGTGGTGCGACAACTGCGTTGATAAATATGGCAGACGCTTGTTCTGCAGCATGCGGCCCACTCCTCAGCTTGACAGTCTTCGGAAGCTTCAGCAGCCAGGAGATGGAACGGCGTGACGACAGCGACACTCGCGTTCGCTCGTTATGTTTTTTTTTTTTTTTTTTTTCTTTTCGGGTCTTGTATACCATCAGCCACCAGGATCGCGACAACCGGCAACGAGACACGATGACTTCTTTGACGTCATTTGTTGCCTTTTCGGGACCACTTTTGGTGCATGGGCGGGTATAGGAAGCTAAACACAATGGTGTCGAGGACAAGTTACAGGCAACGTAATCGTACCGCTTCGCGAGCGAACGACGAAGACTTCTCGCAAGCGTACCAAAAAGCCTAATTCATATTTTTTTGGACTATCTGTTCGAATGGATTAATTGCTTGATACGGCGAAACCCTTTGAAGTTTGCGGTAGCTCGCGGCGCTCAGCCAGTGTTTTGTTATGCACGATTGAGTTTAATCCACAACGAACAAAAATAACGTGTTTGCTAACACTCCATATGGTGCTGACGACTGAGTATAGTCACCAACAAGTAACTTTGGTTGTTGAAATAGGTAGTGTTGCTTGGTTGTTGACCGTCTTTGCAAGGTGTTTGCTTCAGAACTTATGACTGCTGGTATGCACTAACAAACATGTATATATATGTCCGGCCAACACCGGGTTCGCGGACCAATGAAGGAAAGAAACTACCCTAAATGCAAAAGTCACATACGACGTTGTGTTTTCATTTTGTAAGTGGTATATGTTTTCTGGCAGCCTAACGAGTTTACTAAAAAATATATGCCAACTCACCGTTTATAAACAAGTGCGCTCCTTCACAGGAGCTGTATAGGCACTCAGCATGCACAGACACTTTTTTTTTTCTTTTTACGGAAGAGCAACGAATATGTGCATGCTTTTCTTGACATCCAGCTCTACCGCACTAGCGCGATATCAGAAACATGATTTGATGTAGCGATCACAATCGTTGATAACGAAAAGGTTCTTCAATTATTTGCATTTGACTGCAACCGAACGTGATATAATCTCTTGTATAATCGCTTAACGCAATGGCACACTTGCGCACTCTGTCGGTTAGAGCTGGAACACTTTTCCCATCGGTATATAAGTAGACTGAAAGTTTTGCACTGTCGGTGAAATCAAATCTACGCACTATTCATGAGAAATGGTCACGTATAAGATCGTCACAATTATTTAGTGCCCACTGTGAAAGAACGAGGCGTAAATGAATTATGAAAATATATGGTCAGGTGAGTTTCAGGTCTTTCCGTTGGATGGCGCCAGTGTACGGGTGCGTTAAGTGGTTGCAAAAGATCGCAACGAACATGGCCACACTCAAACGCCAATTAGTAACCAGGGAAGACTCGGCGGCATCTCACTTCCATATGGTCCACGAGCGCACCCATGTGCTGGGGTGCCCTCCACGGTCGCAGGAGTTCCAGTCCCATATCATCCAGGCGAAGTAGACGACAGACACGCAGCAGAACCTCGTGAAGAGCAGGTAGACAAGCAGGAGCGAGGCCAGCACGCCGAAGGCCAGGAAGGACGCACTATAGTAGAAAGCCGCCAGAGTCTCCAGCCTCCGATGAAGCGGAATCCGCAGGGGAGCCCACTGGATTGACAGCAGGCTTCGGAGCCCTGCCGAAATTGGGGTGCACATGGGAGGTAGGTACTCGAAGAAGCATGCTCGCGTTTTGATATGTTTTCGATTGAGCGCTTGATAGTATTCATTTCTTCATTTACAGGCTCGAGAAGAGTTGGCTTTGTAATTAAGAACAACTAGGCGATGATATATTAGTAAGAAATAACTTAAAGAGGGAAATATATTTATTACGTACACCTCCAAGGACAGAGCATCCAAAATGTTTGCCCTTGCAAAAGCAAGTTTGTTTATTTATTTGCTTATATTATAAATATTAACACTGGAAACATAAAATGAGTATATTATTCAAAGATTTAAAAAATCTGATCTAAAAGCGAGCTGGCAATCAGTTCGTCGAACGACACTTCATCCACATTGTTTTGTCGACAGGCGATTTTCATCGTTCATTCAACCGAAAGACTTCCCGCGTTCGTTTCATCGACATTCTATGCTACGCGTCGTCTAGCACAACCCTGCTGTTTTCGCAACAGACTATATGCCTCTCTGGCTAACGTGGGGAGAGAGAAGAGGAGGGAAGGGGGGGGGGGGAGCGGGAGGTTTCAGTAAACACTAGAGATGCAGCAAACTTTTTTTCAAACCTGAGGTTCCAAGATCAAACTAAGGGGTTCGAAAGGTTGGAATGCATTTCAAAATGTCAAACTCACTAAATAAAAGAAACACGACAATTTTCGAAATTTTGAATTTTTCGCGATAAGAAATTTGATGGCGTTCAAACTTCAGAATTTTTCACATGAAATTCGAACTTCCCGACTTATCACGCTAAGAAATGCGAGCATTTCCGAACTTCCGAACCTGATAAGTTCAGACGATCTTATGAGCAAAAGTTTGGCGAAGTTCAAACCAAGTTCACCCCCATAGGTTCAATTCAACAAATAAAAATAACACAGCATATCAGTGTGTGAGGTATACCGGAAATTGTACTCGAGTTTTACTTAGCTGATTGTGCCACATACCATACACTTTAAATGCGCTGAATAATCGCTTTTGAGGTGGCCTCGGCTTAGTATTTCGTACCCTTTGTCTTTCGGCTGCCCCAGAGAGCCTCTTCCGTGCACAACTCCGTAGGTTGCCCTGAGGCAAACTGTGAGCCAAATCCCTGGTGTACGGGCTTGAAATTCAACCGAGGCACTTAGCTGGGGCTTGCTTCATAGTTTCTGAACGTATCTCCCGATTTCCTCGAAAAAACGGCTGGTCCGGGAAAAACGCGCGCGGAGCGTGACGCCCATGCGCTACAGCGAACGCTGGATCGACGCTTACTTCGTTATCATTATTAGCCGGCTAAATTTTAGTGCGACCATCATCTCCATTCATCGAAAATGAAAAGATCCAGGCAGCTGCAACACCGTTAGCCCGAAGACAACCGGTCGTGACCTGGTAAGCTGTATTTTCGGGGGCCGGGTTGTCCCCTAATTTTGTCTGGTTGCATTCTCCCGAACCTTGACTTGCGTCTGGTGTTGTGGTTGTGCCCAGTATTTCCTTCATCCCACAGGTCATCCCACCAAAAATGAACGCCTGGGCAACTAAAATTTTCGGGAAGCCTGGATGCCTTTTTACACATGAGCTGTCCTCTATATTTAGTTGTTTTATGCCAGCGTTTCATCTGGGCGACGTTTGATTGGATTGGTACTAGTTTGTAAAGAAGTGGGAAGTATGTAAAACATAACCGCAAGAGGGTGTCTCGATGAAACGTTCTACCAGTTCAGCACTTGTTTTATAAGTTACGGCAAATAACGAGTAATACAGGTAGTACTTACAGCACCACAACGCTAAGATAGAATGAGTAATTTACAGCATAAGAGAAATGTGCAACGTTTTCAGCAAAATTTGTAGCAAATTTCGAAATTGTTTTTCTATGAATTCGTGCAAACTTATTTCGAAACTGCGGATTTGCGGATTTTGATCTTCTTTGTTAAATTCAACGTCTTCCAGCTTAAAATTGAAACTTTCAAAGTTTTCAAACTTGTGCCTTGAAGAAATTCAAAGCCTTCTAATTTTCGAACTTTATTATTATATAAATTTAAGATGCTTAATTTTTTTAAACTTTCTTTTTCAGAAAATTTGATATTTGTTAAATCAAACACTCAGAAACCTTGACATTTTCAATATTTCCGAATTCAAACCTCAGCAGAGTTTTAAACTGGCCACCTTTGCAAATTTGAACATTAGCTAGGTTAGAAATGTCTTAAACCTTTCGAACTTGAACTTTGTGAGGTTCACGACATCGTTCACGCGGGTAACTTGGCGATATCATGAAACACAGAACCCAATTGACGATTTCAAAAACCTGGCTGGTATTTCCGCAACTTAAAGGAGGCTGCTGAAACCGCCTTCCGACCGGGTTTTTGATTGTGCGGTTTTTTGTCGATTACCGGTACGCCTCGGGTGACCTTGGTCATTCGGCACGTTAACCTCATATGTGTACACATCGGGACACTGTTAGCGCGAACACGACATCGGCGAATTTTCGGTTTTTTCTTCTAAATAGTGTTAGCGAGCATGAAATTTTATCGCTTACATTATAAAACGAAATGGGCTCTTTCCGTAACATTAATAACTTGGATGACATCCCTTGGTTCAAAGAGAAAATCTGGAAAAACCGGCGATCGTTTGTTCGCGCTAACAGTGTCGCGCTCTGTACGTCAATGAATTATATAGTCAATGACAGGAAGCCTCAAGAGTGGCAAGTCGAGAGTACTTAATGTGTGGCATTATCCAATAAAATCGCGTGAGCGTAAGCAACCCCCCGCGTACCTTATGCTGCCAATGAGCATAGACTTATGTACTGCTAATATTACGGAGTTTTAATATATGTTTTGTAAATTCTGTCGGTGATGGTACTGCGAAAACTTAGACTGATAAAATAAGATCGCCTTTTTGACAGCATCATTAATGTTATATTCTGATCTTTTTTTTTATTTCCGCCAATTTTGTTTACTATATTTCCCAAAACCGAAGTCACTTCAAGTAATAATCAAGTAGCTTCCTAAACATTATTCAAATTTGAATGCGTAATGATGAAAATAAATTATTCATTGCACATTATATGGCAACTGGAATAAATCTAAAAGCACAGACGAAACTGTCGTAGAAATGTCTTAATTCTGTTTCTATTAGGGTTTGTTGCGGAAAGGTTGCTCAGTCCATCAGCATCTAACGTACGAAGAGTGTTCTTGCGTCTAGAAATTTAAGGAACGCAAATCGCTTTCTTTTTTATATTTCTGGATTGGGTATTCGAAAAACACTCTGAACAATAGTCGCACAGAGCGGTCCTGATTTAGTGTATGCCGATAAACGTCAGTAAATGTGCGACAAATGAACATTTTCAGATATGGATGGGAAAAACAGTGCTCAAAATTTAGATATAGCTTCTGTTGTATTGATTTAAAATCCTTAGTAGTTGGGATTAATTCTTTACGACACTAATTTTCGTAATTTTTGCACTCCACTCAAACTCGCGAAGAGAGCAAAAAAAAGCAGCTCTATTAAACTCCATTTAGCCAAAAATAAGACTCTGCAATCCAAAAACACTGTGGTCACAATAGAAAGTCTTAGTAGACCTTACACAAAAGTTTTTCGCACGCAAAGAAATTGCGGGTCTGGAGTACGCATGCGCAGAATGCAATAGAAGGGTCAGCGTATCGCGTACGCACGCAACACTGGGGTATTTTGCGTTGCGGGAGAGTGAGCTTTTTCTGGGAGCTCTCGAGAGATTTGGGGTCCAGCGACCGAACCCGTTTCATGATAGCGGTTACCTCGACTGGCGCAACATGGGCGACGTGGTGTTTGCGAGGTTCAGAGTTACGTAAAATTACGTGGTGTTCAGCTCGACAATTCTTTCCAGGACCTACCGCAGTCGAGTGAGATCGTCGTGTAGCCGAAGGGGTGCATAGTGAAAATATTCACCGCTCGCAATGTGCGTGAAAACTGCGATCTGCTCAACGCTAAGCCTATTCGCGCAGTTAGTCGCCGACGAACGAACGGCTCTTCGAAAAATCGCCGAAGTCGTCGCCTTGCACTTGACATCAGTAGGTCATGGGTTTCTTTTTGCGATAGCGTGAATAAAAGGTGCCGTTTCTACGAGACGATTGACGGAGGCTCCGTGATCGAGTTTGGCTACGCACTCGAACATGAATATCCTCCATACACCGCAGGAAAGAACCCTTGACCAGACAACTGCGGCTTGGCTTAATTTGAAATAAAACGATTAAAAACGTTTACATTTTCAATATTTTTTTTTGAGGAGTACGGTGTTGATATGGGGTATAAGAGGGTTGATATGGGGTATTGATGATGCCCAGTAAATTTCTAATTAAAACTATGGCCTTAAAGTGAATATATAAAAACTTACTTTCTAAGAAACAAAACAAAAACTATATTTTTACAAACGTTATTATTTTTCCTAAATATAGCTCTTGGGCCGACACCAACACGGCAGCAACCTTTTTTCTGTTCTATGCTTAGCTTTCGCAGGAGCGATTTGGCCTGCGTTCTCTGAAACATCCTGTATATATTAATTTGTTGGAAGATGCCCTAAACACTAATGAGTTGTTACTATTATTAACGACAAATAACTTTCTGGACATGATTGCTCAACCCCCCCCCCCCCCCCCGGCATTACACTCGCAACGTAAACATTACTTAATGTTTTTATTACAAATTATGAAAACTAAATCATCAAGGGCCGGCGTAGTAAGTTCAATTCATTGCGACGGTTTGCCCAAATTTAGCTTTGTCGACAAGAAACAAGACTGATGCAAACGGGACAATACTATCACGTTTCAAAACATTACACTAGTTACGCTGGATGAATTTAAACACAAAATAATTTACTCAAATTGGGATGATATATTCAGTTCAATCGACCTAGATAGTGCTTATAACAAGGTTATGGAAGCATTTAAATAGATGTATGGTGATTGTTTCCCAAAGAAGAGTGTAAAACTTGACAACAATGGACGGAAGCCCTGGATGAGCCCGGTGTTTTTTTTTTTTAAAGACACGCAGAAAATATCCACGTTATTAAACTTTTCTTGCAACTCGTGATCTAACGGTCTTAGCACAGTTCAGAGAATTTAAAAACCAATTACCTAAAAAATTTCGAAGGTCTTAAAAATATACTGTTCTTGTATATTTGATCCCGATTGTCTAAAATGGGCTATATAACATAGAAATGAATAAATTGTGTTTTAGTACGTCATATCAACCAAATAAAATTGAAAATATAAACCACCAAGGCGCAGTTTTTAATGACTCAAAGTTATCCCACGCATTTAGCAATATTTTGTTAATATAGCTAGAAGCTGTTAAAGCGGTGATGCGTCAAGAACATATCGCAAATTTTGTTAAACACTACTCGTGTACTCTCTGCGACTACACGAGTAGTGTTAAACACTACTCGTGTAGTCGCAGTCGTGATTCAAATGAATTACAAATGAAACGGGTGAAACATGTGGTTGATGTTATTGCCCCATGTTCAACGTACATCTACAGCTTCGCATTATCTATTGGCCTTTTACGTAAAAAATGCAAGTAGCGAAAACTTTAGCACTTTTCAAAATTAGAAATGAAATCGAATTAAGAAACTACCACCCTATATTCATACAGCCAGTGTTTTCGAAACGTCTAGAAAACATTATTCATACCTGTATTCAGAAATTTCCCTATAAACACTCTCTTATTACGGACTTCCAATTCGGCTTCCGGAAACATAGGTCAACCGAATCAGCATTATTGACTCAACAAAAAAAAGTATACTTCAAAAATGTGAACATAAAGTTTTCACGCAAACTGTTTTTAAACTTTAGTAGAGCATTTTATTGTATTAATCATTCGATTCTGCTTGATAAAATGTTCGCATATGACATCCGCAATCTTCCACTTTAACTTATTAGGTCATACTTACAATATCGCTCACGGTTCGTTCAAATTGATAACCATAAATCATCTCCTTTGAATATTACTTCTGGACATCCGCAAAGTAACATCATATTGGACCACGCTTTTTTTCCTACATTAATAATATTGAAAAATTGATACAAGTTTAAAATATGTCATCTATGCGGAAGACACGAGGATGTTTTCTTCGGTCACACACCAGGATAGTCTTATAAACAAAGCTAGTGTCTTTATTTTCAAACTAAAAGCGTAGGCTAAGATATATTGCTTGCGTGTTAATGCAATGAAAACAAAAGCTGTCATGTTCCGTCCGCGTGGTTTAAATAACAAACTTTGTAACTCCCTTAATTTAGTGTCTTTAAAGATTGAGTTTGTAAGGAGCATTAAAACACTTGAAATCATTTTTTTCGCTAATATTTCATAAAATAAGTATAGAAAATATATTTCTTCTTAGCAAATCTGCAGGAATTTTAAACAAATAAGGGCATGTTCTACCAACAAGTGTAAAAAAAGTTATATATATATATATATATATATATATTGTTGGCTTATTTATTCTCGTTTGTGTTATTGCAACTTTGTTGGGGAAATACCTCCTTTTTTTAAATTTTAGTACTGTACAACTACTACAAAACTGGCAATAAAACTAATAGCAAACGTGTCTTAGACTGATTCATATTCATTAATTAAAGTACAAACTCCTTAGCGTGCACCAATTATATCATTACCATTTAACCACTGCGTATAAGTATGCGGCACATAGGCGCTCAGATTTCATTTTTCAACTTTCAAATTTAAAAGAAAAGAGCCAGTACTACTTATCCAGACATTAACAGTCTTGGCGAATTTCTAAATCTAGAACCATTTATAGAATGCAGAGATTAGTTCACATTTTGACTTCTTCTTACACGACTATTTTAATCGCAATGTATACATAACCGTACTTTCAGATACCTGCATATTCAAAACGCTCACTAGAATTCTTTCATTGATAATATGTTTGACTTTATTATTTTATTTTGATGCCTGTTCATTCACCGCAATTAATTGTGGTGAAAAATAAAATCGTATTGTATTGTATCGTTTAGGTGTTCACTCAGCAACGGCCGCGGATCACACAACGAAAATTCGTTCCGAGCAGGTAGGCTCTAGCGTTCGCTATACCTTTGCGCCGTGGCGTAGGCAAGGGGAGGGGGGTCAAAACCCTTCCCCCCCCCCCCTCGAAATGCCAAAGCTCCCCCTCCCCGGGTGGCCGTATTGAGCCCGCTCGCTACCGTGCTCAGGCAGTCGGCCTTGCAAGCGGCACGAAGCAAAGGGGGAGTGCGGACTATCTCCAACTTATATGTTTTCGGAAGTAAAGTTTGTGGGGTAGAAAATGCTCAAATAAATAAACTAGTCAATATTTCTTCATTCGTGGTTATATGATGGAATGCGGAATTTGATCTCAAATGCTGTAAAACCCTTTATTTTCGCGGCCCCTATTTTTCGCGAATCCGTCACAGATGACATAATCGCGACCACTAAATTCCGCGAATTCCAGATGCCTGCATTGAAAATTTTAAGGACTGGAATTTTCGCGCGCCCTTAAATTTCGCGAATCCTTTAATTCGTGAAATTCGCGAAAATTGAGGGCTCGCGAACATTAAGGGTTTTACAGTATGTAGAGAACGGATATTTCGAAACATTTGTGGGGTGAAGGGTGGCAATTTCAAGGCAAAGTATAACAAACTATCCTCACTGAAATGCATAGCTAAATCAAACTAAACTGGACGTGGACATAATAAAACGCACACATGGTGATAATATCAAAACAACGTCATTAAAGGAGAAACCGAGCAGGTTTCGAAACGTCGGGTTTCCTTTCAAGGTTTGGTTGGAGCTACATTTTCAGATTTTAATTCTCACCCAACCAGGCAGATTTCTACCGAATATGTTTACTTTCAAATGGCAGTGATGTAAAAAATATTAAATGATTCGTAAAAACAATTGCATAGTAAGCAACGGGCGGTGCTGCGCTCACGCACACCTTGAGTACTAATGAGAGTTACGTGCTTCCAACTAGAAATTACAGGGAATAAAAAAGTATTTGGGACTTGTTATTTCAGAATGCGATTTACAGACTCTTTTGATCATTTCATTTATGCCGAGCACCCACATATTAAGATGCAACTGCCTGCTTTCATGGAAAAGAATATCCAGGATGTCCACCACTTGAACTTCAATGGCGCGGTGAACCTTCAAAAACTCAAGACCGAGCAGTCGCTCATTCGAAGTGGACGCTTTCAGGTATTTTTCAACTGTCGTAGTGAAGAGAACGAGCGTTCAGCTTCCACCGTTGTTACGCGCAGAGTCGCTAGGATCTTGAGGAGACGGTAGACCTTTGGGAAGGGCCTCAGAAGATAGGGCGACCGCCTGTAGAGCAGACGTGATGGGCGTAGAACGTTTCTCCCTCTTTCATTGCACGCCTAAAATTTCCCAATTTCTGGCGAAGTTCCCCTCACTTCGTGAAATTCCCTTCATCGAGACGCCCGTCTCAATGGTCGCCCGCGGATGCGATGAAGTCCATTTTGCTTTCTGCTTTGCATGTCGAAGTGGCATGCAATGCAATTTTTTATTAGATTAATCTTTTAGTTGCATGAAACATCAGAAGCTCTGAAGAGCCTTCATATTCTTACTACGGGAATTCAAGTTCCGAGTCCACGTGCGGCGTGTGGTTTGCGTGTTTTTTGTGTGGTGCGTGATGTCAGTTCTCCTAGTGACAAAACGAAGAGTTTGGACTGACGACTTCTCAAAGCCCCGAGAATATGCCGCTGCTGCCTTCGGACCACACTGCAAGATAAAGTGGCCTAGCAAAAATAAGACTTTCTTTCCTTCAGCATCTTGTTCTGTAGCAGGAATTCGTTAAGCCTTTTATAAATAATAGATTTCAGTTTTTTTGTTTGTTCAGAATTACCCTCGCCCTATATATGGGCCCCTAGTGCTTGTGCGAGAACGGTTGCTCTAATTTTTCAGCGTCGAGATTATTATTTTTTGTTTTGCTGCTTAATTTTTTGCGACAATATAGCCTGCCGGTAACAGCCAGGCGACGCCAGTAAAGTGAGATCCCAAGGTTATACCCTGCCTTGATGTAATTTGGCAAAGGGTGAACGATAAGCCCCACCTTGCGTGCCGACGGCTTCGATTTCCGCTACGTATACGAACGCAACGCACACATATTGGAGCATGACGCAGCGGAAAGACTGATACTTCTTCGCAGTAAAAGCGCACTCCGGTGATACGTAGTCACGTTCCGATTGACCCGCCAAGCCGCAGCTACCGCCGTGCTTGCATGCTATGCGATCACGGCTTCCTGGCCTACCCAGTATTTCTTGCTTCAGACACTAGGCTATAGCGGCGCCACCAGAGTAATAGTTCATGTTTGAACTATACTGCTGCCACTCCCAGGCATACCCAATGTTTCTTGCTTCAGTCGCTGGATAGCGCTAATCCAAACAGCGTTGCAAGTTGCCTATAGACCAGTGTCCGAACTCCTAGCCCCCAGCGATAAAAATGTGAAATAATAATCTCAAGCGCAGGCACTTGTGAAGAGAGGGGCTGCGCATAAAATAAGTTTTTCTCTCTTTACAGCAGTCTTGGCATTGTTGGTGTTCTTGCCCCTTCGTGACTATGCCTTTCCGACGTTCTTGCACTATATTATGTGCGAAGGTTAATAAAGAAAAAAAAACGGAGTCTCACAAAAAGCGCAGGTCCGCCCCCTTCACCGTGTCATTGCGTCAGCATAAACAAACATGGCGGCGCCCATGGAAGAGAGCAGACACTAATTTATAGTTATCCTTGAGTTTTGTCTTGCCTTCACGTGCTGGTAATGCAGTAATACCTCAAAAATCGGGGGGAGATGTGTTCTGTGAGGATGCTTTTAAAGTTGGCAGGCCTCAACTACGACGACAGTAGAACAGTGAGCCACCACGCCCATATTTCTGTAAATGAAACCTGCTCCGTTTTCAAAAATGACAATGCAGCTTACCCGTTTTATCTTAACAGCGCCTTGCTAATCTTCTGTGTGAGCGTTCGTACCGCCGAGCTCACCCTGCTTCGTCATGGGGGGGGGGATCATGCTATTGAACCCCCCCCCCCCTCCTTCCCGAAATAAAATCCTGGCTACGTCACTGCCTTTGCGTGTCGCGTGTTGCATACGTAAGCACCAGGGACGCTATACTAAAGCTGTCTAATAACGAGTGTAGCCGTACCGCTTAACGGTATGGCACTCACGGAAATATATATATATACAATACGCTGACAAAACTGTGCATTCATTGTATGTTTTTTTTATCGGTCTGGCGACCGACGCTAGAAAGTAAGATGAACTCACCCTTCATGGTGGCTCCCGAGGAGTGAAGAGCCGATGGGCTGTGAGTGGATTCGTAAGTGACCGAGTAACCGCACGGCTAAATGTTGGTCAAACTACGCCATGTGTTTCGGTAACAAAGTACAGCGAGACTGCAAGCGACCACAATAGGCGAGCAATTGCTGGAGCGTATAGAATCGACGCACGACGCCCAGTTGTCGTATCATGCCCCTTGAGAAAGCTGCCATTTTCGAGGGTATCGCAAACTTCTAATCTCCACCGACAACGCGGCCTCCAGGCTGATAAGCGACAAGGCTTTGAAAGAGAGAAAGGAACCGCTAAAAGGGCAGTAGTAGGACACGATACTGGTCACGTTCAGAAGTAAAAATAGGACGGTCGTTGATCGATGCAAAGAGAGTGAAAGGGAGGTTTAAAGGGAAGCTACGGAGCTTCTTGGAAAAAATGAGTTAGAAGTGAATTCTAGTGTATTTTTACCCCGTGAACCCGAATACCCAAACCATTTGCTGCGTAAGTATTGTTAAACGCGAGAAAAACGCGAAAGACAGTCGCTGTCCATGACGTCATCGACGGCTCTTTTGGCTGCCCAAGGCTAGGGGGGCGGGGCTTCAGCCCTATTTTGAAATTGCTCTTGTGGCTCTCCGGCGCGTCGCATTGAAATATAATTTTGATATCTGTTATTCTAAAGGCCAAATGAACGCAATTCAAGCGTTTTTTCTCAAATGTAGAAGTGCCCCATCTTCCCTTTAAAGGCTAAAAGAAAACATTGTAGCCAAAGTTTCTGAGCAAGTTGCCGGTAAAATTTGATAACTTTTCCGCTGTCTCGTAATGCGTAATTGTTTCTTTATTAAACTTCCTAAAACCCATTGTGTAAATTAAAAATAATACATATATGTATTTTTTTGTTGACGTCCATGTGGTCTCCTATCACATGTAAAACCAATTCATATATTTTTTTATGCAAAATGCCTGCTTCGCACGAACAAGACTCCCGCGACTAACTACTTTTGTTGCAGTATTACTGCGATTAAAGTGTTTCTCTCTCTGCATTGACACGGACATAACATGGACATACACATAAGAAGTTTATATATCGTATCACAATCGTGAGACGCCTTACCTCTGTAGGTATAATTAAAGAAGGTAAATGGGTGATTTCAGATAAGATCGAACAGTGGGTGGCTGGTCGACCTTTTTAATTTGCTTCATAATTTTATATGTTATTTCCCGATGTCTAAAATAAACAAGATCAGAATTATTTTCACCAAGAAAAAAAATTGTCGGGCGCCAAAAATCGTACATCACGTAGAGGTGGAATGTCGCATTTGCTTGCATAGCCGGAGGGGGCAAATTTGGTGATTAATAACTGAAGTTATACGTCCTAGGTGAGTTTAATAATGTTTTAGTACAATCTATATGTACTTAGCAATACGAAAAAAAATATTGTTATTCTTTAGTATGTTTTAAAAAATGAATAAAAAATATCAATTTTGGCTCTTTGGCCGTTTTTCCCCCAACTTTGCAGGCCTGTATCTTAGGAAATAATTTAGTCAGAAACGCGATATTTTAAGTAAATTCACTACTTATAAATCTAAGTACATTCACTAAAATTCAAATTTATTTAAGCGCGGGTTGGGGAGATTTTTGCAAGCAAACACGACACAAGGACCAAAATAAAAATGTTTTAAGGACGATTTAAAAAAAAAAAAAAAACCCGTTCTCGATTTTTTTTAAACTCTGACCAGTCATTCTCCTTTATTTGGGGGTTACCATAGATTAAAAACATGTTGCATTATATTGATGGTGTAATAGATACAGCACCTCTGCCGAGCCCCTTCTGCGAAGCTCGGCACGGTGTGCGCCCCCGTGGTGCGACGCAGTTATTGCGAAATCTTACTTTGAGAGAAAAGTTTTTTTTTTTTTGTTATTCGAGTATAGCAAGTAATAGTTCTTCCACATCTTTTGCACGTTATAATACATTGCGCATTATATAGAACAAATTACACAACAGATACAGAGTGATTTCAGATACGATCGAAAAGAGGGTGGCTGCTGGCTGGTCGACCTTTTTAGTTTGCTTCTTAATTGTATATGTTATTTAAGGATGTACGAAAAAAAAATCAAGATTATTTTCACCCAGAAAAAAAAATCGTCGGACGCAAAATGTCGTACATTACGTAGAAGAGGAAAGTCGCATTTGCTTGCGTAGCCGGAGGGGTAAACTTTGGTGATTAATAACGGAAATTATACTTCTTAGCTGAGTTTCACAATTTTTAGGTACAATCTATGTGTACTTAGCAGTACAAAATAAGTATTGTTATTGTTTATTATGTTTAAAAACAATTTAAAAAAAACATCAATTTCGGCTGTTTGACTGTTTTCCCCCAACTTTGACGGCCTGTATCTTAGAAAATACTGTAGTCAGAAGAGTCATATTTTAATTCAATACGCTACGTATAAATGGAAGTAGATTAACTGAAATATAAATCTGTATATGCGTGGGTTGGGGAGATTTTGGCAAGCAAACACGAGACAAGCACCAAAATAAAAATATTTTAAATGCGACTTAAAAAAAAAACGTTATTTTTTTTTAACTTTACTTAGTCATTCAACTCTATCTAGCGGTTAATATCCATTAAAAACATGTTGCATCCTACTGATGGTGCAATGGATACAGCTCGTCTACCGAGCCCCTTATCGGATATATATATATTTATATATATGAAAACGTGGCATCGGGGTCGCCGGAGCAAAAGTGCTCGACATGCACCGAGTGGGCGCACAACATTCGCCGCTCCTTTGCGACCACAGCCTCTCCCCGGGAACGCTGTCAATTGCTGACCATCCTGCCATCAACCTTGACAAGAAGTGAAGTCCAGAAAATCATTCCAGAGGCATCGATCTACATCATTAATAGGTCCCGGAAGCTGAGGGAGGACCACGGCCTGTGGTATGTGCCCGATCCCTATACAAGGTGTAAAGTGAGCCCTGAAAACATATCTGCAGCGGTTGAGTACTACATGAAAGACGAGTTAGAATGTTCTAGGCAGAGTCCCAATCAGAAGGACGTCATTTCCGTTGTGCTCGATGTCCAGAAAACGCTCAAGCCGAAACGTTTTATGACACGGTCAATCAGAGAAGCGTTTCGTGTATATAGAAGTGACCATCCCGACCCCGGCATCGGATTGACGAAGTTTTACTCCCTGCGACCCGGATGGGTTAAATGCAATCCCCAGCAAGAAGCATGCGTTTGTGTGTACTGCGCAAACTATAACCTCTGTGTCACCTATCTACAAAACGCTGCTGGCTCACAACTTGATGCAGCGGAATTGAACTCGGCATTCATTTGCAACCCGCCATTGCGCCAGTGCCTTTTAGGCGAATGTGGCCATTGTCCCAAAGGCCAGTCTCTCACACTTGAAAAACTCAACATTTACTAGGATGAGTCAGGCGAGCTCGTGAAAAAAGACTTTAGATCCGGTCACTTTTCTGGAAGAGCTTCGTGTGTCGGTCTCAAGGAGGATCATTCACAACCATATCAGACAGACGCAAGGCAAAGCCATCTATGAAGAAAAGCAGTGCGCGCAGCGTGGTAGCATTGTCTTCCACTTCGACTTTGCTGAAAACTGGACTGTTATCCTTCTTGACGAGATTCAAGCGTACCACTGAAAAAAAAAAAAAAAGACAGGTCTCAATACTTACGTGTGTGGTGACGACTAGAAAGTCGACATACACTTTTGTCTTCATCAGTGACGACTTGCATCATGACTCCGCTCATGCCTGTCTGGCTGTACAAAAAGTGAGAAAGTGGCTCGATGACAACCTTGCTGTGTACTCTCATTTGACTTATGTAAGAGACGGTGCCGCCAGTTACTTCAAGAATCGCTTCCAACTTCATGAATTCCAAAAAAAAAATATTTTTCCCAAGGCCCAATGGCCACTGGGCACGGAAAAAAACGCGTGTTACGAAGTTGGAGGACTCGTCAAACACCAAGCAACGCTTCACAACTTGAGACAACTCCCAGGAAAGGCCATACAGTCTGCAAAATGCATGGTGAACAGCCTTTCCCAAAAACTAAAAGGAGTGAGTGAATTTCACAATTCTTGACGAAGACGAGGTTGTTGAATCCCCTGAACGCAAAAATGAAGGGTGGGTGGGAGTGCGCGCCTTTCCTGGTATTTAGTCGTGGCATGTGTGGCTATGAAAAACATCAGAAGCTTTGACCTGTGACTTGGACGTGGCACAGACTGTCGGGTCCCCTTGGAAGAAACTCTAAGTGCACACCGTCAGAAAATGTTTGTGTCAAAATCTGTCAATCTTGAAACCTATAAAGGCAGAACTGTGTTGTATATGATGGGTTATTTATTATATTTAATGCTCAATTTATTATAACGTGCCAAAGATGTGCCAAACTACTACTTGCTATACTCGAATGAACAAAAAAATACTTTTCTCTCAAAGTAAGAAGTCGCAATAACTGCGTCGCACCACAGGAGTACGCCGTGCCCAGCTTCGCGGAAGGGGCTCGGTAGAGGTGCTGTATCTATTACACCATCAATATAATGCAACATGTTTTTAATTGATATTAACCCCCAAATACAGTAGAATGTCTGGTCAGAGTTTTAAAAAAATCGAGAACGGGATTTTTTCTTTTAATCGCCCTTTAACTATTTTTATTTTGGCGCTTGTCTCGTGTTTGCTTGCCGAAATCTCCCCAACCCGCGCTTAGATAAATTTGAATCTTCGTGAATGTACTTACATTTATAAGTAGTGTATTTACTTAAAATATCACGTTTCTGACTAAATTATTTCCTAAGATACAGGCCTGCAAAGTTGGGGGAAAAACGGTCAAAAAGCCGAAATTGATGTTTTTTTATTTATTTTTAAAACACACTAAACAATGAAAAAACTTTTTTTTCGTATTGCTAAGTACATATAGATGGTGCTAAAATATTATGAAACTCACCTAAGAAGTATAACTTCAGTTATTAATCACCAAAGTTGCCCCCTCCGGCTATGCAAGCAAATGCGACATTCCACCTCTACGTGATGTACGATTTTTTGCGTCCGACAATTTTTTTTCTTGGTGAAAATAATTATGATTTTGTTTATTTTAGACATCGGGAAATAACATATAAAATTGTGAAGCAAATTAAAAAGGTCGACCAGCCACCCCCTGTTCGATCTTATCTGAAATCACCCAAATAAGAGATACGTGCAGATGTCTTTGTTGGTTACTAATCGAACGAAGGACAGGAAGGTGCGTAGGGTTCACTTAAAAGATCTACCGAATTTAAAACAGAAGAAAAAAGGGATAGGATGTATGTTCTGGGTGATTTTGGTTTCAGGAACCATGGTCACTGACATCTTAAGAAACTCGAGGCACTCTGACTTCGTGATATGGGCGCTCGGCGTTCTTTTCAGCCAATGCCCCAATCGCATTGGCTGCGGAAAAGTAGTAATCTCTCTTGAACTCTCCAAACCCCATGTTTCGTGAGGTTCAAGCAACTATGAGTCCGACTTCCTGGCTTTACGCATCGATAAAACTTTAGAAACGTTGGCGATTTAGAAGAAAAAATTTGCCGATAATTAGGAGTGTGCGGGTGCTGCTTCGAATCGAATAAATAGGGCAGACGCATCCCTAGCATAAACAATCGTAAAAAAGAAGAGCCGGTATTTTCTGCATTTTGCTCGCTCTGCGATGCCGAAGTGTGGCGCTGCTAAATTCAATTTGAAACGCTGTTCGCGTCCTCTAATAATAATAATAATAATAATAATATTAATAACATAAGACTGGTGATGGCGCAGACCAGCTGGTGTAGATTCACCATCTTCTTGAACCACCTGAGACTGGGTTTTGTTCCTGTCCCTTCCACTTTTGGTTCTTCTAGTTCTCCTCCCAGTCTCAGGTGGTTCAAAAATGATACATAATGACAGTTGCAATTCTATAATATTTCAAGCCAAGTCTAGGCCCTCTATTTGTTTTAGCAAAATATTAAAAGCCACTTTGTGTAGGTAGTTCTTTTGGACCTCGAGTATTTCATATTGTAAAAACATTACGTTATTTGCTCACTGAGTCATACGCAGACAACAACCCGCCTTGACGCACACCGGCTTGCCGAAAAACGCTGAAGAGGTCACTTGTCCCGCAAAAAGAAAAATCTTTTAAGACATATTGCTAGGAAGAAGAGCAGGAAAAAAAAAGAATAGATTATCGGCGTCTCACTTTCACACACAAAAGCGGGTTGCATTCCCGCACGTCCCTTAATCGCGATACCTTAGGATGATGGGGGAGAGTCTTATTTTCTCATTTTCATTTAGATGCATAAGCAATGAGTTTCTTAACGGCTGAATTCGACAACCAAAGATATTAATATTTAAAAAAAAGATCAAATGCTTGCGGAAAAATAATAAACTTGAGAATATCCACGTGTTAGTTAATTAGCTTGTCTCTAAAACTATGCAGATGTTTCAAATAACCAAAGTGAAAATTATTTGACTAATATCTAAAAACTGAAGTTGCCAGGCATATCTGTATGTTTCGAAAATTTATGGGTTTATTTTTTTTTATTTTTTTTTGGGGGGGGGGGCTACGATTTGGATTGAGCATTGCATAACAAGATTTCAAAAGGCAAGTGCTCAGTTCAAGTACCTAAAGACAATGGACAGTTGATCTATACAGCGTTGCCAGGCATAATAAAATTCCTCGTGAAGAAGCTTGTGCAAGCTGTAGGGAATATTAATAGAGTTTTAAAGGGTAACTCAACTGAACCAATTTAGAGGTCACTCAAGAAAATGTGTATTGGTCAGAATCGCACTTATTTAAATTATATTTTAACTACAAAAAGTATTTAGACAGGGTTCGTGGACTTAATAGCCATTTACCTTTAATCCACCCTGATAGAATATGAGCGGAACGTCTTCAGTCAGAAGACAAAAGTCTGCATTGGGTCCTGTTTAGCCACTATTCTCAGTGAGGTTTACCTTTCGCTTGTTGATGAAGCCATTAAACAGCTACTGGAAGCCATTTCTGATGGGTACCAAGTCTTTAGATTTGTGGACGATTACTGAGTCATCCATAAAACCTCGGATTTCCCTGAGAGAATTGTCGAAGCTTCCCTTTTTGTCAGGGCTCACTTTCACAAAGAACGACCCTTCGCCTGAGGGTTTTCGATACCCAGAAATATGTCTCCACCATCTTCCATTATGCAAAGCATTTCAAGAGAGAACAAAAAAGCCGGTGCTGCCCTTCACAAGTGCCCATTCTAAAACTTTTAAACTTAGCATTGTTAAGTCTCTTTTCTCCTTCTCTTTTACAAAATCATGCCCTCACCTTTCTGAAATAAGCTTCCATTTACAAAATCAGAGTCTTGTCAAGACTGGCTATTCACCGGATCTTCTGAAAGTCACCCTGCAGAGATTCCATCTTGGTTATCACCGGCAGAACACAACTAGAAGCAATAAACGGGATCTGTTTGCCGTTATTTCATACGTTCATAATACAGTGCATCGACTAAAAGTCATTGCTTCCAGAAACAACATCACTCTGGTGTTTTCCTGCCGGATGCGCCTTAAGCAGCTTTGCCAAAAAGGTAACTCGAACGAGAAGCCTCAATGACGCACAGTCAAGCATGTCAATAAGTTCCTCCCATAGGAAGAGGAGAAGGTTTATTCTGTTCCTTTAGGGTGTGGTAAACAATTCATAGAACAAACGGGCAGGTGCGTCAACCACTGACTCCGCGAGCACCACCTGGACGGTTTCAAAAGCTTCGGCAGACTCTTTTCACGCCTTAGTGATTCGCTCACGAATGTGCAGTGCCTGTGTTCCGGGTATCGAGCAAGCGAGAATTTTCGGGAGGGCACAATAACAGTCTGTCGGAGAAATTATAGAATCCTTCAGCATAAATTCACTTAATAATAATATTTCGCTGCCTTTAATCATTTTAACTAAGGATGAGATGAATTCCTTACTCTGGAATTGGCCTAATCGCATTTCATCTTCCATCCGACAATGCAATTTTTTCACCCTTTTTCTGTTCCTGTTTAACATGTATTTACTATATCGCTTTCTTTTTCTTCCTTCTGGACAGGGGTGGGTTGAAAAATTCTCCGCTAGGAGATTCGCTGTCCTCGTGTAGTTTCGAGTTGAAAGAAGTGTACGTCGTCCCTTTGTCTTAAGTGTGTTATTCTTTCTGTCGTCTTTGTCCAAAAACTAACAAGCGCCGAAGTTTATATTCCCAAGATAATATCGGTTATTCCTGTCTTATTTGTTTTCCCAGCCTCTTGTCGAGCGTCTTTCCATTGTATATTATGTATATTATCAGAGCGTTCCACGACAGAATGAGGGGGTTGCTCACCCCCTTCAGAATAAGATCGCTTTCAATTATCAGTACTTTGCACTGAGTATTGGTCCAAAGTCGGTGCTCACCGATATGAACCCGTAAGGTGATAGGGAACTCAACATTCCTTCTGAAAAAAACTGTGTTCTCCGTTCCTCTGCGTAATCGAATTTTACTTTCTTTCTTTTTTTTCTTAAGTTGTTCGTTTTGGGGGAAGCTCGCCTTTGCTCCGCAAAAGCAATAAGGCGTGAATTTAATTTATTGTGGAAAACATTATTGTTCAACATCGCCTTTTAATTGCCCTACCTGTGAATACTACCACGGTTCGCGCTATTATTTCCCATTCCTTCCTTGAGAACAGCTCAACGATCTATTTAATTAAAATACAAGTATTCATGTGACTGTAATATATTTATTCACCTTGAACGTTTCTTGCGTTGATGACGTAGCCCTATAACTGAAGTTTCCTTTTTTATATTTCTGTATTGCTGTTGATTCCAGCACACTCTTAAGGTTTATCGCTTTAATTAATTCGTCATTAATTTGTATATTCGCTTTAAAAACGCGTATGTTGTACACATAAACCAAATTTATTGGCAGTAATCAACAAAAACTGGGAACTTTATTCATTCACCTCTTCTTTACAAAGTAATAAATAAAACACAAGTCACTATTCTCGCGCATTCCTGAATAATGTCGTCCGGTTAATAACAATTTAAAAGACACTCTGAATTGCAGACCATGGACACATATGACGCTTGAGGATATGTTCCAAGTGCCACACATGCATGAATACTCCCATGAAAACAGTTATTTATATGTGATGTTTAATATAAATATCAGAACTTTGTATAAATGACAGCCATCGCGCATATAAGGCGCACACAAATTCGTATTTTATATGCTTTCATATAGATACTGAACTTGTTTGTAATATTTGTTTTACCTAGGGACGACGTTGTTTTAACTCTTGTAATAAACTTAAACAATGGTAGAGCCATATATTTTGCTCGATCAATGAATAATTCACACATTTCAACTTCTTCAAGCATCCTTGACAGCTGGGAACTATACAACTTGTGAATTTTTTCTCATGAACAACGTTTATTCTGGGCTACCCACCGTTTATTATTCTCATCACAAGAGGTTCTCGGATATGTGGATGGGTGCCAATGCGAAGTTTACTTACAGAAGTCTCTGGGTTGAAAAGTCAACGAAAGAAAACTGTGGCAGGCGAATTCTTTGACGTGATGTGTTTCATCCTGCGGATGCTGTGCACCAATCACAGAATTGCAAAACAAGAAGAAAGAGTCCCACCAGCTGTGGCAGACGTTACCTACACCTCATATTTACACTTCCAATCTACCACCGACCCTGGTGAAAACAAAGTATGTCATTTTGTCGACTAAGCATATGAGAACATAAAAGATTATAAAGAACCTGTATGCCCGTTATATAATTGATACACTTTCTGACGTGTTCATGGGAAAAATCATATCTAAAATTGTTCTCAGTAGCTAAGAAAGCCACAGATAAAAATACGGTGAACACACGTCTTGAGACGGCAGCTGATCATGTTGAAATTGCCACAACTTGACTACCCATTGGCATGCTTTTTCCCCTGGTCGTGACGTCTCTAACCACTCATGTACCGCTGCGCGTACCGCATGTTCTAATATACGTACGCTACAATCATATCTCAAAACATCAAAAGATTTTATTAACATAAGATCATTCGAAGGTCAAGGCATGTTACTTAAAACGTCGTTCTGTTTTGGGGCCGGGAGAGAAGCTTTGTCTTAATTGGATATATTTGTTCTAGTTATCCTGCTGGCTGTCACCTATTAGGATAGCGGTGGAGCTAAAGTGACCTGCTTTCGTCACTGGCACGATGAGAAGGGCAGGCGGGTCTTTCATTTGTCCCGACTACAGTGCGATCTTTTTACCTCCGATATGATTTTGGCGTCTTGGGAGCTTCGAGTTTGCACGTGTGCAGCCAAAGCGCGACGGAAGGCGACAAACGCGTTGCTGGGGGGCCGGGCATCCGAAAAAGGCGCCCCCTTCATTCTCAAGCTGCTATAGTCTGTCTGTTTGTTCTTTATTCGTTCACGAGATCTCCGGAGAACAAGGCAAAAGGCAGAAACACTCTGCCTGATGCTAGCGCGGTGGAAAACAAAAAGTTAAACCGATAAGACGCGCTGGCCTCGACATACGCCATTGCACTTTCTACGCATGACAACCCTCGGAGAGCTCGGGCTGATGACTAATTTATTCAGTCAGTATGAGTAACTTTATCATAGTCAACCGAGAGTTCGAGAAACGCGCGGGGCGTGGCGATGAATCTAGTTATAGCTCCGTAGCCAATGAGATTGCCGCATTTGAACACCAAAGAAGCAATCAGAAATCAAGTAACACATTAAGTCACGCCTCGCGTTTCTTAAACTGTCGGCGACTATATACAAGCTCGATGGCGTCGGAAGTATCTACAGAACGTAAACAGTGACGGAAAGAAAAGATCAAACGAATCTCACTGAAAACAATGGCTCGTACAGAGGAGAGACCGATACAAATAGTGCATCGACATTGTGTTTGGAGGGGAGACTTTCGACGCAACGTAAGTATGTGAGGAAAACACGAAAGTTCCAAATAGTATTGAACAAAAGTCATCACAATATGACGTCGCATAAATGCAAGAAAGCTCGCAGGTGAGCGAGGAAACGTTACGCTCGTTTCTGCGCTAGTTAAAACGACCTTCAACCGCCGCTTCTACTTCAACCATCTCTAGATGTAGTCGCTGACAAGATGAGAAGGGTTAAGAGACGAGCTTCGGCCTCTGTCTTTCTCCAGCACTAGCTTCCTATTTTCGGCGATGCTTCGGCGTCTTGTGCGCCTCGAGCGAGCAGGCACAGCCAAAGTACGGCGGAAGGCGTGGAGCACGTGGTGGAGGGCCGTGCCTTTCAAAGACACGCCTTGTAGTTCTCATTCTGTCAGTGGCTTTAGCCCGTAGAGGGGGACGCTTGTCTGCTTTGAATGCCAAATTTACAAGGTTGCCCGCCCCAAGGTTGTTCCCGCGATAAAATACGCGGGGAGTTCTCTAACGCACTTTTTTTCTTTCAAATCCTTCTCACGTATCACATTCTTCGTTAAACTTTTTTTTATTTGAATGTCTGATTTGACAAAAACCCACCACACACGAAGCGAGCGCGTCCTAGGTTACCAGAAATGAGAAGATATTAATGTATGCGGCGGCATATAAAAATGTTCAAATTAAAAATGCCGAATACGCCGGTATGTGTTTCGGTAGATTTGTATTGTAAGAGTCAACGAACAAGCGATTGTAATAGAGGGTGACCCAAGTCACCAGGCTTGATCTAAAATGAACCGTAAAAATCGACCCCTGCAGGTAGCAATCTCAACTTTTCGTCAAAGGTGTATTTCACAGGTCGGTTTTTTCTCGTAAAATTACAAAACGTAGCTGTCTTTCTGTAAAGAAATAGGGACAAGAAACTGGTCAGGGTCTATGGCGGGCAGCGACGCAGACGGCAGGGGTCCAGCAGCGGGGTGTGTTTGGCGTTCGTATTGATCGATGGCGCGACCTTATCGCGACGGCTTGCGACCACCGTGTTTTTTTCTTTTTTTTTAAGTGAACATACACGTTTTGAAATGTACCTTTGGTTAAAAAATAAATGCTACCAATAAAAGCAAAACTGAAAGTAAAAAAAAAAAAGCGTCAGCCTGACGACGGCGTTTTTGCTGCCAACGGATTTCGTCTACGTGTCGTATGCTTTCTTTCGCTGGTCGGCTACACCTTCGGACGCTGCTTCCGACGCCATTTATCATTACGAACGTCAAACACAGCCCGCTACTCGGCTTGGTCGCCTGCGTCGCCGCTCGTCGTAGACCCTGGCAAGTTTCTTGGCCCTATTTTTTACAGAAAGAGAGCTACGCTTTGTAATTTTACAAGAAAAAACCGACCTGTGAAATAAACCTTTGACAAAAAATCTAGACTGCTACATGCAGGCATCAATTTTTACGATTCATTTTAGATCAAGCATGGTAACTTGGGTCACCCTATACATCCGACGGATGTCTTTAGGGATAATAAAGTTAAGCTTGAATGCGAAGGCGCGCGCGTTCTTGGCAGCTCCTTTGCAACAACTTTGAGCAACACTTCATACACAGCGAGGCCACAGTTCCGGATTTATGACGTCACGTACCACGGGCCAGGCTGGGGCAGAGTTTGAACACGAGTACCGAGTTAACGTGCATCCAATCAGTGAGAACGCGAGCCCCAACCCAACGGTGCGGCAGCACCTGTATCCAGTCTGTGCACCCGCGCTGACCCCCCTGTGCGTGACGTAAAAAACTCCAGCACTGCGGCCTCGTCATTTATAAGGTGTTGAGTGGCTTCGTTCTCCCCTTCCCTCTCCACTGTGACAAAGCGGAGGTTCACGCACACAATAAATAATATATTAAAAACCCACGCTTTCGCTCAAGTGCACCAAATATTGACAGAGGGCAGTTCATGGGCTTCTAGTAAGGGTTGTTTTCGGTACAAACTGCATTTTCAACGCTTGTCGTATAGTAATATTAGATGGTTAGCGTAAAGGTGCTAGAACGTAGGTCCTGGTTGAACTGACTCATGAAAATACATTTAAAAGACACTGAAACGAACACTGGCATGTTGTTTTTTTTTTTTTTTAGGTAAAATATCTGCAGATGTATCCCCTTTAGCCCCTTCCCAAACAGGCCAAGTGCCACCCTTTTTCGGAATAAATTTGTTACTACTACTACTATCTTTCAAATCGGTGAATCACTCCGCGTTCCTGCGTCGCGAGCTTGCGTCACGCGCAGCAGACTGGGAGTTAACTCACCTGTTGCAGAATCTCAGATACCTATTAATTGACCGTATGACATTACGTTAAATGCCATGGAGCACAACCATTCCGCCCAGGAAGACATGGCATAGTCCCTCTGTGACATGAAAAGACACAGGTGACGACGCTGTTCTCTAGATAACCTTAAAAAAAGGGACCCATGGTTAGGTTTAAAGACACTAAATAACTTACTCTTTAGAGTAACAACTCTTCAGCCAGCTTGTTGTTTAAAGTCATTGCCTCCTGTTATATGAAGCTTTACCTAAAATAACAACAAAAAAAACGCTTTTCCGTCCACCAGGAACTTTACGATATTACCTGAGTCCTCTGACAAAAAGGCGATATAATCTGAGCTTCCTGACAAGGCATCTAAAATCGGAAAGTTGCATTTCCGAATCGTAACTACCCTCAAGTGCGCTCGCTCTGTACTAGGCAACAAAATGGCGCCGACCACAAGAGATACCGGCAATGGAGTCTCCATACTCTAAGCGCGTAGCTTATTTAGTGCCTCTAGTTAGTTTAAGGTGTCCCTAAACTGCACGACGAGCCGGAAAAGTCGACGCTTGCCCAAGGAAACTTAACTTTTTCTTTGCTATGTTTTCCACTTTCCCCTGGGGGACTGGCTAGCAGGCGCATCGCGTTCGGGTTTCCACCTATCTGCTTAGCCTAGCACGTTACCCAGGGTAGTTATTTTTATGTGCAAATAAAGTATTATTATTATGTTATTCTTTTATGAACGTGTCGAAACCTACGTCAGGCGCGTAATTGTGGCGACATCTCGCGGTAAGTGCAGAGAACAAACGTCACACTTTGTTGTCTGCTCCCTGCAACTATCAGGAGATGGCGCCACGACTTAATAGCATCGGCAACTCGGTCGTTTGTGAACGCACCTAACGCAGACCTTGGCAAATATTTGTGCTCTCATTTAAAAAAAATGTATAAAAAAACTGCGCTTTGTGATTTTACATTGAAAACCTGACCTGCTCAGTGCACATTCAGTGAAAGATCGCGCTTTCTGCATGCAGGCGCCAATTTTTCCGGCTCGCTTTACACCGGAAGGTCGGCTTGGGACACCCTTTATACGTTTTATGATCCGGAGTCCCGCACTGTCACTGCACGTTTCATAGCAGACGATTTTGGCGGCAGTAATATTTAAAAAACAAACGAAACTATCGCGCAATTCTATATGAGTTCAGATGGCAGCAGAGCTTCAGAGAGCACCAGGGCACGCCGATGTGCTTCGGCCGAGGTATCCCGTGGGAGGGAGAGCCCCGTGGGCCACGCACTCCCAGATGGAGATCATCTACACGCCGACTTTGTGGCATCATAATTCCGCCGGCGTTGGTGCAAGACTGCGTCGTTCTAGAGGGCCTCGTCTCCGTGCGAAAGCCGATAACCGTTTTTCTCGGGTGGGTTGAGTGGCTCCTGATCCTGCGGCCGCTTCCTCTTGAAGAAGCCCAACTGAAAGGAACCATAGAAAAACCGGTGAGCAGAGCAGCCCCACCATGACGTCGCGTTATTCAGCAATTATAGTGTCGACACACCATACAAAAAGAGGTTCGCTCCAGACGTGACAGACTTATCTGAGGACACGCCTCAAGCATATTCGAAGAATGCTTGCTTTATACATGGATGGATGATGGATGTTAATAGCCATACCCTTTGCAAAGGCCGGTAGCTTGCGCCACCTAGCCTAAGTCAAAAAAGACAATTATATGATTCCTCCCGCCCTTCTAAGCAAATGCTCTCCCCCTAACTATCACCCGGATGACCTTTGGATGACATGCTCGAAGCATACATATATGCATTTTTCGAGCATGTTTGCAGAAAGGTTTTGTATAGACCAATGGGAACAGGGCATACATACAAGGGGGAGACACGCCTCAGAAAACGTGTGCAGGCTGTCTATTCTATGATATATTAACAGTGTAACCTTGGCTTTAGGAACGGTTTCTAAATCCAGCAGTATTTTTTAGAGAAACCTACGCACTTCCGTGTCCGTCCTCGGTTTGTGACAAAAGAATCACTATGCAGGCATCTCTTACATGCGTATACCTACTTTAATTATGCATACAGAGGGGAATACGCCCTACGAAGGCAGTATACTATATTTGCCTCTGAAGAGCAAATACAGTGGTCAAGGGTCTTTTTCTTTTTTAGTTTACGTACATGTTATATTTATGTCGATATAGTAAAATAGAAAGTTCTCAATTGCAGCAATGTTAGAACAAAAGTCGCTGTTTGGTCGCAAGAAGTCGAACGCTAGATTAAATAATTATGTTAATTAGCTTTAAAGGCGATAGATCGGACCGGCAGATACAGTTATCAAGTGACTTATTATGCACATATGCATATTGCGTTCATATACATTTTGTAAGATAGAAAATCGGAGCAGTTTAACTACTGTAATGCTACAACGTAGTTCGATGTTTGGTCGCGGGAGGTTCGTCCACCGGAAGTACAAAGTTAGAGCAGAAAATTGCGTGAATTGGTTTCAAACATGATCGAAGACTTCATGGACTTAGACGTAGAATATTCCTAAAATTTCCACAGCGTTTATGCAATGCGAGATGGAGCAAAACGCTATCGTATTTGCGCAACGATTTAGGGAGAAAATATACCCTGGAGAAGGATAACGAAGGACAAACGCAAATCTCCAAGCACAGCGAGGTGACTGGTGCGCGACCAAAAAAAAAAAAAAATGTTTGGTGTTGGTATCGAACCAGCAACGTTCAATTTTTCCCTCCACTTCATTATACGATGGGCCGCGGCAGATGCTACGAGCCATTACAGTCAATCCAGCTCTGTGAAAGCATCATGTCGCTACAATCTCGTGCGCCGCTGCGTTCCTCCCGAAGATTACTACGTGACACTAACACGGATTTCAATTGACTCGAATAGCACGTAGCCTCCGATGAGTTCCATCGTAATTTTAAACGGAGTACAGTACAACCGAAGATCGCCAATACTTTACTCAAGTAGTCAAACTGAAGGCATTGATTGAGCTCATTCAAAGGGAAAATAGTACAACGAGTTTACAGCAGGAACCCACGATATCAGGGCATAAGCCGTCCTGACTCAGAAGTCCAGTTTGTTTCAGGTATTACCACCACTTAAACATCGGCCTCGCCGAGCTTCCGAGAGCTTTTCAGTCAGCTAATAATCTGCAGTGTTGAGGAGTATAAGTGTCGCTAAGAAAAGGTAAAAACGTAAAGCAAAAACTTCGGTATAACTTTGTGGAAAACTTTCCCTGAAAAGAACGTCTGCAACAACTGTAAGAATGCCACAAGTTAATTCAGGCCAGCAGGATAACGTGACTTGTACTAAAATTCGAAACCATTAAAAGAAAATTAGAAGAAATTACCATGCAAACCGACGTATTAAAATATGTTGTCCTTCCTTTTGTTATTTTATGGTCTGAATTTTGACAATGTCAAGCGAAACTTTCGCAGAAAATCTTAAGCAATCTAAGGCACTGCAAAACTCTAAGCGGGCTATTACGACTTCGTTTTATTACAAAAGAAAAAAGCCATCACAGCAATAGCAGAGTTCCGCTTTTATAGACCAACACGCGGGGTGGCGCTGCTGTTGGCACGGTGCAGACGCGGGTGCTTCATCTTGCGCAAATGTTATCTCTCCCAGACATTTGTACACGTTACCCCAAAAAAAGTAACTAAACAACGTTCTCGTTACTCGCTCAAACGTAACTGAATACGTTACTCGTTACGGATTTTCAAGAGGAACGCGTTACTTTACCTCAAAAGTAGCGAGTTACCATTCTCGTTACTTTGACGACCGGATACACAACCGCTTCATTATGAATTCAACTCCAACGACGCTGAAGGGTCGTTCTACTGACGCGCTCAAATGAACGGCAGCGTTGTGCTTCAGGAAGAGCTGTCCGCTCTGCTTCTAAAGCTCGCAGTACACAATGGGTTTTGTGCCTTCCTGCGTTGGCAACCTATAGGTTTACATTCAGTCTGTACGCGATTCTGAAAGGTCCAACCAACCAACTTTATTCTGCTCTCTGGGTAAAGGACACTCCCAGCTGTAGAGTTCCACCTCACGTATTCAGCAATAAACGCAGCCGTACTTTCGTACTGTTCAGTTGTTTTTCGGGTTGCTCGTCCACCTTTGTCGCAATATACGCGTACTCCGGTTAGAATCAAAACGAGGCTGTTTAAACGTTATTGTACACGTTACCTTTCAAAAGACCCAAAAATCCCGATTATTGTTACTTGACCTTAAAAGTTATAACGAAGTACGTTGCTCGTTCCTTTTCTAAAAAAAAGCAACTAAATGCGTTCCTCGGTACCGAAAAAAGTAACCAGAAGTAACACCTTACTAGTATCGGGTTACATGCATGTCTGGTATCCACAGACGCGCACCACCCATACCTCGTGTGAACGAACTCGGGCACACTTATAAACCTAGCTTTTCGTGTACGCCACCCACCTTCCAGAGGAGGAGCGCGAGCAGGCCCAAGAGCAGCAGACCTCCGCACACGGCCAACAGGAGGACCCACCAGGGAGGACCCCGGCTCTGGGAAGCCAGGTCCTCGACGACGACATCGGTGGATACCTGGCAGACGGACTGTGATTACCCACGCTCTTCCCCGAACAAAAAGTGAGCGTTCTGTATACTCCGTTCCCCTCGAAGTCTGTTCGCAGCCAACCCAACGGTATACGATAGGGTCACTCGAGTGGCGCCAAAAATGCATCGACATGGAACTCGTCGCTTTTTTTTTTTTTTTTTGTCTACTATCACCAACGTTACTAAAATGCTCAGTCGGAAAACTCACCCTTGAAACCCGAACCGTTCGCGTTCACCGAGAGAAAACTAAATACGATAACAGCGCCACCCTTTAATGACTAGTCAAAACATGGAAGTTCATTTATCATGGCCTCCCTCCGAGATCTGGACGCGCGCTTCGGGATCTCGGAGGCCACGCATTTATTGCTACTGCGAAACGACACTGCGAGATGGCGCCACTGGTCCTTAAGGGACTCGACCCGAACCCATACGGGCAGACGTGCAGTTCCCGGAGTGGCCGCTGCGGGAGAAATGGCGGCGTTGCGATCGCCATTAGTTCGGTTCTCGAGTACGGATAGAAGCCACTTTTTCAAAGCAGGCTCGATGGAAGTTTCCTAACTGAGTTGCTCTAGTAACGTTGACTATCACCTGCTAGATCGATCACGCACCAAAAAAAGTACATGCTCACACCACATTCACTGCGCGTGATTTTTTAAGCGAAGGGTGCGGGACGAAATGTTTGTGACTAGAAAGTAAAGGGAGCGCTCTTTGTCCTGCAGAAAGATGCAAAATGAAATAGAAGTTTAAGATAAGCATGATCATAATTAACAGGTGGAAACTTGACTGTATACGAAATCAGAACTTTCATTCCTCTGTTTGAAATACACCGGCTATGAAAGCACAATGGCGGCGCACTGGAGTCAGACGAAAAAAACCAGGAAGCTCACAAAATGCAGATGTACAAATATTAACTTATGTTCTCTAATGAATAATTAATAATAATTGGGTTCTGGGGATATTTCTACAGCGTATTGTTGGTCTGCCATTTAAAGTTGCGACGAGTCACTCGCTGTAGATGAGCAATTTAGCCAGTGCGGTAACCGCTAGCCTGGGGTCTTTAACGTGCACCACGCAGTAGTGATACACGACCGCACGCCGGTACAATGCTCATCCAGATCGAAACGGGCAGGGGTGGGACTCGAACCCAGGGTCCCTGGGTTCTGCAGCGCGAGCTTTCGCTCCACGCGCGTCGAGCTGGGTGTGCGCTTTAGCCCACTCGGCCACCGATCCCCCTATTCTGTTCTCTCACATCTTACTAATGCGTTCATAAATAATAACAGACTTTAAAAAAAGTATTCCTAAAGCTATGTAAAGCTCAGGTTATCGGTGCCGGTTTATCTACCTATATCCTCCTTTATACTGACAATGCCTGCCGAATTTTCAACTTCTCTATGCTTTGGCGCCGTTGCGCCTGCTTCATATAATCACCGCCAGGAACGCCACCGCCGGATACATTGAGGACGATGCTTGTCAGCCGGCACTGCTACTACCGCAATGTACTATCGGGGAAAAATGAATTGCGAACAGAGGAGCGCGTGGTTCGCAGTACAGGCTGCGCCGCCTGGAAGTGAGCCTAGGAGCGAGGGTGCGTGGCCTACTTCGACGTGTTCACGCCCCTCCCTCTGCACTCCCCAAACTTCAACAGTGCGCCTCTTAGTGCGCTGAAAGCTATCACCGCTATCTTCGCTGGCTCAGCACGTGCGGTGCAAAGCAGCTCGCCGCACTCGCCGAGCAGGCAAAGATAGCGGTGACAGCTTTCAGCGCACTGAGAGGCGCACTGCCGAAGCTGGGGGAGCGCCAATCGAGGGGCGTGAACCCATCGAAGTAGGCCACGCACCCCCGCCCCTAGGTTCACTTCCAGGCGGCGCAGCCCACGTAGCATCCAATGTCGTGCGAACATTCCCTGGGTGTTCCGAATGTTGAAGGAACGTTAAAACACCATTCAGAACGTTCCAGGAACGTTCGTATGCGAACATTCCTTACAAGGTAAGCTGCTCAACATTCTAAAAACGTTTGTTGGCGAACATTCGTATGCACAATGTTCTCGAAACGTTCCCCTTTGAACATTCATATGTGCAACATTCTTAGAACGTTCGCTTCCGAACACTCCTAAAATTTTCGCAGGTGAAGCCAACTTTACGGAGCTTTTAAGCAACTTGTGTTTCGAAACACCATCCACTACATGCCACCTTGTGCCAAGAATATGCAAATTAAGTGGAGGTTTTGGAAACTTAGCATAAGGGATCAGTTTTATCTTGTACGAGTGTACCGAGGAATGTGAGATAAGGTGTAGGAGAAAAGCAATGGTCTTCAAAATTTGATAATGAGCTTGACACTCACTGCGTATGTAGAGCGGCAGTTTTGAATAGACCCGATTTTTAGCATCTCGGATTCAATACCTTGATAAAGGTATGTCCCGCTGCAGTGTGGGATGCCGTAGGTATCTGTTCTTAAGCTCGGAGTGAGTAATCGGTTATGTATGCCGCACGTTTTGATAAGTAGGAGTAAACTGCCGTTATAGTACAGGCTGTGGCTAATGCGCTGGAAAAGCGGCTAGGTTGTGCTAGGCCTGGAAAAATAATATTTCGATTAAAATATATCGATCGCTCTGTGAGGAGATATATTATATCAATATATGTAGTACGGCTCAGTGGGGCTGTAAGCTAAGCAAGCCATAATTGTGGAATCTTCGTAAACATACCTCAGAGAATGTTGCAGATGTTCTTTGGATGTTTTGGGAACGTTCTTAAAACCTTGTTAGAATGGTGATTAAATGTTCTGTCGTGCTCAGAATGTTCTAAAAATATCACCTAGAATACATTCCCCGAATGTAGCGATAAGTGCCTGCGCCCCATTCTGACAACGTCGATAGAGTGTTCTTACGTAAATTTGCAACATTCTCTGATGTTGCAGAAGTTCTTGGGATGTACTGAGAACGTTCTTAGAACCTTGTTAGGATGTTTCAATGTTGATTGAATGACCTGGTAATGTTCTATGTCGTTCTCAGAACGTTCCAAGAATATCCCTTTGAAGACATTCCCCGAATGTAGCGATAAGTGCCTGCGCCACATTCTGACAACGTTGATAGAATGTTCTTACGAAAATCTTCAACATTCCAAGAATGTTGTCTATGTTATTTTGAACATTCCCGGAATGTTCTCGGAACGTTCTCGTGCTACGTGGGAGCCTGTACCGCGAGCCACGCGCTCCTCTGTTCGCAATTCATTATTCCCCGATTGTACATCATTCCGATAATTTTGGAACGCGTATCTCATAGCGGGCGAGCAGCAACATATGTACAATCAGCACGAAATGAAACCCGAACGCCGGAACGCGAGGCCGCTGATACAGGCTGCTCCACCTGGAGGGCCCCTGAGAACTAATGGAAATGCACCGGGGTTCGAGAGTGCGGGACCTACTAAGATGAGCTCGACCATCGCGCGGCGCGTCTGGGAGTTCCGCGCTTCGCCGGTGGCGTGCTGTAAGCGCCGTCACATTCGATGCAAAAAGCACTGTCACTCGCTTTGTGTATCGGATTCCCAGCGATATCTCTTCAGCGCTGTCATTCATTATCACTTTGCGTATCGCAAGGGCGAAATTAAAGTTAAAACATTTCGTGCACAGAAGATCCGTAGTGCTCGATGACGTGTCACCGAAAACAACGTGCCACGTGCGGTTTCTGAGAAATAGTGAAACCTCATAAACGCGAAATAAATTTCGTTTATTCGCACACCCATATTCTTTATGAAAAAAAAAATGCTGCAACAGACCGACGCGGATGCCTCGGTTTTACGAGCAATGCGCATTTTTTCGTTCGAGGTTATCAGTCGATTCTTACAAAAATCGAGAAATTGCTCGCTGAGGTTCTCTTCGGTAACCACCGATATGCCAGGCGTATCAATTCCGGAGTGGAATAAATTCATTACCTTGTCTAAGCAGGGCCTATCGCAAACAGCTATAGCCAGGTTAAGCGGCTGCCCGGTGTCGACCGGGCGACAGTGCGGCGACAGAAGAGCCCCCCGAGTGACGACGGTTACAGCGCGCCACCGGCGAAACGCGAAAGTCCCAGACGCCCAGCGCGAGGGTTGAGGATATCTTAGTAGGACCCGCACCCTCGCACCCAGGTGCATATTCATTAGTTCTCAGGGGCCCTCCAGGTGGAGCAGCCTGTATCGATGGCCACGCGTTCCGGCGTTCGGGTTTCATTCCGTGCTGATTGTAGTTTCTAATACCGAATAAATATAGTCGACGGTAAATATGACCAAACGCGAATTATTGCTAGATAGCCGAGCTGGTAAACTTTCGCAATGTCAAAACAGCGAACACTGAAAGTCTCTATTGCTGAGGGCTTGATGTCAAGGCCCCGGCGAAGAGCGGGAGATGACGAGGAATTGCGACGGCCATGGCCCTCTGGGGTTGCAACCGCTCAAATGTCCCCTAAGCAGTGTAGAAGGTCTTCGCAGCGCCGGGGCTCACGTTTCGTAATGACGTACTGTGCGTGTCGTAGGGTGCCAGTCACTTGCTCGAGGTGCATGAACGAGAGCTGGGCGGGTCAGCCCGTCAAGCAGCGCCGAAATCGGCCGTACATGGGCTTATACAGCTTTGAAAACAGGGAGACCCGAACCAAGCTGAGCTTTAAGGGAAGCCTCAGCAGGATGCAAAGGCTTCACTCAAGCGGACATTAATAAAGGACTGTCTACACAGGATTTCCAAATGTTAGTCACAAAAAAGTGCCTATTGCGTACTTTTGACTAGCAGCAGGTATATTTTGGACCGCAGGCATTCCTCAAATTTTGCTCTGCCTAAAACGCGACGAAAAGCGTGGTAAACAAAAAACAAAAAAAAAGAACTAATGGCCTAAGTGCAATCTACGCCTGCTATTATAAATGCGCAAAACAGCAAGAATGCAAGAACGCACTAAAGGGGCTTACTCAGGCCGTTCAGGTCGCTCACGTTTTCTGTACTGTATGGGAAGGTGTCGTATTCTTGCGGTTGTAGCTGGCAACCGGCGATTGGGCGGGCATTACCAGTATACAGGAGGCTGTGTTCAAGCACTACTTCGCCGAATATAGCACAGGAATCGGCTGTCTGGACGTTCTGCGAGAATTGCATATATTTCAATAAAGTCTGCATATGACTGGAGCTTTAAGTTGGCTTAAAAAAAATCAAATCCGGCTGTACTTTCCAGTTTGGTTTGATTATAAGTTGAGATAAATTTTGTAACTATGCTGAACAATTTAATCCAGATTGAGGTCGATTCACTCATTCATCTCAGAGCTAAGATAACGCAAAATCAGCGCCTTGTCTATATCGCTGTGCTTGCTCAGCGGTGTATGTGTGAACAAATCTTTGAGGCCTGTTCACATATGCGCACCAACCCTAACGCAGTGCCATTTGTCAGCTTTGGGAATAGCGCTGACCTTGCTGATGCAGCACTAAACTCACGCTATTGGAAGCGTGCGATAAGACACTGGCGCCACGGCGCGGCTCCTAGCAGAAGCATTTCACATAGATATCCTGTAGCATGCGCCTTTAGTTTCTAATCAATGCCAGCTTATTTGTGCACAGCACTATACAACACGTCTGAGGTCACAAAAAGCGCTATCGTTATTTTTTTTTGTATTTTTTTTAATACAACACCTCGAAATTGAGAACACGGATCCCCTCTATGAGCTGGAGGGAATGGCCTCTATCATCTCAATCCCAGTACGTCTACTCGATTCGCCAGGGAGCGACGAGTAATGTGATATTACGAGGGGGAAAAATACTTCACGTGTAGATTTTGTCAATTGCTGGCACTGGTGAATATTGCCCTTTGGGAATTTTCGAACCATCGAACACAAGTGCCTCGGAGAGGCATAGTCCAGCACATAAAAACGAAAAGCATGCCGGTGAGTGGCCGTTGTTGTCGCTAACGTCTGCCCGAATACTCCTACTAACCTAATAACGAAAACAAAAAAAAAAAAGATAAACGCTAGACATGGATATGTTTTTGTATGTATAGCTGACAAAACTTTACTCCAGAGAGAGATCGAGAAACACGGCCGCGGGGAGGCGCAAACGCCACCAAGACGCTCCGGGCGGAGTACTATAAAAGATCGCGGAATGGGCAGCGCATCACTATGCGACGTAACGCAGATGCTGTCGTACACGCTCTCAATATTAGTAGAAAGTTTGAGTATTGCGTATCGGAGCAAACGCAATCACTGCGTGCTCCCTGCTGCGCATGCATGCTCGTCGTCGCCATACGGCCATTCAAGACCGCAGTTTGGGCACAACGCATGCCCAGTGTGGAGCACGCAACGCTAACGCAAACGCACAGTGCTTGCCTTCATTCGTATACACGCAGTAACGTAACATAGCAGTGCACCTCTGCTAAGTTACGTTCAAGTGCTGCATCAGCGATATTCTAAAGCGTCGATTTAGTGCCACAATGTATGTGTGAACCGGATTTAGACTTCCAGTGCGGTTGTACGTCTCAGTTTGGTTGGAGCATCTCAACTGGGCAGTTCGCGTGTGTCTGTCGACGAAATGTCTCTCGTCTGTGCGACATCGAAGCTAGGACAACTCACGAAGTGTACGGTGTGCTTGATGCTGGTGACTGGCAGGTCGTACAAGAGGCGGGTGACGCGTGCCACCAGCTTGGAGGAGATCCGCATGTGTTCCTGGCCCATCGAGGCCGGCGTTCGCTGCCAGAGCCGGGACTCGGCGGTCACTACCGACCGCTCGCCGGCCGTCAGTTGGCCCGTGAAACAGCGGAACACCGCGCAACGGGGAAGGTCGCCGCAACCCTAAGCAAACGTAGAATCATGCTTTTTGTACAACTTGACTAGCAAAAGCAAACGGAATCATAACAAGAATACGGGAGGCAACAAGAGGGCAGACTTTTCTCTATATAGTGAACACAATGTCCGACACTGCTCTTGGAGTCTTATTAATAGCCTCCTCTGTTGAGGTGAATTATGCCTAGTCGTACAAGCAAATTTAATATCGCGAGGATACTCGCGTTGTAATGCTGTAGTAATTTTACTAGGATAGAATTAGCAGGTGCTTTTCTGTCTGGCGTGGCACTTCGATCGAGAAGGGGAAGAACTGATGAAGAAGAAAGAGTAAAGTGTTAATAAAAGGAAAAGGAAAGTAAATATAGGAAGAAATATTCCACACCTTTTATAGTTTGTTTGTAAATTCACGTCCCATTACGTTCCCTTGAAAATGCACACCCCTTAACACAACGATGCACCATGTCAAATAAAATTGAGGTGTAATTTGCCTATGTATGCAATAAACATTGGTTCTAGTTTATTTCAATGAACATTACATAAAGACATTTCATTTCATTTTAAGAGCTCGTTTAAAATATATTAACACCAAAAATTTTTTTTTTTTTAGAATGTGTCTGGATTTGGACACGAATTCCGTCTCCAAAAGTGTTCCGCTTCTTTTGAATTCTAAAGATCGTGTACAGAAATACATTAGTTTTTTCAAAGGACGTTCGAAATCGCTCTTCGAGGAGAGGACTTATAAAGGGGAAGACATTTAAACGTTTTGTGTATGACTACAACAAAATACACATTTTATCTAAGGTTATCTCACTCCTACACCGAAAAAGGTACGTGTTTTACACGAACTCTTTTAGACTGCAGCGACAGGAAGTCGGGATATTGTCGATCACACCAAAAGGTGTAAGGTGTACCTAATGTTTCCGAGTAAATAAAATTATTTTCCCGCCAAAGCGAACATGCCCACTCACCACTTCGTCCTCGAGTTCTAGTTCGCTCGCGTCTCGTGGAATCCTGGCACCCGAAGAATCGTCAGCATCGCGGGGTCTTCTGGAATTAGCCTGCGCATTGAGCCAAAAGCTATCAACCTACTGTCGCATAAGAAAACTAGCCATGTACGTTCAAACGATATCACATAAATTACGAGAACAAAATCTAGTGTAATACGAGCGAACCCAGCCGCAGCAAATTTATCATTTACTCACAGACCGGTTTTCTCGACATGGGACACCATATTTAGCGTCCTGGTGGTGTGCGTATCAAATAATCTTGCAAGGTCAGTGGCACTCTGAGACTCGTATTTCAAAGATTTACTTTGTATACAAAACAAAAAACCAGTAGCAATGGCCTCACTTCCGGTGGGACGTGCCTCTGCACCAACTCCTGCCGTTCCATTTTACACATCGACACACCCGACTCTGGGTCCGTACCGCAGCGTCCCGCAGCGTCTCGCAAAGGGCGCAACGCTAGCATACAACGACGCCAAAACAAACGCGTCTGTCGCTTGGCGGCTACCCTCAGCAAGCTTCAGCCTGTTTACAGCCTGGGGGTGTGATCGGGGAGCCACGTACGACGACGTCACGCGCAGGCCTTGTGTTCTAGTTGGTATTGATTATGCTCGGTGGTTGGCAGCCGGGGAGTGGTGGTGGGGCCATGTGGCCCTTTATCGCGAACCGCTGCCAGTCGCCCGACACACGTCAACCTCTGGCTGCTCTGGGAAGCGTGTAGCTTACGGGAGTGCAGCACCCGGTGACCTTCTGGTGTCTTGTTTCGTCGTGGAAACGTCTCCTGCGGATAACGCCGAGTGGGTGCGGGCGAGGTTCGCCGAACTCCTCTGCTACCACTGTGGTGTCGGCCACTTGGAGAGCTTCTGTGCCCTATCTTTCACTTTTTTTCCCGTCCACTGGGAAAGAATATTTTCGGTCTGCGGTTTCCCCCCCCCCCCTTTTTTTTTTTTTTTCTGACCCCGTTCTTCTCGCTTTCTCCTTCCATCCTCACGCGGTTGCGTTACCACATCGCCTTTTGTTTTCTTTTTTTTTCTCGCGTAGCTTAATTAATAGTTTTGTAATGTTTACAGGATGATTCACTCTAGTTATGCGGTCGATCTAGTATAACGCATACTGACTGCTTGCCCCCATGAGTGGTACTTTTATAAAAGTATATAAAAATTTCTGTATGTGCGTTTGCAACATTCGCTTTGGCGCAGTTCAATTAATCATCTTGTCACATGCGCAGGATGGCATACTTTGTTATACAGTGGATTTAGTAGACCGCAGAGTGGTTGCTTGACCCTACGAGTTGTATTTTTATGCGAGCATATATAAAACGTGCTGTATGAGTGTTTCCCAAGGTGCCACGACAGTTTGCTTCGAGTAATTATTTAGGGTAAGGCGGGGTAAGATGAGACGCGGAGCAAAATACGACAGTTTGTTTCGAGCGCTAACCATCTCCTAGAGGAGCGATTGGAGTACGTTCAAATTTCACCGAGAGGAGCCGGGGCTGATGATGATGATGACCAGCACACTGCCTGTGTAAACAATGAGAGCTCTTGGCAAGAATGCAGCGTGCGCCAGGTCCTCATTTTGTGCCGTTTATTTTTTTTCTCTTGTTTTTCTAAATCGTCGTAGCTGGCAAACACTTTTCAAAGCGTCTCGGAGTCCTCTCTCCTGCCTTTCCTGCTGTTTGTGTTTTTTTTTCTGTTAGTTGTTTTACAGGTGTTTAGCAGCCGGCCAACTCACTTCGACCATTTTTGACCTTGCACGCCTTGGCCACCTTTTTGGAGACTAAATTTGAATTATGTTCATAAAGAATGCAATCCTGCGTTTAAAGGGTCGGTGCAACGATTTTCGGACCTTGACCAATTCACTGGGGAATGAATCTATGTCACCTATAGAACGAAGAACCGAAAACCGTATTTTCATACGCGCGCTAGATTTTATTTTTAAAAGAAAATTAAACAAATCGAAGGTCAAAGTACCTCGCAACTCTCTCGTCGTCTTTCGAGTGACGCACTATGGGGGGACCACCTGGTTTCCCGATGGGTTCTTTCTTCAGAAACCCCAGGCACTTTCTCGGCGATTGCCGACTTTTCAAGGATCAGCGTCGTGAAAGGACGCGGCGAGCAATCGACACAAAACACGGTTCGCCACGGGGCTGACGGCGAGTGTATTAGTGGAGCGAAACAGTTTTTTTTTGTCACTGTAGTTTCCGTAAACGCCACACGCGGCTGCATGTCGACAAAATAATTAAACGCAGCTGAATAGCAGTTTTTCGGGGCAAGGTGAATCATTTCTTGTCACTTGTGCCTAGATAAAAAAAACTATATATAAAAATTACAAACTGCAAATTCTTTCGACATTAAAATCGTCGCACTACCCATTTAAAGAGCCTTGTGAAACAGGAGAAGCGCGCGGTATGGAACCGAGCAACCGTGGCATGGATCTGAAGCGCGAACCACTGACCGCTAATCGCTTGGGGTCGACCGCCTCGCCTGGCGCTCTTGGTGAGACGACGTCGCAGGGTCTCCGCTTGGCGTTGGGGCCGGCGCCCTGGAGCACGGGAGGCTCGAGGAGGTAGAGAAGCGGGTCCCCGTGGATGTTGTGCGTGGGCCACACCAGGTAAATCTCGGCCTCGCGAACCACGCTGGGCCCACGGTTAATCACCTGCCAAGCAACCACCAAAGCGACGCCGCTGGTACGCATGCCTTGATTACAACCAACGCCATCGACAATATATCAAATATTTTATATTTTATGTGAATAAAATATGTATATGTAAGTAAACACTTGTTGTTGTTGTTGTTCTTTTTTTTGCCTTACATCACAATCAAATAAACTGTCCTTTTTTATGTTGATTTCGCAACGAGTTTTGGTTGTAGCTCATTTTGGGCTGAACGGCATCTCAGTTTCTTTGATATCGGCGACGTGGATGGATGGTATGCCACTGGGAATCAAGTTTTGTTTTAGCTCAACCTCAACGGGGACGTGAACTTCTAGATATCTGGAGAAAGTTTTGACGAGAACAGAGCGCTACATGTTTCCGCATCACTATCGCACCATACTCATTTTGCTAAAGTAACACTCAACTGAACTAAATTAAATCCCCCCCCCCCAAAAAAAAAAAAAAAAAATATATATATATATATATATATATATATATATATATATATATATATATATATATAAAGTGTCGCCTCTAATAATGATATGTCGAGGCTCGATTCAGCGATTTCAAAACATGCATACTTCTAGTTATTAAATCAAAGTGAGTCTCGCGACGTAGATTTTGAGCTACTCTTTTTTTTTCGTAGAAAAAAAGGTTTTTGTTTCTGTGTGTGTGCGACATCAAGGTCCTATCTCAACAGCTAAAAAAATTGTTTTTGTACAGTGTTTTTTTATTGGCGCGATTGCGGGACACGGGACTCTATTTCGAAGTCGTCCGACACAAAATTGTTCAGAATCTCTTCCAACTAAAAATGTGCCTTACAGGGTCTAGAACCTTTAGGTGTATGACTTTTCGGTGTAGGTGGTACACCTCAAGGTCCGTACATCGAAATGCCAGAGCACCTTAATGTCCGTACACCGAAGAGTCCATACCGAAACGTTTTGCACCGAAACGTCCTATGCCGAAATATCCGCATTTCATTATTTTCTTGGCTCGTCGGGCTCTGCTCCCACGTCACGTGAACTGAAATATAGATTGATTCAACCCCCCCCCCTTTCCCATCATATTATATTATCTCACAGAAACACAGCGTTTTGCGATAATTATGTGGGGAAACTGTTAGCGAGACGCAAAAAACTGTACAACGAAGGTATGTTTACATTTAGCTACCACCTTTAAAATCGCCGGCCCTAACCAGCCCCTCTTTTCTGCAGTCAAATGTGCCATTCCTAAACTTTCAGCTGCCATGACCGACGAAGACATAAAATTGGAACTGTGTGTTGCAAATACAAGAACGAAACAATTGTGCGTGTGTGCGTGCGTGTGTGCGTAGGTGCGTGCGTGTGTGCGCGTGCGCACGCGCGCGCGTGTGTGTGTGTGTGTGTGTGTGTGTGTGTGTGTGTGTGTGTGTGTGTGTGTGTGTGTGTGTGTGTGAACTTGCGCAAGCGGTTTTGTAAAACCACACAGCCTGTTTGGAAACTGTCCGAATAAATGTTTATATTAACACAGTGGCGGTCCTGAGAAGTGGGAAGGGGGGGGGGGGGGGGCTAAGGGGGCGATCACCCCCTCCAAAAACCCTTCGCTCGTAGTTTTTCTTTTTTTACATTTCTTTGAAGGATACGGGAGCACTCTTGTTCACTGGAAGTGCCCAGTTGACATCGACGATGCACACCAGCCATACCTCGCTAATTATTTCAAATTAGATCGTTTTTCTTTAGATAAGAATGGTAGCCGTCGCTTCGATATCTTTCTGGTTTAGGCGGCGCCATGTGCCACGGCGGCGACGGCCGCGACATAATCTCCTGGGCGCCGTCCGCCGCCACTTTCATGGCCGCTCCGGCCGCCGAAATTATCGCACCCCCTTCCCCCCTTGAACCAATGCCTGGGACCGCCTCTGATTAACAACCGAGGCGAAGTATGGTACCCTGTGTTCATGCGTCAGGATTCGAAAGCTATATTATTGATATAACAAGGGCCTTCAATTTCAGACAATGTTTCTGTAATCCTTGACGGAAGGAAATTTCAGGAAGAGGCTTTCATGTTTCCAGCCAACGAACGGACAACCAATCTCAAGTTGAGCTTCTCGTTATCAATGTTGAACTTTGATTGGCGTGCCCCTCCTCCTTGCGTTCCGATGCGCGAAAGACGCATTTTGGAACACTTGCTCGCCGTATACTCCGTTTCAGATGAAGTACGACCACTGCCGATCGCTTCCAACCAACGGAGCCAATGAATCAGAACAAAAAGTGCATCGTCACGGCGTACGTCGCCTTAGTCGACACCCATCTAAACAGAAGGCCTTCGCGCGCGTCATCACAGTCACATCGATCGAGTCAGTGTTCGGCTGGGGCTCGTGTCCAATCAACGCGTCGAAGGTTGGGCTCGTGCCCAATAGCCGAGTTAGCGCGGCCCGACTGTGATGACGTTTCATAAAGGGAGTGGAGGCCCTGTGGAGGCTTTCATTATTCTAGGTGGCGTTGCCTTAGTGCGTTCGCTATCGCCGACTAACAGCCCAATCACGCTCAGTCAGTGCGTCAAGATCCTGCATTTTTTTTTCTGTGCCTCTGATTGGTTCGGCTGATCATAGCAAACACGCCAAAGAAATCGACCCCGTGACACGAACACTTATGGCCCCGCGTGATTGGCCCAATTAAAATCGCAGTGTCGAAAGTGAAACGGTGCATACACTACTTCCTCCTTTTGTAGTGTTGTGGTGGCACGTAACACGCGCAGATATCGTGTAGCGCCGCCAGAAAACCATTCGAGGAGGAACAATCTCAAGTTGAGGAGGGATTTCAAAAGCGTTCAAATTGACTTCTGAAAAAAAAAATTGTATGACGAATTGCTCGGCAATTGTGTTGCGTACGTGAAGCGTTCTACCATCGCGTGATATCAGTTTCCTCGCTAAATTTAGCGGGAAAACTGAATTGATGTGTAAGCCCCGTGACTTTAATTTTCCCGCTAAATTTAGAGCAGAAACTAAATTGCCGCATAAATCACATGACGTCACTTTCCCCGCCAGGTTTAGCGGGGAAACTGAATTGGTGTATAGGCCGTGGGACGTTAATCGTCCCGCTAAATCTAGCGGGGAAATTGACGTCACGTGGCCTGATGTCAGTTGACCTATGCACCGATCCGACTTTGCCGCTAAATTTAGCGGAGAAACTGAATTGGTGTGTTCGTCTGTGATGTACCGTAATGCAACAGTGAGCTCGCGTCGCATTCTGGGATGTCACGGGCCACGGCTTTATGAAATGCCCCTTCACGAAATCCGGAGCAACAAGCCGAAGAACGTTTCACGTTCATATCTCTGCCAATTCAAAGCCAACCTAATCAAGAGGTCTACCGAGTCCAGGTATCTAACGTGTCAATAGATTCAATAAGTTATGAGACTCAAGATAAGTCAAGAAAACCTACGAGACATGATATCAAACAAGTTCAGAGATCCAGTGTCATCATCAACATCGTGTCTATATCTATGGACTCCTTGGACATCTTGACTAGGAATCATTCTGAAGACTCAAGAGAAAACGGAAGCGGGCTACACCTCAAAAACCTTTACTTTTTCTCAGCGTGTTTTGATTGACCTGTAGGGAATGGAAAGGTTGCTCGAGTGAATGACCGTACCTCGTACACATGTTTGACGGGAGGTCCGATGTCTGCAGCCTGCTGCACTTCCTTGTCCTCGATGAGGGAGGCGTTGAGGTACACCTCCGGAGGAAAGGACGTGCTGCGGGGCACCAGGTAATGTTTGTTATACGTATTGTGTGGACGCCTGCATTCTGCTGATGAATGAACCACGTCATTCCCATTGGCCTCACCCGCGAGCTGTCATGTTCACCTTCACCATCACAGGCAGTCGCAGCGTGACACTGTTATCCCCCGTAGCTTCGGTGACCTCGGGATTGGTGCTGGAAACAAAAAAGAAAGTGGTCAGTTTCCAGTCTTACTCTGCCTTTCCTGACGTTCATGCAACTATTCATAGCCGGGACCCACACTAACAGGTTTTAACACGAGGCGAAATTGCCGTTTCAAAAGTGTTTCGGATGAATTTAAGACCATTTTATATGAAATAAAAGAAACAGTTCACAGTCGCGGGTATTTATTAATCCTCGTAATTTAGTGCTATGCTTTTCACCACACACTCAAAGCAAACTTTCATTATATCTTCTGATAACCACATTTGATGCCTGCCTACAGCAAGTGAATTTACATTAAGTTAAAATTAACTCCAGAAACAAAAAAAAAGAAACGGGCCAACATAATAATGCGCATGCTTGACTATGAAGCATCCAACACCGTTCAGGAAGCTGAAAAAAAAACTCGTTGTCAGCATGCGCCAAGGAGCAACGAACACAAATGTGGCGGCCAAAAAATAGCGATTATTCATGTGAAACGAGCATGAGAAGAAGATTGTATTGAAGTTAGGAGTTTGCTTGGCAGATTACAATGACGTAATTCGTACTAAACTGCGAGCAGAACCTTTCACCGGCTGGGTTCCTGCGCTTCACACAAATATAATTATGCAAACTGAAAGTATATTTGTCGCGCTTTCAGTTTGTCAATTATTTAAGTATTTCTACGAGAACTTATTCTGGATTCCAGTTGGTTTTAGAAGAGATTCTCACAATTATTTTGTAATCTGAATAAAGTAATAGTTATATAAATATTATTAATATTATCTAGAGGGTCACAACGTCAACTCCCAAAAATCCGCAGCTTACTCACATCTGACTTATCTCGTGACATATACTCAGATTTTGTCAAAGAGGGAATACGTGTTGGTAATTAGGTGAGGACATGACTTTAGTTAGAGCCGAAGAGAGTGAGTATATTCTTCACCTGTTAACGACCACGGTAAGGTTAAGTTCCGAGGCCTTGGGTACCGGTCCTGCCGGGGCAAGAAGCACCTTGAAGCGCACCTGAAGATGTGCAAAGAAGACCACATAAAACTGAATGGACGCTGTTTTGGTCATAGAAAAACATATATCGTCCGTTTTCTTGGTGCGACTAGGCCAGCTCAGCTGCTTTTTTGTTGTTGCTGTTGTGGTTGTTCTTGCTTGTGTTGTTCTTTCCCCCCTTTTTTTCTCTACTTCTAGAATTTTGTGGGTTGTGGTAGTTGTCGTTTAATACCCCTGTCAGACAGGTAAGTAAATGTCTTTTTGATCGAATGTCATTCACCGCTCGGCGAATCAGCTCGTGGTCCTGGTTCTGCACGTGGCGCGTGTACGCGCAGCGTGGCGTAGTAAACACGCGGATTGGCCGAGCTATAATGTCATTTTGCTTAAATGTCATCTAACGTGCCCGTCTGACAGGGGTATTAGATTTTGTTGCGTGGGGGAAACAGTGGCCGGCACTAAAAAACAAACAAGAGAACAGTGGCCGAATGGGCTAGCGAGCACCAGCTCGGAGCACGCGGAGTGAAAGCTCGCGCTGCAGAACCCAATGATCCTGGGTTCAATCCTTACCCTTGCCCGTTTCGATCTGGATGAGCACCATACCGGCGTGCGGTCGTGGATCACTACTGCGTGATGCGCGTTAAAGGCCCCAGGCTAGCGGTTGTACTGCACTGGCTGAATTTTAGAGCGCAGCTCTTAGGGGTCCGTTCCCGGCTTGAGCGGCGTCGCCGTCGGCGTCGGCGTAACCAAGGTCACCCCAAGGTCACGTGACCCCCAAGGTCACCGCACGGTCACGTGACCCCCAAGGTCATCCCAAGGTCACGTGACTCCCCAAGTCACGTGACCCCCGAAGTCACGTGACCCCCCTCAGGGTCACGTGACCCCCCCCCCCCCCCCCGATGTCACGTGACCACACCGAGGTCACGTGACCTCGGGGGGGGGGGTCACGTGTCGGTGACGTCACTGATAACGTCACCGTCATCCGCATCGTCATCGTCATCATCACTGATGACGATGCGATAACGTCATCAGTGACGTCACTGATGACGTCACCGGCATCTGCATCGTCATCAGTGACGTCACTTATGACGTCACCGGCATCCGCATCGTCATCGTCATCATCACTGATGACGTCATCGGTATCCGCATCGTTATCGTCACTGATGACGTCGTCGGCATCGTCACGTGACCCCCCAAGGTCACGTGACCCACCCCCTTAGTACCCTTCCCTCCTCCTCCTCAAGAGCTGCGCTCAAATTCGGCGTTACAGGGAGTTGTAAACGGCTTTTACTTTTTTTTAATCTATTGCGTAAGCCAACGTTGCCGCATCTCAAAGGCAGACCGACCATCCGCTGTATAAACACGAACTCTAAATATATTTTTCATTGCATTGCAGGAAATAAAGTACAGATCTGCTTGGAAATATTTCTTCCTCTAACCGGACTCCGAACGTGCTTTAGGTGTCAACCAAAGCTAAAGATCCTTACAAACGGGGCTCCCACACTCGCATCATATTTGTCCAGAATTGCGTGCGTACTTTGATGGACAATGCATTTTTACATATACTTTTCTATACATCGTGATCCCCCTGAATCGTTTCGCACTTAGGGAGGCAATCATACACAAACGCCTCGATCGTGCTCGTCTATCTAAACGTTTTGGCCTACTGTAGGCAGATGTCGCGTAAGCCATCATTGGCTCTCTTGGGTACAGACCTTTTTTCCTGCTGGCAGAGGGTTTTGCACGTCGCACGCCAGGTGACTGTCACCAGAGGCCTGCTTTTGTGGACCACCGCACGTCACGGCGTCCTGTAGCGTAAAAACGATAGGCGTAAGGGCGCTTATTCACTTCAGGGGTGCCCTTTAATATACCGCTACACTCTAAGAAAAATGGGAGCGGTATTCTGTCCCTCCAAAAAACAAATGCGCTGCCACCACCGTTAGTCCCCAGGGGGCTAGCGAGGACTGGAGCAACTCTTGCGCCCCACCCGTTAGTCCCTCAAAGTTTAACCCCCAGGACTAACCTTTGCACCCTTTGCGTTTGGGCCACTGGGACAAAATGTCTCGCCCTTACCTTATTTATTACCAATTGCGCCCTTACAAACTTAGGTGGCGCTAGTCAACGTGAAATTCAAAATTGGCAATACATTTATCATTGCCGGGATAGATTTCTTTACACTGATTGCATGCACATTTTAAGTCCTTATTTCACATTTCCACACGTATTACACGTTTAATATAGACAAAGAATTAGAACACAGATGACACACACGCACAACACACTGGCGACGACACACTAATCCGATTGCCGCCCCCAAAGGCTACATATGCGCCTTTCATGCCCAAGTCCCACTAGAGCAGGGGTCTCAAACACGCGTCCGCGACTCTTTGGGATGGGGCCATCAAGCATCCCCGGCTGCAGGCCCTCTTCCCATGGCTCGAGCGCTCCATTGCCACTCGACAAGGAGCTCTGCTCATATAACGTGTTCAAAAACTTCAAACCACTCTTTTTTTTTTTTTTTTTGACTGAGTATTGCTTTGTTTAGATATTTGCTTGTCTGTCCTTTGTCGTGTAAATCAAATCAAAACGACAATGCCGCTTAGGCTACGAGTGCGAGTTCTCTGTTCAAGGAGGCAGCTCGGCTGTACAAAATCTCGCTCTGCAGGAGCGACTGCTAAAGCTAAAGCTATTAGCTTGGGCTTCTTGCCATCAAATATACCTTTAAAATAAGAGACCTTTATTATAATGCTGCTATAAAAAATGTCAGGAAAGCAAAAAGCTACCGTATGAAGATATATTTTTTCCATGCCTGTTCAGCCAATGGAATTCTGAGGCAGGGCAGAGAGAGTGTGCTTGCTTTGGTTCAATTAACAACTGCCGGAACGGTGGCGCTTTATATTTTGTTAATATATCAACCGTGGGCACAAAATTGTTTTATATGCAAATCAAAAGTTAAGGTGTTACTCGCATAACGGTGAACATGCAAAAAGCATAGATCACGAGGACCCTTCTCTAGAACATCTCATGTCACTGGAAGAGTCGGCTGCTTTGCAACGTAAGCATTATCACCCCCCCCCCCCCCCCCCTGCCCACCCCCGCGTTTACGGCGCTTCGCGGCGGCAGTCTGCGATGGCTCATTACGAAAATCTGAGCTCACCTGCTCCATCCGTACACACCACTTCGCGGCGTCCGAATTCGTTAAAGGGAGGCTCATCGCCATTTTCTCTAGACTGGGTTTCTCTATAAAGGGATTCGATAACCTGGGGTTGGTAAAACGGCGTTCACTAAAACGAGCTTCTCTAAACCGCATGCCTCCCAAATCTCCCATCGTACGGGCATGTGCCAATCGCTGCAGCGCAGAACTCACCAGCTTGCCCTTGTCCACCTTCACGTAGCTGAGATCGCTAGGGAACCTGAGGTACATCATAGACTCGAAAGCGTCCTCCCCTCGGTTGTCGATGCTGACGCTGAGCTCAACGTTGCCTGTGCTGCCGATCAGGAACTCGTCCATGTTCCTGGACAAGACAAGTCAGCTGGAGTCTCGTTGCGGTCATGGTGCGTTAGCAAAAGCCTGACGGGTTTAGCTGAGCAGCAGGGTGCTCATGCTTCCGAAATAAGGGAACCGGGTGTTGTGGTTGTTAAAGCTATACTATAATGCGGCCACATCATTCCAATTCCTCATCAAAAAAGACCCCAATACCAGTTTTGAAAAATTCTGTCTGAAGAACTGGACTTGTTAGAACTTGTCCTTATTATAGACTGATAATGTCCTGGTAGGGATCACTTTTACATTTGAACAAATTAGATAGACGTGTTTATTAACAGAATTAAAAAAAGAAAAATCGGAACTCTCCAATCGATCATCTTCGTCATCTACACCTGGAAAATAAAACGACTTCATTTTTCTCTAATGAATAAGGGAATCATTAATATGCCAGTCGAAACATAAGTCAAATAACTTTCGTAATTTCATTTCTGTATCTCTTCCTCGCTCTCTCTTTCCTTGTCTCTCTCTCTTTCTCTCCTTCTCTCTATCTCTCGTGTATCTTATCAACAGCCTAACCAGCTGTAACTGTTCGGTTTTATTCAGCACCTCTTTATTCAGAAATGTAAAAAGATAACGTACTATCGTGGACACTTTTAGCTATAACACGGCAGCGGCGGCCGTCCCGTACCCCCAGCGCCCCATAGCAGGCGCCGTCCGAAACTCCGCGCATGCGCCGTGCGGCGGACTCGCTCTTCCCGTTTGCGAGCACACCCTCGCTTTGCCGTCTGCTTAGCGCAGAGCAGGCGATGCTACAGTGCTGCTCGTCTGGTACGCTCGCTATAGCGAACTGGTCTCAAACTCATTTTCAACCGGCGATTTGTATTGGGGCAGATTTCAGAGTCATTACGGCATAACCCCTGTTTAAGATTTTTTTTTTTTTTGCTTTTTCACAAACAGCATTTTTACCGATATGCGTTCGCAAACCAGTATGAAAGCAGCAGGTGTGATACAGAAATAGACTGTTATACTCCATTTCACCTTAAGTCCGACCGCAGCGTACGCTTCATTACGACAGAGCCAATCAAATAGCGGCAAAGATGCAACGTCACGGAGTGCATCACCGGGGGACCCAATAAAGTGCAAAAAGTGCTTTTGTCGCTGCTTGGTGGGTCATATCGTCTCGTAGCGTCCGCAGCGCTTAGACCTAAAGAGAAACGGATTATAACTGCAAGTTTGTCTCATAAAAAAATTTAATCTACCGTGATGTTACATTTAGTATACGATTATTATCCTTAGCCAGCGGAGTCAGGGAATCAACCGTGCGCACCTCTTACACGGTGGTTCGCTGAACCATGTTCATCGAAAATTGGCGACCGCTGTGGCGTTGTCTGCTTTGTGCCTAGCAGACGACAAAGCGAGGGTGTGCTCGCAGGCGGGAAGAGCAAGTCCGCCACCCGGCGCATGCGCGGAGTTTCGGACGGCGCCTGCTATGGAGCGCTGGGGGTACGGGGCGGCCGCCGATGCAGTGTTATAGCTAACAGTGTCCACGATAGTACACACCCTTCTATTAGGTATGTGCTTAGATATGTTATTAACTCCGCATCTTTTAAGTTCGATGGCTTGTGACTAGTCGCGGGTACACTTGAACTTACGCAGTGGCCTTAAGTCGTAGATCTGGCACGCACACCCCATCGCCGCCGCAGTTCTTTCGAATGTGAACCTGAAGAGAGCAGAGGGGGCTATTGAAGATTCAAGGATCACAACATTATCGTCTGACCCGCTGTCACTTATGAGATCAGGGTGGGTTACCGTGTTTTCCACCGGGAATTAAGAAACGGCTGTTGTGAGAAAAGACAGGGCGACGCCCACCTGATGTGTGACGTTGCTAGGTCTGGAAGCGTTGAGCACAGGAAGCAGTAGTGACTGGGAGGACACCGTTTGTACAAGCGACGACCGCACACGCACTCTGATGGGAGACAGCTTGTCTCGGATGGCTTTCTGCGCAAGGAATTTGCAGACAATGTGGCATTAACTCCAAAAAGGGGCGTTAAATCTGACAACCATAAAGATAATCCAACCAAACAAAAAACGACCTGACGTTGACACTGAGGGTGATTTGTGTCTGGCTATAAAACAAATATAAGGTTTCGCCATTTGAATGCGACATTGGTCGACAGCTTAAGCATCTTGCGTCTCCGGGGGGCTTGATAAAGCCGTGAGTGTTTTGTATAAATTATTATAGACGCTTTACACACGCGCCAGATTGCAGCCGCCATTGCTGACCTTCTTTTGTCTTATGGAGATACCGAGCCACTGAAATGGGTGTTGACGAGCCTCCAGAAAGGCCAATGCTGAGTAGAAGGAAGCAATAGAATTTAAGATGGCAATAACCTGGTCTGCTATGGTAATGGTGAAGTGAAGAAAATTAAATAAAAGGAAACAAAAACTGAAGGTCAGTTATGGCGGCGCCCATGCACAGCTGCTGCAAAGCGTCTATAGACTTTGGGTACGTCAGTTACTTTCATGCGCCAACTGTTTCAATTAACCGCTGCGCTGTGTATATCGAAAATAATTACAGTTAGACATATATCTAGAACAGCAACATGTTGAGTTTTCCAATGTTATCTCATTGGTCTGCTAATGAAAATTCAGGGGTCACCTGATAAAAAGAAAACACGAATTAGCAGCGGAGTAGCCAACAACATCAAAAGAAGTAAAGATTGTTCTTTTCAAGTTTTTTCTAGTATGCTGTAGATCTTTCTTTGGGAGATCGGATTAGGTATGGCCGCAACTAATGTAACAGCACTATTAGCCTCGAGATGTTTCGGTGGCACCCTCTTACGATTTCCATCCGTGACGTCATGACTGTTTGTCTCGCCATGACGTCACGAGTGGTACCCTGACTACTTACCATCAGTTGCGACGGCAAGCTCGATGGTGTGCTTTTAAAAGCACGGTGAAAGCTAGGAGCCATCGCATTCCGAATTTAGCGCCGTCGAAGATGACAGTCTGACAGTGCTCTTATACCCGTGGTTTGGCCAATCGTGGAAAGGTGACCGCAGCGACGATTTTGGTCGTGCACGACGATAATTTTGCTCACAGATTTTATTGCTCATTTATTGTTTGGCGTGTGTACACTGCGAAGCACTAATAATAACCCGGTTCTAATAAATAAGCATCCCACAAGCTCTACTTTCAGGCGTGTACAAAAAAAAATTATTCGCAGCACGTATTGTGGTGCGACGCCAGATGAATCTGTACCGGGTTTTCTTTTCAATATCTTCTAATCACCTTAAAATAACTTCCTCTTTTTTTTTAAAGTAAGATTTAGCCTAGTAGTGGCTTCCTGATCGTGGATGCTTCCCTCGCTCAAAATGGACTGCTTTACACTTTTAGCCGGAGTTTCACGATGTCGCGTAAAAAAAATAAAAATTATTTTAAAATAAAATGCCCCAAAGCCTATTTGAAACACAGCTTTATATTTAAGACGAGCGCTTACCAGCACGTAGGCAGTTTCCGAGTTGCAGTACTGGGCGTCCTTGGTAAGTCTCACCGATCTGTTTCTGGAGTGAGTGTGTTCTTCTTCGAGCAGATAAGCCCTCGGGGGTCCTTTAGGTTCGCTATCCAGCGACAGTTCGTAGATGATTCCTGCAGGGCCCAACATTCGTTTCCTTAGAAGTGCTGCTTGCCATCCAACATACGTATTTGGGAGCTTCTGTTGGTTATCACAGATAAGTAGAATTACTGTTTAGCACAGACAAAGGAGGTCAAAGCACCGGTCATAGTGGACCAAGCCCACCAGTCAAGAGGGTTTTATCGGAACATTTGTGATATGGTCTGTTACATAAGCATACTGAGGAAAGCTTGCCAGATCTACTGAGAGGGGAATTCCTATTACAGCAAGCAACGAGGCATTTTTACAGCGAAAATCAGAGTATCTCCTTTAGGTTTATGCCGCATAGATATAGATGTATTAGAAACGAAACCTATCAAAGGCGAAGGATCGCATAATTGGGGAAACTACATAACCAAGGTACGTCCATGGCCAACTTTCGGGGACATTTTGAGAAAGAAAATATTCGTAAGTAAATATAAAAATTCTAGTTCATTTATGTTTTATGGTACCCATGTAATTACAGTCCTCGTGAACATTACGATCCCTTTTCAAGAAAACCAGAAATCAACTTTTTTTTTTATATAACCCTAAAGATTTAATGCAAAACAAACAAAAAAATTCTGGAGCCGCGGAATAAAAACCATACCCGTTCAAAAGTTTAATTACTGCTTATTAATATTTTCTGACTGTCATCTGAAATATTCCCGGGGAACATTGCGATGTTTGTTGTAGTTCAGTTGAAATTCTCATTTTAGTGCATGGACCGAGGCGTGTTGTCCAAGAAAGTTGAGCATGGACAACAGAAACTTGACAAATATGATTTTTTTTTTCAGTCTTAAGCAATAATCCCTGGGTGGAATAAACCCGGTTATTTGTTCGAATGGTACAAAGTTTTTGGTAAAGGCTCGTTTAATAAGATGATCTAGTAGCCTGACTATAGCAAACCAAAACAAGTTATACGTAATCACCCAAGAACGTACGCTTCATTCTTTTTTTACTACTGGGCTTTCGGTCCTGCACTCACCAAGTGTCGGTGCCACGCCCAAGCCGGAGTAGCGCAGGCACACGGTCACGACGAAGCTGCGTGTCAGAAAGACAAAAAGTGAAAGCCGCTTACAATTCCCTGTAACGCCGAATTAGAGCGCAGCTCTTGAGGAGGAGGAGGGAAGGGTACTGGGGGGGGGGGTTCAACTAACCAGGGGGGGTCACGTGACCCCCCAATGCCGATGATGTCATCACTGACGTCACTGATGACGTCATCAGTGACGATGACGATGCGGATACCGATGACGTCATTAGTGACGTCACTGATGACTTCACCAGTGATGATGACGATGCGAATGTCGGTGACGTCATCAGTGACGTCGCTGATGACGTCAACAGTGATGATGACGATGCGGATGCCAGTGACGTCATCAGTGATGATGACGATGACCATGTGGATGCCGGTGACGTCATCAGTGACGTCACTAATGACGTCATCAGTGATGATGACGATGACGATGTGGATGCCGGTGACGTCGTCAGTGACGATGACGTCATCGAGGGTCACGCGACATCGGCGGGGGTCACGCGACCTCGGAGGGTCACGTGACCTCGAGGAGGGGGTCACGTGACCCCGGTGGGGGGCTCGCGCGGTGCATTATGGGACATTTCCCATGATGCACCGCGCGGTTACACCGACGGGGACGGCCACGGCGACGCCGACGCCGCTCAAGCCGGAAACGGGCGCCTAAGAGCTGCGCTCTAAAAACACCAATGGATCTGAATCTCAAAGCTTTGATATAAGGACGATTTATTAAAGGCGAATCACTACATTTGTTGCAAGGGCTGGATCAATACCAGCCTCCTTTCGTCTTCGGCCAGTGACCATGGCAAACGCGTGCGCCTTCTTTCCCAAACGCGGCTCGGACAATGAGCTGCTGTAAATAAAATATGCTCCTTCCTTCCTCCCTTCTTTCCCAATCGCAACTAACCGCTCCACAATTAATGTGCCTTCTCCTATTCGTGGTCTTACGTTGCGGGACGGGTACTATGAGAATTTAGCCTATCCGAGGCCTCCTTCACACTGCCGTGCCACAACACGATGAACTGCTGACTACTTATAGAAAGACTCAAACAAAATGGTTCCCTTTGGATTCAGAACACATGACGCAGACTGTAAATATGAAAGCCCACAGTCTGAACATCATAGTCTGCCGTATCAAATCGGCGTATTAATTTTATTGGCACGACTACCTTATGGGGCATGATGTCAACCAGGAAGACCGCCACACATATGGCACAGTCTTCGGGGTCATAAGGACGGAGTTGAAGACTGGCCATAGCTGACATCACGTGCAAACCGTAGACCCAGTTGCTGCACCGGTTTAAGCGCCAGTTGCCGTGACTGGTTTTAAATCACAGAAAATATAAATTTATATTTCAGACCGCGAAGGAGTGTTTGTTTAGATATTAGACTTTCTTAAGCAAAATATACGGGCCGATTTACCATAAAAAAGAACTGAAATTATCTCACGTGTGTATGGCATGGAGCTACCTACCAGGGAACGCGGGACCCGTCTCTCAGACTGCAGGTGGAGTCGTCCAGCGCCACGTTATCCCCGTCCACCTTGAGCTTCGTCTCCAGGTCTACCACGGGCCGGCTCCTGCATCCATACGTCGCTGACTTCAAAGTGGTTTCTAATCTGCGCAGCTTAGAAGGATAACGCTAAGTTTCTTTTTGATAATAATGGAAGTAGTTAAGTCAGTGAGACCCCGAACGTTGAGTACCGCAAAATGCAAGAGAAAACATTTCCTTATTTGTCTGCTGGAGTGGGAGCCCGATGGAAGCCTCGGAGGCTTTTCAACATTGGGGCTGAATATTTAATAACTCAAGTTTTTGTGTAGTATCACTCTAAAAACGAAGCGTTTTACTACGCTCCTCGCAATCAGTAACACGTTTGCTTTTTTTTTTTTTTAATAATCAGTTTTAAAATTATTCTGCTAATACTTTCCCCATAAAAAAATAATCCCGTAAAAAAGAAAGGTACAGTCTGATTTTTTTTTTTCCATTCATTGTTGAAGTATTTGTTTAGATTGTGAGTGGGTAACCATCCGCCTATAATAAAAAAAAATGACTAAAATATTGAAGAAAGGAAGGCACAAACCTCAAATAGACTGCTGCATCAGATTCATAGGCCCCCACAAGAAGATCTGCAGAAAGAACAAGGGGTATTAGTCACTGCAGAAAGAAGCCTGAAGCATACAAAGGCGTCGGGACCATAAACACTCACAAGAAGATTACGGGAAAAAACACTCCAGAAACGTAATACTTTTGAGTGTCTTTGAGTCGATAGCTTTATAGTAAAGTAACCTTCTACGGGACGTTTTTGATCGGGCGGAATTACGTCGCAATGACACGTTACGTCATGTCTCGTAATACCTATTTCCCCGCTCGAGTTAGTGGAGAAACTGGCGTCAAAATTTAAAGTGGCAGTTTTATGGGACACTATGATGTCCATTATAATCGCTTTCGTATTAATAGAAATAAATGAGTTTGCGGTATCAGGGCTAAGAATTAATGACGAAGCAAGAAGCTTGAACGTAATCAGACACTGCCCGTGACTATGATTTAAGGCCGGTGTCTGGCACAGTCGTCCTTATCCACCTACCAGGGTACTCATTCCCGTCCAGGTCCAGACCCCCGGCCAGCGAGAAGCCGAAGGTGGTGAGGGCTCCGCGCACGTCTTCGGCCGAGATCACCTGCGAGGGTCCCTCGCGCACGCCTTGCGGTCCGCCCAAGAACACGGAGACCTCGCCTCGGGAACGCGCGCCGGCGTACGGGGCGCCGACGGCAAAGTCTGTACGAGTCGCGTGTGGAATGCAAATCAGATTTTACTGATGAGTAGTGATATTTATCAGCAATTTTATTACTGCGTATATTATCCATACTTTTTTCTATTAGTTATTTTATTCGTGTCTAATTTCATACACGCTTCAATAACTAGTAATTTCATTAATCCGTAATTTCATTCATGAATAATTTTATTCATTAGTCATTTTAATGAGTCATATTAATTACTAATATTATCCATAAGTATTCTTATTAATTACTCATTGTATTCATGAGTACGTTTAAGGATGAGTAATTTTATTCATGACCAATTTTATTAATTAGTATTTTTATTTTTAGTTACCTTAAATGGGCTTTATCACCTTCACTGTAGAAGCAAGATTTGACCGTTCCTTGATTTATGCGTGTTTCTTCTTTCTTCCGACTTTTATCTTAGTGGTTAATTTGGGGCGGAGCTCTGTTATAACTGACGCCGAACCTTGATACCCGTCGTGATCCAAGTCTCCCAGAGAGCAGAGTGCCATGCCGAAGCGTCCCTTGGCTTGGTCACCATCCAACATGCTCGAACGCTCCAGCTCATGCTGCGGGCAACGGTAAAACAAGGTGTCAACGTTATTTAAGAGTATCGTTTAAATGGCATTACTCTGCGAATATCTAAAAAAAATTAAGTTCTTTTTTTAAACGGCATTTTTGAAGGTCGTGTTGGAGACTTGTCTTAAGATTTTAATACCCAGCGTCTCCTTTAAGGCCCGTTCACACTCTTGCGACCTCTTAAACCTAGATTGCTTACAACTTCTTAAACCAGAAAACACACTGGTGCCATCGATTGGGAAGCAGTGAACTCGGCGGTCCGGCATATTTTTTTTTTTTTTTATTTCTCGCGCATTATCCTTTCTTTCTTGGCTCGAAAAACTTTTGTCAATGTTATAAACGAGCCTTTCTATGGGTATTACGCACATTTGACCTCGGAAATCCCGCAAAACCTTCGCTCTTGTGAAATGCAGTTCCAGGGTCACCGCATAGATGGCGCCACAATGCCAGTTTGTTCCCTCATTTTAAAAACATTTAGCAAGTTTTAAGAGAACTCGTCTCTCTCAGTCGTACTCGGTCGCACTCGGTCGCAAGAGTGTGAACGGGCCTTAAAGTGGAACAGGTAAAAATATTTTTAAAAAAAATATGCTACTACAAGAGATGCAGACCGAGTTGGTCATGAGCTTCACTCAAAGGTGCAATGTCGTCGCAAGTTCATGAAGTTCCAGCTGCAACGTCGTCGGCCAAATATAGCAGTGTTTGTCCATTCGAAGTGTTCTAGGAGGGCCATAGAACATCGCGCTCATATTTGTTATTAGGAAATAATAGTTTATTAGCATATTATAGCTTTAAGAACTGCTATACGTTTTGTGATTTTAATTAGAAAAGAACAAGCAAAATAACGTCAGAGTATCTTTTTTTACAAAAAGCAACACCGTCTTACGGTTTTCAAGTGTATAAAACGAGCGAACGAAAACAAGAAAAAAGCAAGTCATTGACAAGGTGTGAGCGGCAGGGAGTTCTTTCTTTCGCCTCCAGCGCGGGCTTTCCACCTTCGACAACACTTTGGCCAAAGTAGCTTCGGCCGAAGTACGCTTCAGCCAAGCCAAAGCGCAGCGAAATTCATTGGAGCGCGGGCTGGAGGTCGCGGGCGTTCGAAAGTCAAGCCCCGCCATTCTCGCTCTGTAGGGGACTCCACAGTTGCTCGTGACTGTAGCGCGCACAGCACTGGCCGGGCGTCCTAGAAGCAGCCGTATTACGACTGGCCTGTTTGTAAAAGAAGTAACAGATCGGGGAGCGATCACGAAGCTCAGAAATGCAACATTGGCATTTTATTAGGCAAAGGAAAACCCCGCCAAAAACACGGCCACCTTAAAAAAAAAAAAAAGTTGTGTTTTTGAAGTTTTGTTTTGTTACGCCGATGTTATCGTTGTTGTTTGATGTTGCTGTCATCATCACGGTGACAGCAACAACAAGAAACTGACAAGTATGGTCACCGACTGCTTAAGAATCGCAGGACGTAACTTATTATATTCACGTTTCTAAAGTGAATGACAATCTAAGAAACGTACGGCGCGGCCTTTTAGGATCACGCGCCCTGCTTGGTAACTCGTTCCTCGACGTTTATATCCACTGTCTCTACAATCTTATGCGGAGCGCAAGCTCGTCTGCTTCTTTTGTAGAGGTTGTGGTAATGTTAGAACGACGCCGAGTTCTGATTGGCTCTGATTGAAGGATAGGGGGTAGACCTCGAGGCCACATCTGCTTTGAGGTCTACGCACTATCCTCTCAATCAGAGCCAAACAAAGCTCGGCGTCGTTCTAACGTCACCACAACCTCTAGAAAAGAAGCAGATAAACTTGTGCTCTGCATTGGCTGTGCCAGGACCCACGTTTCTTAAGTCGAGGGTTGCTCTATAGTCGGTGACAGGTCAAGAAGGAAGTGGAAGCTGCTCCCTCCTCTTTCCACTTCCTCCTTGACCTGTCACCGACCATAGTGCATTTCGAAAGCGAGATTCTTCGATATGTTTCTTTTCAAGTCATGGAAATGCCTTCGAGAAAGTGTACGCTGTCTCTGCGCTTAGCTCTCACGGCAGAATAGTTTATCTTTTTTTTTCGTACAAGTTACTGGTTTACGAGTATACTCACCGTAGCCGGATTCTGGAGGTAGACGTAAACGCGACCTCGCTCGTAGCTGCCATCCTTGAGACCTTCCTCCGTAAAGAGTGGCGCCCCTACCATTAAATCATCCTGGCTAAAATAAAAAAAGGAAAAAAAAACAACTTTAGACTCGTTTTTTTTTTTTGTTTTTTTTTTGTTTTCTTAGGCTTTGCGCGTGCTTGTCTTATTTTAGAAGCAAAACATTATCGACCCTTGGGTTCTTCATCTGTTATTATTGCTGGCCTAAAAAGAGTGATGCGAAAGCGTTGTATTTCTACAACCGCAAAGCCTTCACGTACCTCCTCTATTTTTGTTCGCTTTTTTTTTTTTCTAATGAGTTTTAGTTGACAAGGCAGAAGCTGAGGAAGAGGATTAGACGAGAGCGCGCGGGACGTTAGATCATCGAGTTCTGGTTGGAACGCCTAGGGGGTAGGCGCCAAAGCCCATAGGTCTCCACTGCACTGTTCAAACGTGTTGGAACGCGAATGACAAACGCGGGACGCTGGCTCTCCGCGTTCTCACGCCTTCGACGAGCGAGGTGGAGACAAAAACAGCTAGCCTCCTGTCTACCCCCTAATTATTGTAACCAATGCTCGGCGTCCTGACACAACCGCGTGCGCTCGTCCCTCGCTTTCTGTCCGCATAGCGAAGTTTTATTTCTTTTTTCGGTTTTCCGATAGTACGATATTAATGATTTATATCATTCAGGGCTCTATGTACACTTCGCGACACTGTTAGTGCAAACGTGATATCGGAGCGTTTTTTTTTTTTTTTTCTTTCTGGCATTAACACTTCGAGAAGCTATCGGCAGGCACCGGATTTTCATTCTTATTTGACTGTCCCAAATGAGCATATTCTACCATAAAAGTAGTTTTGATGACAACCCTTCTAAAAAACCGACGATCGCTTGTTTGGGTTAACAGTGTTGCGCAATGTACAGCTTGATATATCCTTATGTGAGATTTCTTTTCTGCTTTCAAGTCAAGCGTCAAACACCCCTTTAAGTTTACCAATTTTTTCTTCTTTTTTTTTACCAAGTAGGCAACAATGGGTGCAGTTCATTTGTAAGCAGATGTACACGTCGCGACACTCTTAGCACGAACACAACATCGGCGCTTTTTTCCACTTCATTTCTAAAGGGTCTTGGCGGCCACGAAATTTTTAAGCTTAGCTTAGTGCCTTTAAGAGAGAACTTTCTATTTCCGTAGTAAATTTGATCGCCGGCCTTCAATTCTATAAAATGTTTAAAAATGAACGGCTGTTGTTTTTATGCGTTAAACGTCGCGCGGTCCAGATGTTGCGCTTATCTCATTCGAGGAGGGCATTATGAAGAAGGGCATGATGGACAAGGGCAGGTTGAAGGACGGCATGTTGGAAGGGGCCATGGTGGAGAAAAGCATAGCGGAGGAGGGCATTTCAGAGCAGGGCATAATGGGAGAGGGCATGGCATGCAAGGGCATGGTGGAGGAGGGCGTAGTGGAAGAGGCCATGGCGGTTGAGGGCATGTTGAGGGACGCATGTTAGGAGAAACCATAGTGGGGAGGGCCATGCGGAGGATGGCATGTTGGAGGAGGGCATATTGTAGGAGGGCATGGTGGAGGCGGGCGTGTTTGAGGAGGCCATGGTGGAGGAAGGGATGGCGAAGGAGGGCATGGCGGGGGACGACATGGCGAAGGAGGGCACGGGGATGAATGCTTGGCGATGTAGGGCATAAAACAGAGGAGAATGTCGAAAGGCGGCATGACAGAGGATGTTGGAGGGCATGCCCTCCTCTAACACCTTGTAGATAGCAAGGCCGTAATGCTACATTTTCTACGTCAACGACCGGTGACCAGCTTGGGGCAAAGAATGGACGCGGAGGCAGCCCTCCTTTCCCTCCTTCGCTACATTTGCAGCTTGGAGGACGCTAAGAAGATTAACTGGCTTGCAGGACACCAAAGATGTACGTCGGTCATTAGTCTAGTCATCGCGATAAAGACGAAGCGACTAAAGCTTTTTTTTTTAGAGCGCAGCTCTTAGGGGCCCGTTCCCGGCTTGAGCGGCGTCGCCGTCGCCGTCGCCGTCGCCGTCGCCGTAACCAAGGTCATCCCAAGGTCACGTGACCCCTCCAGGTCACGTGACCCCTCCCAAGGTCATCTCAAGGTCACGTGACCCCACGTCTCCCAAGGTCACGTGACCCCTCCCAAGGTCATCTCAAGGTCACGTGACCCCAAGACCCCACGTGACCCTTTGAAGGTCACGTGACCCCCGTCACGTGACCCCTCTGAGGTCACGTGACCCCCGAGGTCACGTGGTCTCCTCCCCAAGGTCACGTGACCCCTCCCAAGGTCATCTCAAGGTCACGTGACCCCAAGGTGACCCCCACGTGACCCCCAGGTCACGTGACCCCTCTGAGGTCACGTGACCCCTCTGAGGTCACGTGACCCCCCGAGGTCACGTGACCGCCCCCCCCGGAGCATATTAAACAATGAGGGGAGGAGGAGGGGTCTACCCTCCCCTCAGTACCCTTCACTCCTCCTCCTCAAGAGCTGCGCTCCAATTCGGCGTTACAGGGATTTGTAAACGGCTTTCACTTTTTTTTTCATGAGTGACCAATCAAGTGTAGTGCGAGCATAGTCACCCATCTCCGTTGATGTCGGCAGAAGCTACAGAGTAGCCAAAATACGAGCCCATCTGTTCTCCGGTCAGATTCCCTAAGTGTTTCAGCCTTCCGTCGTAGAGAACTACCTGCAAATAAACCAGAAAAAAACAAATTTATTTGCAAACAAAGGAAAGCATCTAACGCGACAATTACTGATCACCAACTGCCAATTTTAACAGGTTTGTACTCTTTTTTTATTGTAATGTTCTTTTTACCATTGAGTGTTTTTTTGGTAGACTAAAAATTAAATTAGAAAAAAAAGAGCAGTCGTTCATCTTTTGGCATTGTAAAACTCCCTTTGTGGTATGAAAACTGTGAAAACACTTTTTCATGTTTATATTAAAGGTTTGCAACACATGGCTTAATACTTCCCAAAAGCTGAGTTTAGTGTTGAAAGCGCGCGTGAGTGCGAAGACGGAAGTAGGACCATCCTTGACCGGCCGGTTCTCGGTGGGTGGTTGGTTTAGAAAGATCCCTGATTTTGGTCATGCCTCCGTAGAAACTTCAGTCATGTATAGGTATATGTCTCGTCGAGGTTCTTTAAAAGGGCTTCGTAGGGTGACGCGAATCATTACCATTGTCTTATATTAACATCAGTCATACTTTCCTCAATATGGAATCATATGGGGGACAAAACTGTGGTTCATCATAAATCCATGCTTTTCCGCGAGTGTCTCTTTTATTTTCGGAGAAAATACTATATGTGCGATTTAAGGTGTTTTTAAAACAGCATTACGTCATACTATGTGTTTAACAAACATATACGTAGTCTAGAGACGGGCTCACACACTTGCGTTTCGTTGCCACCGAGTGCGTGGCGCAGCCTTATGCAGTCTTGTGCTCCCATAGCACAAGAGAACACACTTACTGGCATGCTTGCGCCATCTATGATGTAGTTCTGGGACAGCATTTAACTACAGTGAACGTGTTGTATCATTGGCAAGGTCAAATGTAAGTACTATATATGAGAAATTGTCTTTTATAACATTGATAAAGGTTTTTTTAAGTCCGGGGTGAAAGAATGATTCGAAACAATTTGGGAAACATACTCAACTCGCAAGAGGTTAAAGACAATTGGATAGATAGTGTCGATGTGTTTTCTCGTCGCAAGCGATCGCAAGAGGTTGTGACGCACTCGACTGCAACCAAACGAAAGTGTTTGAAAAGTTTGGTTCATGTTCCGAAAATAAGCTCTGAGTTTCAACGTCCGTCTATTTAAAAAAAAGGAGGCGTGTTTATACACTTATAGTCAAGCGCAGACTTAGAGACGAAGGGCAGATAGGCTAATTTGATGGACGACCGCTAAGCCATGGCGCTTGCGTAAGAAATTCTGTCGAGGGTTGCGGGCAGGTCACTCGCCTTGCCTGCGAGCTCGTGGCCACGGGGCATTCCAACCGCCACGTCGGGGTCATTGTCCCCAGAGAATTCGCCCACGGCTGTTGAGTAACCTGTAGAAAAAAAAAAACGATCGAACGAGTAGTTGCAATTTCACGTGAACCGTGACTAAAACAAGTCCGGAAGGCAGTAGGAGAAGTGACAACGTGTACTCGCACCCGCGCCTTCGACAGAAGTGCGCACAACTTGCGAGATGCGGTAAGACATAAATCCCCACGACAATGCTGTCAAACGTGCTTTAGAGCCTTCAGCGTGAGCGTGCACTCTACTGAAGCACGCCATACGCTCACACGCTTGCCATACGCTTATACAGTTATTCTTAATAAACGGTTGGACATTAAAGCTAAAATATTTGTTACATTATAGATTTACCCTTCTCAACGGCATTGACGAAACGCGCAGCCAAAAGCATCGTTGTGGTATTGGTCAAAAGCTTACGATCACGTCTTTACTAAAGTTACATCTCTTTTAATCGATGGAATTTAGTGTAATAACAGACTGTAATTTGTGACGGTGTTAATTTAAGAACGGCACAATTCCAAACTTTCACCATGTTTTTGCGCACATCACTGGACATCTAATTCACAACTGATCATCTTGGCCATGACTTCGCGGATAGGCCCCATAAAGGGGCGCCACTGAAACGCCTTGTCGCCAATAGTGACTTTGCTAGCGAAAAAAAGAGAAGTGAATGATGACCTTTTTAACGTTTGTCCACGATCTCTCGAAGTGTGTGGATACGAAAGCAAAAATGACTCACCGAGGAAGCTGTCGTCGTGTTCGGACGGGGACTCTGAGGTGTTGTAATGGTTCTCCCTCACCGCCAGGTCCTGGGAAAACACTTGACCTGCCTCCACGGGCGGACAAAGGCGCTGCCTCAGATCTTAGAACATCAGACTCAGCACTCAATAAAAGGATGAAAACGGCAGAGGTCTCTTTTAGACGCCAGGCCTCCAGCACGTGCTCGTCGCCTTCTGTCGTGCTTCCGCAGTGCGTGCATGCTCGAGGCCCACGAGACGTCGAAGCATTCTCGAAGGTAAGAAGCCCGCGCTGGAGGCGGGACAAGTTAAACTCCTCCTTGCCATTTCCATCCTGTCAGAACCTATTTCACATACTAAGCGCTAAAAGAAGTTTGAGTTCCCATAGTATCAAGACACGTGACATTTCGAAGAATCCGAACCTAAAACCCGCTTCAAGGCTCAAGGGAACTTCGATACCATCATCATTCCACCTTTGTTCTGAGCCTTTCAAAAACAAAACTTGTAAGAACTGTATTTGTGTGCTCGCAGGTGAGATGGTGGAAATCCAGCGTTTTCATCTAAAAGCTACGATAAACGTAAAGTGACGTCTTTTTAGTTTGTCCTCGGTGCTGCACGAAGTGTATGCACGGAAGAAAAAAAAACTAGCGTTTTATTCTAATAAATGCATTTACCACTGTCCGTATCGCGCGCGTCGAGATCGATCAGGCCCATCTGCGAAGGAACTCAAAGAACTACAATATGCGACAAACAAAACCGTTTTTGAAACAAATTGCAATCCGTGCTGTCAATGTTTTTTTTTAAACAACTAACATCCTTGTTTTAGTGTTCCAGGGCCTCTCTTATATCTATAGCATTCTGTTTTTTTTTATGAAGGCTCACTCTGAACGTGGTTTCCCCCATTGCAATTTTAAGGGGTTTTCAAAATTCATCCAAGATGTGGCCTACAATTACGTGAAAGAGAAGCAATACTTCATATTGTCCTGTCAAACGCCCTTTGAGGCACCCCTATATATTCCAGATACTATGCTTCGTACTGTTATTTAAGCCTTGAGATTACGTTATATAATACCATTTTTATAACGCTAGGAAACGTACCTTGCCAGTACCAGCTGCCTACAGCACCCATGTAAAGACGGCGTCCGTCCTGCATTGGGGAGAAAATGAGTCAAATAAACGATTCAGTGTGAATGTATTTAATAATGTCATCTTGACTCTCTCGCTTTCGTTCATTTTTTGATACATTTAAAAATCTCCATGCCCATCACTAATTTGTGGTAAAATACTGGATTATGTCGAGAGAGGGTGTATCTTATTTCTGTTGTCCACAGAGGGAAAGAGCACAAAATCACAAAAATATTTCGAAAAACTAGCAGATTTTGAAAATTCAGGGCCAACAGCGCACCATGGTTTCCTTGGTGATTGAGAAACAAAGACCAGTTGAAGAGATGTCAAATAAGGGCAGCTTTAGTTGTGTGCCTGAAGCTTCCCTTATATGCTAATCTGTTGTGTTTCAAACTGATAAGAGGAAAAGGGAAACGTATAGGGGTATTCGGCAAAGCTCTTTGGCTCGTTGCAAGTCAGATTATTGAGAATGCGCGTCTACTCGCCGCATACTTTGCCTCACCTGCGTAATCGCTGCAGAGAAGCCCGCTTGACAGGAGCCCTGCCTGTGGACTCCCCAGGCAGCTAGAACGAATGAAACATATACGCCATGTCACGTGACACAGTGGTGTCCCAATCACGTGACCTCATGATGTCACGTAAAATTCTAGGGGAATTCTATAGTATTTCTATAAGATTTCTATAGAAATTTTGTAACACGCGGTTTTATCCAGCCGGCCACGATGGCTGAGATAAACCTGCGAGCTTTGTACCGCCTAGCGGCCCGAATGATGAATATCTGGTTGGGCGCGCTTGTCCGTGCCCGTTCGTGTTCGTCTCTGTTTGCTTTTACACATGTTTCTTCAGTCCCACGAAGCGGACGCCAAGTCACAGATCATCGGTTACCAACAAACATGTGATCCTCGACGCATGGGAAAGAGGGAGGTCTGACTACTCACACGTCCTGCACGGCGAGTATTCCTGGAAGCCCGCGAAGTAGCTCTGCGATACGAAGCACGTGCCCACTGGTTCACGCCGCCGCAGATTCACCGAGAAGTAGACGTATCGGGGAGCACAGGCCTGTGAAGGAAAAAAATAAAAACTCATCTTGATTGAAAACTGAACAAGGGAGCAATAAAACATGTCTTTTAAAAGCTAGTGTGTTTCAGACTCATTTGTCTTTATATAAAAATTTACAAAAAGGGAGAAAGGGCGAGATTGTAGTTTTATTTCGATCTATCGATCAAACTGCCATATTAAGAATTGTGTGTTATCAGGTCTACAGCGAACGCTGACTCAACCCTAAGCCTTCGAGGCACGCGACACCGTGTCGGTTTCGCCACATTCTCTTTTTCTTTAATGCTTTAGCATTAGTGCCATGGTACCTGCACCAACCTTGGACGTTGACCGGCCATAAGCGCACGGTGTCGTCGACCCTGCAGGCACAACATGTATTTACAACAACGAAATGGCTCTGTCGTTTTCTCCGCATCGCGCGCACGTCCCTCGTGCACACACTAATGGCGACACCGGCGATGTAAAGCAGCCGCACGATGCGACTAGGTTGCGTCACAAGAAATTCTGATGGTAAAGACGCGTTCACACCGGCGATGCAATCTAGTCGCGCGACAATTTTCATCGCAAAAGCGACCATCGCGGCCAAAAAGTGAAGCGATTTGAGCAGTCGCATGCTGACGCGACGTTTTGCGATGCGATCTAGTCGCGGAGCGGCTGAGCCAATCAACGGCGTTCGGAGCGAAAGTTTTCGAGAAACGACTCGCCAACGAAGGCGTTGGACTCACTCATCGCGCACGCCAATGTGACCATCTAATTTTTTTTTTTTTTTTTTTTTTTTTTTTTGTGATGCGATTTTGTTGCATTGTGCGAATGCTTACATCGCCGGTGTGAATGAGCGAGTCGCTTCTGGAAAACTCTCGCTCCGAACTCCGCTGATTGGCTCAGCCGCTCCGCGACTAGATCGCATCGCAAAAAATCGGGTCAGCTCGCGACTGCTCGAATCGCGTCCCTTTTTTTCCGGGATGGCGACCATCTCGGAAAAGAAGCGACGCGATTCGAGCAGTCGCGAGCGACTTTTGTCGCAAAAGCGACTTTTGCGATGAAAGTTTTTGCGCGACTAAATCGCATCGCCGGTGTGAACGCGCCTTAAGTTACCTGATCTGCTTGCACCAGGGAGAAGAGGGTTTTCGAGAATGTTCACCCCGCGGAAAAGTTCGGAGAGGCTGCATTAAGCATGCTGTGTGATATCCGCTGCCCGAAATTTCTTCGAGAATCAGCTTGGCGGCCGCGGCGATTTCGGCCACTTTTTTTATGTTGGTGTTTTGAAACTTTTTGTAGCTGTCGAAGCCTTCTCGAAGCGTCTCCAAATCCTCCTTCCTATGGTTTTTTTTTTTTTTACAGTTGCATTGTTTGTTTGGCGGAGCTCGCAGCGCAGGTGTCTGGCAGCCGGCCAACTCTCATGAACCATGTACGCTTCACTCACTTATTCTTCGAAGCTAAACCATAGTAATCTTGCGTAAGAATGCAATTATGCGTTAGCAACCACCTGCTCCAGTAGCTGCCAGCTTGAAAAAGGCGAAGTGTCGTGAGTTCTATGCCGCTTACTACGCTCCGCAGCCCATAAGGTTGCAGCCTCGACGAGCGCTGATGGACGACTTACAATATAATGCGCGGAAACATTGTAAGCAGTGCCCTCCGTTTCTTAAACTCTCTCTGACTATAATTTTAGGCCGTGGTTCTTAAATTGTCTGTTTCACTAAGGAAGGCGCACGTAGGAGAGAGATTGGACACAAGCGCAGAGTCAGCATTTGGGTGGAATTCGCATTCGCACCGACTGAACGGGAGTTCCAGGCGAACGAAGAAGTAACACAAAACTGCTTGAGAAAGTCATCTCCTTCGTGAAAAACAGCCAAAACAGTCGTCAACTCGAAGACAAAAAATTATACGAGCTTGATCATGCTGACTAAGGCTGTTAAGCGCAGAAGGTGTGAAAGTGTGATGGGCCTTCCAGGATAGAAGAGAAGAGCGTCTGAACGGCCCCGCCTACCGAAGATTCGCTCTCGTTTCAGGCACACGCCGTGAGATGGCGCAGCGTATGAGGAGAGACCGCGAAGTGCGAGACCGCACCTTCAAGAGTTGCGCAAATGAGTTTGCTTTTGCGTGCTTCGACCACCGACCCTGGATAGCTCAGTCTTTGCCGCGTGCATGGTGGAGTCGAAAACGCAGGCGGCTGCAACGCGGACGAACGTGGTTCGAACCCCTGGATAGCTCAGTCAACATAGTTGACTAAGTTGGAAAGCTCAGTCAGCTTGGCTCACAATCTCAAGGTGGTGAATTCAAATCCTGAGGTCTTTCTTATAGGTTGCCTTTGGACGTAATGCTTTTCGGGTGTAGGTTCTTCTTTACAGCTATACGTTACAGACGTCCATGAAAATTGACTAATAAACATACCCTGCGTTAAATTGAATAGACAAGAAAATGCAAGAGTTACTTGACAAATACGAAACGTATATATTTAATGAATACACATCTAAGCTTAATACTCGGTAATAAAATACATTTAGAAACCTAAGGGGAGGTATGTTTACGCATCTGATTTCCTGAGGTTGTGCTCGTGCGCGGTACCATCCCGACATATTCATAACGAAAGACATAAAGCTTCTTTTTTTATTACAGGGAATGAAGAGAATGAAGTTTTCTAACTGGATTGTTGCAAACCTCCTTTGCATGTTGCAGCAAGCTCGTAATAATAGAAGTTTGTTATTTGAATGTTACCCAATTTTCGTAATAACGGTGTTGTGTGGAAGTTACACATCTGATTGCACATGGTGACGAGTTACTATTTTCTGAAATACATCGATAACTTGAATATTTTAAACAATGGTGTTTCCTCTTATATATCTATATATATCTTATATATATAAAAATATATCTTCGTATATATTTTTATATTATATATTTTATTATATTTTAATATATTAAAATAAGCATAAATCAAACAGTTATAGATAAGACAGAGTACCAACTCGGGCAATGTTTTTTTGTTTGTTTTTGCTTTTGCCTGTAAATTGTGCCTAAGCCTATTGATAGCTTTCTAGCAATCACTTGTACGGATTCTTCCCACCGCACGTACTCGGTAAAATTAGGCCAAGTACGACGTTTTGTACTATTTCTATGTCACAGGAACCCAGGCGGGAGAAAGCTTGATCATGGCACTCTGACGAAATTCATACAGCGAGCAAGTGCTCCAAAATGCTTCTTTTGGCGGACCTGCTGTACACAAGGAGGAGAACGCCAATCTAAAGGCCACAGGAGATGGCGCATAGAACGCGCGAGGACGAGGCGACTATAAGTGAGCAGCGTCATTTGTTGAGGTCGCGAGGAAACAAAAGTACGTGGGAGCGTTTAGAGGGTAAACAAACGCACGAGGCACGCAAGGAGCAGACGAACTTGCACGGCGTACTGCGGGGGCTCACTGCGCGTGCACAAAGGTAAGACACGCGTGAAAGTAAGCGTCTACGCGTGCGCCGCGCCGACAGCAACTCAGCCACAGCGCGCTTATCGGCCGTCCAGATTAGAGGACGGTGATTGCTTTTGTGTATCGAGGAATTGTTGGAAAAGTTTCCATAATTACGCATGTACGCCGACGCAGCGTATACAGGGAAGGTTTCATTGCGTGTAAAGAAAAGACAGAAAAAAAAATAACATCCGTGGTTTATATATTTTCGCCTACAAAAATTGGTGGAAGATAATTTTTTGTGGGCGAAAATATTTAAACCACGGATGTTATTTTTTTTTTCTTTCTGTCTTTTCTTAGTGGCCTTTTGGGTGTGGGCATTGAAAGACCTCCACGGCTTTCTCGCACAAACGTCACCAAAGGCAGATCTGACTCTAGATTAGGTTGAAGTGCAACTACCGGAAGAGAGAGAGAGAAAGAGGAACGGATGGTGCCTCGCTATCATTCTTACAGAGGAAACACGGGATTTCCGGACTTTGGCTGCTATTTTAGGGTGATATATGACGCCGTGCATAGTCACTCGAACGTGATGGCAAATTCCCGCAAAGCAGGAAAAGGTGATAACGCAAACCACGAAGGAGGAGTGCGGATATTCTTACTCCTTGAGTTTCGAACCATGCCTCGTTGTTGTCTTAGTTAAAACGTTTGACCTATTTCGTTTCATTTATTCTGGAGTAGTTCAGACAATTCAAAGGCTCAAATATGGTTGCTTGCTTTTTCAAGCCGGGCATTACCAGAAATATTAAATTAACTAAATAACATTTAAGAGATATAACAGGAAATAAATAGAAGAGACATGTACACAAAACGGCTCTAAGAAAGGTCATGAAGAAAATTATTGTTTATAACCTTTATATATTGTGTATACAATCAAAAATATACTAAGCTCACAAGCCTAACTATCGCTAATTACACTCGTCAAGGTTACACCAGATAATCAAGAGTATATCTGGATAAATCCCATCACGTTAACGTTTTGGAACAAAAATACTTGGTTTAAAGCAAGAGATGTATATAGTGTATATATTAAAGGGGACTTGCCTTGATACTGCATTGGAATCTTCCTTCAGACAAGCTTACTGGCACTAGTGTGACCAAAGTATACTCGTCCGTTAAGCATTAATCTCTTGCGTGTAAACTTGTTTTATAACTTTATACGTTCCTTTAATTTTAGCAGGCAAACTGAATTGGTCTGTAGGCACCATGACATCAGGTCATGCGGCAACAAACTTCCCGATAAATTTTGCGGGAAAACTGAATTCGTGCATAGGTCACGTGACATCGATTTCTCTGCAAAATTTAGTGAGAAATACATGGACGGACGGACAAAACTGGGGGGGGGGGGGGGGGGGGGGGTGTAGCATTAATAAGCATTCCAAGCTTCAAAAAAGAAAATTACGAGCTCCAAATATTTATAAAAGTGACTGATTTAATTTTGTTGAGCGCAGCCCAGTAAGACGCAAAGGTCACTCAAGGTCGACCGGGGCTTTTGTTTATAAGGAATCGCTAAACAAGTAGAACTTGCGAATGGTGTTAAAGTAATTCGCAAATTTTCGGGCTTCAAAATGATGTACATCACCCTTGCGTAGAACTTCCAGCTTTTGTGGCGGCGAGAAATTTGTCTGCAGCTATAGAGCACTGGTGCATAATAAATTTTTTGAGTTTCAATGTTAAACCAGCTGAAATTATATGAATTGAGAGCCCAGAATGGGGAACAATCGATGTTACGGACAGAAGTGTGCGAATTGTGTAAGCAATGTGGCAAAGAACGACAGCCGGCGACAATTCAACCGCGCGAACACATCCGACTGCAACGCAGCATAGATTTTGTTTACATTTTTACAGCAAGAAAAAAAAAGAAAGAAGGGTGGGGGGTAAATTTGGTAAATAAGTTTAAACATATAGAGATGCGTTCAAATCACGCAAACACTACAAAGGTGTCCAATTCTTTCTTTCTTTCTTTCTTACTTTCTTTGTTTATTTCTTTCTTCCTTTCTTTCCTTCTTTCTTTCTTTCTTTCTTTCTTTCTTTCTTTCTTTATTCTTTCTTTCCGGATTGACCGGGAGGTGGGCAGAGACTAAAGGCGTGATGCCTGACGAGGTCTCTGCCCCCTTACAGCTCTAGCACAGCATTGTAATACAGTAAAAAAGACAACCTGATGTAAGCACGGGTATATAGAAGCAAGTAAAACAAGCAACCGCACAACAGTTTTGTCCGAAAGAGGTTAAAAGTTTGAGCGAAATACATAAATACCAAATATCAAATATGAATATGATTTATGAAATTGCATAGGTTTCCTAACGCAGCGTCACTGCCCACAAAGATTTCTTTTATTTTTTTTAATTGTGGTAGATTATATCTAAATTCAATTATTCCTTCTGTACTATTTAAAATTTTGGACACTTGAAAATGTTTCGTTTGTCTTCCGTAATTGGTGCGTATTTCAGGAGGTCGTCTATGGGTGTGTCGAAGTGTGTGATGTTTACTGTCATCTGGCGAAATCATGAAAAGTTTTTCGTTGCTTATTTTTTGTAATACCTTAAGGGCGACTCACCCGGTACCGTCATGTCCGCTCTTTTTCATAGATGGCGCTGGAGTTTGGCCGGACGAAGTAAAAACACGCAAGAAAACACGGGTGGGGACAAAGTGACAGACAAGCAGTCTAACCAATCCTCGCCGCTTGGGCTGTGACGTCTTGAAATAGGGTGGTGTGGACATGGTGGGAAAGAGGGGTGGGGAGGGGGGCGCTCCCGCGATCATCTTCCGGCGACCTTGAGAGTTTGTCCAAACTTGGCACGGAGGATCGGGGAAACTAGTCGGGGGCCTTTTTGAGGGAACAAAGCGGCTATCCCCCTCTTTAGCGTGAGCCTTGTCCCTTTTCCCCTTTCCCCTTTACGGGAAAGGGAAAAAGAAGGCCCTGGAAGTGGAAGGTGCTAGTTGGTGGTGGGACACTGGTGTGGCTAGTGATGCCAACTTTATAAATTTATCTCTTGACCTAATTGCTCTTTTTTGTTCTGTTTTTATGCTCTGACTTTGTCATTTAAAAACTGGTCTGCAGATATAAAAAGCCGCGACTTCGCCCGCACTTCGTATATCACCCCGCGCGGAATCAGCGCAGAGGTGCAGAGGAGTCGAAGAGAGACATTTCATCTGCTACGGGAGTATCGACGGCACCGTCTGCTACATAATTAAAAATGCCATTTCGCGTCCCGAAATAAAACTCCGGTGCAGTGCGGTGGCTGCTGCGCTTCGCGGGGGTTCGTCGCACTACCGGCAGAGGACGGCCGGAGCTGGAACAGGGAAGTTGGTAACGTTTTCTCCGCAAACGCATAACAGCAACAAAAACCGCGTATCTCCGGTCGCACTGGAGTACGCCTTTCTAGGCGGTCCACCGACACCTCATGGTTTTAAATTACTTTTGCCTCTGACCGCCGCCTCCATACACGATTTTGACTTGTTTTCCATCGGAAAGCGTTTCCCTCCATCGGCGGATCAACTTTTCGTCGATTTCCCAAAGTCTGTTAGCTCCGATGTTCGTTAAACAATTTCGCTGTACGACGATGTTTGAGACTCCCGACAAAGAGTACACATTCATTACGATCTTGCTCCTGACGCCCAAACGTGTCTTTCTTATCTTGCGTTGTCGGTGGTAATTAGAAAAGCAGAAAACCAAGAGATGTCAGCAACTTGGCAATGAAAGCGTCGAACTTGAAGTGTACATGAAGCCCAAGGTTCGGCCATTGAGTACACGGGAAAAAAACACGGAAAAATCAAGGAGGTTAGAAGTACTAGGAGGGGGCACGTTGCAATATTGGTGAAGCCTAGTCATTAAAAGTTTAAACGATTTTGTGCCCAGCGTGACCTCGGATCTCTCTGGCGATTGGTGCGCGCGACATGTCACGTGCGAGATGGATGGTTTATTTTAGGATTCCTTGCGCCTGCTCCGTCCGGTAGGTTTTATCAGATCGAAGGCTACACGAAGGCTAGCTACGGTCACGTGATGTAGTGACAGTAAGGAGGAAAATGAGAAAGGAGCCGAGGCGTCAGGGGAGCATGGCTTGTGGAGGCTACGCGGCTGACGTCATGCCCTCTCCTACCCTTCTATTCTCCATGCGTCCAGTACAAGGAGGTTAGAAGTACTAGGAGGGGGCACGTTGCAATATTGGTGAAGCCTAGTCATAAAAAGTTTAAACGATTTTGTGCCCAGCGTGACCGCAGATCTGTCTGGCGATTGGTGCGCGTGACATGTCACGTGCGAGATGGATGGTTGATTGTAGAAGGACTCCTTGCAGGCTTGCGCGCGCTCCGTCCGGTAGGTTTTATCAGATCGAAGGCTAGGTTGTGGTGTATTCTAGTACACCATAGCCAGACGAAGGCTAGCTACGGTCACGTGGTGTGGTGAGAGTAAGGAGGAAAATGCGAAAGAGGCGAGGCGTCAGGGCAGCATGGCTTGCGGAGGCTACGCGGCTGACGTCATGCCCTCTCCTACCCTTCTATTCTCCATGGTCCAGTAGTAGGATCAGTGTTGCCAGCAGGTAAGCGTATTTCGTCGAATAATATCTACTACTATATTAGGAAGAACGAGGGACGTCATCTATTTCATTAATTTTTTTATAATTAGTTCTTAGCAGGACACAACTGCAAAATTGTGCAGTGTTTGCACACAAAGTATTTCTAAACTTGTAATTTTGCGAACTACTTCGTGATGCGTACGAACGCTGTTTTCCCAGTGGTCAACCGTCCCCCAGCCTTTGGCTGCGCTCGGAGCTCAGCTGAAACGAAGTACAGCCAGCCCGCGGAGACGCGGTCTCTGTTCATCCAGAAAAGGAAACGTATGTGTGTGAAAGGAAGGCGTGCATAACTACCTATCTGGGGAATCTTCAAAATTTACCAAGAAACATGCCGGGACATGACCCTTAGCGTCTCGTGTCCAGTTTCCTATATGAAATAACATTAGAAAATAACTGAGGCAAGCAACAAAGAACGCAATAATTATATTTCTTGCAATTCAAGTTTTTCTTTATGCAACCCGCATGTACAAAACAAGTCCCACAAAAGTAGCTACATCAAAAGCTCGCGCTTGTACTCAAATAGCTTGGATTGTTATGTGTTTACTTTTGCTCCAAATTGGCAGACAATTCTTGCCATCTGTCTTTCACCAAGTTTGTTTTTAATCTATATTTATTTTATACACCTCCGCGGTTTTGGGTATTTTCAGCGCTTTTCATCTTATAACTATAATAATAAATAACTGGGAATATTTGGACAAAGTATGTAACGCAGCTATCCTAACTATCGCTGCTAAGCAGAGCAGCACGGACCCCAGCGCGTCCTCCTCGCACGCCGAAAACCGCAAGCTCCCGTCCGACCATGGCGACGCGACCCGTCTTTCCAGAACCACTCCAAAAGCCCCCACCCCCCCCCCCCCCCCTTCCCCCCCTCTCCGTCTTCCAAGACGGCGACTCGGTTCCTTCCCTCTGCGGTAGATTGGGACCTCCAGGCGTCTCTTTACTTTCCCTCTCCATCTCCGGAGATGTTCGCTGGAGCAATACACAGACACTTTTGAGGGAACCCACTTCTCGTTCCTCACAAGGATACAGAATGTCCCCCAGCTACCTCGAACTGTATGTTAGCAGACTTCTTCCCAAAGCGCCAATATTTTTATTGAGCCTAATTATTCAATTGATTAAATCTATTAGGTACCTTTTTAAATATTGCTTCGTGGAAGAAGGTGTCAATTGGAAAGTTGTCGGGAGCCCGGAGAAACACTCGGTGGAGGGAGTTGCTTGTATGCGTGCTTGCGGGATTTCGGTGCGTCCGGACACCGAAATGTCGGCACACGCACACAAACAAGAAATCATATCTCTGATCGAAACTTTCAAGGTGTTTCGATGAAATGAAAGCTGTCTGATTACGACAAAACGATTTGTCGATGGAAGGTTCCAGCGTCGACGGACCGATCTTTCGAAGAAGCGTTGCACAGCGTGATTGCCGCCGAATTGTTTTACCGGATTCATGGTTGTGTACAAAAGGTTTGTACTACAGTAGACTCGGAGAACACCGCGCGGCACTCGTATGTATCCAATCTGTTACCCCCTCTGGCGAAATCCACCGACGAAATATTGTCAGCGCTAAGACATTCCTATTTAGTATCTGTGTGTAATATATGCCCAATTCACGAGGGATGTCGGACTTCTCATTAGGACAATATACCAACACTTTAGAAATGAAAGTCGGCAGGCATTTACAGACAACAATTGAAGACTCCAATCTATAAATGTACGCTCACACTTAGAGAACTAATAATAAAACAAACAATATAATTTTCTAGCTGTCTACACGCGCGCACACGCACGTGCATGCATAGTCGCCCGTTTATGATCGTACACGGATGTGCACCCTCACATGCATGCACGCGCGCCTTCGCAAGAACGCACGTGTAAGCGCCGTCACGCACTACGCACACACTTATGTAGGCGCTAGCCCGCACGCGCACGCGAACGCGCACGCACGCACGCACGCACGCGTACAAGAAAACATATTTTTTACGAAACGTTCCAAATTGTGTCCATGAAACGAAAGAAGGCAGTTTCGTTCGGACGAAAAGATTTGTCGACGGAACATACCAATTAGCCGATGAAACGTCGTTTAATGAACAACATGATCGCCGCCAAAGATTTAACCGCATTTAGTATCTATGGTTGTGTACAAAAAGGTATGGACTACACCGGGCTTGGCGAACACTTCCGCGCAGTCGCATTTGCTGTATTTATATTTCAAAATATTTTTTTTTTTCAACGCCCTGATCACAAGGCATAATTTTTTTCCACGCGGCGACTGACGCACAAACTTATCCGACCAGCAACAAGCAAGCAACCAAGTGTCCGTTGTTGGGTCAAGCTGACAAGGGCACCAGGCCCTTCACTTTGCCGCCCTCCATACCAGCGCAGTACCAGCCCGTTGCTCCGAGACGCGCGGGACAGAACTGATAAAGTGACATCCCCCCACCCCCCTCACAAAAAAAAAAAAAGCAAAAAAACAACAACTGCTGTGAGGAAACGGGGAACAACGAAACGCGCCACACATTCAGCTCGACGGTCTACGCGAGCTGTAAAAAGGAGGAGCAACATGGGCGGAGCCTCATCTCAAGTTTACAAGAATATACTACAACGACAAGAGCAAACTACAAAAAAACTCTCTTTCTAGACAGCGAGCGCCATCCAGGGCAAACTAGCTGAACTAGCTAGTTTGTCGTGACAGTTTCGTGAACAAATGCTCTGAAATTTAATTTTTGGAAAATATTATTTCACGTCTGTGATCTAGAATACACTTTGCACAGTGTGGATTTGTCTAAAATTGACTATAGCGCCGCATTTATTTAAAAAAAATATTTTCTGATTTCCTAATGCATTTCAATGAGAAAAAATGGTTTCACAGTTTATTTTTTATTTCAATGCATAATTGATATATTTAAAAACTAAGTAATCCATGCCGTTAAGAACACTTACATGACTCTGTAAAACGCTCGTTGCTTTTCTGTGATGATTTTTAAGACAGCTAGTCATGAAATAGTAAGTCCCATAGGAATCTGATGAGGTGAGTCCCCCTTAAATCAGTGGTTCTCAACCATCGATATTTCGCGGGCCCCATGTGGATCGGCGGAGATGATGGAGGACCCCGTTCGTGATGAAGGAGAGGGAAAAGTATTAGTTAAAGCGATAATAATTTAATAAATAGATATAACTAAGGGCTAGTGTAAAGTAGACTTCTGTTATTGACATACACACAAGAAAACTCGCCCGAAAACTGAAACATCTCTTTTCGACCCGAAAAAAAGACAACTGTTATTGCCGGGCTTGACTGATGAGGCAGCGCTTCGCGGACCCCTACAATGCCTTCGCGGACCCCAAAGGGTCCGCGGACCCCCATTTGAGAACCACTGCCTTAAATTAATTAAGATTTGATTGACTTTGAGTAGGCCATGTTTATTGAATAATGGTCCGGTGGGGAGATCTTGGGCGTTATCTTTATGGTTTTCAAAAAGTCGTAGAACTTTTTTCTGTAGGACGGCCAGTCTATTATAATTTGTGGTCGATGTCATTCCCAGACTAAAATACAGTAATACAGTTTTTAGGAAAATAGTGAGTAATACATTTTTTTTTTAGCCAAAGGGGTATAATATTTTGTATCTTGTATATACATTTAACGGCTCTAGATAACTCGGTGCTTAGCCTGTTTATGCGAGTATTCCAATCTAATTCGCGATTGAACCCTACGCCGAGAAATTTTTGCTCGCTAACCTTCTCCTGTAATCTCATTCTTAAAACATATAATCACCTTAGTGTTGTCGAGTTTATTTACAGGATAGAAAATTATAGATTTTGCTCTCTTTGCATTTAGTTTTAATTTATTGTTTTGAAGCCATACGAGATATGCTTCAAATAGCTAAATAAAGACCGAAAGAATAAACACAGAGACGGACATAGAGAGGTGCTGTTCTGTCCGTCCCTATGTTTATTCTTTCTGTTTTTATTTAACTTAACCAACGCGCTCACGTCGAACTAAATTCAAATAGCTGTTTGTCATTGATTCTAGGGATGCTTCAGAAGCTGAAGTAAAAATGCATTAGTATCGTTCGCGTACATGATAAGCTCCGGGGATTTTAGAACATTTGTGATATTGTTAACGTAAAGAAGGAATAATGAGGTTCCTAGTATAGACCCCTGTGGAACCCCGTGCTTATTTTTGAGTATAGTTGAGCAAACGTTATTGGTGTGTACGAACCGCGAGCGATTTTCAAGGTAGTTTTTATAAAGGTCAAGGCAACCCAACGTATGCCATATTGTTGAAGTTTGATTGGTAGTAAGTCGTGTAGAATAGTATCGAATGCTGTTTTAAAATCTAGGAACAGGCCTAAGGTGTGCAGTTTATTTTCAATGTTATTTATAATTTTATCTTTTACCTCAACTAGTGCTTCTTCTGCTGATTTTGATTTTTGAAAGCTGCATTGACATTTATTTATTACACCGTGTTTAAACAAAAATTCCTCTGGCCTAATGTTTATAACCCCCTCAAATAGTTTTAAAACAATAGGCAAAACCGAGATTGGTCTGTATTTCTGAAGAGGTTGTGCTCCTCCTTTGTAGACCGGGGTAACTCCTTAGTTCGTCTGGAAATATACCAGTTTCTAAAGTGCGATTTATTATATGTGAAAAGAGTTTACTCAGTTTCGAAGACTGGCGTCTGGTGAACCAACGTTAATAAAGTGCATATTCATCAGATTCGTCATCACCTGGACACTTAAGTTTTCTTCCATTGACAGCAATATGTTGTATACCTTGAACACGTCTCTTCCTATCAGTGATTGTGTTTACAGTTTCCCATATCTTTCGAGGGTTATTGTACACACTTGAAAATATACTTTGATAATATACTGACTTTGCATTCTTGAGATCAGAATTCATTTTATTCCTTGCTTCTTTTTTTTTTTTTTTGCTTTTTTGCTTTTTTTAAAATGGTGAGAAGGTTTTTGTCTCTACAGTTCACGAAATTGTGGTACATCTTATACTTTTTCTTAATTCGTCTATATAAGCCTTTGGTGATCCACTGCTTTCGGACTTTATTTTTACGCCTATTTTCTTGTATAAGGGAAAATGCAGTGTCGTAGCAAATCTTAAATTTTCGAGAAAAGTTTGCGCAAGCAAGGTTTGGGTCGCGTTCTAAAAGAACGCTTTCCCATCGCGTTTGATGGATCAAAACGCGAAAATTCTCCTGTGGTTCGTCGTTTATTCGTCGGTGGGAGTATATTTCACGTTCAGCTGTATTTTTGTCCCGTGAGAAAGGTGTTAAAGAAAAACCGGGCATGCGGTCGCTGATATCATATGTAAATTAGAGTTGATTACCCGTCCCGCGACTCGCGGGACTGTCCCGCGTTGGGGGCTTGTCTCCTGCGTCCCGCAAAAGATATCAAAGTCTTCACAATTTCCCGCATTTCACAATGTCGTAACACTCACTACGCAGCTCATGGCGCTGCCAAACAACGGGACACGGGGAAGCGCGGAGGTTGCTGTTGAACGTGTCAATCGCGACGGTACACTATTTTCTATCCAAGCACTCTGGCAAGCGACCGTCATTCTTGCAGGAGATCTGACGCGCATGCGTCGTTGTGCCTCTCTTCCCTTGGTGGCAAAACATTGCAAAAGACAATTGCTCACCAAAAGTTCAAAATAAACTATTTGAATTATTTTCAAATCGTGCTGCATGAATGCGAAAAGGTTTTCGTGGAAAGTTTTTGTTTTCTTTTTTTAGTAAAGACGATAACACAAGGCAAGGAGACTGCAACTCACAACGGTCAAAAACAACAACGTGAGATTCGAAATTTGTGTCGGAGCATGTTGTTAAAAATACGAATCGAAAGGGAACGAGAATCCGTTAAAGATTTACTGCTTCTTCTATCCTTCTGACGCATTGAGTTCTGTTGCACTCGATTCTATGTTTTCAACTCAGGCAATGTCACTTGTAGTGACAAATTATTTGAGCTTAATTGTCGCAATAATATTTGCAGCTGTATGATATGCTTTCAGACAAGACAGGACATCAAATGTGTTAGCAGAGCCGTATTTCGTGGCGTGTGTTGATAAATTTCCTCGAATAGTTATCTTTTCCATGTGTTTTTTTAACCTGAGACTGGGGCAGAAGGCGGAAAAATAATTTTACTACACCTGCCCCAGTCTATTGGGTGAAAAGGCAGCGTGGTAAATTTCCATTAGCCCGACTGCGCCTTAAGTTCGTTTTTGCAGTTGCCGCAGCCAAAATATAATACCGTTCTTCTTTTACAACACCCCCCCCCCCCCCCCACACACCAAAAAAAAAAAAAAAATTCAGCGTTTCCCGCATTTCGCTAGCGGGAAGGTGGTCACCCTAGTGTAAAAACACCAGACGTCACTTCCCTAGCGTTGAGGTTTGCCATACATATGTCAATAAAACTTGATGTTTCCAAGGTCATTCGGATGGACAGTGTCACAGTGTTCGAGCAACCGTAAGCGAATAACAGATTATTGAACTCGATTGCATAGCTATCACATTTGGGTGGGTCAATGTTTGTACCGCCCAGAATAAAAAATGGCTTGGGGAACGAACAAAGAAAATTGAGCAAACCTTCTGAATAGCAGAGAAAAACGTTTTTCCTACTAGCAGGGGGTCTACAAGTAACCATAATAGCAACAGTCTCGGCTTGTAAGGCAAGGCACTCGTCGCCAGTTGTAATCATGGAATAACCCTATACAACATACCATGACATATCATTTTTCAAATAGATGGCAACACCCCCTCCTCTTTTACTTTGTTGACCCAAACTGGCACATTTATAATCACTAAAGTAAGGTGGCTCAGCCAGGCACGTAGCCAGGGGAGAGGGGGCCCAAGAGGCCCGGCCCCCCCCCCCCCCCCCGAAATCTTCCATTTCGCTGGGACCTCCTCTCACCCCTCCCCCTCATACAGCATTTTGTCATGAGTGGGCCCCCCCCCCCCCCCCCCCCCCGCCCCCTAAGACAAAATCCTGGCTACGTGACTGGGCTCAGCATGATCTGGAACTCAAGTTTCCGAAAAAAGTAGTGCGTCAAAGCGAATATTCAAAGAATCAAAGAATTCTATTTTGCTATGTTATAAACTTAGTTCCTTTAGAAATTAACGCATGCTATATGTATATGGGTGTAATCATTACGTCGAACTTAAGTTGGTCTGGTCATTTTGTTATCATTATAGCGAATGCTTTCTGTAAACGGTGGTTTTTAGAAAATAATATGTTATTGTACTGCAGAAACGAAGCTCGCGGCTTACATATCTTTTATTTGTCCACCATTGGAATATGCATATATTTTATTGGACCCGCATTCTCAGATATTGATCAACTGGAAGGCGTTCTGAAGAATGCACTTCGATTCATTTATAACGCATACAACAGTGAAACGTCCATATCATGCTCGTATGCCTCATCCGCATTACCACAGTTATTATGTTGAAAGAAAATCAAACGCTTGGAATTTCTGTATAATCTAATACACGATAAGTTTGGGTCAAATTTCAACGACTATCTGAAATACAATGGCAGCCGTAACACACGGCGGAAGCAAAAAAAATTGCTTGGCGAGTTTCAAAATAAAAGAAGACATTTTTAAATCCTCCTTTTTTTATAGAGATGTTTGTCATTAGCATGAATTGCCTCAAAGCGTCACAAGTTTTGTTGCCTATGATTGTTTCGCTAGAGCTTTAGACGATACTGTATATAAGTGAATATATGTGAAATAACCGTTATTTTTGTATAGTTTAAGATATGAAATTTCGTATTGTATATTTTTACAATGTCAGCCCTACAACTGTGCATGCAATCATGCCTTGGCCCATAAGAGTGGGGCGGAAGTACTTTCGAAAGAAAGAAAGAAATAGTGGCAGCGGTGTTTAGACGCACTTTGATATTACTTTGCAACATTGACATAGTTCCACTTCCGCCCTTGACGCATTTTTTTTTATTATTTCCTTCTTGGAAATTTAAGTCCTGGTGAACCTTGAACGACCCTTTTATATGAATTAATGTTTACTATTTGAAAATTAATACTTTTTAAAACTAATTAAAGAGATATATAACCATAACGCCAGGTACCTCACTAAATAGGCCGCCTGCAAGTTACTAATACGGAGTAAGTTTTATACTATGCCACGTGTTGCTTTTAGGCGAAACTTTCCGCCGGCGTTTCGAGTATGGTCAGCATGAAAGTGGAAACGTACCACGATAAGACCGTCTTCTCCGGAGCTTTGCAGTGTGGCGCCGAACCACTGGTGAGACTTGTCGTCAGACCGCTCCAGGCGCCTTCCGACGGGCGTTTCCGTGGAACCTGCATAAGACGGAGGCCCGGCATCTGTATATATGAGAAACTTTTACATTAATTTTACTTTCCTCATTCTGCGATGTTTAACAGAATCACTCGAATGACCGAAGTTATTTAAAAGTCGCTACTCATATCCAAAGGGGGACAAATGTATGAAGTAAATAGCAGTGCAGATTCTTAAAAAAATATATCGCAGTGAGAAATATTGCCAACGAGGAAGTTGGGCTTCACATGTGTAATCGGCAATTCATCTAACTAGCTGTAAGACATCTCCACGCGATTGTTTAAGGAAACTAAAACTGAGAACTATTGTGTGCACATGAGGAGAAATGAATGTGTGAACATATACACATTTCCAGCGTTTATCACCGAGACGCAAAGCTTCAATTGTCACTGGGCCGCGGACGCATGATATATCCCACAAAACAGCTACTGGGCAGTGGGCATCTTCAAAACGCGTTCCACAACCCATGACCTGCATTCTTTAAAAAAACGAACTCCAAAGGGAGTCGCTCCTTCCATGACTTTCTTTTACACTTGACGACCCTCTTAGAGAGTCAATGATTTGTGTGACTTTGTTTTGACTATTTCACTTCTCAACAGGAGTCACAGACAAAGATGACAACGCGCAGAAGGCAATTGTTAATGGTGTACAGGGCGGTTTCACGGAACTGTTTTCCCATTCCGGTAAGCCACCTTCTCTAGTGTTGATGAACAGCCTCCACCCCTAGTTTGATTACAGACGCTCAGTTATTGGCGTTGTTTTTGGTGGTGCTGAAACGCACCAACATGGCGAGTGGTTCTTTCAACTACAGAACTAAGCAAGTACGACCGGGAACGTTTTTGGGGCTGCAAAAACCAATGCTTACTGTGTTGTCGTTTTTTGTTTTTTTTTCGCTTTCTTTTTTTAGGTTTTAAGGCCGCATTTTCTGCACTCACTTTTGACCCGGACAGGTCGACTTCCCGATCTGTGGCTTGTCTTAAGTCCGACTGCAAATCCAGTTCATTTTAGCCCCAGACATTAAAGGTACAAAACTTGAAAGTATAAAACAGAGAGTACGAGGACGGGAACAGGACATCTTTCAAAAATGTCCTGTTCCCGCCCTCGTCCTCTCTGTTTTATACATTCAAGTTTTGTATCTATTAATCAACACGATCGTTTTCAATTGTAACATTAAAGGTTTTTCTGTGTGTGTGTGTGTGTGTGTGTGTGTGTGTGTGTGTGTGTGTGTGTGTGTGTGTGTGTGTGTGTGTGTGTGTGTGTGTGCGTGTGTGCGTGTGTTTGGGTGTGTGTGAGTGTATTACTGCCTTCATGGCTGGCCGTGCTGTATTTTGTACAGTTACAATCAGTTGCAATCAAAAGGAAGATGAACACGTGATTGCTGACCGTACGGGCACCATAAAAAAAAAGTTTAGATATTATGCAATCTTGTGCGCAGCAAGGTCGAGGACAGAAGGGAGAACAGGACACAACGAGACGTTGTGTCCTTTTCTCCCTTTTGTCCTCGTCCGTGTTGTTGTGTCCTGTTCTCCCTTTTATCCTCGTCCTTGGTGCGCATAAGATTGCCTAAAATGTCAAACCAACCAGCCCAAACAACCACTCTTCTTGAAAGGTTGAGGTCGACTTTTCTATTTATGGTTCGTCTTAATTCCGAAGAACGACTGACATGTCCAAAAATCTAGTACAAGACGATGCTCTTCTCTGTTACGACCACTATGACTGGCGTACTTAAGCACGACGCCAAATTACATACGCAAGCTTGAAAACGCTGCTTCTGCGATTAGAAAGACATAGGGCAAAGTTACATCAACATAGCGTCCGGTGATATTTTCAGCCGGAAGTACGTCACGTGAAACCGCTTTGTAGGAAGTGCATATCTCACCCAGCTGGTCAAAGGGTACAGTTTGGCAGCTGCCAGCAACCTCCGTGTTGCAGCGGAATACTGCGCCACCTCGGTTCACCCCGGGCTGCTCCGTCTGCGCCTGGGGTGCTCCGACCAGGAGCCTGCAGAGCAAGAGAACAGTATGAAGATTAGAGCAAAATGTGCTAACATGGAAGCTTTCCTTGGCTTAATCGACTAATAGTCAAGTGCACCAACTCTCCAAAAAAAAAAAATGTAGAACCTAACGTTCGTCGTGCCTTACATATTTGTTCCTACAGTGTGTACTTCACCTTAGCGCTATTTATTTGTAAAATTACATATATGTTTCCGATATCTCAATAAATATGAATTATTGACTTTGTCATTTAAATCGTCAAAGCAATGTCAATCGTCAAAGCAATGACCAATGTCATTTAAATCGTCAAAGCACAATGACGCTAAAACTGTAATCTCACAAACAAAATAATTATTAGCAAAGCCAGGACACTAAAGACCGGTTAACACGCACACCGCAACCAGATTTGTGCCCGTTATTTGAAAAATATTGATTGCAATTGCATATTACCGAGCCTCAAATGTAATCGTTTACCGTTACAAAACGCTTTCGCTGGAAATAAACGGATTGCTTGAGTTGCTACGTTACGAATTAGATGCACGTTAATTTTGCCGTACACTTATCAAAAAAAAAATTATGTTTTCTAAAATGCTCCGCAACACTACTTTCCATTTCTCATACACCCACCATTGTGGTAGTAATTGTTAAAATAAAATATTGTATTTAAGAAAAACAATGTAGGTACACTCCTTTTACCTGTAAGCTGACAAGGCAGCGAGAGCTGCAACCACACCCGCCATCCTGCTAGCTTAGGGCGACCGGAAATTATCCCTGAAATTCTACAGACAAAGAAAGCGGTGCGTATGCTCACTAGCAGCGTCTACCTCGGCTGGGAGATTCGTAGGTAAGTAACGTTTAAGCCAGCGCTGCATCAGCGTTGTTCCTAGGGTTCATTTAGTGCTGCGATGTATGTATGATCCGGCTTTTAAACACACACTGTGCTAGTTATGGTCATGGGTATTATAAATCGAGCAAAAATGCAGCCTACCATGGTTTTCCTTGCTTCATTTTCAGTTCTTACAACCACGTCCACCATCAAACTATGGAGCATGACTTTTATTTAGGAACCCAATGTGCCAGTACAAAGAAAGATACTAAGTTAGCTGATATGGAACGTTGTTAAGTTGTCATCAATAGTTAATGGTGGCGGCACGGATCAGTGTATACTCCTGGCGTCATGACAGGATCGGTTTTTGGTACATGCCATCATCTGATTTTGTTCTCAGATGCACGGCCTTTCGAGGGGAAATAGCGGCAGTGACACGGGCATGGTAGCTTTACAGGGCCAACACTGTGCTCAATACGGAAAGTTTCCGAGGAATAAAAAATATTTAGGGAAAGAGTTCAACTTTAGTTTTGGAGGGTCTTATAAGTCCCACCCTATAATAGTTGTCCGGAATATTGCGTTTCTTCAATTATACAGGACAGAAATTGTCAGGATTTTCCATAAGTGGTCTATAGGACCCAATGGGACCAAATACGTCGTGCCTAGGAATAGCAAGTCTACATTTGTTAGTTTTTCAATAGTATTCATTTCTGCAGTTATTCGGCTTATAGATGGGAGGCAAAATGCTGCAAAGCCTGACGAAGCGCCTGAAACTGTTTCAGTAAGAACTTCAGGGAAAATGTGCAAGGTGTGCATGTCCCCACCCTCATAACCAAAGCTGGGCGATTGAACAATTAACCTACCGATTAATAGATTAATCTCTTAATCGCGATTAATTTTTAACCTGTTAATCGGCTAAATTTTGAATAGCCAAAAGATTTATAATTGCTTCTCCACGTATACGTGGTGAAAGCGGCGACAGCTGTACACGTCAAAGGGTACGCGTGGACGAGTACTCTTGTATAAAGGGCAAGCTTTAAGTGAAAGTTTGACCAAAAGTAAACTGGTGGGACGAGATTGGCAACTCCAAACAAGTGCAGGAGGTTACATACACGCGAGTGTCCGTTTAGCGCAGCAAGCACTTTCGTGAACCGTCGAAGAGGCTGACTCTTGCCAGTGAATTACAACAACCCTTTTTGCCTCTGCAGATGAAATAATTATTAGTTTGTGAGTGTTTTTTTTTTTACTCTTCTCAACCACACATCTAGGTTTATTCATGATCGAAATTGTACATTGCACCGTTTATCCAATACACAGCACAGGAAAAAAGTAAAATTTGACTTCGTAAAATATTATGCCTGAAAATCAACGAAACCGGTTAATTGAATCCTTATTCAATTAAAGGTTGGCGATTAATGGGGTGAAATATTTTTAAACTACGATCAGTCCTAGTAATAACTCATTCACCCCTTGATACTAGCTATCAAGGCTAGTCATACGTGCAGGCAACCATGGTTGTACACATTTTTGTTTACTGACTGACTGACTGCTGAGAATAGATGTCATATCACAAACAGCCAGCTACGGTTTTCACACCGAGGATCGTTATGACCAGATTTTATCTTAAACAGGAAGGATGCATCATATGTTTCATACATTCGCACATTCATCTCTGTCTAATATTTAAAAAGATCGTCTCCGTCTGCACGTTTGTTCACTTTTTTTTTCATAAGATTTAAGAACGCGTGCTTTTCGCTTCCTTGTTTTTACTTATTTACTCAAAATAAAAGCAAACGCTTAATTGTGAATAACTTTTTTTTTCCACGCACGAATGTATGTATTATTTAGTTCTTTATTCTATTCAAGCAAGGGCACCAAGATACGGAAACAAAAAGCATGCGAAAAATGTCCGTAATTTTACCAAACTATACTCCGTTTCAGCATGCCTTTTCAAATCTACAGCTCCAGGGAACGAATGACAGCGTCCGATCCAGCCACGCGACAGCAGCCCACCAGACTTCACTTCCGATGGTGCGTTAATTGTTCCGAGCCTCAGTGTGGTTCAACTGAACCCCAGCTTCCGCCCTTTGCCAAGTTGCGCTGAAACAACACATTCTCCCCTTCTCCGAATCCAGATGTTCTAACTCTTTTCATTTAGAATTCATTAGACAAACACCCGACAAACACAGTCAACTACTCCTTGTTATCAACCTTTCGTACGGTTGACGTCCCGAGCGGTGTATACAAATGTCCGGGTCGACCAGGGCCGGATTAAGGTACCGGCTAAGGGGGCTGCAGCCCAGGGCCCCGACTCTCTGAAAGCTCCCATGCGCAGCTCGTAAAAAAAAAAAAAAAACCGAAACCTAGAAATATTTTGGAAAGCAATGTTGTTTTGCCGCGGCATTCGAGAAGAGGGATATACAAAGATGTATAATGGCGATGTCAGCGAGGCCGAAGGCGCATTTCGCGTAGCACACTCCTATCCCTGTACAAAGCCGGCCCTTTGGGTGAGTGACCGGCCCCCTAAGGCCAGTTCACACTTGCGACTTGGGGCAGTCTCTGGAGCGACTAGCGACAAGCGGCTGGCGACCACCAGTGTTCACACCTGATTGAGCGACCGACGAGTCGCCAGGCTCGCTGCCAACTTAACGGATAGTAATCAACACTTTTTCAAGCCGGCTGAAAGGATTTTCTGATCAAAGGCGCCGGCAGGAAAAAACAAGAGAACGTAATGGTGCTTCGGAACGTAAAACAACGGCTATATGTGCGCTCCCTCAACCGTGATATTGTACGTACCTGCCATGCCGAAAATGTTGTCGATCTCATTTTAAGCCTGCAGCTTTTTGCCCCGATCCTTGTGGTTGGGGTGCCGCTTATTGTAAAGAAACAAATAGTCTTTGACAGCCTTAATAAGAGCTTCCGCGGAGAACTCCATGCCAGTGACCGCCGTCGTGCGCGCGTCCCTATTCCCCGCGGGAAGCAGTGCCGGATGTAAACAAACGCAAACATCACTTCCGACGAGACTCTGCAGACTCTGATTGGCTCCACCGTCCAGCGACTCGGTTTTGCGACTTGAGAAATCGGTCAGGGAGCGACTGCTCAAAATCGGTCGCTACCGACCTGTTTTCCATCCGAGCGCAGCCAAAGCTACGTGTGGCCGGAGCCAATCACACGCCGGCAATAGGTCACGCGATCTTGCCTGCACTTTTGTATCACTCCGCTGCGCCGCCGGTCGGCCGCGCCGCCCGCGCTAGCCGAGTATTTCGTCTGCTACGGGTGTATCAACGATATCGTCTGCTACAGGTCTAAAAAGTGCCCTTTCACGTTCTGAAACTTAGTCACAGGGGATGTCACTACGTAGGCTGGCCGCTGGCATCTTTGTCCGAGCTTTCCACCTGTTCGGCATAGTTTCCAGTGTTGAAAGGTCCCCGATGACCCGGCCATTGATGTTTCCTTGTATTGTTTGGATATACCAGAGCTCGAGGCGCAGTCCTTTCCACCAGCTTCTCGGCGTTCAATGTGATCGGCAGATAAAGGGGTGCCCTGATTTCGCCGCGTATCTGAGTTGTAGTGGCCCGGACGCTTTGTTTGTTTACAACGCATTCGCGGTACGACGCGGCCGGAGTCTTCTGCCGAATTTGAAAGTAGACATTCATCACGACTTCTCGCGCCTGACGCCCAAATGGGCCTTTGCGAAAGGGCGTTTTGAAGCGACTCGGTGAGGAAAGCAGCGAAGCACATGATTCGGCGATTACGGGAACGAAATCGCACAGAAAAACCGAGCGCTGCAGCCGTGTTGCCAGCGGATATACATGTTTTCACTAAACAACATGCATTTACATATATTAATAGAAACATAAACTTCAGATATCTGATCCCTTTAGTTGCAAATCATTTCCAGCAGTACACATCAGGAACATTGTGCAGTTTTTACACACAAAACAGTTATTTTAAAAGAAATTGCTTTTGTGAACTACTTTGTGGTGCGTAGGAATGCTCTTCTCGAAGTTGCGAACCGTCCCTCAGCCTTTGGCTGCGCTCGGACGGAAGCTGAAACGAAGTGTAGCCGCTGGTCGTTCCAGCGACTGTCGTAAGTGTGAACGGGCCTTTAGGTTGCTTGTCCGCTTTCTTTTGAAAGCCGCTTCGAGCAAACGAAGAAAACACGCGAGGGGCCGCATGGTCTGAAGTTTTTCGCTCCTCTTTTTTTTTTTTTTTTGTCAGGAAGGGAAATGTCATAAACAACTCCCCCCTCACCCTACTCGGGCTCGTGTCTCGTGCACGCAAGCACGTGTTTTTGAGCAGGTGTCGGAGTTAAGCACTCACCGAACCAATCAACCACCTGCCTTTCATAAGTATGGGCAGAAGCAGGACCACGTGGCGAAAGTTAGACGCATGAATGAGCCAACGAAGCACGTAGCTTCCACCTCACTGTCAGTTCAGGACTGAACCGTGAAGGGATCAGTTTCATCGGTTCGCTCTTAATCTACGCGTGGCTCTTCGCAGCATCTGTTTGACGGCTTTGTGGCAGGAGCACCCCCAGTGGAGAGGATTTGGACGAAATCGTTTTTCATTAGCGGTCCCCACGAGGACAGAAGGAGGCCGTCTTTGTGAAGTCGCGTGCTTTTACGCAGATGGGATCTTCGCATATGGGGAAAAGTAAAAAAGAGGGGACATCTTTTTTTTTTACAGTTTTATATAATGCTTTTAAAAAGTGCCGCGTTTTGTGATTGCTATACTTTGTGTGTACGATAAGAAGAACACGTGTAGACGCTTCCATCCTGACACAAACAAATGTCAAGACCGATATTTCTTTTTCTTTATTTTTTTTGCTTTTTGCTTTGTTTGCTGAAAATGAAATGGCCTTTTTACGATGCTTCCTTGTTGTTGTTTTTTTCTTATATAAACAAAAATAGAAAAAAAATAAATGTTTGTTTATATTTGTTTTGGCGCGACACGTTTGGAGCGTCGCTTGTAAACTAGCGCGCGAAACCTATCGGCCCATGGTACAGTTCCAGCAGGCCGCACGGAGCAAAATAAAGCTACAAAATAAAGCTTTAAAAAACTCAGAAGCAGTTGCCTTGAATTTCTATCTTTTTATTTCTATTTTCGTTATATTTTTATAAGACACAATAAAGAGGGTGGATAGAATAGCAGCATCCTAGAGGAAAGCACACGCGAGCGGATGTCGCTTCATCTACTCTTTTTCCTTTTTTATTGCGCGCACAAAGAGGGTAGTTTGTAGGATTATCCTACATGTTTCTAGACATATTTGAGTAGCTCACATGTACCGTAAAATATCTCATCTTCATAAAACACACGAATAATAGACAGACAATAAATTAGGCACTCCATCCGTAACTGTATACTTACAGTCACTCTTTTCTCCGCATTGTTTCACTGATCGGACGAACTGAATAATCAATTTGCCACGTTCAAAAATTCATCTATTGGTAAAGAAAAACATTTCTTGCTACATTAATTTAAATAAAACTAATCTAATTTGCATCAACCAAATTTGATTAAAATCGATTCTTGCTCTTTTTTTTTTTTTTTTCCCTGATCAGAGGTGTAGGAATAACATCGTTCGCCTCATGGTTCATAATGACAAATGATCCATGTCCATCCTATGAAAATGAATATTGAATATTGAACAATAAATTCAACTTGTAATGTGTCTTCAATGCGTTCCGCAATAAGAACTCACTTGAAATGACACGTCAAGCTTTTTTTTAAGAGTCACAAGCCTTTTCATTAAAATGTTTTATAAGTAAACTTCTCATGTGACTAAAACGTCTCCTTGCTTAACTTGCAGACAGTGGAGACCCTAAAAATTGTAAGAAAGGGGGCTGGGGTAGGGGGAGGGGGAGGGGGAGGGGGGGTGCGGTCGCCTCCTCTAAAATCTTTTCGCTTTTTCCTTTTTTACAGCGGAGTTGTTAAGGGCTAGTGTCCTCAGTTTCGTGTCCGTAGACAAATAAATCTCGACACAATTCGTCTGGACAGCTACCGCTATCTATGAGCGACGACGGCAACAAGAAAACAGGCTTGCCGGTTGTCTGGTTGCCGCCGCCGCTCATGGTGGCGGCACATAGTATAGCTCCGCTACTCTTCCTTCTTCACCACAGTGAAAAAGCTGAAAGTATTTTTTTGTTCTTTTTTTACATTTGTTTGAAGAATGCGGGAGTACTCTTGTTCTCTGGAAGTGGCCAGTTAACTTCGATGATGTACACCAGCGACATCTCGCAGATTAGTTCAAGTTCTATCATTTCTCTTAAGAAGAGAATGTTAGCTGTCGCTATTAGGTCATTTTGGTTTAGGTGGCACTACGTGACAAGGTAGTCACGGGCTCGATATATTTTCCTGTGCACCGTCCACTGCGACTTTCATGGTCGCTCCGGCCGCATCCCCCCCCCCCCCCCCCCCCCCCCCCCTCCCGAATAAAGTCAATGCCTGGAAACGCCTCTCCTCGCAGAATGCCTTCAACTGCGATCTAGTGCGTAAACATTTATTTATTTTATTCCAAGCATTTACAACTTCGAACCAATACTTTGTACTGTGGTCGTCAGACAGTATTTGTGAGTGTGTGCGAAGCAGGTTGATTCTAGTGACTACCAAACTGAAGAGACACCCCCGGGGGCGTCACTGCTGCCTTTCGACATGTTGGCGGCGAAGGCCCTCGTACGCGCGAAATTTTTTATGGAATCGCTATTTCGACGCTGTGCAAAACACGCGTCTCCGCGTTTAATTTCTGACCTGCTGATCGTATATAATAAATCGTTCCCGGCGGACATTCCGTCAACGTCGGCTGATCGCTTCCCTTTTATTTGTCGGTGAGTTTACGATCGGCGAAACGCCGCATCTGCCAAGGAACGGGCGTTTGACGCCTTGACATTTTCATGGGGCTTTCACCTTCCCGGTGCATGGACCGACTTAGCCGAACTGCTGCAAAGGAGATGGGACGGAGATCAAGGTGGTTCGCGATGCAAATCAATGCCGAGGGAAAGTCAATGAGGAGTTCACGATCTTATTTTTCTAAATCCAATTTTATTCATAATGGGGTTTTGCTTATAGCATTTTGAAACATGCTTTGAAGACCACGTTTGAAATCTATATCGAACCTTCAAAACCGTTCTTTTTTTTTACTCCCAACCGTTTTTTTTTTTTTTTATGAACGTGAATTTTATATATTCGTTGTACTAACAACAACTGTTTCTCCCCAAAACACGAACAAACAAACAAACCAAACGTACGTTGGCGGTAAGGTAGCCAGATTAGATCGCTTGGAATTTTTAAATGGCAAGAAATATTAATGGAAAAAACAGGGAAAGGCTTTTTGTTTTTGTTCTCGCACACAGGCTCAAACGACAATCACTCTTCACAGCGGACAAGTCAAATACACTTCTCTACTTCTTAGAAATCGTATTTAAAACTAAACGTCACCACCTGTAAGAAAAGAAGAAAAAAAAACATGGCTGCGAACAGGCGGAGTTTATAAACAGCTCTTTTTTTTTTTTTTTTTCTAGTGGGATATTAAATTTTTGTTTTTCACTCTGGTGCGAATAAACACACAGACGACTGACAGTCGGTTGAATCTACAGTATATGTATATATGCCTTCTTGTGTTTGTGTTGCCCGCCAAGCGAGCTCTTGAGAGGGCGTGTATCTGCCATAGGAGGAAATTCAAGATTTAGAAGAGATCCCACATACACGTACAATCTGTCCCGTATCCGGTTTCTGATCGTGAGAGGACTCCGTTGTCCTGGGATCCTTCGCTGTCTGTTGATACAACGGACGTCTCGCGCGCCACAATATCGCGGGCCAAGCTTGGGGCCATGTGTACAAAAGCACTCAACGAAGTACTGTGTCGAGGGTTGTTCGGAAAGTTTCATTTAAGCCCGCGCGGGTAACGCTTTGTTGCACAAATTTTGAGGAATCGATAGGCGCTGATGATTACAAGGGGGGTTTTAACAGCAGATTTTGATGATCTACACCAAGAAAGTGTCTGTAATCGCTGGCAGATCAAGGACGTCAAGACCATAGCCAGCCTCAAAAAACAAACCGTGACTGAGCATCCATTAACTTCTTCACAAGCGGAAGAAACTGAAAACGGAATAGCGAATCACACTCTCTCATCGCAATCGCAACATCAATGACTCTGAAACCGTATTTTGTTAATATGTTATTTAGGGGAAGGGGGTGGGGGAGGGCTGTTAAAGATATGGCATTCTGGAAAGAGTTGTCCCCCAAATCTGTCAACATATTCAGAAATTTTGATCTCTATTGTTTTTCACATTGTGAAATAGTTGTTACAAGATGAAAAAGCCAGGTACTGAGGACATGAATTTTCGCTCATTATATATGATTGATTTTGTAAGTCAATTGTTGCCGAGTTATATCGCTGGTCCGCGTGTTTACATATAACACGGCAGATTTTACTTTAATCACGCTCAACTTTGGGGGGCTTAGGTTATGCTTTTGCAATACATCAGTTGAAAAAATGAAAGATGTCTACCACTTCCTGTAACGCCGATTTATGGCACAGCTCTTGAAAAGGAAAAGGGGAGGGTATACCCCTCCTTTTCATCCGTACCCTCTCCTCCTCCCCTCCTGCTTCTTTCACGCGCAAAACGCGCGTCGTCACGCTACGTTTCGGAGCGGTGCCGAAACGTCACGGTGACGTTTCGGTGAAGTCACGTGAAGCTTCAGCACGTCACTTCCACCTAAACGTCACGGTAACGTTTCATCACGGTGACGTTTCGGCACAGTGACGTTTCGGCACGGTGACGTTTCGGCACCGTGCCGAAACCTCACCGCGGTGCATTATGGGACGGTTCCCATAGTGCACCACTCGGTTACGCCGACGCCGACGTCGCGAAAGCCGGAAATGGGCGCCTAAGGGCCGCGCTCTAAAAATAAGAAGCAATGTGAAACAGGGGTCTAATAATAAAAGAGTTATTCAGTGAAGATGTTTTTATGCACGGGTTATTAAGCTCTTTAATACAACTTTTTGTTTGACATATATGCAACGGAAAAGGAAGAAGAAAGGCCTGACCTTCAGGAATGTTTTTGTTTTAATTATTATTATTATCCATTATTTGTCGCAGATAATCCGTCCAAAGCACACATAACGCAACAAAAACGCTCTCTAACCTTCCCAAACTCGGGGACATATTATTGTCACCAAAAACGTCACTGTCTATGTCAACACTGATGCAATCAACACTGATGGGATACGCACTGATAATAATTAATCGTGGCATACTTTCGTTGATTTCCTATGACTTATGAACCATATATGTTATTCTCTATTTAATTGTCTCCACATTTGTAACACCCCCCTCATACAATGCCCGAAAGGGCTCTTTGAGGTGTAATAAATAAATAAGTAAATAAATAGACAGAGGCGCACAAATCGACAGGAGACTGATAACGCGCACTCAATTTCCCTTTTCTTCCTCTTCTACCCAATCATTATTCTCCAATCTAAATTCGATGCTCAACGGTCTCATTCATGTGAATGCAGCCACTGTCATAATCGCCTCCACTGAAATAAAAAGTAAGCAATTTCAAGACTACGTTTTTTCTTGTCGCTAACAAATAAAAAAAAGGCAGGTGCGTGATTTATTATTACGCCTGTTATCACGCCTATAATAGGCGTGGCCTATTATAATTATAGCAGTCGCCTATTATTACGCTTATTATCACGCCTGTTACTTCCTGATTGGTTATTTTGTGTTCCCATTGGCCGAGGCCGCGATTTCATTGGCTGCGACAACAGGACGCTCGGGAATTGTCATACCCTGCGTTCTTTAAGCTGTCAGTACTATAACCATAACGCGACTCGACAATGCCCCATAAAGAACCGATTGTGGCGAGGGCATCTACACGTACCCTTTTGAAAGAGATCGCCTAGACATAATTACGCCGCCCTCTCCCTCTCTTTCTTTGGGCCCTCCAGCAGCTCATGCATGCAGATGAATTGGTCTCGGTGTGCCGTTCATCGAATGCCTGGTGACAGCTCAAGGCCCTCCTTCAAGATGCATGGCCTGCTCGGAAGGGGGCGACGCCGCGTGCGTCCGATGCCGGAGCAGGGCTACCGACCCGCGACTCAGCCAGCTTAGGAAGAACACTTGGGATGAAGGGAGACGAAAATAGAGCGGCGCTTTTCCGACTCGCTGCCACCACGACCCGTTTCTCGCGATCCCGGACAAGATCGTGTAAACTCGTTATCTACATACCGTTTTGGATGCCTAGAACGCTTCAAATGTTTAAATATCTCAAGTACCTCGAGCACTTTAAATGCTTTGAATGCTCTATATACTGTTTGTTTTCTGTTTCCTTTCTCCAGGGATTATTTTCGTCATTCTTGTCCAGCTCGCTTGCACCTTTTCATTATTTCATTATCAATCTTTACCCTTAAAAATACAAGCTATTCACCCTTTTTGGTGTTAGAGTGGTGGCCGCTGATAAAACTCATTTTGCTCTACTGACGTAGTACTGATTACCTCAGTTGGTAGAGCGCTTTACTGAAATGAAGAGGTCCCTCGTTCGGTACCAGGACCAGGTGAATTTTTTCGGTCGCGCACCAGTCCCCTAGCTGTGTTTCGAGAGTTGTGTTTGTTCTTTGTTTCCTTCTCCCAGGGGTTATTTTCGTCAAATAATTTTGGTGCTTTAAATATTTAAATGCTTGAAATTCTCTAAAAAAAACTTTGCATCCTTTTCTTCGTTTAACGGAATCCCATAAATTTGGCTGTCGTGCATTTTTACCACTAAATTTAGTGAGGAAATTGACGTCCCGTAATGTCAAGCTATCACGTGACACAACCACATAACACCGCTCTGTAGCGTTGATTGACGTCATGCTACGCCACTTCATCACGTGACACAAGACTTCAAAATGACATCGGTCCCTCCCCCTTTCCTAAATTTAGAGGACAAATTTATATCAGATAACTCATGATAACAGACGTCCTAAAACGTCACGATGCGAAGTCCTGGAATCGGGTGGTACTATGACATCATGTGACTTCAATATTACCGCTAAATTTGTCGTTGAAATTAAGAAAAACCAGACTTGTACGGTACTTACTACAAGTAATAAAACTATTTGTAATCGAATGGTCTTTTTTTTATGATTTTGCAATCAATAGAACACAGTTATTTATAAGTAATCAATCGTAAGAGCAATCAAAATACTTTTGGAAGTACTGAAATTACCTGTAACCGTCACTGTTTTTACTCCCCTTCTTAATGGAGCCCTTTGTTTGTGAAAGTTGAATCCTCGAAGCAAGTATACGCCTGGAAGACGGTTTACTCAAATTGGTGGATTAAGAAGGTAGGTATAGTTTATAGTTTGGTGATTCTAATCCAATAATGAACAATACAAAAGACCCGTTTCCACGCCGGTAAACAAATCTGTCGCTTTGAAAATCTGAAGTCGTCGCAAAAGTAGCGGTTACTTTTTGAAGTAACGGCTTATACCATTCTTACCAAGTAATCTAATTCACTAATTTTTTAACAAGAAGTAATTGTAATTGATATTGATTCTTTTTTTTTTCTTTGAGTAACGTGTAGAAAACTGAGAGAAACGCTCTCTTCTTGACTCCACGGAACGACCTTTTAATCTCTAGTTAACAAATTTCCACATATGCTGGTCAATTACCGCATTCCATGCATTATAGAACTGTCAAAATAAAGATCGCTTGTTACTTCTGGGGGTGGAATCTGTGTTCATGCATAGTAACAAACGAGGGCGGACTGGATGCTAGGGAGATTCTAGTGAAAGTCACATAAAGACCTTTCCTAACTTCACTCCAATCAAAAACTCTGCACCGAACATTATTGAGGCAAGTTACCGAACTCATTTAGCACCTTGTTTGTGGCCCACCGATGCTTCGTCTTTATAAACACAAGCCGTCTGTTTTGTTGCCTCCCAACAGACTTCCGGTCACTCCGGTTTGGCAGACCTTCCGAGCATGTTTATGATAGTTGATAGAACACTGTAGTGCTAGAGATGTAGAAGTTGAAGATTTAGCAAGGTCTTTACGCTAATCTATTCATCATATAAGAAACAGGTGGCTGCTCGTCGTACTGGGGTATCTCAAGCCCATAAACAAATACTTCGCTAACCTTTCCCTCGGCTTAGAACTAACTATTTTATGGCTATTATAAGGAAGGGTGCTAATCTGGGGATTGTTTGCCGTTCGATTAGACCGGAAATTCGCAGGGAGGCCAAATACAACAGCGTCTCCTAAAGGTACTTATTTGAAAAATGCCCAAAGAATGTAGTGCGAGAATTGTAATAGACCCTTTCAGAAATTCAGTGCCTTCTGGTGGTTCGTAAAGCAGTTTAGGTTTTGCCCTATCAATGGCGGAAATGAACTTGTATCGGCACCGTCACTTTCGCAAGTCGACGGCACGCGAGGAATTGTTCAGTGTGAGTTCTTTCTCGATCACTTTCAGGTCGATGGTGACCAAGAACGTGCATTCAGAACAAAGCTCCAACCCACTGAGATGCCTCGAGAAAATTCTATACACCAAAGTGCTTTAAAGCCGATTGTGTGCCACGACAGATTGACTGAATCTGAGCAATTAGAAATAAACGCTTACGTAGCTCTTGTGTTCCAGCCCTACTTCGCTTCGTACTGACCCCCGAACGTACAGGCCTCGCAATATCCGCTTAGGAGCATCTTCAACGTCTTCCTTTATCAGTCACTAGAAGGCCGCCATTCGTATATGGCACAGATGCCGTTCCACAGATGATGATAGTGATCAAAGTGGCCGGACTGAATTTCGGAAAGGGTCTATTGTACGGGAAGTTAGTCAGCCTCAGCGGACTTATGGCATTTCCGCTGTATATATATTAGAAAGTTAGTCAGTATGATCCGACTGTTAGCCTGTGGGTCTTTAATATGGATCATGCATGGGTAGTGCACGACCGCAAGCACGTCAGTACAATGCTCACGTAGATTAAAACAGGCAGGGGTGTAGATTGTAAAATTATGAGAGTTATAACGTTTTCTAAAGTTTTCGAAGATTTACCTTCATTTCACCTATCTTAATAAATGATTCTGGTATGTGGTCTTTCGAGTTTAATATCTTATATTCTCGACATTCGAAATTTCCAGTGAACTGAGCTAATTTCGAAGTGTCCTATACAACTTGCCTTGCTTTTTTCAATTTTTTCTCGGCTCTAGTTCAACACAGACAATGAGAAGAAGCCCCTCATTAATGTTAATATAGGCCCGTGGCACAATGCATTATTTCCGGACATTTCAAAAAATTATGTTGTTGTTTCGAAAAGGGGTATTCACACGGGGAAGAAGTCCCTCCCATTGCTCACCTGGATGCGAATCACAAACGTTCCCCACCTTGGCGTAGGATCTCTTCGCAATTGGCGGTATTTTGCTCGCGCGTCTCGTAACTTTAAATATTTTGGTCAGCGACATAACAGCGGTGGCATCGCCTAACTCGTTGTGTCTTGCGCTGTTACGCATGTCGTCCGAAGCACCCGAGGTAGTCTTCGATATTCATCAATGCCGTCCTGAAGTCACACCTCATCCAACCTTTCTTTGATTCTATATCCATCGCGTTGCACGCACCCATTAAAGAAGCATCATTATTTCAGCAGGAAGCACTTGTCCTGCATCTAATAGCTCTGCTGCCATAATCGCGTGTCGTCGTTTTTTATACGCCTCCATTTTTCTACTATCGTCAGCGCGCACCGCCAGCCTTGTTGTCGAGAGTATGAGCGCTCAATGCGTCTGATAACACTGACATCTATCTCGGCTCCCCACTGTTCGTGTGAGTGTTTGAGTCCGGGAGAGAGTCCCGCTAGATCCGCCGATCACTGACGTCACGCACATTCCTCCCCGAAAAGCGTTCCCCGTGTGAATACCCCTGAAGCAACTTCTGAATCCAGATTCATAAGTAGTCGTCGTTCACTAAACTCTCTAAAATTTTATGACGTGTTTTTTGTTTTTTTTTGCGTCTTTTGGTAGTGTTTGTTTACGTTATATTAGGAAGTACGAAGACAAATGGTTTTTAAACTCCCATTCGCAAAAGTTTGAAAACATTTTCGGGTGGCACCAGGCATTGTTTAGACACTTTTAGTTCACAGTAGACAACAGTGGAGCAAAAAGCACTTGTGTGTGACTCCTCCTTTTTTGTCCTTGTCCTCTTTGCGCTGCTTCTGTTATGATTCACTCACTCGTCTAAGTCTCCGTCTTAACAAACTTTGAGTCTGCTTTGGGAAGCACCAAACGTGACAAGCAGCGGCGTAGACTTTCCATTTTTCCGGGGGGGGGGGGGGGGGGGGGGGGGGGGGGGGGTTACACCGGCAGTTATCAGTAGTTTATTTTAGGGGGTACATTTTACAGCCTATGTGTGTCTTCTTCAGCTATCATTGCTCTTGGTGCATTACATTTTCTAATTTTTATGAACGACTTGCCAACTAATATTTTGTCACGCATGCGGCTCTCCGCGGACGACTGAATCATTTATCGCTTCATTGGGCGCGTTCAGTTGTGTCTCCACGGCTCCGGGTCGGGTAACTCTGTCGGAGTTGCTACTAAACGGATTTTCGGAACAGCTCCGGATGGAGTAGGCGCCCTCTATATGAGCTTCCGGTTGTTTTATTTATCTTCTTTTTTTTTTCTGTTGGGACATCGGAAATTGACAGGCTGCTGTGGAAGCAGACGAAGCGGACGTAAAAGTGATCGGTGCCTCGTTACCTTCTCCCAAGAACTGGAGATTGAAGCTAACGAAAGCACGCTGAGATTTCATTTCCCCATATATTTTGTCAATAAAGGCAACGTGAGCGTTATTTTGTTTACATGCCACTACCAGAAGCTCGTTACATGGCACGTAAACAGCGTCTCGGTAAGGATCATGGCCCGGGGGTGGGGGAAGGGCGTGCTCGGTTTCCCCGGATCTCATCGGCGGGGAGGGGGGGGGGGGGGGGGGGGCACGAGCCTTGATGCCCCCCCCCCCCCCCCCCCCCCCGGTAGTTTACGCCTATAATGGCAAGCGAGATTTTTTTTTTTTTTTTATAAACAAAACAGTGATTTTGCTTTCTAAGAAAACATCCCGTGCGTCTACTTTCCCCTCAAACCACCCGATAGAGATGATTGCTGCAATCTACAGCCCACGACAAGGCTGAAAATATTATCTACGCTATTTCACCAGTACTTTCATCACCGTTTCACTCCAAACAAAAAAAAAAAAAAAAAGCCTTGCATCTATTTTCCAGCACCAACACTCGGAAAGCCAATCACCGCATCTTACGGAGGCAGCTAATAGCCGCTTTGTTAATGAAGAAAACCTGTGGGTTCGCTTTTCCGCGGAGCACGCAGATTGCTAGTCACCGCGATCGACAGCATGATTCCAGCTGTTTACAGGACAGGGATAACGTCTTCGTGCGAATATACCATCTGTGAAGATTGCATTTGTACTGAGAATTGTGTTCTCGATCTGGTTATTCGCTTTGTTATTTATGCGCAACGCAATGATTGTCTGTAGATGTGTTCCGTGGGAAAGTAGAAGCAAGGGACGCATTCATAAAGTGTGCGGCCATTACTCGAGTAAATACGGTGTATTTGATAAAGTACGGTTCATTCATCCGCCAATTTTCGATTATGGTTTAGCCATAAGTAAGACTCCCAGTCAAAAAGGCGTGCAAACACTGGCGCACATACTAAAAGCGCAAGGTCAAAGCAAATCTACCGAGTATGACTAGTTTTGCCGATTATGGCAGGTTCACACCGAGAAGATGGATGCCATAACGTGCACGTCTCACGTCTTTGATGTAATATAATATAATATATATATAATAATATAATATAATCGTTTATTTTCACTTAAAGGGGTGTGCAGAGCAGGGAAAAAAGCTGCAGTTGCAGCTTGACAGGCCTCTGCCCCCCAGCACTTGACATAGAACACACGATAAAATTCAAACTAAATAAGCACTCAAAGCATAGCAGAACATTTAAAGTCTAACCGACGAAGAGGTAGGTTGACAATAATACAGACATAAACGCACAAAGATATATATGCCGGGTCAAGTAATAATCAAGTAATGATAACGCAAATATTATAACTGGTGAATCAGCATGAATAACACACTATACATACAACACGCCATACATACACACATACATACATCACATACATGCCTACATACCTAGTCAAGTAAAACATAAGGTGATGAAATTGCAGACATCGTGATGCACACACAAAAAAAAACATACGTACATACTATACAAGGTCAAAAAAGAAAAATACTACAGCGAGAAACCATATAAGCATAAAACAAATTCGAAAACGTCGCATCAGTAAAATATGAAATGGGACTTCAGGGACTGTTTTGGTGATGTTTCGGGTGTAATGTTTTGTTTTGCGAGGTTGTTAAGGAGAACAGGCAAGGTATGAAGTATAGATTGATGTCCATACGATATTCTGACGGTTGGTATTTTCCATATTTCGCGCTGTCTTATATTATACGATGGTATGTGTTTGATTAGATTAAATAATTGTAGCAGTGGTGCGTCGTTTATTGTTACTGCATTTTTGTAAAAAGAAACTAGTCGGAAATTATGCATTTTTAACACATTTATAATATTTAATTCATTGAATTACTTACGAGTTGATGTAAACCATGAAACGTTAGTCATAATACGTAGAGCCCTTTTTTTATGCGACGAGTAACTTTAACATGTTCTGATTTGTAGTTGTTCCCCATATGACATGACAGTAAGTGAGAGTTGGCAGAAACAAAGAATTATATAGGAGTTTTTTTGTGTTTTGTGGCAAAATATGTCTATGTTTATTCACCAAGCCATTAAGTTGGTTTAATTTCATGCCAACGTGGTTTATGTGTTGGTCCCACGTGAGATGTTCCGAGAAGAAAACACCCAGAGCTTTAATTTCCTGAACGAATTCAATATTATTTCCGCCCGCGGCCCAAACAAAGATTTGCAGACACAGATGCTATTTTATTTCTGGGTATAAACAATAAGGCCTTTGTTTTATTGTCGTTAATTTTTAAGCAGTTCAGGTCAGCCCATATTTTTAAGGAAGAGAGAAAATTGTTAGCAGAAGTTTATCGGGGTCAGTGCCAGAAAAAACAAGGTTATATCATCAGCATATGCTATTGACTGTACTTCGGTATTGATATTGAAAACGTCATTCATATAAATAATAAATAATAAGGGCCCCAATGTGCTGCCTTGTGGGACGCCTGATTTAATATCCTCAGTAGATGATAGGAATGAATTATGAGATACGCACTGCTTACGGTTTAGAAGGTACGAATTAATTAGTGATAGCATTGTTCCAAGAACACCATACATGTCAAGCTTAGCAATTAAGATGTTATGATTCAAGTGGTCAAACGCCCTAGAAAGATCTATAAAAATGCCAAGTAAAACCAGTTTTTTTTTTAAAGCTTCAATAATTATCTTTTTCTGCTTTATGAAGGCAATCTCAGTCGACATATTTTTCCGGAAACCAAACAGTGAATTAGACAACAACATATGCTTGTTAAAAAAGTTAATTAAGCGTGAATGAATGATTTTCTCAAGTCCCTTGGAAAATACAGGAAGAATAGAAATAGGCCTGTAGTTGGAGAGATTATTTATATCGCCTCCTTTATGAATCACGGTTACTTTAGCGGTTTGCATTCGTAAAGGAAAGGTACCTGTTTCTAACACTAGATTAAATATGTGTGTGAGTATAGGGGCAAGTAAGTCTAATACGTATTTTATTGGCTTTATTTGTAAATCATCTATGTCACGAGATTTACTGTTCTTTAAGCTATGAAAGGTATTGACAACCTCGTTTTCGCTTGTGGGAAAAGAGAATAAGGAGTCACTTACACGAGCATGAGTGGTTATGTAATTTCCTGTCAACACAGTATTGCTAGCGGGGACCAAATTTACAAAATAGTTATTAAAAGCACTGGCTAAACTCTCCTCATCGTAGTCTGTTCCATTCAGAATTATGTTTTGGATGGTCGACTCAGCAACTGGGTGCAAAACGTTTCTGAGTCGCTTCCACAAAATATCTCCCTGTATAGTTTCGTTAAACTGCTTATGATAGTAGTTCCTTTTTGCATGTTTTAACTTTGAATTTAATTTATTTCTGTAACGTTTATAATTTGCCAATGATTTTATGTCCTTTGTTCTAATAAAAATGATAAATATCTTGTTTTTGATATTTATTTTTTGCAGTAATTCCGCGGTAATCCACGGCTTACAGGATTTTTTTTTTATTTTTCTTTACTTTTTGTACGGAAAATTTCGCTTATATATTTCGACAATGTTATCAATGAACCTGTTATATGCTGTGTCCACGGCTTCCTCGTTCGAAATGTAGTTCCACTCAACGCAACGAGTATCTTCACGGAACTTATCAAGCGTAAAAGTAGTAATTAGTTGAAAAGAGGGACATAGTTTTGGTTTGGGTTGTTTCCTAACAAATTTGGTAGAAGACAAAAAAATTGGAAAGTTATCACTAATGTCAGCAAGTATGGCCCCAGCGGTGATATGCGCCATATCACGATTTGTGATAAAAATATCTATTGTTGTAGAGGAAGAGCATGTAACACGTGTAGGCATACTAATGACGTTGTGAACAGAATATGCTTCTAACAAATTCATTAATTCTGCTCGTGAAGCTGAAGGGGTCAATACATCAATATTAAAATCGCCACCTACATATAACATATATTTATTAACACAGGCAAAATCCACCAAAGTTTCAAAAAAGGTTTAAATCTGGAAGAACCGGTGGACGATAAACAACACAATAGATGTTTGACTCATTTTTGTTGTAAGTGACTCGTAATTCAAAGTTAGTACTGTAAATTGTGGTATCAACACCGAAGTTGTAGGAAACTGAACTTGTAGAGAAACTCCACCTCCTCTCTTACCTGTACGATTTAAAGCAAAATGTTGATAATGGGGGAGGGTGAAGTAGGATGATTCTTCATTGTGCCATGTTTCACTAAACATAATTACATCAAAACTAACACCAACATTATTAATCAGCAGTTCAAGATCTTCAGTTATGTTTTTCACTGAGCGAACATTTAAGTGGAACAAATTTAGGTTATCTTTTTTGGTTAATTTGTGTAAGTCAGCAGGGTCAACGTATGTGCTAGGCATTTTGGGTTTTCCATATTGTTGTTTTGTTTTAGGCGTTTACAATTTTCGCCACATCATCGCTAGTTTGTATCTTGACAAAAACCGTGTTCTCAGCATTCTTTGCAAAGATTTGACCATAACTCAGACATATTTCCAGTTCGATTCCTTTTTCTTTGCGACGTTTTGTTAAGTTCGGGGCACAAGTGCTCATTGATGTAGATAGGCACTGTTTACGGAAGCCCTACGTCATGGGCCGTCAGCCTAAGGCGACGTGCCTTTTCTAGAATCGAATCCCGTTTTCATCGGTGCGTGAATTGTACAACTATGTTTTTGTTTTCCGGATTATTGCTGACAGGTACACGATGGCAGCTTTCGACGTCGGTATCCACGATCGGCTCACCGATCCTATCACCAGTCAAACACAAACCCGCGAAAACGCAAAAATCGACGCCAACGGCCCGTAGCGTCGGCTGCGCTTTGACTTAAGATGAAATAAAGTACAGACTTCAGAAACTGCCTTCGCTGAGAATGAAATTTCACCTACTTACGCCATGCTCAGTGCCACGGGGCAGACTATTTTTCTAGCACTAAAGATATCTTCAAGCTCGTCCTTTGCCGAGGTCCCCCAGTACATTGCAGAGATTTACTCTCCCAAGTGCTCTGCGGGAAAGTAGATGAACTGTATTTTTAGAGTAGCAAGATCACGTGAAATGTTTACTAGAAATAAAATCTGTCTAGTCTTAACATTAAGGAAGCATTCAAAACTAACTCAAATATTTTTTTTTAAGATGGAAGCTTTACCTAGTTCGTAAATCATAGAAACAAAAACGCAAAAAAAAAATAAAGAAAAGAAGGAGGAGACTCAGAAATCTGTTTTGCCCTGTCGCTGCTATTATGAACTCAGGGTGCCTATTGCAGTGTCCGGTGCCACACAAAAAACTTCCCCCAGGCTTCCACGAATGCGAGTCTAAAAATAATCGGTGTATACGCACTGTCAAAAGTTAACTAAACAAGCCCTACCGAAGGATGTAAAAACATTCCTAAAATTTCAGAGAGTTTAGTGAACCGTAGCCATTCTTTGCCGCTGAGGGAGACACGGTAGCGAGCATCTGACTATAGAAGCTGCTTCTAGAACAACATCATCGTTTTACGAGAACGTCCCGAAATAGTGGATTATGGCATGGGACCATGTTAACTTTTGTGTGCAACTCTTTCTCATGGCATATCTTAAGGTAGAACTGACAAAAAACATTGGAGTAGCCGGCGCCATTTCAAGGCTGCCAAATCCTCCATAGCACCATCTATTTTCTTCTTCTTGAAAAGAAAAAAACTAAAACATCCAAAATTGCTTAGAACACCTCGAAAGTTTACCGAGTCGACTTAACCTCTACATCTACAGTTCATTCCGATTTCTTAGACTTTAAGAAACATGAATTAACTGTTGGAACAGTTGACTCGGTAGACTGGTCCAGTTCCGAGGCGTTCTCTACAACTTGCGATGTTTTCTTTAATGAATGTCCTCTAACTCGATACAGCGTGTTTGGCGAGTGATTCCGTTACCCCGAATGAAAGATGTTACGCACACTATAATCTCTATGGCCACGGACAGCGTAAGCAGGGCGTGGCGAAATTCCCGTGCATCTGATCACGGCTCCGCAGCCAATGAGATTGCCGGATCACTCAGTAAGAACGTCGACGAGCCAATCAATCACGGAGCAGGAAGCGCAAACCACGCCCTGCCTTTCCTATACAGACAGTGACTATTGGAAGCCTACGACAAGACAGTGTCGCCACAGTGCGGCTCCTAGCAGAAACATTTCGTATTGAACACGGCCGAACTGCTGTAGGCAAGGTGTGTAGCTGTAGTGTAGCGGCCAACCTTATTTTCCCATTAATTTCTGCTTACCTGAGCATAACGCTGTACAAAACGTTTGGGGCATTTTTTTTTTTTTTTCCACACGAGATTTTGAAGTTGAGAACAAATCCCTTCCGTGTGACGGCAAGACCGCAGCTTCGAAATGAAGAGCAAAATCACACCATCTGAACCAGGTTTTCAGTGGTCCGTCGCAAAGTGGCCAAAAGCGGTGTGGAACGTTTGGGTTACCAGAGTTTGTCGCAACCCCAAAAGCAGCATGTCGGGAGGAAGACCGGCCTCCCTGGTTTACCCTATGCGCTCTCCACGTCCACCGGAAGACGGCAGCTATCTGGCATGCGTCAACCGACAGTCCACACGCCAACCCAAAGACGGAAAAGAAGCCAAGTCACCAACGAGAGCGCCGCCCAGGGGGGCCTTGACGTACGGCTCCCGCAGGAGCATCTTTTTGGCCGCTCGTGGCGGGACGGGGGCTTCCCCCCTCGGCGACGACAACGGGCCCTCCGGAAACGCGACACTTCCTGCGGCTTTTTTCGGGACTGCGGCTGCACCGGCGGCACCGGGGGCGGGAACCGGGCGCTGCGACCGCGCCGTCTCCGTGCACACATGGATGACGACGTGCCCCCGTGGCTGTCACCGCCGCACGTGCTCGTCCGATGTCAACCGGCTCCGCCGAAACTCGAGAGCCTCGAGGGGTTCTTGAGACGTTGATATTCGAGGAATTGGGGGGTCGAAGACTGGCAGGCATCGATTTTTGGAATGGCGTAAGAAAGTCAGAACGACAGGAAGAACTTCCAGTTGTCTCGCCTCCAGCGCTCTTCCCAACTTCGATGACATTCCGGCAACTCGTGGGCTTAAAGCGTGCACGCTGTGCCAAATCACGACGGAAGGCAAATGCTTGCTGAAGGCAGAGGGCGTCCGAGAGAGAGGGCCTGCCTTTTCGTCCAGGCGGTGTCTATGAAACCAAAGGAAACCATCCTCCAAATATGAATATACACATATGAACTATGACAAAAGCGAGCTTTCGGCCGGTGCCATTTCATTTTTCAAAGCGAGACCCATGTGCCTGCTGGGCTGTCAAGATTGCACGCTCGGCTGTGATTTCGCAAATATTAGATGGTTTGAGAGTTCGGCATAAGCCAAAGATTAAACAGGACGCTATAGTTACCTCCATTGTGCTGGGAAAGAAAGTCGTATCCGCGAGAGAAAAGAAATAGACAACATATAAACATATCCAACAGGGAAGCACGGAAGTGCGCTAAAATTACTTGTAGCAACTTTAGCGCACTAGCGTGCTTCCCACGTGTGCGTGTCATGGTCCAGGACGTCCAGGTCTCGTAGCAGTGTTGCGGAGTCGCCACTCCGGAGTTGGAATGATTCCGAAATCATTCCGCATTTTCGCGACCCCGGAATGGAATGGGAATGGAATTAGTTGCCTTTTGCCCGGAATGGAATGGGAATGGAATGGGCCAAGTTCATTATATTTTATTTATTTATTTATTTATTTATTTTTTACGTTTAGCTATACCGAGCCAGTCAGGTAGTTGGTTGTTCAGAAATAAAATGAGCGGGAAACTGCGAACCCGAGTGAGGCCCTAGCAGACTTTTGCGCAAAAGAAAAAGATGCAATACAAAAAACAAGCGTCAAAGCAAAGAACAGAGGAGGGAGGGGAGGGGGGGGGGCGGTGGCGGTGGCGGTGGCGCCTTTCACCACTGAAGTTAAACACATATCCGAATGCGTCTGCGCCTGTAATATTGCACGGATGGTACGTCATCAGCCGACGTGAGCGTGACCTGCTGCTCTGGTGATCCGATACCCAGGAAGGAGGCCAGACGTGGCCTCGCTGTGCGGACCCAGACTTCGTACACTTTCGACTCATCTCGAGCGCGCTGTTTCTCGAAGAGCTTGCACCTGTGCCGGCCATCTCAGGTCGCAATCCACGAGGTCTCTGTTTGAATGATGCTAGGCGAAATTTGAAGACTGCCATTCATGCGTTGGAGGCGGAGAGTCGGCAGGAAGGACCGTCACAACAGGGATGCCACCGTATCGATTTTTCAACCGTAACAAAAGATAATACATTTGCTTCAGGATGCTTCAGGTGGTCCACTTTTCTCGAAAATTCCAAATGCAACTGCCTGCATGGTGTTCAACGAGGTCAGCTACCATGAAAGTATGTATTGTCCTTTCATACAGCAGCGTGGGAAAAGTTGCATGTACAAGGCAACACCTACGGATTCAAGAATACTAGTTCATCCCACCGTGACGTCATGTGATCAGTGCTGACAGGGGCGCCCTTATTGGACAGGGAAGTGGTGATGTTTTGATGGAATTTATTTTAGAGGTCGAAGTCTTTTCGCATCTTTGGTCAGTCAGACAAGATGTTAGGGAATGGACCGCGGTCAATCCTAGATGTAACATTTTTTAAACCCATTTAGGACTCTTCGTCCGGAACCACTACCTTCAATGCGAAGTGCCAAACCTGCGGAAAAGTAATTTCAGGACAAAAAACAAACAAACAAAAAATTTCCACTTCAAACTTAAAGCCTCATCTCAGTTGCCGTCTCAAATAAATTTGAAAAATGCATTGTATTATGAGTATTTATATTTCTGCCCTCCCTAAAATGTATTCTTGTATTTGTATTTCCAAAAACGTTTTGCCCCATTTTAAGATGTATTTCCGATACGTATCACGATACATTTTTATAGATATATTTGGGACTTGAGTATCAGTATCTTAGCAACTATTTTCATCTATCCCAGTATTTGTATTTCCAAATACATTTCTGAATATTTTTTCCCAACCCTGCAACGTAATGCAGCTGTCAAGTGACACTTTTAACGTTTAGGAATTGGAGGAATGGAATGGAGCGACTCAGCCATTCCAGGAGTGGGAATGGGCCCAGTGTCCCCATTCCTAGGAGTTGAAAGGAATGGAATTATTGAAAACTCTAATTCCCCGGAATGGAATTGGAATGGAAGGGGGTTGCTCATTCCGCAATACTGTCTCGTAGCCATCGACGCGCTCCCCTCCCTTCTTTCCTTTTTTTTATCCGTTTCCGCAAAGCGACGTATTTTCTTCTTTGGAATACATTTTAGCGCTCAAAAAACAGGGACAAAGAGGCGAGAAACAGATGTATTCCAAATTCCAAAACCAACTAGCCCAGCAATCGACTCTACTGGTATTTTCTTCTTTTTTTTTTTTTTTTGCAATTGTGATTACCGCACGTGCAACAGGCACAAAATTTTCTGGTGCAAAAAACGCGGATAATAAGAGACGGAAAAACCGTGCGGGCGCAGTTTTGCACTCACGGCATTATGCTTGTTGCACGAGTTTCAAATTTAGCTCACCACCCCGATTCCAATGCGCTCTAACTCTTCCTGAAATTAACTGGTTTAGTAGCTGGCGATGAAGCTCAGCAAGTTTGTAATTCGAACCATTTGTTCATCTTCACAAATTAAAAAGTAATTATTTTAATTGACCGTCTTGTCATGACGATTATTATGTCCCTCTTTTCGTATTATGTGTATAATATGAATATATTAATATATTGTATATGACCGACTATATTATGACTCTGACCGGATAACTCGATCCCCCTGCAGGCACAGACCGCATTTGGGGGTAGCTTTGGCGACTTCCTTAAGAACAATCCGTGAAGCCTTAGAAAACACTATACCTGTTAAACAATACATGCGTCTTCTATGGAGTGTTTTACACACTGTTGCACTGTCACGCGTGACCACAGCAAGAATGCGCGAATGTTGATAGCCGCCGCGCCCAAAGCGATATCTTCGGCATCGCACTTTTTCTTTCAATTGTTCTTGGCAGCAGCCGATAAAAGTCGGTCGCGCCGCCGCTGGTGTTGTTGTTGGCACGACGAGATAAAGGCCGTCACGGCTTCCACCATCTCTTCCCGGAACGCTGTGCGCCGGGTCGGAGGGCAGAACTGGGGCAACTCTCCCCGATCCATGCTGACCCTTCATTCTTCTTTGGTGGTAAGCCGACTCATGTATAGCTTACCATACATGGACCTCCTCCCCAGTCAGGTCGACAAACTCGAACGGCTACACCGTGCGGGCCTGCGAACATCGCTAGGCGTTCCCAGAAGCGCCAAAAACGAGAGGGTGTATGAGGAGGCCCGGTCGCTTCCTTTGCACCTCCAAGCCTCCCAACGCCTTTTGCTGCAAGTCATTCGTCTAGGGGAGACTCATCCTGGCCAGTCCCTGATCAAGAGGCTCAGGACCCGAACTCAATCCAAACTCAGCCTCGCCACCAAGACCCTTGCCGCACTTGGATGGGAACCCCCCCAGATAATCAACCCGCACGGCAGGACACCCCCTTGGGAGGCAGGCCTGCAGTTAGCCGAACTCCTACCCGGCGTCCGCAAGAAGGCCAACACGCCCCCTCTGGTTCTCAAAGCAGCTGCACAAGAACAGCTAGCAGCAAGGTACCCTCGGCATCTACACATATACACGGACGGTTCGGTGGACAGGTCTCGGCAAAGCAGCACGGCAGCCTACCACATCCCGGACTTACAAAAAGACTGGAGCGCCCGCACTACTCACATGGTGTCGTCCACGACCGCCGAGCTGCTGGCGATCGCAGAAGCCCTGACTGCGACGAAGTCGCTGCCTCCACAACAAATCGTTGTCCTCACGGACTCACGTGGAGGAATTCAGCGCATACGCAAACCTGGTCCATGCCCCACTGCCAACGAGGTGAGACGGGTAGTCCGCCAGCTTGAAGAACATGGACACTCCATCTCGCTCCAGTGGGTCCCATCCCATGTGGGCCTCCGCGGAAACGAGATTGTGGACCGCATAGCCTTACGTGCCCACGACCTCTCTCCTACACTAAGGGCGCCTCCTAATCCCAAGCGCTACCAGCAAGCCATCCAGGCTTTCTTCTCGGATATTTCCCCCTGGAGCAGCTCAAAGCGGCCACCTTGCCTGACCCAGGGGTTAAAACGGTCCGACGCGACGCTGCTCTTCCGACTCAGAACAGGGAGCGCATACACAGGGAAGCTCCTCCACCGGTTTGGACGCAGAGACACTCCGCTCTGTCAGAGGTGTGCGGTCACAGAGGACGAGGCTCACATAGTCTGGGGCTGCCCTCTTCACGAGGAAGCTCGAAGGACGTTTCTCTCCGCCCTATCCTCACAACACATCCGACCGATGACAGCATCAGACGTAGTTTTCCCTGAAGGTCCCAGGCATAGAAGACGGATCATACAGTCCCTCCTACTGGGTTTCCTACGAGAGACCGGTCTAGCAGAGCAACTATGACGCCCTCCTGCTCTTCCGCTAAGTGCCACTAGCCCAGCTCGGACTCGCTAACTGGCTCACTGAGACATGAATGCTGCTGGTTTATTTTGCCTCCCCTCCCCTCCCCCCCTACTCACCTAAGTCCCATCTTTTCCCCTCCTCCTATCCCAGGGCGGAACAACGCTTGCACTTTTGGCAAAGCTAACCCTGCCTTCCCCACATCACGACACCCCCCCCCCCCCCCCCCCCCCCCCCCGCTGGTGTTGTTCTTCGGTTTTCGTCTGTCGGCAAGCTTGCCCGGATTAAAAAGTCCGTCTGCCCTGCTCCCGGTGTCGTCTTCTCGCTGTGGCCTGGCGTCCTGCTCGGCCAAACGCAACACCTGGTGGCAGCGGTGGGATGGCGGATCTACGGGAGCCCTACGGCAGCGGTCGGTGAGGCTTTGGCTCTTGCTTTTTCTGGTACGCCGAGTGTTGTAATTTTCGTGGTGAAGCGAAAATAGGAAAGGTGACAGAAACGGGACTTTGACATTGCACCTGGCAGAAATGGAGTTGATAGCCTGCTCAAAGTAGAGTTGTTAGCCGTAGCTGAAGAGCTCGGTTTGGATGTAAGCAAGGCAATGCGAAAGCCAGACATAGTCAAAACAATTTTGGGCTGCTGAGCCGGGGATGACGAAATTGCCGAACCTGTCGATGAGGCAAAGAAACGACGCCTAAAGAAAGAAAGAGACGAACAACTGAAACAACTGCAACTCGAGCAGCTAAAGCTGACTTCGGAAATGACCGTTGTTGGAGTCGCGAAAGCAGTTAACTATGACAGGAGTAGTTTCTTCAGCCCTTTTCTGTTGGAAGCCGAATTGGGATTCTTCTTAACCAACTTCGAGCGCACATGTGTCAGGATGGGTTTCGAAGAGTCGTCTTGGCCTCAGGGGTTTCTAAGCGTGTCGCCGGCCGAAGCAGCTGATGTACTGGCAAGGTTACTGCCAGGAAAGGCCGAAAATTACACGGTAGTGAAGGGTGCTTTGTTGAGAAAATATAAGCTGTCACCCGAAGCTTTCCGTTTGAAATTTCGGAGAGCCACGAAAGGCCCACAAGAGAGCTACTCGGAGTTCGCATATAAGCTAGCTAGTTTTCTTGAAAAGTGGCTCAAAGGAGCTCAGGCGTATGAGGACAAAGCGAAGATGTTTGAGCAATTTTGCTTAGAGCATTTCTATCGTACATTGCCTGGAAAGCTCAGAGAATGGGTTCAGGATCGACCGGACGTAGGAACAGTATGCAAGGCAGCAAAATATGCAGATGAGTACTGTGCAAAAAGGGGATCAAGTTGCGACCTAGGGAGGACTGACCGGCCTCCGGGGGCTTCGTCTGGGGGAACTAAAGTATTCCGCACGTCGGACAAGAACGCGAACAAGCCAGTTGCTAAAGACGAGTCTCCCGAAACACGCCTGAAGAAGTCGTTCGAAGCACGGAAACCAATAGTATGCTTCCGGTGCCAAAAGGCAGGGCACGTGGCTGCTGGATGTCGGGTCCCAAAGGTCTCCCCAGTGCAGCTCGTTCTCAAGAAGGACGAAGACTTGTTAGGTCCATACCTTCACGACATGGACGTAAACGGTAAGACTTGCAAGGTCTTATTGGACACCGGTGCGACGTACGACATCGTGCACTCTTCTTTCGTGAACGAGAACGACTTCACAGGCAACTTCGTGTGCCTGAGGCAGGCTCTGGAAGGAGGTGCTGTCAGCCTACCTGTTGCGAAAGTAATCCTGAAAGGCACCTTTGGAGAGGTGGAAACCGAGGCCGCAGTCTTGGACAACGTCTTACCGAGATGCCCGTACCTTTTGTCCAACAGAACCGCAAAGGAACTGCTTAAGTCAGGGGTAACGCTTGACATGAACCCGGTCATGGTTGTCACGAGATCTATGATAAAAAAAAGCTGCGAAAAAAATGTAAAGCAGGCTGTATCTTCACAAGCCAGTGCAGCAGATGATTCGCACGACCCCGTCGAAAATGACGAGCGTCGCGCTTTAGATGGGCCAGACCGTGACGAGGAAAAAGTGGACGATGAATTGACGTTCATCCCTTTGACAAGAACTGAATTTAAGGAGCTCGTGGGAATATATAGGGCAACCTTGATTGCAGAGCAGAAGAGTACCTCCACATTGATAAAATGTTGGGGGAGCATTCAAAGCCCTAATTCGAGCAGCTCAAGGCTCTTTGAAAAGAACGGAATACTGTACCGCGAGTTTTGTGGAAAGAAAGGGATGAACGTCGACCAAATCGTCGTTCCTCTGAAGTACCGAGAAAACCTTTTGGAATTGTCTCACCGGGCGGGTTGGTCGGGCCACCTAGGTATCAACAAGACCAAGGCAAGGCTCCTAAGCGAGTACTACTGGCCAAGTTGTTTTAAAGATGTCGAACATTTCGTTCGGAGCTGTGAAGTCTGTCAGCGGACGGGTCGACCTAATGAAAAACGCAAGGCATCCATGACGGCGGTCCCGATTATTATCGAACCTGAGGAAGTTGCAGTTAGCCTTCCAGAGATCCCACGAGATTTAACCTCCTTCACTCCAGAGGAGATCCTGGCAACCACGGTTCAGCCAGCCACCTTAAGCGAAAGTCGGAGTAAAGACTTGCTAACCTTAATAACAGAGTATCAGGAATTGTTTTCGAAAGTCCCAGGCCGAACTAGTTTAATGACTCATGATATGGAGTTGACCTCGAGTGACACCAAAAGGTGCAAAGCTTACCGGTACTCGACTCGACAGGAAAACCTGATGAAGGAAGCTGTTGAACAGATGCTCGCTCTTAAGCTAATTGAGCCAGGCGAGGGGGACTTTGTATCTCCAATGATAATCGTGGAAGCTAACGGCAAGGAACCACGGCCTTGCGTTGACTACCGTAAGTTAAACGGAGTGACCGCCACGAGGGTTTTTCCCCTTCCGTACGTTGAAGACTGCCTCGAAAAGGTGTGCCAGGCAAAGGTCATATCCACTCTAGAGCTTGTTCGTGGATATTGGCAAGTACCGCTCACCGAGCGTGCAGGTAATCTTGCCGCTTTCGTGACACCTTTTGGCACTTTTCGGCCTTTAGTTCTTACCTTTGGCCTTAAAAATGCTCCTTTCGCCTTCTCTAGGTTGGTGAACGAAGTCTTTCCAGGATAGAGAAGTTTTGCTCTACCTTATTTAGACGACATTGCAATCTTTTCTGACACCTGGTCCGAACACTTGGACCATTTAAGAGAGGTATTTTCGAGACTTCGCCAGGCGCGACTAACTCTGAGAGCACAGAAGTGCAAGTTTGGTCGCTCAGAGGTAGATTACTTCAGACACACAGCAGGCCAAGGCCACCGAAGCCCGTTGGAAGTAAAGGTACTGGCGATCAAGGAGTTTCCACGTCCAGAAACAAAAACGCAGATTCGTACGTTTTTGGGCTTAATTGGTTATTACCAACACTACATCAAGGGGTTTTCCGAGCTGGCTAGTCCGCTTACTGATGCGTTGAAAAAGAACGCGCCTAATCGCGTAAAGTGGGACAAAGAGAAACGGGCATCTTTTGACGCCCTTAAAAACACCTTAATGGGTAAGCCCGTTTTGGCAAGCCCGGACCACTCGAAACCTTTCCTCGTGCAGTGTGACGCCAGCGAAAAGGGGCTGGGGGTAGTCCTGAGCCAAGAAAGCGTAGACGGGGGAGAGCACCCAGTCCTGTACGTGAGCAGGAAGTTAAGCGCTCGAGAGCAGGCGTACAGCGCAATTGAAAAAGAGTGCGCTTGCCTTGTGTGGGCGGTAGAAAAACTTTCATGTTACTTGTCGGGGTCGCCATTTGTTTTCATCACAGACCACCGACCGCTAACGTGGCTCCAACAGATGTCGAACAAAAATGAAAGATTGCTTTGTTGGAGTCTAAGTCTGCAACCGTACGTGTTTACTGTCAAGCACAAAACAGGATCCCTGCACACTAATGCAGACATCTTCAGCAGGGCTTTCTCTGTGTAGGCGAGAAATGGCATGGGGAGAAGTTAAATCGTTTTTGTTTTTTATACATTTTTGCCAGTACCGATGGGAGTTTTTTCTGGTCGCCATAGGTTATTGTAGGTAGCATTGCTCGATGTAAAGCACTCTGCGTGCCAGGGGGCGGGCCTGCCTTCGCTTGACCGCTGTTTGTGGAGTTTCTGGGTTCGCCTTCCCTTCCGTTGCCCAGGCATCTTGACGTCAGGCTCCACCCCTTCGAAAGAACGGACCCACTCTCACAGGGATCAGACGCCTCTCCAGTGCGGTGCCATCGTCAACCCCTCGCTCAGCGTCCTGACGTACCTGGACCTGCCTGGTGTGTCGGCCGGAAAAACGCAACGCCTTCAAAGCACGGACCGACTCTGCGGGAACAAGACTCCTCTCCAGTGCGGTGTCATCGTCGAGCCCTGGACACTGCCTCCGCGTCACAACGTATACCTTTTCCTGCATCGTGCGCCGGCCGGAAACACGATCCACGGACTCTACCGGGGATACGAGCCAAGGACTCTTCCGTGGAAGAGAAGTTGTTGCATTGTCACGCGTGAGCGCAGCAAGAATACGCGAATGTTGATAGCCGCCGCGCCCAAAGCGATATCTTCGGCATCGCACATTTTCTTTCATTTGTTCTTGGCAGCAGCCGATAAAAGTCGGTCGCGCCGCCGCCGGTATGGTTCTTCGGTTTTCGTCTGTCGGCAAGCTTGCCTGGATTAAAAAGTCCGTCTGCCCTGCTCTCGGTGTCGTCTTCTCGCCGTGGCCTGGAGTCCTGCTCGGCCAAATTCGACAACTGTGAAGCCCGTGTGCCAGAAACGAATGGCGGACAAAAGTCTCTTACTCAAAGACGTCGTTCCTGATGGACTCTTAAATATCAAAAGCATATTGGACGGATAGAATTTGTCTTGGGTACCTATAGCAGCACCTACTTTTAGAGCGCAGCTCTTAGGGGCCCGTTTCCGGCTTGAGCGGCGTCGGCATCGCCGTCGCCGTCGGCGTAACCGCGCGGTGCATTATGGGTAAATTTCCCCGCTAAATCTAGCGGGAAAATTTCCCCGCTAGATTTAGCGGAAAAATTTCTCTGCTAAATCTAGCGTAAAAATTTTCCCCGCTAGATTTAGCGGAAAAATTCCCCGCTAAATCTAGCGGAAAAATTTCTCCGTTAAATCTAGCGGGGAAAATGCCCCGCTAAATCTAGCGGAAAAATTAACCCGCTAAATCTAGCGGAAAAACTTCCCCCCTAGATTTAGCGGAAACAATTCCGCGCTAAATCTAGCGGAAAAATTTCCCTGCTAGATTTAGCGGAAAAAATTCCCCGCTAAATCTAGCGGGAAAATTTCTCCGCTAAATCTAGCGGAAAAATTTCTCCGCTAAATCTAGCGGGAAAAATGCCCCGCTATATCTAGCGGAAAAATTAACCCGCTAGATTTAGCGGAAAAATTTCCCCGCTAAATCTAGGGGAAAACTTTTTCTGGGTGGTCACGTGTCCCCCCAAGGTCGCATGACCCCCCCCCCCCCCCCCCCCCGCCAATTCGGTGTTACAGGGAGTTCTAAACGGCTTTCTTTTTTTTTTTTTTTTTCATTGTATGATATATATTTGTAAACGGATAAGCTGCGTAATATATCGGCCGTTTAATGTAGCTATATTACTATATTATATCGATCGATTCGTTGGGTGCAACAATACTCGAGGCGATCACAGAAAGGTGTAGAAATTATTTTTATTTTAAAATATTTTCAGAATATTAGAGGTCGTGGAAGCACATAATTTAGTTATATGCATACCAATAACTCGATACTTGATAAAACGAAATTCACACGATAAATTTAAGACTAAGCTCCAGAGAAGCCAAGGAATCGTTGCGATCTACGGAAGCGAAAAGACAGTAAAGGCTCCGTTACACTCCGACGTTGAGAGCATCAAACTAAGCGAAGCGCAGAGCGTGCGGCATCAATAGGCCACTTTCAAGAATCCCGCCATGAAACGCTGCGCGCATTGCACGCTGCGAACCAGTAGGCCACGAAGCGGAGTGGCATGGTTTCGGTTTCGATCAGACAGCCGCTGTCTGTACTCCTGCAGCCAAGCACGTGAACTTCCAAGCCTGCATAACTTTTCTTTACGCGCATGCGGACGTGCTTGCACGACAGGGGCCCGTTGTTGCAATCCATCGTTTCATGTTTGCCTATCTTTGCACAAAATCGGGCACACCGGGAACCACAAAAATGGTGCCATATATATATTGGCAAATCTTACAGTATTGTATACACTAGTAGGGATTCGCAGTAATGAAAACGCAAGCAGCGTGTTCTGTCTCGACACGATGATCATGAGAAAATATGAAACTGAAACCAAAGCTAAGTGGCCAGCTGGTACCCAGGATTAATTTCGTGCCACCGTGCCACCAGGGGCGCTTCGATTCGGAAAAAGATCTGTTGACATGAGAGCGAGAATTCGATATCTACGACTGATCAGCGTCTGTGTGCGCTCCACCAGGCCACGTTTGCTAGGCCCAACGTTGGTGTGGAACAGATGCGGGCAATTTACAATCCGATTAGCTTTTTATTTTAGTGCAGCACTTTCTCCGCCCACCCGGCGTCCTTTCCTTCGACTTGAACGTTTTAACACTGTTTCGACTATTACACGATGTGATTTACGGAAGATCAATGAATGAGTGAAAACTCAAACATTGGGAAACAAAAATGTGGTCTGCTCAGAACTTCTGAACACGCGAGTGTTAAACTCAGTACTCTAGCCCAAAAGTGCCTTCCAGATGTTATTCAGGCGTTAGCTCTGCTTTATCATCTCCTGCTCTGCTGTAAAAATGTTTCATCTGCTTGTCGGCGAAGCATATACTCGAGGATTTCGTCCATACAAACGTACGTCTACCTCATTCTGCGTACGCGTGGTATATTTCTTCCGACACATAAAAATCTAATATTTTGTTTTCTTCGGAAGACTGGACAGGCTCAGTAAAAGCTTAGGTTGTTGATCTAGTCTATGCCTTCAAGAAACACGTTAAAATGGCGTATTCTTCTTATAGCTCATTTTATTTTTCTCGAGAGCTTTTGTTTTGTATGCGCGTGTGTGCCTCTTTTTTTACATGAATAAAGTGATAGGGGGGGGGGGGGGGGGGCAGTGAACTCAAGGAACGAGCGCAACTGTAACAGCATTTTTCAGCATTATATGCCTAACATCTATATAATATAGGTTGTGGGCGCGCAGAAGCATGCTTCAAGCTTACAGTAGCTTTGAAAGACACACAATTTGCACAAACTCTTTCTAAACAAAAAAGTATAAGTATTCACCAAATATGGTCCCAGATTTCCGCAACAAAGAGGTGAACTTACCAAACACATTGCGGCAATCTATCCCATCGCTCCGGCCTGAGGAAAAGCCCACGACCCTTATAAGTGCCCCCCCCCCCTCCCCCCCCCCCCCCCCCCCCAATTTATGATTGGCAAGATTTCAAAATCATTCAGAAACAACTGGCACGCTGAGCCCTGTTGGTCTTCAATTTCACCAGGAATGTGATTTGAAACTTGCTACATTTATATGGGAGCCGGTTCGTAAGGTATCCATTAGATTACAAAGACTAAGAATACGATTTTTTACTGAGACTTTAAATATGTGTACTCTAAAAAAAACTATAAAAATTGTAACAACAACAAAAAACATGACGGACAAAAAAGTGGTTGTCAAACTGAGAAATTAAAAATGTTTGACGACGCCTATTTAAACTTCGGAACAAATCGCCACCACCCATTTTTACAAAGAATTGAAAGCAATTCTGCTTGCAACATTCACATATTTAAATAGTACAATGACGAATCTCCTGTCGGATTCGGGCAGGCGGTTCATCATTGTACTATTTAATTAGCCACCATCCGGGTTCGGCGGGTGGCGAAATTAAGACATGTTGCAAATGACGTCCTACCGCTTAAAATTTTAGGAGACCGAATTACGCTCGAAATTTATTTTCAGATAAAAACCGACATATTCAGTCAGGGGCCAAGTAAAATTACAACTCTTCGTTACAAGACTGTGATTGTTAGAAAAGGATGTAATTCATACGAGTGAGTAAAGATGACTCGTTGAAATATGAAATAGTGATACTCAGAAAGTGTCCATATATACACATAAACTAAATTTAAAGAAAATTTTTTTTTCCAATTCTGCAAATGTCATATATCCTGTCGCTTTTAATATGAAGGAACGCTGTTGCAGCGTGCATTTGTACAATCACAGCTGTGTGACACGCGTAATTACCTTGAGTCTATTTACATAAAGAAATAGACTAATAGACATGACCTTCATCCAACTAACGTACCACCATTTAAATCTTTGTACAAAAAATTTCTTTTTGATATTCACGTTTCAGCTTTTTTATAAAATGCCGTTAAAATATGCGAAGCTGTGTTTTTGTTTTATTATTCTCGGTATTGTATCTTGTATGGTGACTAACTAATCAAACCTTTAATGCTGAAATCCCCCCCCCCCCCCAAACTGGCTGCAATTGCTTTACTGCTTCTCTTCCTAATTTGTTCCTAAGTTATTTTTTGCATTAATTTTTGTGAAAGTTGGGTATGGCAGAGTGGTGCTTAAGAAAGACGCCGCTCACAAGTTACACCTGAAGGACCAAAGTGAATGAAAATAATGAAACTTTGTTGCAATCCTGTGCCTACACGCCCGTATATATGTCTACTGCCTCCATGGTAAAACGGAAAAGAAATACGAGGGCCTTTTTCGACCCTGCATGCCGGAATGAACAAGGGAAAAGTAATTTCATTGATATTAAGAAATAAAGCATACACTCTACGGGTACAAAAGACAATGTTTTAGTTAGGATCAAAACCTTGATAATGAGAGAAATAAAAAAAAATCAACAATGAGTCTCGCATTTTTCAGCATGTCGTTACCGAACCATCTAAATCACATAGCATTTTCTTTTCTTTTTGGGCAAGTTTGACGGATGTTGGCGGAGTTTTAGTTTGAAGGGGCGCTTGCCAGAACGACGGTAAACGCGTGGTAATGTTTTCGCCGGCAGGATGCTGCTTTTGGTGGCCCCGATTCACGACCTTGACTGCTCGAGAACCGATGCTGTTGCGATTGGCAGGGGCCTTTGCTTACTCGACATAGACACGCGCGAGCTATAAAAAGCAGTACTCTGCTACGCGGGACCTTCATTCCCGTAAATATTTGTTCAAGAAACTGC